>NC_071350.1:5696500-6358500 GCF_027744825.2 Synchiropus splendidus
CACCAGCATATGGTCTCACAAGGGGTCTGAAGATCTCATCTGGCTACCTCTGGCGAGGACATGGAGGGCTGTGCGGCCCTCCGAAGAAATGCCACCCCACACCATTACTGACATACTGCCAAACTGGTCATGCTGGAGGATGTTGCAGGCAGCAGAACACTCTCCACGGCATCTCCAGACTCTGTCACGTCTGTGACATGTACTCAGTCTGAACTTGCGCATCTGTGAAGAGCACAGGGCACCAGTGGCGAACGTCCTGCACTGTGTTTGGCTGTAAGCACCACCCCTTCCTGTCAACGCCGGGCCCTCAAACCACCCTCATGGAGTCTGTTTGTCACTGTTTGAGCAGACACATGCTGGCATTGATGTGCCATCCTGGATGAGCTGCACTACCTGAGCCAATTGTGTTTGTTGTAGACTTGTGCAAAAACGGCCAGCATTCAAAAGTGACCAAAACATCATTGATTTCATAGAAGTGTGGTTGACGTGGAGTTACATCGTGTTCCCTTTATTTTTTATAGCACTTTATATATATATATATATATATATATATATATGTATATATATATATAATTCTACCATTAAACCTTTTTTCACTTCATCCTCTTCGGGTCAGCAGAGATGTCACATGTAGCAATATAAAAATCCATTGTGGGTCACAATATGATGATCTGAGCATGAGGCACAAATCAATAGCATCAATGAGTCAAATGCAGGTAAGTCATCTTACTTTGCACAGCCAACTGAAATGAGTACTAATGCGTTTGGATGGGTTTCCTGCTGGCAGTATCAGTCTCGGATCTTTTTTAGGTTGCCAAGTTAGACTAACAGGACATTAGAGAAAGTAAGCAACAATGGTGGACACCAAACTCTTCATGTGCCATACAAAGCCAAAGGAACTGATTCTTCTCCCCTGTGCAACATATGTGCCAAGACAGAAGGTGTGAGAGGGGCGTCTGGGCGTCCCGTGGACGTAATGCCTCAATCATAGTTTCATCATACTTCAGTGAAAAGGAAGTTTCCGCGCACTATTTTCGCTGAATATGATAAATTTCCTGCGTCTTATTATTCACATCTCGTGATTTGCGACACGTTTTCATTGGTTGACACGGCACGGCCAGGTAAGTTCAAAACTTTACAAAACAAACTGAAAGTGTTTTGATCGGACGAGCCTCATGGTGACAGCGCCACATGAACTCCTGTGAGAACTGCATGCAGCGGTTGCCGAACAACGCATGAACAACGTGTACATATTATATATAGAAATATACAGTTGTTGCGATCCCTTTTTAATGTAAAGGCTACAAAACATTTTTCCAAACCAAATCTTTGTGTGAAAAAATTCTTGTTTGAATGTTTAAATGAGTGAAAGTTCAGAAAACCATCACAGATTCACAGCTGATATAACTCTGTGCTTGTCTTGCATCACTATATGAAGGAAGAAGAACAAAACTGTTGATGAGATAGCATGTAGTAAGGGAAATAATTATATTATTTGGAATTCATCAGGGTCAGTTATGTGAAGGAGAGAGTCCCATCCCTTCATCAGATCAGGAGAGCGAAGAAGAGGCTCCATCACCACGAAAGAAGAACAAGTGGATTTGCTGATTTTGATTTTGCAGCTGCTTGAGAAATATACCTCCAGACACCCAGGCCTTTCTGTATTATGAATTTGTTAGTGTGGCATTTATGATATTTAATGCAATATGTTTGGTTTTATAAAATTATAAGTTACTTTCGTACAAATATATGTGAGTCTTTTTTTTTTACACAGCAAGTTATGTTACTGGACAACAGTCATCCTGGTGTGCCGTGGAGGGGAATGTGTTGGGGGCGGGGAATGTGGGCGTGGCTATGGACGCCCTGTTTCAAAATCCTGAGGTAAACCAAACTTTTGGTTATTTTCTAATAACCTAATCTACACAAGAATCTCTGACAGCCACCAACAAAATAGAGGTCTAAAAATAAATCAGCATGTATTCTGCTCAAAGAGCAAGAAAACAACAACATCAAGAATGCCACTTCTAAATGCCACACTTTCAAACTGTTTTCACCACAGCTGAGGCGCAGTTAGAAGTAAAGGCATCTTAGCTGAAGGTTACTGATGCTTGGCCCTACCTGCAGCCGCCTCATTGCAACTTTGCCTCATTGTTGACTTATTGTTGTCAAAATGTATTTATTTATTGAATTTGTGTCAATGTGCAATGAGGGGTGGCTTTGTGTTTTTATGTATGCTGATGTTTTGTGTACATCTTTGGTGTTTATTCTGTGTCTTTAATGTCTTTATGTCTTTACTGTTTCGGATGTGGCATCAAATTTCCCCACTGTCGGACATATATAGCACTGTCTATCTATTGCTTGGGATCTATTGAACTAGGGTGGAGCTCGGCGATTTATCGATCTCAGTTAATAAATAGATTATCATTAGTCACCCTGTTCCGATGACATCTGCATGCAAAGTAGGGGTATGTTCAAAATATCCATATGGGAGCACGGCTGCGATGAAAAGCTAGTTTTGCAGCCAGCGATATTCAAGGCAGTCAGAAGCACTATGGATTTCTTAAAGTACTTGGAAAATTGGAAAATGACATGACATTTGCAGTATGCACGCACTGCAGAACAAAGCTAAGTACAGCGGGGAGTCGGCAAATCTGCGCCTCACCTAACATCGCACTGAGGTGCCGCTCGCAGGGAATGCTAAAAGTGGTTCGGCAGCAAAACAAACAAGCCTGACAGTAGTAGACTGCAGTGGTTGTCTCTTACGTTTGCGAAGAATTACGCCCGTACAGCTGTGTTGAAAACGAAGGGTTCGGTAAGCGATTGCTGGAATGTGAGCCACGCTGCTGTTTCCTACCCTTCATTACAGAAACAGCTGTGCCTTGTTTACATGCTGATGTCAAACATCATGTAAACGATTCCATTTCAGAAGCAAGCACAGTCGCCATTACTTGTGACTCGTGGATATCGAGGGCGACGAAGTCCTACGTAACGCGAACATCCCACCACACTTCTTCAGAATGGGAAGCGGTTTCATACGTACTCCAGTTCCACAGTTATGTGTGACAGCCACGCTGGATCAGCCACAGCGGAGGTACTGCAGGAGGTTCTTGTTGAGCGGGAGGTTCACACCGACGACAAGGCAAATATGGCTATAGCAGCACAGCTTGCTAAATTAATGTATGTGAGATGCTTTGCTCATACGCTTAATCTAGGAGAGCAACGAGCCCTGAAGACCACCACAGTTTTCAAGCTGTTGGGAAGGATTCGCCTGACTGTTTCCTTACACACACACCAGCCATATCCTCCAGGAATAGCAAAAGCTTCTTAACCTACCTGAGAACAAACTAAGGACGGACGTACCAAGCAGATGGAACGGCGTGTGTGACATGCTACAGCGTTTCTTAGAACCTCGACCTGTGATCTGTGCCACGTCACTCTCCTGTGAAGAACGCAAGAATACCATGTTTATTTAAGTTATCCCCTCCAATAAAGCCATCTTCTGGATAAATGTATGTCAGTTTACTTAAAAATGTCGGTAAATGTAGATGTAATGTGGATATTGGGATAGGTATCGCCTTGAAGGCCATGTATCGCAATATACTGTATATCGCAGTGGAAGGCCGTCAGGGACAGCAAGGCCTTCTCTGCTGGCCCAACATAACCCGAAATCATGAGCGTATTTATGACAAATGTGAATTTCATTGTTATGTATTTTATATATAGTATATGTCATAGTATATCCCAGTGTTGTTTTTCCAGGTTAGACTTTTCGTCCAATGAGAATTCAGCGAGCTTGTGTCGTCATGTCCAAGGCCTTCAGCAGCAACAGTGCAGGTGCAGGTGCCCTGAGAGGAACGGACACATATAGTTGATGGATAGTTGCATATCACGAGTTGGGGACAGCGAGGCATTCAAGCTGACTTCACGTGACTTGTACGCGTCCTGTGATTGGATACTCATACCGTCATTTAAGGACTAACTGGCTACTCGTTTTTCGCTCTCAGAAGCCTGTGGCTTAAACATATGAGGACATTTATGGGCAAACTAGCGTCAGAGCAATGAAACCACAGATGTTTGGTGACATTCTCCGCCCCTGTTGTTCCCCCGCATCTACACCGACGAGATAACCAGGCAGAGAAAGTTTGCCACTTCCAATCAAGTGGCCACCACAGACTTAGCTTGGTGAGTGCAGACGTTTGTTCACGTTTGACAAGGTAATGACAGGCCGCACTGGCGCAGCTGTGTGATTCTACTCTGGTAAATGAGAGTACAACAGTGCTTCCGCCATTTAAAAAGTAGCCTAGCAGTGCGGCACAGCTTACATGAGAGCCACCACGCCATCAGAAAACGGATCTCTTTTTAATGTTGAAATCTCACATGATCACATGTATTAAAACAAAGTGGAAACATCAAAGAGGTGGTCTTGAACGTGTTGGCCTTTGCGTGTTATTCGCGAAAAAAATCCCAGAGGAAAGAAAACTGAAGTCTGTTGCTGGCAGAACTCAAGTCGCGGATTCCGGCCGGACATATGAGCAGAGGGACTGCTGCTGTTTGGCGACAGGTTTACTCAATAAAAAACTGTTTCTTTGCTGTCTCCAATTCAGTCAGTGACAAAACTCTGTTTCTGTATCACTTCCTGAATAGCTCTTTTTCAAAAATTGTGTATATATATATATATATATATATATATATATATATATATATATGTATGTATGTGTGGGGGATGGACTTGACTGAAGGCCAAGGTGTAAAACGCACGGCCCGTAATTGACATATCGTAATGTGAAGTTCTTGGCATTTACCCAACCCTCTATAATATTATTACAGTATTCTATTTACTTTTTATATTTGCCTTGTTGTTAGAGTGTGCCATTAGATTTTTCTATATTTGTAGTTCACGTGTTGTTGATGTATTGTCACAAAAGAATTATGTTTAATTGGTTACTTAATGCCGCGCAGTTTAAATTAAACTGTACTGTATGTAAAGTATCAATAACGTAACTGTCTTACAAATGTCTCATGTTATTACAATGTGCTATCTTATAAAGCACAGGACATTGACACTTATTTGTTTAATAATTGTGGTTGCTGTAGTGTTCAATACAAGTAACTAAAACCTTTTATTGAATGTACAATACAGTCATTTCTGGACTACTTCTGTCTGACACTCTGAACCCTGCGACTTCAGTGGCTCCGCCTGCACAGCCTGTCTCAGCTGCACCGTGGAATCCTCATTGAGCCCTTTAATGTCAATAAAACACCAGTAATTTCATTGGCCTGCATGCATACCGCTGTGGTCTACAGATCAGTGTGACTATGGATGTAAAAAAAAAATTCTTAATCTAGTGGGTGTGGCTTATATTCAGGACGAACTCAGTCGCCTGGAAATTACATCATTTTTGTAAGTTTTAAAACAATATATTTTAGAAACAAAAAGCAATCACAGTGATGACCAACATGCTGCCAGACACTAGCGTCTGTGCCAGTGAGTCGGAAGGGCATTCAAGAAAATCCTTTCCAACACTCCCAAGATGAAGTCCTTTGGAGACGCCATCTGCTTGTCTATCATGGTGCAGCAGTTCAGCTTCTGCTACACCTTCTCTAACAGCATCATCATGTGAGCGTAAAGAAGGACGGACAGTGCTGTCTTGCAAATCATTTTGTACATTTTTTAAACAGTTGTGAGATGAGCTCAGGGGTTTATCGATGAGCATTTTTCTCTTCTTGCATTATTTATTTCAAGCGTTGAAACCCCTGCAGATGAACCAGCCTAATGATAATTTCATGTGAACTCATGGTGGAAGCCTGACAGGCGCCGTAGTCAACCCACTCCGCTATCATTGTCACATGACTGGATGAATACTAAATGTTATATTGGCTCAAACTGGAGGAATATTAATATTTATGAGGCAAGAGCTGCATGAATCGCCAGCACATTCTCACTCCCGGTGCATCGCACAAGCTTCTTTCTCCACAGAAGCTTTCGACAAGAATATAGAGCCATGTTTTTAGTTTTGTCTGAAATTATGAAACATAAATCTGGTATTCTGTCCCCAATCTATCCAGACATTAGCAAAACCAAGGTGGTAACTGAACACGGATGTCCTTATAAACTTGGATGTTGTGTTTTTGTTTTGTTTTTCTAAATTAAAAAAATGACATTTTGATTGTCAACCATCCATTTTAGGATATCACTGTTTATGATTTTCTCCTGTTTCCCCCCTCAGGTTGGACTTATGGATATCAGCCCTTTCCCAGGACAAAGACAGGCATCCCGCTCACGGATCTGTGGATTCAGCGAGAACTCCTCAAAGGTCTCCCGGCACATTTCATGCTGAAGTGGGTTTTTAGCATCTGGCACCTGGGTCATTACTGGAGACCAAACTTCTCGAAAACCCCACTATCATGTCCCAAAAACAGCGAACATCAGCTCTACAGCAAAAGCACAGTGAAACAAAGCCTTGTGTTACCACGTACATCATGAGAATCAACAGTGTCTGATGACAAGGTGTCAACAAGAGATGGAGAGGATCAACAAAGGAGCGAACAGTGTGATCGCCACTCATTCATGACTGAAATCATAGAAATATTATACCATTCAGTATTAAGTGATTTTTGTATTAAATGATGAATGTACTTAACCACACACACATATTTGCAAATAGAATAACAAACAGTGAAAAACCAGTGAGTGATGTAAATGCCGACAATGACTGGAATTGTATTCGTCTTAGGTGTGTGTGAGTGCATGAGAGACTTTCTCAATATTTTCCATCACATCCTGTCAGTGATCTGTTAAGTGGCATTGAAACATTTTTTTTTTTGCACTGCACTGATGATGCCGACGAAATCAACATCATTTCTTAGTGCAGGGAGATTTCGGCCTCCACAGCTTAGACCGAGGCTGGACCGAGTCAAGCTAACCAGCTAAGGGAACCGGTCCTCACGATACCCAACTGTCCCCATCTGGAAGATGGATTTTTGATTATGCTCTTAACCAACTCCACTTCTATTCCACGCTCAGCTGCAGTGGCCATAAAAGAATCCAACTAAATGAGAGCAGATTGCCTCGGACGTGTTTCGAGAATCAAACCTGCCTCGTACGAGGGCAGCCAACCAGGGGATGGGAGAATAATGACGCAGTGAAGGTGCTGTGAGGTGAATCTGAACTCTGATAGGTCAGAGGACCAGTCTCATTGCTATTGCTATTAATCCACACAGCAGCACGACTGTGCACAGCCACATAAACACACAGACGGGAATCAGAGCAGAAACCGGAGGGAAACACTCCATCCAGTTTAACAGAACACATATAAGAGTTTATAGCGTAAACGCAGGTCAGTGCTTCTGATTACGTTTAGGTCAGCAGTGCAGGCCTTGAGTAATGAATTTACCCTAGACGCAGACATTTTTTTTAACTTTGAATAATCACTGTTAAAACAACAATCGACGGAGAATCTATCACAATCAATGCCATAACAAATGAGAGGGCTGGTACCCTGTTTTGTGTGTTGCTAGACAGACTTGAAAAAGGTAACTTACGCAGACTAAAATAAAAAATATTCTACGCTAGGAACTAGACAGGAGAGGAAAACACGTGACATGTGTCTTCGAATTGACAGAATAAAAGAACAATAATTCAAAAAAAGGCTGAGGACAAAAAAAAATGTCTTTCACAAACGCATATATTTCTATTTCACTCAAACATGCTGGTACCCAGTTGGGTGTCCTGAAGAGTATATCTGTGCCTCCCTTTTCAACGCGATAGAACGGAACACTGTCCTTTCATCCGCTGTAACGGAGCACAAACTGTTAATGGTTGAGCCTCATGAATATTAATGATCACCTCCTGCTGATCCAATCTACAAAATCAATCCTTATACCTGATGATGGGGGAGTGGTCTCCTGCAAAATATACCTGGACGACACAAGTACTCGTATTCACCGCAACACAAGTCTGGAAATCGAACCCTGAAGATGATCACCGGACGAACCTTTTGTTCTTCGTCCAGTTACGCGCCGCTCAACCGCACAGCACAAAGACAGCCTGCAAAACGCTTGTTTCTTCTATGTATTTATATTTGCTTTGAATGCAGCTTTATTTTATTTTATTTTATTTTCAGTAACCGTGTCCATTTTGGGCCTTCGAACTCGAGCCGACTGACTGTACAGAGCCACCTTGCTTTTGCCCGCATTCTCAGTCTCAGTCACAGTCGAGCACGAATGCAAACGGAGCGCGGATGTGTGTGCGAGAGTGTGTGGGAGTGTGTGTTAAATGTCAATGAGACGGTGATGCGGACAGCGGCGATGATGAGCGGCATATTGACAGTCAGCGCACATCAATCGGCACTCACCTCCTCCCAGTCCTCCCAGTGGGCTGGTGCGAACCTTTCGTCCGATCAGGTCCAGTCGTGAACCAGGTGAGACCGCGATCTCGCCTCGCTATATTCCCAAAGAAAGCGCCTCCGTGGACGCGCTCCCTCTCCCCGCTGCGTCACTGGCTGCTCCTCAATCGCACCATCAGCAGTGGGCAACTTGTGTCCGCGAGCAGAGTCGTGGACGCTGATCCGCGTACCTCCAAGCCAATATGGTGCCCGTCAGATGGCTATTCGTCAGCCAGATACGCCCCGATGTGCCTTTTATCGGAGAGGATGCGGTTGAGGACGAGGAGGAGGAAGAGTGGGGAGGACAGAGGGGATTAGAGGAGGAGGCTGGAGCGCGTTTGTCAAAGCTTCTTCTCAACTACGTCACTCCATGAGCGCTTGAACATTGTCCCTGTTCAGTTGACTCACGTACATGATCCTTTATAAGCACAACCTTCCATCTCGGTGGCAAACATAGCTGCTGTTGGTGCACTATTAGATATAGTCTTGCTACACCTTTCATCAATCAAATGAATGTTCTGTTTTCTCCGAGAGAAAAAAAAACAAACAAAAATGTCAGAAAGAATCTTTATCATTAACACCACTCAGTTGGAGGTTGAAGTTGAAAATGTGCCAGTGAGGGGTATAATAAAAGACAATCTGCAGTTCTCATTTCCACAGTACTTTCTTCGGTGAAGATGTTTAACAAAGCCAAGATTGTCACCAGGGGAATGCTCCAGGTCTGGTTGGATTACTGCCAGACAATGTGGGTGCCATCAGTCCACCTCTCAGAGACTTGTCTACTCGCGCCGTCTAACAGCAACCTCCAGGGGCCGCCAGACTAGTCATGTGTTTCCACCCCCAGAGCAGTATAGCACATTCTTGAGCCCTCAAAAGTTTTTATTTGATACTTTTGATAAGATCACATTGTACTATAATGTTCATCTGGCAACAAACATCTGCTTCCTTTTGTAGCAGTGTTTCACTAGCATCTGTGTTGAAAACATTTACAGTACTCTTTGTTTCACTGCCCCTTGAAATATATACTATGCTGTATATACATTATGTTGCAATGACCAAGACCAAGCAGAAGAAGATGGTACGAGGTCCAGAAACTGAGTCAGTGCTGCGTACGGAAGATAAGGTCGGTTGCAGGGACCGAGCGAACAGAATAAGATGATAAGTCAGTGTAAATCTGAAGTCAGAAACGCAGGTCAGAAATTCTCTGACTCGGGGCTGTGACAAAAGCAGGTTGGTCTTTTACAGGGCAGTATGTTGCTCGAGATAAAGCTAACCATTTCAAACCTTTTTCACAGGGACAGGGCCTAACACTCATATTTTTTATTGGGATGTCAGTTTTCCATTCTCCTGGGTTTCAGATGTTGCCAAATACAGTCATCTAATGAAAAAGGCTGTTTGAGCAGACCAGCGCCAGGTAGCGCTTCCGTCCAATCACAGGGCTGTGTGCCCACGTTCGACAGGGTATTGTGGCCCTCAGTTTGGTTGGACATCTGCTTCAGTCCCCAGTGTGATTTGGAGCATGGCCCACAGTGAAGAAGCTCCCAACGGTGAGCCGGAGCCCACACCAGATGCTTACGTCTCAGCTGTGCATCAAGAACCAGCGCTTGTCTGCCTGATCCTTCCTGAATAGGATATTTGGTTTGCTGCGCTGCCATTCTGTCCAAACATATGTGCAATGAAATACGATGTGAGGTGAGGTGTCACAGAAAAAAAATGTATGCATTTTATTTCCGGAAAAAAACTACATGCAAAAATATGAAAAGCCAAGAGAGATAAACGGGTGCTATTATGGGATGCAGCACTTGAGAGTGTTGCATTAATGATTCAGCACGTTGTTGAAAGACTGCAGCTGATGCACTCTGCTGCTTCTGTATGTATATCCATCCATCTATATCTATCCACATATATCTATCAACAGATGAACATTTTTTAAGCAAAGGATAGTGAAGGAGTGGATGCTCATGTGAGGAGGATGTGAGTCTGTGGTTGCGTTCATGCAAGCTTTCTGCGTTGTTTCCGTTAGTAACATTGTGACTGGAGGACTGGAGGAGAGTTTCTGCCATGTGTACACGTGCAGACATTCGGACTTCTCGCTCCGTATCCGGATCCGTATGGAACATTGAGCACAAATGGGCCGTTCGTGTTATCGCACGGTGAAAGCATTAGCATATAAAATATGTGTGTGGTACAAAATTACAGATACAATTACAAATTCAGTCTGTACAACAATGCAAATACTTTGATAGCCATCCATTTTTGCATTACTGCAATGTGTCAGCAACAGGAGACGGAGAGAGCGCCTTATAAAAGTCTTGTTGCTTATCCATCTTATAGACACAACTTAAAGTGAAGGTTTGTGAATACAGAAATGGTAACTAGTTATAAATCTACCTATAGTGTTAGTTCCTACAAGGTAAGTCAAAGTTTGGCCTTCAGATGCATGCAATTGATGCTGGATGTGTCGATGTAGTACATTTCAAATGGCTGCGATGGATGACCATTGGTGATAGATATATATTTTCATTGCCTACCCGCCACCCAGAGGACTTCTCACTCTTCGCCAAACACACTGACAGCTGGCTGCAGCTGAACCAGCAGGTGAGAACAAGCATAGCGCTCCTTGTGTCATACAACATGTTGCACCACACTCTGGGGACACAGAGTGCTCAAGGATAGACGTTTCATAATCAAAGACATGACGTCTTCTCTAAAGGATCTCATGAGATATGACTAGAATTTGTATTAAAGCCTAAAGACAAGAGTAGCTCGCAAAGACTCGCAACTATTGTAGCTAAAAATAACCCGATTCAGTTACTTTTGAAGGAGTTCAAAATGGTTGAATGTTCATCTGCTGCATGAATCAGTATTGAGGAATAATGTTGTTTATATTCTCGCCTCAATTACTTTAAACACCATTTTGTGCTGAAATATGTGACAGTTATTAAAACAGGAGTCCCCAAAATTAAAACAAAAAACAGAATTTAGAAAAAAAAGATAAGAAAGAGGATAATGTGGGGCCCTAAATAAGGTGACGGAAACTGTCATGATGTGCTTTAATTTTCATTTTATTTTGTACGCACACTTCCCTTCTCCTTTTGCCTTTTTCTTCTGCATAAATGGACTTGGAGTTCTGCATGTGGTGTTAGTTCTTTCAGATCTTCCGCTGCACTTAATTCTGTTTTATCCCTAGGTTGGAGGAAATTTTGGTTTAGAGGACTTTGTGCTTTTTTTGGATTCAGTGTTTTTGAATTGTGATTCTGTATTTTGGAGCTTTGTCCTAAAGTTGTTGAACTTTGTTCCTTGTTGCCTGTTGTTTTTTCAACATCCACATTTGGTCTCTGATCTCTTCAGCATCCCTCACAGAAACGGAAGAGAAGGGTTCCTTTGTGTCTAGTGAACACAGTCCTCTCTATGTTGGGGTCTTTTTCAGCAGCGGTAACAACACAGACCTTAAAACCCCAGTAAGAAATCATTCATTCACAGATTGTTCATATTATTTGTTAATCGAATAAAAGAAGTTAGACAGCAAGGTTCGTGGAGAGCACACGTTTCATGAAAGTAGTTGATCCAACAGAAGTGAAGAACATCAATGGTGCCCCTAAATAACCCAATATCCGTATCATACAGATGTGTATGCAGATATCAAAATGACTCTATGCTGACTGGGACTCCCCTGCGATGGCTGACCCTTCGCACTTTCACAATCTGTCTGTAAGGAGCAGTCAAATTCCAGCGTACAGTCACACAGAGAGATCATTTTCTTGTTGATAATAGTTCTGCCTGTGGCACTTGAATCACAACCAAACAGTGAGTAGGTAGGTTAACTCAAGACTAGTAGGTTTCTTTGATAATAAGACAACAGAAGTGTCCGCTTCAGTGCAGTGGGAAATACTGACGGCCCTCATGGATTAATCTCCCACTCGTCCTGTGAGAGAAAGATTAAATGGAATAAAAGTGACTAACACACATCACACAGCTGGAGTCCACCTGTGCACCCTTTCCACTTGCCATTTTACAAGGAGTGTTTTTCCCTAAAAAGTAAATTTGACGTAGAATCCAAAGACAAGGCTATTAAGATTTTTTTAAAACTTTTTTTTCCTAAAACTTGGACAGTTCTGAGTGTGGAGATAGGGCCAGTAAATTGCTGGCAGATGTCGGCCTCAGGTCAAACTTCATCAGGGATGACAACTGACCATGAGAAAATGAACAACGACTTTAGAGATTTCTACCATCATCAATACAACACAGAAAATAAGGTCGACTTCTTTCCTTTTTTTCTTTTTTTTGACTGTTGCTTACACATAGGTGGCATCTGTCAGAGATGCCACACATGAAATATAAAGTCTGCCTGTTGCTTGTTATGAGAAAAAAGCTTTGTCTCCCAAACCTGTGTAAACCATCTCTGGACCAAGTCAAGGTTGTATTGGGGAGGAGATTGGTGTGATGATGTCAGAAGACCACTGTGACATAGGTCTCAAGCATGTTCACACTTTAAGTGCTCGACATGGATCGATCCAGTGCAAGTGTGTGCACATTGGACAAGAGTGCGACTCTCTAAAATTCACCAGCTAACCACTAAGACACCTTCTATATTCTTGTTTAGGAGATGCTGGTCTTAATCAGAGGTGGCAAAATTCAAAAAAAGATGTGGGACTGTTTCTCGGCCGATACAAAATTCATTTTATTGTCTCACCATAAAACATATTTTGTCATTGCTGTATTGGTGATTCTGATGTTACACAGATGAAACAGAGTTAAGATCATGCATTAACCTGACATTTCCTGCACCTAATCTCTTCTCTTCCCATCCGCATCCCGTCTCTCTGCGAGCCTCAGAGGAATTGGTGTGTAATTACACAGTAAGACCGTGTTTACAGATGCAGAAGCACTTTCATTTATTCCAACAGTTAGCTGTAATTCCCTCACTTTAATTTACAGCCCCGACAGCCAGTGTGAAAAGGCGAAGAGCAGTGTGAATGGAAGAGGCAGCATATGTTGCTGTTGATGGACACGTGTGGGCGACTCCTTAGTGCCAAGTATTCTTCATAATGCAACTTGTCCACGTGGTCAATGCCATTTGTGAATTTGCAGCTGGAGAATTTTCTTGACAGCTCAGTTCAACTGTGGCCCAAGGAAAGAAGCGGTTTGAGCCCAACAACTTAGCACTCTATAGCGCCCACTGGAGGCCAATGTAGCGAGGCCAGGATAAGATGGGTTTGCAGTTCTGCATTTTTTTACCAGTCAGTCTTCAGTATTTAAGTCTAAATAGTAATAAATAATGTCTTAACTGTAGTGTGTTGTTACCTTGCTCTGTGTCTGCGTCCAACCAGGGGGTGGAGGAGGTGTGGAGGGAAGCCTAAAGGATGGGCAGGAATAACGGAACCAGCGTCTTCTTGTTGTGTTTCCTTGCTTTTTCTGCTACCCTTTCCTATAGGTAAAACAAAAAAAAATGAAATAATGACAAAAATATATAAGATAAAGTAATTACATCAAGTTTAATTCATAAAAAGAACAGCCATATAGCCAATTAAATCAGAATTATTAAAATATATTTAAATGAATTAATTAAAGAATATGGTTTACCTTGGAGGGGAGACCATCCGGATTAGCCACTATGGGAAAATATCCTCACAGTCATGTTTTCTAAACCTTTGTTTATTTTAATAATAACGTAACCAGAGCTCCAGCAATGGTGACCAGGAGAAAGGGGGCAGATGACGTGGATACAGCACTGTTTATGACTGAAATATGTCTGAAGGAGCAGGAAGGTGGCACGTTCAGTCAGGTTCATTTGTTGTTACTGAACTGTCAGTGAACAGTCCGCAAAAAAAGTGTTTTCTTTTCATGAGCATTAAATCTAAACTGCCCAAAGAGATGACATCTGTGTGCCTGTATGAACAACTGAATGGCAGCGAGGGCTGTCAATTCACTTACTGGCCTTCTAAAATGGGTATCACAGTATCAGGAGTCGAATATTGTCTTTTTCTCTGCATAATGTTGCAGTTGTTCAAGGCCAGGCGTCGATATCCCCTCAAATTCAAATCTCCTTGAACCATGTTGACATAAGCAGTATGGATTACAGTCACACGGCCACAACAACTCTCCACCTCCAGTGTTTCTTATTGACTTAGAACTTAAGAATGAGTCCACATACCATAAATGGGCCACTACATTTTCTCAAGGTGCTTGACTTGAATTTTGTTTGGGTTATTTTTTTTAGCTCAATCAAAAAAAATCTTAGTCAAAACAAAATAGTCCAGTGAGTCCAACACAATTGTCATGTTAGACACTTTAACACTGTTTTGTTGTTCCTGTTTCTGGTTTTATTATAAGGCTCTGTGCTGGATGATATAGAGGACATTTGCAATCTGACAGCCAGAATGTTTTTCCAAACAGAGTTTCCTTTTGCATCTGTGCATTTCCTCCTCCTTGATATTCATATATATCAGCTATACCGGTCAACTGAAACGTTTTCCCCATATTCTATACGTTTTTTTTACAATTTCAAATCTTGTACGGCGTACGACTTGTATTGTAACAAAAGAAATTCTCACTGACGTTTCACACCAGACCGATATTGACTCGTTTCAGATCCAAATCCATTATAGAGAATCATGATTGAGTGTTCACACAATTGTTGGCTTTATGTTCCAGAATCCAAATTTCTGCGAGGTGGACAGAGGGTAAGTGTGCTGATATCATCCCACCAGTACTGTATCTAATATCTGTGTTGTTCCCTTCAATAATGACAAATAACATCAGAATGCCAGGATTTCACCGAAATGCTTAAGGACACATGAGACGTTTACAAGCATGACTCGTGAGCTCTTCTAACTGCACTGGGAGGCAAAACAATGACAGCAAAAGTGTGGCTAGTTGTGACTAGCGAGTGCCTTGCTTTTTTCAGTAGCAGTGGTCTGGAATTTTCCCAAGGTTCACCTTCATATTTGCAATGACTGTGATGCCAAGGTAAACAAGACTTCATCGTTCAAAACTGCTTCCTGAGTCTTGCCTCACTGCACCCTGCACCAGATCAGACAGCGAACAGTTGTTCTGTGTGGTCTAACATGCCGTGAATCATATGCATTGCAATGTTAAGGTGCTTCAAATAATTGACTTTCACTGCATTTACTCATGAGTTGGAAAAGAAGAACTGGTGAGACAGCATCGGCCAACTTTAAAAGGGCTGTGTGACTTTTTGTTCCCGCTGAAGCTGTGTCACGCCATTTGTGGGCACAATGGATGGCATGTCGGACTATGGATCAGAACATTCTAGGTTTGACTCCAGGCTACCTTGAATGTTTTTGGGAATAACTTAAATGGGAGATCATGTTCTTCACAATGTTCAAGTTCATTCAAAAAAGAATCTCATTTTTTTAGTGCGGTATTCAGCGACAGTCTTGTGGGAGGTGAGCGTTGACACTGTTAAGCTTCCATAGACACATGCGCCGTCCTGGTCGTGTGCTTCAATGTTTAGAGAGATGAAAATACCTAGAGATCCTGCTTTGATGCTCCCGAGAACAGGGGGCGGACGTGTGAGTATCAGGTGATTCATTTGACTATTTTTCTGCTTGTATTTCAATTACTTGGAAGTTGAGTCTTTCTAGTCTGATTTAAAAAAAGCAGCTAAAGGTCTGTACTTATTATTTTTCCTGTATTGCCAGTGAACAAGCATGACCTTCTGAGTTAGCATGGACGTCCCCAAGTATTGAGGCAAGGTTGTCTAAATGATCACAGTATCCCCACAATTACGTTTCATTAAAAGGCTATTGTCTCCCTGGCAACGGGACGGTGAAGTCCATCATTTTCCAAGGAAATGGAAATGAGTCATTACCTGAGGCAAAAGAAGACAAGACTTCTCAGCCATCTAGGCAGTGCAAACTGTTGTGGAATACAAACTGCTGCTATCTGGAGTACAGTGGTACCTCGGTTCTCGACCACAATCCGTTCCAGACGGCCGTTGGAGAAGCGATTTGCTTGAAATCTGAATCGATTTTTCCCGTTACAATGAATGGAAAAAGAAATAATGCGTTCCAAGCCTTGAAATAGACTTTTGTAGGAGTGAATGTAGAGTGTCTGCTGCAGGTGCGCTGTTCCTCTATGTGTGTGGCCGCTGCATGTGGGAGGGGTTGCCGAGTGAGTGGCGTCTCTCCAGAAGTGAAGAGGTGCCCGGTGCGTGTCCAGCTCTGAATGTGCGCTTCTGTGCAGTTTGGCTGTGACAAAGTCATAAACCAAGTCACGCTCTGTCCCAGACTCGCCTCATCCCTGTCCCAGCTCCAGCCCACAACAGGACATCAAACCCTGGAGTGCGCTCCAGCCTCGGAGGTGTGGAGAGCGAGCACCTCCCCTGTGACACTCTACCACGGTCCAGTGCGGAGACAACGTCTGCATACAGAGGCTGCGTTATACACAATTACAAAGCGCATCGTGGGTCAGCTGATCGGTCCGCGCACATCATGTTTTTTCCGGGTTTTTTCGGGGGCGTTCTGGATTTTCGTTCGAAATCCGAAGCAAAAAAATCTCAAAATTTTTGTTCAAACTCCGATTTGTCAAAGTCTGGGAAGTTCGAAAACCGAGGTACCACTGTATATGGTTTAGGTCATCAGACCAATCCAGGTCAGCATCACTGCATGCATCTGAGGGACGGACGGCTGCAATGCAACAAAAGTGGAATGACTCAAACTGACTTCTGCGTTGACTGTACAGCCAGAGAGGTGGTGTGTCACCATGAAGAAATTCAGGTTAACCGCCATGTTTGATGAAGGTCAACACACAATCGATGTTACGGCTACTTGCACCTCTCAGCGGGGTCAATTGACCGGGCATGCAGAAGCTCCAGAACAAGGGAAAAAAGCGTGCAGGTCACTTTAAGATCAAGCCTGGATCCAGGTGCACTTGTGCAGGGGGGGCATGGGTCAAAACACAGAGGGGCTTATAGCAGATGAACTTTGGGAGCGAAGAGCAGACAGAGCAAGCTCCATTCCAGTGAAGTCCAGATCATGACTGCAGTACGTGAACAGCCTGACAGCAGCTGTGATTTAATTCAGGAAAATATAAGTCATAAGCATCAGGTGAGCCAACGTCCTGTAGCCACCAAGAGGTGTGCTAGAATCCCTCGGCCGTGACTATCACATGGGTATGCTGGTATATGACAACGAAAGGTTCCTGAGGCATAGCCAGTGACGTGCAGTCAGGGGAGGCAGGTGAGCAGGGGCCTCACCAGCCATAAACGTCACCGCATGTCACTGGGAATAGCTATTGGTTTTCACATGAGTGCTTCTCCCTACAGGGGTCACCACAGCGGATCATCCTCTTCCATCTCACCCTGTCCTCTGCTTCCTCTTCTCTCAAACCTACAAACCTCATGTCCTCCTTCCTTCACCACCTCCATCAATCTCCTCTTTGGCCTTCCTCTCCACCTTCTGCCTGGCAGTTCCAACCTCAACATCTTCCTACCAATGTACTGGCTCTCTCTCCTCTGTACATGTCCAAACCATCTCCATCTAGCCTCTCTGACTTTGTCTCCTAAACACCTGACATGTGCTGTCCCTCTGATATACTGCTTCCTGATCCTATCCATCCTAGTCACTCCTAGTCCATCCTAGCTCAGCATCTTCATCTCTGCTACCTCCAGCTCTGCCTCCTGTCTTTTCCTCAGTGCCACTGTTTCCAAACCATACAACTGGCCTCACCACCCTTTTGGACACTTTCCCATTCATCCTTGCCCACACCCTTTTGTCACACATCACACTTGACACTTTTCTCGAATTATTCCATCCAACCTGCACCCGCTTCTTCACTCTTTTTTTTTTTTTTTTTTTTGGAAACTGGTCGTAGAATACCTTTGAAGGGATGGTTCTCAACTGTAACATCAGGTCTCCAAGCCTCAAACAGGCTGTGATATATCAGTGTTCTTCTACCACTCATAATTCAAGTCACACAATAATTATAATGCTGACACAGACAAGAGCCTCATCGTCATGAAGTACTATATATACCAAGAGAATATGTCTGTCTAAAGGAACGCGCCACCTCTGTTCCATAAAGACATGTTTTCACCTGATGTGAGACATCCCTCTCTGGTCTTTGTGTATACACTCACTCTTTCCATTGTGCAGCGCTCTTTTGTTAGCATGTAGCTAGTGGTTTCATTCTAGAAACACACAGGATAAAAGCAACCAAGCCCAAGTACAGTTGGACAAAATAAAACCTGGCTTTTTTCTCAGCAGATAAAAAGGAGCACTATAATATAGGCACGTGACCGCAAGTGGCTCGCGCTGTTCATTTCCAGCAGCAACAAATCAAAGTGCTTTGTTGGTGTTTGCTTTTGACAATAGGCACAAAATAGTAGTCTACTATTTAATATCCATGAGTCAACAGCATTTTATTTGATCTTTTTCACACACGCAGGAACTCCTCTCAGAAACCAGCTGAAATATGATTGTGTTGTAAGACTGCCCTCTTTCCCGGCCATTTACTTCCATCTTTTCCTGATAATAAATATAATAAATCCTCATTCTTGCTCCCAGTTTTACGTTCAATGTCCACTTGATGGAACCATAGAGCAAATGAAGCACCTTGTGAATCATCGACCCATGAGTCAAACCGAGAGCATGGAAAGCCTCAATGCTTCACAGAGCTTCATCTCAACATCGACCCAGGACCAGCAGTATGGAGGGATACCGCTGCCATCTAAATTTGAATACAGAAAACCAAATTGAATTTTTAAAAAATCATTCTGAAAAATTATTTTTCATGCCCTGTTCTTATGGTTTGAATACGAAAAAAATGTTTTACATAGTTTTCTTTATGAAGTTTTCAATCCAGTGTGAAAATTAATAGTAATATGCAATATGAAGAAGTTTTTTTTTTTGGTTTCAAATTGTATTTATTAGTAATAAGTTATTTTCAGATTCGAACCGCTAGTGACGTTGCATTCAATGTCATTGGAGGAAATTTGACATTTGAAATGTGATCACAGAATCATACAGCGTGGCTTTATTAACTTCTCCTATGTCGTGTTTGATGGCAAGTTGCACCTGAAATAGCATGTAGATTGGAGCAGTGTGTTGTATCTGCACTTTTTCTCCAACATTCACATGACTAATCCACGTACATATGTGTTTTTACAGCATCACAATATCAGTGTTGCCGAGTGCCGTCAGTCTTGATTCGGCTCCGCCCACAGAGCAAGGACACGCCGCCGACGGCATTTCTGTGCCATCAGTTGTAAAAAAAAAAGTTTAGAATCTGAAAAAGACTTTTGAATTCATAAATACAATTTGAAACTGAAAAAAAAACCTCTTCATATGACTAACTATTAATTCTTTTTGAAATACTATGTAAAACTTTTTTTTTTTCGTATTCAAATTAATTATTTTAATATCAGAGCATCAAAACTTCATTCTTTGTTTTGGTTTTTTTTTTTTTTCAATTCAGTTTTGTTCTTTGAATTCAAAATCTCGATGGCAGAGATGTAATCCCTCCACACAGCTGGAGGGATTAAATCTCTGCACTAGCCTGGGAGCGTCTCTTGACCCTCCAGTCAGAGCTGGTGGATTTTTCCAGGGAGAAGGGTGTTGAGCACGACCTTCTGAAGGTGCTGCCCCCTCTATCCAGCAACAGATGAGCGGATGAGGATGGATGGATGGATGGATGGATTGATTTTTGCCAGTATAGTTTGTCATGCTGCAAACCTCTGAAATGTCTGTTTTGCCCTGTACATAAAGATGGTCCCGTTTGGATTCAGGCATATGCCAATACGTTGGAATCTTTCTGTGCATGGTTGCGTGCTGCATAAAGACAATTATTATGTTGTATTCATGCCTTGCAGGTACACACTCAAACTATGCGGCGCATATGAAATCTCACAAGAGCTCCCTGAGTAGTCACACATGCTTCAGGAGTCAACAAGAAATTCTCTTTACATACAGTATACAGTAACATGGTGAAGTCGTAAAAGCAATACTGCACGACTTATAATAAAGCCAGAGTACTTACATGTGCATCTGGATGTGTCCATGTTCCTCCTTGTACTGTACCGTTGTTTGACTGAACTGAAACTGGATATCATTTTAAGGATCGAAACATGGTCGCAAGATATGTTTGGTGACTCCAGTAGAGTCTGCAAGGTCAGGCCTGTAGAGAACATGACGATAATGAAATAAATTGAAATAAATCTGTTGCCATCCCTGAACCTCAGTTTTGGTTTTGTCTTTTTGGGAGAACTGAAAAGTATGATAGATAAAGTCTTGTCTGTTGATGGATACGAACATGAGCATTGTCAGTTGAAGTAATTCAAGCATGTTTCACAGACAATACAAATCATTTAAATCTAAGATACAATTTTACCAAGACACATATGAGGGATGCAGGAAACACGCATTTACAGAAGACTAAACGTGACATACACTTTCCCCATATGACCACAGTCGGGGTGGAGATGGGCCAGACTCGAAACGTGTGGTCGGGATTTAAACGGTCATGGATCTATTCATGAATACACAAAATTAAATCGTCTTATATCATCTACAAAGTTGGTTCAAAGCGTAAAACTCGACGTGAATGCACATGCAGTGTTGAGCTAAGAAGGACCCAGAGACTGGCCTTGATGACACTACAGGAGGAATCTCCTGTCAATTGGTCTGTGTGGTGTCGGTGTAAACAAGCAGCTTCTTCTTTTTAAAAAGAATAAATAAAATAAAACGACAATTTCCATAATGATGAAAACAAAATGCAACCAATTTATGATCTAAATAATTCACAATATCACTCTCATCTTAATGTTTTTCCCTTTCATTCTTCACTTTCTTTATTATTCTAATAAAAATTGAAAGGGCACAAATTACCAACAAAAAATACTGTTGTATGTTTCCAAACATTTACCATCACAAAAAAATTGTTTCATTCATGATTATTATTTCATTTGTTTCCACTTTTTTCTTTCTTTTTTTTTTTTTTTTTTACTTTTAACAGTGAATCTAAACTATAGCGCTGTTTATATGTTGATTTAGTCTCAAAGTTTCAAAGTCAAAACTCAGTACGCAAATACACACGCATTATTTTTTTAAACAACAACCAACGTCCAAATCCAACTTTCCTGACGCAGTATTCACAAGTATTAGACCCAAAAGCAGTCTTTGTTGATTTTGCAGACAGATTCCAGCGTCACCACTTTAGTCTCCTCCCTCACGCTTGGTCATAAGTTTGTCTTGAGTCTGGAGACACTCCAGTCACATCTTTTGACCCCAGTTCTCTGGTCCATCAAAGCAGGAGCTCCACATGACAATATACTGGCCCGGCACTGACCTGCCATACTCACAAGCATGGCAGAATGGATCTTCGATGATAACTGTATATCTATGTAAGTGTACATTAGCAAGTGCTCACGACAACCACATCGCTCGTCCATACAAAACCACAATCCAGATCTCCTCCTCTGCCAGGCACAAGGCACTTTAAAAGACCTGCAAACCTGTTACTGGTGCTGGTCAGACAAACTCGGCATCTTAGGCACAGATGAATTCCTCCTTTCCTTTTCATGCGCTCAACAAAGTGTTTAACTGAACTGCACTGCAATGAGATGTGCCCCATTTCAGCCAGATTACAGCCATTCTGACCGCAGCATGGACGCAGTCAACTGAACCCAGAGCAGCTGTCAAATTCAGATGAAACCAAATGACCTGAGAACTAATAAATTCAACACACTGTCCATTCTTTTTTCTCCTTGTTGCTCATTACCTTGTGCTCATATTGTTGGCATTTATTTTCTCAGCCTCGTTTCTCTTGTACATTAGAGAAGATGTGGGCATTAGTAAATGGTTATTACTGGAGTTTCTGTAACTTAACAAACCAATGTATGACTTGGGATGAGCATTCTGTGTCTTGCCTGTTCAGTCACTGTGAAGACTGGAGATATTTGAGTCTTTCATGGGCCACCTTGACCTTGACAAGTGACACGTGGAAGGTCAGCCACACAGTTGGTACCTCTTCCCCTGCGTCACACTCATAGACACCAAGGCACCACTAAATATTTACACAGCCACAAACTGTAAAATCCACACCGCAGCCATCATTTGTGTCCTGCGGAGGAAAGATGTGAAGCATTCTTGGCACACGGAGAGTTGGCACAGCGCAGCGAGGGAGGTGGAGGTGAAGTCGGAGAAAGGGTGAGAGAAAATCAGGGTTAAAGAGGTGAAACAGCACAGAATCAATACAAGGATGACTTGAGGATCTGCTTTTCTCTCTCAGACTGACTGTTAGATTCCCTGGTGCATGGCCCCAAATGCCTTGCAGAAAGGTCCACAAACCTGATCTGAAGTCAAAGCTCAGGAATTCCAGGTCATAAGAACACAAGTCACTTATGAGTCAGCCATCTCAAGAGCAGACAGGAGGTTGTTTTAAGGTATGAACTGTATCATTTTGGAACATCTGTCAATCAGAGTGTGGATCACTATGACACCTGATGATGGACGCCTACGAGGAAGTCGCAAGATCTGCAAGGAAGAGAGAGGGGCTGGGAGTAGCAGACATCTCAACACCTCAGGAGTATGGAGCTATACCCTCCTTGACGTCTTTGGAGAGCTCCAGAGTGTCCCCATAAAGAACAGTGCCTGAAGATGATACACCTCAGGAATATACAGTTTTTTAGAAAGCCCAGTGCCCAGGTCTGGAGAGTCCTTCTCAGCCAAAACCACGTTATTTCATCACACTTTTACTGACAGTATTGTATGATGACTAAGCGTCTACTGTGCTTACGCTTGTAATGTAATATTTATCAAGAGAAGGATCATGGATGGAAACTGCCTGGCTGATTTTATGGTCATAAACACAAAGCAGACATCCTTACACGATTATCGGCTGGTGTGATGTCGAAATATAGCCCTGCAGTTTCATTGTAAAACCTCCCCTTAACCACCTGAATGTCCCCCAAGCAGACAGAGTGAAATATTGACTGGGCCAGCTGCACATGGCTGGCGAGCCTCTGCTTCTTTTCACCCCTTTATTTCCTCTCACCTGTAAGGATTTAATGGCAGGGACGACAGAAAAGCTTTAGTGCTTTCAAGGAGGTTCAGCTCTCTGGGGCACTAACTGGACCAGTGCCAGGAGGAGACAGCCACGGTGGATGGTGCTACTTTTGATTTTCTGTCACACCCCCATCATCTTTGCTGCCCAGCGGACCTTCAGCCGGAAACTGATCTGGGTTTCCAGCCTCAGGTGGGACAGGCAGCGACTAAACCGAGACATTTGGAGGAGATGACCTGTAACTGGGAGCAGTCGGAAGATCACAGCCTGCAGGTGAAATGCTAAACTTCTTTGAAGCGTTAGACCAGTGGTTTTCAAACACAGACTGTCAGGTGTGCCGTGGGATTCAGTCACATTCTTTCTATACACTTTAGATCTATGCTGACGCGCCGATTCGTCCATCAGTCACAGCAGAGCTGCTCTTATTTTCCCACATACGCTCACAGCGAAGAAGCCGTCAAATGCGCAACTAAAAGTGATTTGCCTCTAACTTGACCACACACCTTCGAGACACCAAACAGAGCTAACGTGACGTCTCACTTCAAAACTTTATTGACACTTGTAGACCATCAAAGATTACTTCATTGATTAAAAGTTGGGCTAAGACTAAATGCTAAACCAAACAAATGCGCTCCAAAATATGAGATATGGAATCACTGTTAAGGCAAATAATGTTCAAGATGTATCATTCCTCAAACCAGAATAAACTTATGCAAAAGAGATTCTGGTTAAACTATTGTATTTAAAATTAATAAATAAATAAATCATGATGTATTTTTTCAAAATCGTAGAGTATCAGTAGCTACACTGAGCGTGATTCCGTTGGTGGTGAGCCTCAGATTTTTTTTCAATGAACAAAGTGTGCTGTGCCTTAAAAAAGAAAGGTTGGAAACACTGCTTTAGACAACTAGACATGAAAATTGTATTATCAAAGGCAATTTGTTAAAAAAAAATAAATAAAAAGAATTTCTTATTTTTTCATACATATGTTTCTTATTTTTATTTTATGTAATAAAAAATAAATAAAATAAAAACAAGTAGACGTGTGAGGACACTAATCACAATAATACTTAATAAATGTAGTAAAAAAAATAAAATAAAACTGCAGTAGTAGAGATAGTTAGATGGATGGATGGATAGACAGATAAACAGATAGATGGATAGATTTCTTGTTACAGATGCCAATAAAACCTGTGTCACATGTCACAGTTCGGCACACAAAGCAGATGTGATGTGGTTTATATATATATATATATATATATATATATATATATATATATATATATATATATATATATATATATATATATATATATATATATATATATATATATATATATATATATATATATCCACTGCGAGACCATACCTCTGGAGAAGAGGTAAGAGTACTGCACTTCCTTACACTATACTGTAGCTGAGCCTCTGGAAATATCTGAATGTGAAAGAATTCACACCTCATGAAACAGCATTTTTAAAGTCATGGTCAGCTCCACAGAAGCAAGTTGTGGCAGTTTCACAAGAGATCTGTGCTGCATTCGGGTCTACACTCAGGGAGCTTGTCTTCTCCATGACAGCATAGTTGTGTCCACATGTGGCATTTACGCAGCACCAACACTGAAGCAAAAGTTCCCCCACTGGCTCCGGCTTTTAAAAGTAATGGCAAAAAATGGAAAATAATTCAATAATATTTTCAACTGGTCACTTTTCAGGGCTGTACTAACATTTATACCTTTTGTTGTTGAATATATTGTAGGTATTTGAAACCTGAACAGTGTTGAACCTTGAGTCAGAGCTCTTTCACATTTAAAGGAGTCACGCTCCTTGTGCTCAATTGAGTGAGAATTTCATGAGCGATGGCAAAGGAACATAATGCGGCCCTTAAACGGTATTCTAAACGAACGTGGATCATTCATCTAATAGCCGAAACATATTAGGTGAATATCAAAGCAAAGATCATGAGAGCACAATGCAGATATATTTCTTTATTTCCTGACTTCACAGAGCATCTGACATGGTGAGAATGTGGCCCTGGGGCGGTACAGACATCACCCTCACAGGCTGGAGCACATATGTGGTGCCATTTCAGGAGGACACGCAAAGCATTGCACACAAACAGAAACTACATTATTAATGAGGAAGCATCACACAGATTCCCTGCACTGTGCATTATCTGCCACCTCAGACTCATGGACACACTCTGCAGCACATGTGAAAGTTCGTGAGTGACGCCGCAGGCGCTCTGCTCATCGCTGAACGCATTAGTGATATCTAAGTGGCGGAGTTAATAAGCGCAGCACACACACACACAACAATAGAGCTATTGTGCTTCCAGTGGATCAGTGGTCCAGTGGGCTGCATGTTTGTCTTGTGTGTCTGTGAATGCACTCATGCATTACAAGGGCTTGACCCAGATCACAGGCAGACATAACAACGCGTGACAGGTTGTCCTTTTGAAAACCCTGCGTCCTAAAAGAAAAACCATTGGCCATTCGCTGCTTCTCTTTCCAGTAACACCAATGCAGAAGGAGCATTGTGTCTACCGTTCTTGTTGGAGGAGGTCAAGAGCTTTTTGTCCGACGACCAAAAGATATTATGGAGCTTTCAATGAATTGCCGGGAAAATAACAACGGCACAATGGAGGCCATCGCTTCAGATCAGAAGAGTCACAAAGTCAAAATGTCACCACAAAGATTTGTTTCAACTCACTTCCATTTCTTAGAAAAATCTGCTTGTTTATAGCAATAATAAAACATAATGAAAATCTAAATAAAATAAAATAATAATTAAAAATAAATTCATTTTAAAAAACTTTTAAAAGGACCTTTGAGAAGCACCAAACAAAAAGGAATTATGGGCTTGCATTTATATCTATTATATATTTTATTGTGGTTTCATTTGCACTACTTTTTGCACTTTTAAACTTTTTTTTAAGAACAAACGAGATGCCTTTGCTTGATAGAGTTTTTAAATGTGGCACCCCAGTGTCATGAGAAGGTCAGTAACAACTGTCCATGGATTTTCCCAGAATCAGCATTGTTCATGTGCTATGAAAAAGCATTGCAGATATCATTCAAGACTTGCTGAAGCTGCAGGTTGTGAGAGAACAAGACGCCCCCTGTGAATGTTTGACTACAGTTTGTGTGCACATTTGTACACATGCTCATGTGAAGCTCAGACTGTCTTAATCTAATCTGCGCTAAAAATACTTGCCTATAAGAACATCAGCTGTCTCTAGCTTGCCAGAACATCTGGAAGCATCCTCAGATGCTTCATTATACATGGAGCGCGTGAGCCCCACATGAAAGATGCATGTGACCATTTCATCCCAAAGACTTAGAATTCCATGCAGCAAACAAACAAAGCAGATTTATTATTTACACGATCGTGTTCTGGGAATAAGTTTCCACAAATATCTTCACAAAGAGATGCTTCTGCATAATGAAGTCAAATGCATCTTCTCCAGGGTCACTCTGCGGTCAGAGATCCTGAAACAGACGGAAAGTTCCTTTTTGTATTTTGCTTCAGGGATGAGAAGCAGCGGAGTGGGGTGAGACGGTTATGAAGATTTCAGGAGATCAGCATTGCATTTGAGAGTGCTTTGGGTATTACGTCACGTATGATGACATGATGACATGAGTGAGATTGTCATGTTATTTATCCTCACTGTCAAACTAAGACTGTGCCCCATTTCTCACCCTAACACTTGGTTTTGAGCGCCCTCCACTGTGAAGTGCCCTCCGACGACCAAGTGAAGTGACTGAACGCTTCATGACGTCACGTGTAAGGACGTCATGTGTGCTGTGGCAACCTCAGGGTGGAGGTTAGCAGCACGAGATGTCTAGTAGGCAGGATATCGGCAGGTGTCTGGGCCGTTAAGTAGAGACAGGTCGGTGGTGGTTTCACTTAGTTTTGTGACCTCTCTGTGGTGCCCACCACACAAGGTCCGGCTACAATATTTGAGCCTAGGGTACGGATGCTGTAGTGACGCCCTAGATCGCATGACATGGCAGTAACATGAGCAAAACCCACATCTCCACGACTGTGAGACCATGGTTCACAGGTCAGACCATAAGGTGAGACATGGGGTCTATGCACTTGGCCAAGATATGTTACAAGTTACACAACTCTGTACTTGCCTATATCCCCTCCATCTCTGTTGTTCTTGGACTACAGTCACAAAGAGATGGGACTGAGAAGCGGTGGAGCCCCCCAGATGTTAAGCAATATAGAGTGGCCGTTTGTAACGGTAGTGAATCTCTGTCAGATGGCTCTAGAAAGCCTGGAAATAGAAGATAGGGTTACTGATAGCAACACTTCTATGAAGCGTGTGACGCTCTCTGCCCACCGGCCCCTGTGGCTTGGAGGAAAATGGAGGTTGAGTTCCGGATTGGGCTCCCTCCTATAGTGGAGGGGGCAGAAAGATCGGTTGTGCTGCGAGTTGATTGTATTTTACTCACTGGCAAACCAGAGGTTTACCAGTAGCGAAGCCTGGTCAGAGGGTGTTGCACGCTTCATAGAGGTTTACCAGTAGTGAAGCCTGGTCAGAGGGCAAACCAGAGGTTAGCCAGTAGCGAAGCCTGGTCAGAGGTCAGACCAGAGGTTTACCAGTAGCAAAGCCTGGTCAGAGGTCAAACCAGAGGTTTACCAGTAGCGAAGCCTGGTCAGAGGTCAGACCAGAGGTTTACCAGTAGCGAAGCCTGGTCAGAGGACAAACCAGAGGTTTACCAGCAGCGAAGCCTGGTCAGAGGGCGTTGCACGCTTCATAGAGGTTTACCAGTAGTGAAGCCGGGTCACAGGGCAAACCAGAGGTTTGCCAGTAGCGAAGCCTGGTCAGAGGGCGTTGCACGCTTCATAGAGGTTTACCAGTAGTGAAGCCTGGTCAGAGGGCAAACCAGAGGTTTACCAGTAGCGAAGCCTGGTCAGAGGACAAACCAGAGGTTTACCAGCAGCGAAGCCTGGTCAGAGGGCGTTGCACGCTTCATAGAGGTTTACCAGTAGTGAAGCCGGGTCACAGGGCAAACCAGAGGTTTACCAGTAGCGAAGCCTGGTCAGAGGGCAAACCAGAGGTTTACCAGCAGCGAAGCCTGGTCAGAGGGCGTCGCACGCTTTATAGTAGGGGTGTTACATTCAGTAACCCTATCTGTCCTCTCTCAAAAGGTTTTCCGACTCATTCATCAATGAAGTGCTCATGCTATAGAAGGAATTGGAATTCAGCTGGCGACATGAAGTCTGTGTAGCAAGAGCAGCTGCACATCGTGGATTCACTGAGTACAGTCAAACCAAATCAATACTAATTCTTTAGCTGCCAATATCTCCATACAAACACACTCTGCCAGGTGACAGTCCGCCTCCCGTGGTAATCTCTGTCATCTAGTGTGTGAATGTTTCCTGCAGCATTTGACCTTGTCAGGGAGCGGCTGGGATCCATTAAGATTTCCTGAATGGGGTGAGTATTACTGCCTCATTTGGAACGACTTCCATTTTTAATAAAGCGCTCACAGCCCAGGAGATCAGATATGGAGGAAGTGCACTAACCAGAGAGAGGTGGATAGGTCTCGTCCTTTATGCCACAAAATCTGAACCTTCCTTCATGGCCATCAGCTGGTCACTGTTTCCTCCAAACCTTGGTTCCCTTTACCCGCACCAGTTTGTCTATGTTCAAAACTTGGATAAGTTATGGACCGATTTGGATGAAATTTTCAGGAAATGTGAGAAATGGGAGAAGGAACAGTTGATTCTATTTCAGGAGTGATCCAGAACACTGTCTGGATCCAGGATTTTTTTTTCGGATTATTTAACATTGGGATTATCTGTGTGTGGTTTTCCAGTTTCATCTGTGACTGAGGTCATGTTGGCCATTTTTACTGTGTTTGTTTGTCTCTGCCAGCTGAATGGACACAAGCAGCGCATTAACCTGCTCGGTATTAGCGCCATTACCCTTCTTTTACGGCTCTGTTAAGATTCCAGTTGTGTCAGAGCTGATTGGTAGACGTGCTCGGAAATGTAATGATAATACAGCAGCTGAAGCAGAAATGATGAAAGAAGAAGGGGAAAGAAAGGGGGGTGACGGACAGTGAGAAGGGTGATGGCTGCCAGAGGGGCGGGAGAGGTTAATGGAATTTGAGAAAAAAGAAAATCTACAGCAGCCTTTTTAAACGATATGTGGACTGAGAACGCCTTTTAAGCTGCAGGATCAATACAGTTCTGAGGTCAGATTCTGAAGGCTCCATTGGTGCAGAGGTACAGAGTTTAAGGGGCTGCGCTTGGTCACATTCATACACTGTGTAACAGAAACCCGGCCGGGTCGATCATACGTTCATGAAGCCTCATGAGATTCCTTTCAATATCACGCTGCCATCTCGGTCTCCTCTCAAACTGGGCTTCACTATCAGCAGAACCTAGAGAGAGACCTACAAAGGTGACCAAACCGGATCACGTCTCACTGCAAAACAGGAACTGCTTACAAGAAATTCGGATGTTCTTAAATCTCATGGAGCGAAGAGGAAAACCAACAGAGAAACTGAAGCTTGGTGTAGCCATCAAGTTCAACCTGTAGAGAACTTGGAAACTTGGTCCTGGAGAAGTGCTCTAGTTGCTAAAGAAACCTCAAAAATAAAACCAAATGATGTAACCTTCTCTCCCCCTCCGCAGATTTATTGTGTGTCTTGCCGATAACAGCTCTCATTATTCTGTTATCAAGGACCAGCCAGTCTTAGTAAAGTCGGTAAGTAAAACTAGAGACAGACAAAAGATCCTGTTGGTGATCTGGAACACCACCACCCAGCTGTCATCATCTGCTCCTGGTTGAGATCCGTTCCTCTGCAGTGAGGCTTTTGCTTTGACGTGTCAATAGGAAAAAGAAGAATTAATATGTCATAGTTCATGGTCCATAAATTGCTGTGGATGACTCCAGCCCTCCTTAGACGCTGCATAGTGGAGAAAGCAAGAGACCGCTAACACAGATCTGAATTACTGCATCAGCAAAAATGAGCAAATGAAATGAGTGGAAATAGCTGCTGCACACACAAAAGTGGGGTGCTGTCCATTTCCACACTCTGGTCTCCTGTTCTGCCGGTAATATGGCAAACTATCCAGGATGATGCCAAACCAGCCACTGCCGAACAAAAAACAATCACCACAAGAACCGAAGCAGAACAGTCATTTGAATTGTGGAGTGGCTGATTTCCATGGCAACAGTGTGAGGTGGGTAACATGACACAGACTGCCTGCATGTTTCTTGCCTACTTATTAGTCAACGTTGCCCCATGTGAACGTCATACAGGGAGGAGCCCAGGCTTCAGTCTGGGGAATGGGGCGGAGCTTAACGTTTGAGGTCTGTCCGCATGACTCCATCTATGTTCAATGTTCAGCTTCACCCATTATGTTTCGTGCCTGTCAATCCATCTTATTCCATCCATCTTGCGAGCTCGCCCAAAATGTTCTCATAAAGTTAGCATTTTTTTTACCTTGTAATATTCATGATAGACCGCTGAAGCAGCTCCTTACAATGGTCTATATATTCTAGTTTATGCCAGATATTGTTTTGTTATTTGAGGATTTCAGATGTGATAGCTTTTGAATGCAACATATTTCACAATGTTTAAAGAAAAACATTTAGGTTTGCCTTCATCACAAAAAATAACTTGATTCACTCACATAAATTGTGTATACTAACCAAACAATACACATAATTTTATGTTTAGTGGTTTTTTAAAACATGTTTTCATCTTTCAAAGCTCGTATTATTTCCTTTCTTAAAGAGAGAGGCATGTTTGAGTGCATCAGATAATGAGACTCTCATGGCTTGTGTGCCAGTGCAGTGGAATATTTTAAAATCAGGCCAACAAATGTGTCAATACAGAGTTGTATTTAACCTGTTTGTTTTTGCCTTTTGTCAAACATTGCACAACACTCATCGACATGTTAAGTCAAGGGTTATAATGCACTATGACGGTCGCAGTATCTGATCAACGTGAATATACTTTCGTAGAACACAGACAGTTGGATATATGTTATACGTTTTTACAGTTAAACATGCAGACATTCTTAAACATGGTCCTCTAGTTCTTCTCTATTGAACAACTGTAGCTCTCAAGTGCTCATAGTGCGATGATCAACTTTGAGCACCGCCCTGATCTGGAGGCTGCAGCCACTGATGGGGGGGGGGCGCTTCAGACTCTATGGTCAGAGAGAAAATAATGCTCTTTGTAACCTGCCGATCTGCACAGTGAGTAGCCTGTAGTGAGCAGACATCATCATGCAAATGGCCTCACAATCCAAAGAACATCCAGTGGATTCAGCGCTTGACTTTTGTGTGTGCAATGTCTCACTCTTCCGACAGTGTCTTGCTATGCATGCCTCAAACGTGTAAATATATATTTTTTCAAGCGTGCAGCTGAGTGATTTTTCATATTTCCTAGTGAGCTATTGTGTGCACAACGTCCGTGGGTCTGTCTCCACTCTGTGTTCTTCCACTTTGAGGACATGACCCTCTGTACAGCTGTGCCTTTTCATGCTCAGTATATTCCTTATTACATACAATTCATGTTTCCAAGAACTGGATTAATGACCCTACGGAAATTCAAATCTACCTTTTCCCCATCCTGCAGTATCTGTTGCTTCCTGTGCCAAGACCCCCGCTGACCCGCGGTGGGCTGGGGTTTATGATGCAGCCTAATCGAGCGTCGCGGCTCTTGGACAGGGAACCTTTTCAGCCATATATACGCACATTATCCTCAGCTCCATGTTTTAATAGCCTGTTAAATATTTCATTAAGCGCTCGCATCAGTTAGGCTGCTGAACAGTACACAGACTTTTACATTCATCATACAGAAGAAGGTGGTTGATGGGCATCTCTTATTCACTTGTGTGGAGATGGAGCTCTCAAACCTTTTCCAACTGGAGCTGTTACTTGTGCACAACATTTACATCAATGGTGCGATACAGAAAAACACCCTAAATTATTTAGAGTGGACATAACGCCAGCCCTGTCAGTGTGGTAGGAACTTATGACTCTTCTATCCAGTGGTGTCACGTACATGCCAGTACAGCTGTTAAAGCACATCCCTGTGGGTCTCAAGGTTGCTGGTTCGCAGCCGGCATATGTCTCTTGTGCATGCATCTTGTGCATTTTTAAAACATTTTTTACCGTGATTATTTATTTATTATTATTTAATAAAAAGACATCTTGGTGCAAACGCTTGATTTATATTTATTTATTTTACTTATATGCATTTTTTTTGGACGTTGCCCCAGTCTGTGTGTGTGAGCGACGCTGCATCCCAGAGCGTCTCATCTTCACTCCACTGAATTCAACGGACTTCACCACCATCAACAATGAATGATAGGAGAAACACATGCCATTTGTTTAGTTTAGTGAATGACAAAGTGACTCACATCGGCATTGAACATGCTCCAAACCCCCACCCTACCCCTCCTCCCCCAGCTTGGAGCGGTGAGGTTTAGTTAAGTTAAACTCAAGTCAAAGTCTTTCAACAACAGTTTGACATTTCGCCGGAATAGCTCTTACTTTTTCGTCTTATTTCCTGTATAAACGATGATCTCAACAGCAACTTGACCAGAATCGCAGCCAGTTTGGAGGCACATTTGGTGAACAGCCGACTGTACTGAAGTCACCGTGACTAAAACAAAAGCAATTTGACACATTATTAAACATAGCGCCATCCCACGCCTTTTCCTAACCCCAACCCCCACTCTTTTTTTCATGTGTCGTGCTGCCAATGCATCACCATGCGACGCTGAAGGCTGCCTTTTTCATCAGTATAGGGCGCAAAAGGCAGCTTTCCCAAGGTTGATATATGATCACAATTTCTCTCCACTGCATGTAAAGCGGGTGAACATGACGCAGTCGGACTCTGGGACTGGAATGGGAGTTGACATGGGCAGCGAGAGTGAGACAACAAGCCACAAGTGTGTGTACGGGGGACCTAAGATGTCTCGTGTCACAACAACAATCTCCTTCAAGTCTTCAGAAGTCAGCCTCCTTCACTTTCACCTGTCAGACAGTTTGCCTTTGGGTTAACATCGCATTATGACCGAGTCCTCCTGCACATGCCGGTGATGTTGTCCGCTGTTTCCACACAAAAAAAGCTTTTTTTAAATAGTTTTTCATGAGATCCTGATGAGAATAAATCACTCCTGTGCCATCTCTGCAGGGTTGTGTCTGACAGAGAGCTACTGTCTATGTCTTTCTGTTCTTACCAGTTCCCAAGATTCTCTTTGCTACTCATATGTTATAACATTGCACTTTCACTCCTTCAGTTAGTTAACTTGGATGTCTTCAAGCTGCTGGCATGAAGACACCAAAAAAAGGCAAATCCAGAACCACGCCCTGGACAGGTCGAGTGTCCATTCAACCTAGTAAGCATGTCTTTGGACTGTGGGAGGAAACCAGAGTACCCAGGGAAAACCCACGCAGGCAACCGGGGAGAACCTACGAACCTGTGCAGAAAGGCCACTGGTCCGGTCCGGGAATCAAACCTGCAACCATCCAGCTATAAGGAGAGTGTGACGTGTGGCTCTGACTAAATAATATCTTGTTGTTGTCAGAATGGGGCAGAAACATCCACATTCTGGTCCTTTTCTATCAATCCCAGCAGTGAGGATGGATGTAAATTCAGGATCCTTGATGAGGTCCACGAGACCTCTGAAGGTTTTTAGATTTTTTGGAGTATGCAAAGTTGCTCACCTGTGTGTATTTAAGAAGTAAAATTTTACCAAAACCTCCTCATAGTTAGTCACAGCAACGATGCTCCTACATTTCCTTTGTTAGCAACGCCACAGTTATGGGTAAACATGACCTCGCTGAAGATGGCAGCCATGCTCTTCATGAAGTGCAGCTGTTTGCAGCATCTGCAGCGCCAACAGCCAATGCTACTCTGCTGCCTCCTGCAACCTGCTGAATATTTTCATGTAACGCTTTGATAGACCTGCAGGCTGGATGGGAGCTTCAGCTGCAACCAGCAATCGATGTATATGTGGATCAATGGAAACCTTTTTTTTTTTCTGTGGGAATATGATCTTTTTTGCTGTGAAAGAGATGAGCGCATGTGAGTCTTCAGTGCTTTTTCATGGCCAGACAGATTGACCTGTTCTGGGTCACTCGTGTCCAGATTTGAAATCCGGTCAGTCGTGTAATGTTCAGGAGACAGTCGTCACATTTGTCTTTAATGAGGGAAGACCTTTAGGGATAAGATTAGCAGTGTGCCTTCATGAACCTTAGAGATCTGTTAATAAAATAACTAAAAAAAAATCATCAAATCTTTACACTGAAATTTTAAGTGGAAATTTGCGTGAGTTAAAGATAAGGATGACATTGTTGCATAAATATTGCACTCATCAATTGTGAGAAATGTAAACTTGGGAAGAGGTGAAGCTTCTACCATGTAAGTGAATGTGTGATTATTATTTTCGCAGCAGTACTTTCAGCCTCCCAGTAGCTGTGTTCCGACCCGATGCTGTAAACTGAGCACGAAAGGTTCAGTGAAGTGATGTATCCAGGGTAATAAAGGCGAGGTTTCATGAGTGTCCTTCCCTGTCCGGCTGCGTCTCCTCAGTCCAGTCCTCATGTCCTTCCTTTCTCCTCATACAGTGGCCGGAGAAGCACGTGACCTCGGCTTCTAAAGCCGGCGTGATTGCACACCACCACTTCACGAGTCATTTCAGTGAATAATGACATGGTGTCACGTCAGCAGGTGGGAATTAATCAAACTGTAGCTCCAGATCACGGAGGGCCTGAACAGAAAGGTGGAGGACAGAGGCCCCCTGTTGGTGCAAAGGCCACATTACCCACATAAAACACAAGACACACTAAGCTGTTAGGGGATCTGATATGGATGGAAAAAAATAAAGTATATACTAGACTGCAACCATGTGGACAAGAGCGAGCATTTCAGTCAGCAGTGGTCAGTACCTAAGAACAGTTCACCACTGCTTCCTTACTCACTTGCTCCGCCCACCACATGTCGTCTGCAAGGTTTATCCCCAGTAAAATAACCTTCATTTAACCAGTAGACAAACTCTGTTAGAGAATCCAAATCCATCCCAGGATGAGGGCACTGACAACTCACATTGAAATGGAGCTTTCACCTCTGTCTGCTGCTGACTGGCTGTCACCACAGGTCACTTTTAAAACTGACCTAAAACCACTGACCTGGAATTCATGAAAAAGAGTTCTCAGGCAGAAATTCAACCATTTGAGATGACACTACTTTTCTGAGGCCACGGGTAACTAACAGAAGTTTGGATTTTTTTTCTGAAGTTACTGGCATTGTTGGTGTCAAGACTAAAGGCTATTGTAAGACGTATGTGGAAGAATATTGAGGCTGTCTGTGACTGGCTTCATGTGGGAGACTGTGCCTGTGTGGAGAGCCAAAGAGAAGGAAGAGAAGGAAACTGGCCTGAAATGTTTGGACTTGAACAACAACTTCAATGACGCATCACATCATCTCTAAAGCAAGAGCGCCATCTAGTGGCCTCTACAAATTATCACACTGTTTCATCAACCCTGCAGTGCTGTGTCATGATACCTCATCTACCCATCACTATCAGTTGAGTAAACCGTGAATTGAACAGGTTGCGTCTGAAAGAGCACAGGAACCAAAATGCCTGGCTGTTTGTTGCCTGGTTATCAATATTGTTTGTTTCACTTCTCACAGGGAACACATTACTACAGACGTCTGCAGTTTGGGATTTTCAACATCCACTATTAATATTGAATGAGTATCCCTACTGAGATGTGGGAGAAAAAAACGACACTAAGTGTAAATAATTCACCCTCTGTGCTTCAACGGTGATAAATGTCCAGACTAATGAGAATTGTGGATGCGCTGAATGAACGATCACCGCGATAAAAAAAAAGGAAACCTCCTCTTTAAAAGTTTATTTTTTTGCACCTTCCCTTAAAAAGACATCTTGGTGCAAACGCTTGATTCCCAGTTCTGAGATCAGTGACAGTGCATCTCATTAAAAATAATAATGCTCCACAAAATCATTCACTGAAACAACAACAACAACAACATATTAACAGCAATTAAAGCACTTGAAGTCAAAAGTTTCAAAGCACAAACAAGTGGCAACCATCAAAAAGGAAAATAATAAGACAGTGGACATCAAGAGAGGAAAATACAGTAATTACACGTCATCTGGTGCAGAATGATCAGTAAACAAAATAAACACGCACGCGCACGGTGCGAGAGTACATCAGAAAACCTGCTCAGGTATCCCAAAACCACACTATCAAAACCCATCCTGTGTAATAAATATAAGGAAAAAAAGCACCTTTAAAGCTAAAATGGATTCAATTGTTCAACACAGTGTGCAACACAGACGTTTAAAAAAAATCTATTGAAACATAGTTACATTGAGAGCATTCACACAGTTCAAACTGCAGTTCAATCTTTCAGAGGGAAGAATGTACGGGAACAAGGGCTGACAGGATGGAGGCCGCACGGGTGGATTTCAGAGTTGATCGGTGGAAAATTGGGTGAAACCTTTGCCACATGAGTAAGTGACCTATGCTCAAGTAGCAAAATCTCTCCATGCAGTTAATGAAAAACTGCAGTGCCCTTTACAACACGTCCAATTCCAGGCAACATGCACTCAAACAGGATTCTGAGGGCCGACCTTAATATGTGTGGCGCTTTCTCAACAAATATTTTAAGGTTCTAATGTGACAGGAGTCGAGTTTTTGGATGTAAACAGTCACTGAACAATAAAAATACTGCATTGTGTTTGTGTGAGAGGTGCTTCCCACTAAAAGTCCAGACATTTGATGGGTGCAATAAAGAGCTCGGCTCTGGCCAGGATATATATTACAGCAACCTATGGAAGTTTTAGAGAAACACATGTTGTGTCATATGTATAACCAATGTTTGTTTTAGGGAGGAAGGTATTTCCTCTGTGACTATGCTGTCACTGCCTCCCTGCATCAGTGACATGAAGCATCCGATATCTTCCACTTCTCTACATGTTTATTTATTCATGCTTATTCATATGATAACTATGCATTTTTAAACACAAAGAGTCCATTATTGCTTTCTTCTTATCTTCTAGTTTGCACTTGTGTCATTCAACAGAGGTCAAACAGTAATAGTGATAAATGTCATTTAATTTAATCTGAATATGCAGAAAGTCGTGACAACTTTCTCATGTCACTCAGCTAGTCGCTTTATGATACATTTTTCTTTCATCACAGTCTTTTGTCTTTTAATCGTTTCACAATATGTTGGTGCCTTGAGGTTTAATGATGAGCAACTGAAGGGATCAATCGGGGAAATAATGGAATGAAGTCATGAACGACTGGTTAAAAGGAGCTCAAATATGAGATGTGTTTAAAACGTGTATTAAGTGACTCCCAAACTTGTAAAATAAAAAAGTTGTTCTTCGTCATGATTTTAAAGGAGCATCTTTAGGTGTTCATTCACATCCTGAAAACACAACGTGAACTGCCCAATGTCGAGCAAATGTGCCATGAAAACAGTAACACTGGTCATATGGTCACATATCTAAAACTACTCCAAAATCTCACCAAAGATACACATATTTACAGTTGTATTCAAAGAACAGCTGTCCAACTTGTTCACTGCTGTTGGTCCAAAAAATATGAGAAACAAGTGAACGGTAGGTCGAGAAGACACATGAGTACCGCGACACACATCTTCCAGGGTCTACATGATAAAACGAGTGTTTGGAAGGGGAGAGCTGGAAGAGAGGTCATTCATTCGGTGAAAAAGAACTGGGGACCCTTCTAGAAGAATGAAGCCAGCTCATGTTGTATGTACTGTACATTCCTCCTTCCTGAAAAACCGGATTGTTCAACACAAGAATAGTTTTAATGAACGTTGACTAGGGAAGGAGAAAAGGTGTGAAGAAGTGGAGACAACAGGCTAAAATGATTTGCGATTAAAATGGAAGCAGAACATGAGACGGTGGATTGGACTATAGTGTAACGTCAGCGACAGTTCCCGCACGAGGAGTCGGACACAATATTCCACAGAACATTCAGCAGATCTAAAGAAAAATGGACTGAGGCTGCTCTATGGCTCCAAAAACTCGAGCCTCAGTCGAAAGAGACAGTGAAGCGTGGTGATGTTTCTCAACCTACCATGGCTGTTTCAACAAGACAACCGCCCCAAACACAAACGTCACCCGAGTTCCACACCAAGACCCTTCACCCACAGAGAGTTGCTGTTTTTGGGGACAAAACCCAGAGAGAAATGCAGAGGACTAATGGAATGGGTGGGTGAAATCACCCTGGGCTTGTAGAGCTGTTAATATATCAATATCATTGAAATTCACCGTATTCTCGACACGTCTTCCCCTCTAAAAATAGAACACGCACTGATGGCAATGCATAAAAATAAACTGATTGAAGAGTTTCACAAAAGTTTGTTTGATTTGGAACACAACTGCATATCAGCTTAATCTGTAGGCTCACTGTGTGTATGGCTTCTGTTGATTATGGCTCCATTTTCCCCTTGTCCCCCTTAACTTGACAGTGAAAACACCTAAATGTTAGACTGTGCTCGCTCATGAAAATACTGAATATGTTCGCGCATTTGTAATATTTACAGGGCTGCTGGAGCCTCCAACCACCAGAGAATGCATGATTTAGCCTTTGTGTAACACTAAACTAAGCCATGATGGGTTTAGTTATTTTGTCTGTTTCGGGATCACAGTTTGTTTTGACTGTAGCTTTGATGGCGTTGCAGAGGAAGAGGAGGTGGAAGAAGAGGAGGACGAAGAGGAAGAACTCCATCGGTTCTCAACACCTGTACTTGTCATCTTTAGCTTCCGTCGCTTAGCGAGGGGAGCGTTGTCGACGCTCTTCAAAAAAAATCCCTCTCTTTTTCCACGGTTGAAAGCCTGGTAGGAAGGAGCAAAGGGAAAACAACTAGTTAGTTAAACTACAAGGTCTCTAGGTCGGCTCATCACTGATGGTACCTTGTACGTGGCGTTGACATAGGTGCGGACTGTGGGCCCACTGGACTCAAGCACATCCGGAGTGCACAAAGGAGTCGTGGACATGGAGGCTCCCCCCTGCAGCCAGCTGTTTTCTTTTAGATCTGAGAGCTTCAGACGGCGTTCTGGATCCACAGTCAGGAGGCCTGAGTTATCAAGAAACAGAAGAGAGCTAAGCAAAATCTGACTCACCAAAAAGGAAGTACGAAAACAGCAAGTGCTCAAGAATATTTTTTATTATACATTATAGATTTATTATACATATTATGTGTGTATATATGTATATTATATATTATCTACTATATATAATATTATTGTGATAAGGAATATTTACTATTTTACTTCAATGTTGTGTCAGCTAAAGAATAACTATAATAAAACAAAGGGAAAAAGTAAACCAGCTCATTAAACCCCAGTGTCATCTTCAATCTTCAGGGGAAAAAATAGAAATTTGTCAGTAAGCTCAAACCTGCAACCTCTAGTCGGCATCTGTATTTTATTCACCAAGACACGATTGAGCCAGCATTTTCGGAGGATAGAGCATAAACAGAAGAAAGTACCTGACATGTCATTTTCAAACATAAAAGTCGCAGCTTTGAAAATGTGTAAGCAAAAAAAGAAGGTTGCACCACTAGCTTCTCTCTCTGTATAAAACAGCAGAGACAAAACACTGTCTCTCTACAGTGCCACCACCATCCCGACCTTTTCTCCTTCTTTTTTGTGACACACTTTGTGATATTTACAGACTTTAAGGGTAGCATTTCAGGAATCCAACTTCTCCAGTCTAATTTATGATACAATATATTTCTTGGATGCTCCGTCATTGAAACCAGTCAAATGAGCAAATTTAAGTGAGCACTTGATCAGTACTACGGTGCATGAACACTTGCAAACCTTTGACAAGTTCTTTGGCTTCCTCCGACACACCCTTCCAGGCCTCGCCATCCAAGGAGAAATCTCCTTCTTTAATCTTCTGCATGATATCCGCAGCATATGACGAGGTCATCCCTAACTGCTCGCTCTGGAACGGCACCTGTCCAGACAGCATGGTGTACTGGAGCCAACACGTTTTGGTGGTTAGTCCAGCAGTGACATGAGAGATGACTGCAGAGTCAAGGCGTTCTAATTACCAGGATGACCCCAAGACTCCAGAGGTCACAGGCTTTATCGTACCCTGCACTCTCAAAAAGTTCGGGCGCAGCATACTGCAATGTGAAGCAAGGAGTCTGCAGAGGGGCACTGCCTGCTGGGCACAGGCGGGCAAAGCCAAAATCGATGACTTTCAGCACTGCGTTCTCACCCTCATCCGCAAATAGCACATTCTGAAACACAGAAAACAAACCTTTCATTTCTCTTTACAAATTATATTCATCTGAAAATTCCTCAGAAACATAAAATACATACAGCATGAATCTTTGCCACCTTTTTTTCCCCTAACTATTGACTTTGACTATTGATAGACGACAACCTGGTTGCCAATTGAGCACAGGCACCCACATAGCTCTGTCATACTGCAAACACTGGGATCAGTATAGATCAGGGGTCTTCAACTCGCTCCTCAAAGGACCAGGGTGGACACTGACTGAATGACACCAACGCTGCATGACACTAAAATCCCTGTTGTGATGTCCGGCTGCGTTGCATGAAGAACAATACTTGTGTTTGTGGGTTCAAACTGACTGAAAGTTTCTGTATCAATCACAGATAAATGTTTGGTAGTCCGTGCACATCAACCCGGACACTCAGCTCTGCTGGAACTGGACAGATGTACTACTCAGCGTTACAAAACTACCTCTGAATCTGCTCATGTGAGCAAATCGGAACACGATAGACACACACAACAACACAGACTTTAACTGGTGGTTAGCATTTGTTCACGTTTTGCACCTAAGCACAAGACAACAAACAACATGAGTTGTTGACAGCTCACCTCAGGCTTGAGATCTCTATGCACCACCCCAGCTTCGTGCATGAAACTGACAGCAGAGACAAGACTTTGTAACAGCTGACTGGCCTCTGCTTCACCAAACAGCTTCTTCTTCTTGATCCGTTCAAGTAGCTCACCACCACAGAGAAGCTCCATCACCAGATATGTGTGAAACTGAAATAACATGAGGAAAAACATCAGAATCACAAGCTATAATGTTTTATTGGATATATTCTGTCAGTCATACCTGATCAGTGTAGACCTCATGCAACTTAACAATATTTGGATGAGACTCACACTGCCGCAACGCGGCAATCTCCCTCTGTGTATTTGCCTCCATCCTACAGTAGAAGAATCAAAACACATCCTTTTACTGCAGGTAGAGGTGAATATGGACTGAATAAGGCATTTAAATCATATCGGACAAACCAATAAGGGTTTCTTTCTTCATGTTTGATGTCAGAAAATGAATGAGAGAACAATCTAAAAAAAAGCTGTCCTAAAACCAAATTAAAAGTCAGTGCTCATCCAACTGTTGTGTAACTGCAATGATAATTAAAAACACAAAGCAGTGAATGAGAATTTAATTCAATAGCATCAGTCGACTCTCGCAATACATGCCGACAGTGATCCACTTATGGTTGCTTTGTGGAACATTTTGCCATAGAAGAAAAACCCTTAGCTTCTGAATCAATCTTCATTGTGTATCCAAGAGCAATATGCCTTCCAACACAGGTAGGCAGTTCAAACAACTGGCATTCTTAGATAAAGGACCAATAACGACATATGGTGTAACCTAAAAACAGCTACATTTGAGTTAATTTTGTGTATTTCAGCGTCCTGTGAGTACAGGTACGTCTTAGAATTTAAGGTATCTTTATGTTTAAAAAATGAAAAAAGTATTAGGGCTTTAATAGATAATGAAAACACACAATGACTTAAGAAGATAGAATATTAGATCAGATCAATAAAAAAGGATGTTTTTAACAGGAATGTCATGCAGTGGAAAAGCATTCTTCCTCACACTTAACATGTGGTTGAGCCTCCTTTTGCATCTAATACTACCTCAAACAGTGTGGCATGGAGGAGATCAGCATTTTTATAAGAGAATCCATTTAGCTTGCTTAACTGTCATCATTTCCATCACGTATTGAATGTTTTCCTGGAAGATGTCATTGAAAATATAAACATAATTCATATATATCAACAGACACACCTGCGGCTGACAATCTTGACGGCATATTCGTTCCCACTTTGTTTGTGCTTGCATTTCCTGCACACAGAGAAACTCCCCTCACCCAATGGCGGCCCCTGCAGACAGAGGTCGTAGTGCAGGAAAAATTGTGATTCCTGTTGAAAAAGAGACACAAAATTAAGGACTTGTAGACAGAAATATATTTCAGGAAGGGCAAAACATTGAATGTTTTTTCTGATGAAACAAGTGAAATCAGCATGTCCTCATTGAGTATCGTATAGAAGAGAGGCGATTTGCTTGAGAAAAAAATCCCCTCCAAGTGAGCTGAAAACGGTTTCAATGAACCAATACGTCCAAACATTTTTTAGCTTTAACTGTTCAGAAAACTATTTAATCACTTGAGTCACTTGTGGTTGTTGGCTTTGATGCTAAGTAAAGGACCAGATGAAAAGTTATGAAAGACTTGAAAAGAAAATTCAACAAAATTAAAAAAACATAGAAACAGGACAACATACAGTGAAAAGAACCCGCTCGCTTTTTATTCATGATATCAGTAGCTGTCGGCTACTGACCAAGACGATAGAAAAATGGTCACAAAACCGGCCCCGATCTAGACCCCACCCCAATAACTTCAAGTCTAGCAAACTACTCATGAGTATTCATACCTGCAACATTGCACTGCGTTGGACTGAGGCTGATCCTGGCCGATGAGTATGAACCTGCGACTCCACAAAGTCGCCCATCACGGCATTTTTATTAAACAGGATGGAGGGAGCAATAAAGGAGTAGCCCTGAAAAGAATGACAAATTGAGTGAGGTCTTGGCTTTAACTTTGTTTCAAGCTATTATCTTCATTAATAACTAAAAATATGAACCTGAAACAATCTGTCAGTGCTTGGGGGTGTGCTCGCTGGAGAATAGACCGGATCCATCCCAGTAAACTCCTCTGCAAAGTTCCCCGTGTCTAGTTCACTCTTCAACTCTGGCTTGAATGGACTGGCGACTTTCTTCTTAGCCAAATCTTCCCAGTTTAAACCCTGTTGGAGGGAAATGAGAGAAAACACAATCATTTCACATGAGCAGAAATGCAACGGTTTGTGTTTGCACTACAAACCTTAAAAAAAGGGTGTTTTTTTATGTCCTCTGCTCCTTTGGGTCCAGAGCCCAGCCTTTTATGGGGATCTTTTACCAGCAACTTTTTCAGCAGGTCCTGAGCAGTGTGCCCAATCATGGATGGAAACGGTGGATCACAGCGTAAAATACGTCTGAAAAACATAGATGAAGACAAAACATGACATTCTTTCAGAGGACGCAAAACTCCATGTAGTCACTGACATAATATACAAACCAAATAATGCACAGAGTGCGCATATCAATTAAACACAAGTTATCTGAAAATGAGATCTTAACATTTTACATGAACATCAACATTGTTGTTACTTAAACACAACTTAAAAGGAAAAAAAATTACACATAAAATGGGGCTCTATAAGACTTCCACTTGAGAGGATTGTACATTTACTATTCTTACCACTTATTTCAGTGCAACAAATGAATTGAGGTGAGAATACAGTTTTCTTGAAGTACCGTAAGTTATTTAAGATGTAAGACTGGTTGGTGTTAGATTATAATGATGTGTTTTAATAAGAGAGAAAAAAACAGAGAACATTTTCTTTCTACCACATATGTGCCATTTATATCAAATAGCAAAACACATTGTTTGTAATGGGATCGTTTGCAAAGTATATGTCTTGTCCACAGTCTGCGGAACAACGCATCAGGATTGGCTGACATGATAGAGCATAAAAACCAGAATCAACTCATCAGCAGATAAATTTGTACCTCTTAGGATATTTTCATTTATGTGACAGGGGAAAATGTGCATCCACGAAGGAGTGTAACCTCTACCGGATCCGTTATACCACTTCCCGGTTTACGGAACCACAAGCCCTCATTGGCTAACACGGACGAGGTATTGTTTTTATTTGATATCGCGCCAAAATCTGAATGGACACCTTTGTAGGCAGTTATTCACATCTGAAGATAATTTTATTCATTTGCCAGGGAAAGTGTTTTGACCGATTCGGTGAAGGTTAAAACTCCTTCATGGATGCACATTATCCCCTGCCACATAAATTAAAATATCTTCAGCAGTATATAATTGTCTGCTGATGAGTTGATTCTGATTTTGGTGCAATATCAAATGAAAGCAATGACCAATACAAGTCAAATATGTATATACACTCATTCACTCAATCTGGTCTACCATTCAACTTGCCGTGGGCTTGAAGGACGGCATTTTTCTAAATAAAATAATGCAAAAAAAAAATCCAAATTTGAAAATGTAATCGGTCCAAACTTCCAAAAATGTCAGAATGTAGTGGAAAAATAAATAAAAATACACCAACACTAGGGCAGAGGAAGATCCTCATCATTATCTCACAGAATTTGTGTCAGAAATAGGTGCAATTCTACAGAGTCCTGGAAGTGATATGGATGTGTTAAGTTGTTTGGATGTGACATGCATGACTATATTTTTTTTATCCCGAGGCAACTGTTATCTGTTATATATTTTTTTATCTCTAGATACAATCGTAAATGTAACTGCATGGGTGTCTGCCTCTCTCTCTCAAAGCATTTTGTATAGATCCACCGGTAACCACTAAGCCTCCGATGGCTTTGTAACTGTTCGACAACATTGTCAATCACTGTCTGCAATCCAGAATATTGCCGACAGCAAAGTTGCTGCGCTTTTAACACTCTGATCAAATGCCTTCTACTCAAAATAATGCCACATGTGGCTAAGCTATACGCAGCTCTGGAAGTGACATACATGATTGTTTTTTTGGGATGTGACATGCATGACTTTTTTTTTCTATCCCGAGATCATACAATAATCCAGAGATAATATAATAATAATAAGATCTCAAGATAATTTTTATCTCGAAACAACTTCTATCTTGTGTAAATTTGGATCTCAAGATAATTGTTATCTTGTGATAAATGATATTTAGTGAAAATTTGTATCTCAAGATTATATTTATCTCGTAATCACCAGATTTTGTGAATAAATCTCTTAAGTTTCATTTAAGCGTAGCCACATATTTGAGCAGAGGGCACTTGATCAGAGCGCATAAAGCACAGCGACTTATTCTATATTCTGACTTGTAGAATGACAACAACTAACAGTGACTAACAGTTATGAAGCCATGGGAGACATAGTGGTTACTGGTGGATGTATACAAAATGCTTTGAGAGAGAGAGAGAGGCAGTTACACATGCGCTGACATTTACGACTGCATCTTGAGATAAAAATTATCTCAGGATAGGAATTATCATGAGATAAAAATTATCTCAAGATAATAAAAAAAAATAAAGTCATGCATGTCACATCCAAAAAAACAAACACATACATGTCACTTCCAGGGCTCCGTATAATTCACTTATTATCTTATACTTTATACTTATTTACACTTGACAACCAAAATGTTTTAATTCTGAAAATTACAAGTGTACAGCATTCTCTCTATAGTCTTTTAAAACTAAAGAAAATTTGACAGCTTTCATGAACAAGTTACACAATGACGGAAAAAAGCTGGACACCAAATAGTAACACATAGACTGAAATTAGCTTTCTGACTCATGAATGTTAAATATGGAAAACACAGATCAGGGTGCACTCACTTTGACACCTCGCTCTGGGAATTTCGCTCGCCTTCTAAGGTAAATGGAGACGCTCCAGTCAGAAGCTCAAACATCAAGATCCCCAGACTCCACCAATCTACAGACTATGAGACATATGGGTTAGAAGACAAGAGAAGAGAACGCTGCAAAAAAGAAAATGGTCATGTTGAAAAATTAAATAGGTTTCCTTGTTGTCTACCTTGCCATGTCCTGCCTTCCCCCGGATAATTTCAGGGGCCATGTACTCAATAGTTCCACAAAATGAGTAAGTTCTTTCTTTCTGAGAAAAACAGATAAGGATATGAGATTCACACTGTGTTGGCACCTAATTTCACATACTACAAACAATAAACACCTCCTCCTCAAGAAACTCTTTGCTGAGCCCGAAGTCTGTCAATACTATATGTCCGTCACTGTCAAGAAGAATGTTTTCCAATTTGATGTCTCTGTAAACGATCCCCAGCTGTGAAGAAGATTGAAAAGAAACATAAGGACATTTTTGAAAACAAGGTGTATATGAGTAGCAAGAGCAGATTAGATCATTTTTTCTCACACTAACACAAAAATGCTAAATCACAGCTTATTCATGTTCATCAGCTGCATCTCTATTTACATCTTCTTAGCATTCTAGTTTCCATTGACTACAGACTCACAAAAACTGACAACACTGAGGTATTTATTTTGAAAATTCCCTAATGCAGCACTCACTTTGTGCAGATGTTCCAGGGCAAGGATGATTTCTCCTATGTATATCCGCACTGCTTCTTCTGGAAAGTGATCCCGCTGGTACAAATGTGTGAACATCTCCCCACCACTTACATAGTCTGCATTCACGGTGGGGCAACAGAAGTCAAACAAGGCTACATTTTTATATCTCATGTACAGTATGTCTTTCATGTGTGTTCCCCAGTTTGGTGTGTGTTTGTGTGTATACATATATACGCGCGCGTGCGTGTAGAACTGTGGAGCACACATGAAAGACACAAGAGTCTGGCAAAGTTGTTTTGATTTTCATGGCCATTCTACTCACCCAGGATGAGATGCAGCTTGCTTTGAGTCTGAAACGCATAATGGAGTGTGACCAGAAAGGGTGATTGGCGTATGTGCTCCAGCACCTGCCTCTCTGTTCGAGTGTGTTCTGTAGTCTTTGCCTTTTGGACAATAGCAGCCTTCTTCAGCACCTGAAGTATTTGAAAGAAAGGGGGAAATTGTATTTAAATATTGGGCATTTCAAATTAATAGAAGGAACGTAAGTTCATAAAGTTCATCTTACTTTCATCGCATATAGTTGGCCTGCATCATGGCCACTGTTTTTTCTGACCAAAAACACTTTTCCATACGCTAAAAAGAAAATAGAGATTTCAGGTAAGACAAATATACAGTCAGCATTAAAGCAGTGATGCAGAAATTATGACAAGGTGATGACAGGTGTCCTACAACAATATAGCTGAAAGACTGTATCAAAATGAATGTTCTTTTCTTTGAGAAGATTGCTACTTCTAAAAATAAAGAAAATTGTGAGGTGGATATTTTCTCAAACCTATTGGTGCACTTGCTCATCATTTACTGGCGGAGAAATGAGTAAGCATTCTTATTCAATAACTTGATATAGCTCAAACTCTCTAATGTCCACCTCTACTATATTTTTTCAAATTATACATTTCATTTCTTATGTTTTGCTTTTTTGTTATTGTCGACAGGGGTCACCAAACCTTTCTAAACTCCAGGTGAAATAGGAGTGACCCAAGGGCTACCAACAGTTTAATACACACTTCATTCATTCAGCACATTATTGATTCTTTACAATAATCAGCAATGAATAACAGGAGATATAACATTAAATTAAACATTAAAAGATGGCGAAAAGAAAAACAAAACAAAACATATTTTAAGAACAGGCTCACAGGCAGCACATTGGTGACCCTGTTCTCGAGTGATAGTGCACTCAAGAACATTAAGCATTAAGTTATACTAAGTCAGAAGTTAAGTTATACTTAGCAAAATTACCTCCAGTGCCCAAGACTTTCAGCAGCTCAAAGTTCTCCATGCCAACTTTCTCAGTGTGCCCCGTAAAGTTGGCTGGGGGGGTGGAAGCAAAACATTACAATAAGCACAATTCGATGGGAAACACAATTGCAGAGTAGTTGACCTTCACTTTCTGGACGACGATCACAAGGAAATAAACAACTCGATATGCACATAATCTGATATGAGTCAAATGGAGTCAAATGGAGTCAAATATGTCGCAAATTTTAAAGCTGACAACAAATATTATTGATTGTATAACATTACCTGACTTGGTATTCAACCTTCAATCTTAAAATTTTGTCATAGATTAAGAAGTATACTGTGGTATATTGAGCATTTTCCCACAATATTCCTCCCCATCATGACAGAATCACTCCAGGTAATTTTTAGGGCACTTTTCTAACGTCCACATTAGGATGACACAGTCACACTGAGCTGGCATTGCTGCATTTCCACCTTTTAAACCAAGAGTAAATTCTGCGTGTTATATTAATGAGGAAGACTCTATAGCGATAAAACTGAAAGTAGATGGGTGATATCTAAGCTCCTTTGTGAAGATATAAATCCCTGGGTGAACGAGAACATATACGTACATTCAACATTTCATCCTGTTTTCATTGTACATTATATGAAAATATTATCCTGTCATTCCGCGTGTCAATGATCACTTTGTTTATGTCTTGAATTTAGCGTTGTTTTTGTTTTTCTGGCGACACAACCCAGTCATGAAACCTCACTCACCATCAGTAATTTGGTGTTCGACGGTCCGGGCTCTGTCATGTTGCCTGGAGTCGGAATCGTCGCTGCTATCAGACGCGTCCCCCGACATAGCTCAATCTATAGTTTCTCTACAGACCGTCTGGGATCAACAAGTAGCAAAATGTGCCCGTACAAGGAAATATTTTGCGCTTACAAATATAAAATGTGCATCGTGAAAAGTGTGCGGACTATAAAACAATGCCGACAGATGTGCTCGCTATAAACAATACACCAGCATTAATCCCCGAATTCAACCAAGTGCTAACATTGTACATGGCAGCAAATCTTACATATACCATGGACGTATTTCATACATGATGAATGTTGGTTCAAGATGATCTGGATGTTTAAAATTGAGAAATGCGAATTTATCAACAGTGCCGACTTTAACCGGAGTTGCTGCTACGATTAGCATTAGCTGCTACATTGGTGTAAACGTTACTCCATTGTTTATGGGAGCTGTGACACTCACTACAGACAAGCCGTCTATACCACAGTTCAGTGAACAAATCACAACTGGCTGTCACAACTCGTTGGCAAACAACTCGGAAAACAAATCAGCTGGCGTGCGTTGTCGCGACAAACTTTGTAACGCTAGCTAGCGTAGAAGTTAGCTGTATTTTGGGGTTTTCTCGGGTTTTAGTCAACCGGTCGTGTACCAAAACAAACGTGCAAAGTGACCCCTTATCTCGTTTGTCTCGACTTGCGTCTAGTCTGCGAGTCGTCCTTCGTAAAAAACAATAATTGCACTTTTTCACCAATGTTAGCCAACTGCTAACACCAGGATGCTATCCACACAGCCTCGGCGACGGGCAGTCACGTGAACAAGCAGTGAAGGCGGGGCTTGCCCTGTTTGTACCCGTTGTCCAATTCACAAATGATCCATACCTTTTTGTATATCATCGTTTTATCGGACATTACTTTGAACCACTTCTAGTAACAGTATTTATCGACTGTTTTGCCATTTTTGTGTTCATATTGCAGCAAGTGTGATTTCCTAACTCAGGATCTGTGATTTTTAAAACCCTCACATCTACTTGGTTCTTCATCCATAAAAAAAGATGACTGAATAAAACAAGACAAACGGTGTAGATCAGCATTTATTTCATTACCCATTAACATTTTCTCATCCATGTAAAATAATCGAATGGCCATGACAACTTTTCTGTCTGCCCTGTTTCAGGCACAATTGAACTTCAGGAAATTCAGCACATTTGTTCAAAGACAAACTAAACACCCAGTTATTTAAAGCACCATATGTTTAGTCAACCTTAAAGAGAGTGGCCAGCTCATTCAAATGCAATGTCTGTCTAAATTATGTCCCATTACCTCCTGTCATGCGTCCCCAAAGGAATACACTATGAACCATTTTAGGTGCCTCTCACCTCAAACGGTGGTGATTGATTTGCTGATTTTTATTTATTTTTTACCATGGATGTTGCATCCATTTTTGAGAATTCTTAAGTCCTCTGGTTCATATACATTACAACCAAAAGAGATTCAAGTCATTGAAAAAAAACAAACATACAAAGTCTATGTGAGCCTAATAACAGTAAAACAATGGAACTTTGAATTTGAAGGCAAGAGTAATGTGGAATAATTTGGAGGGCTTTGATATTTGTTCCGCTGTTGTTAAGTTCCTCTTTCCTCTTCCTTGTATGGTGCACCAATCAACGAATAGCTATGAGTCCAACATCGATGAGTTTTTGAATCTTCTGGGCGATAACTGGATTCTTTAAGTGGCTGAGAATGAAAGATAGTTAAAGTTAAATAAACAGCATGTCCAGTCAGAAAATAAATGTAAAATCCATGTGTAACATACTCGCTGAGAGCTTGAGGATCCTTCTGCATTTGCTCCAGGATCATGCGCATGGCCGGGTCTGACATGATCTGTTGCACTTCAGGGTCTGCCATGGCCCGCTTCTTCACTTCCTCTGGACTGTCGTTCCTCATGGCTTGACTGACCATGCAGCGCTGCAAGCCTTCTGTCGCTTCCTGAAGACACATGCTCTGTTTATTATAATGGAATCCAAAAATCCATTCCAAACTCTAATAAGTGATATATATTTTTTAAATACCTTTGAATTTGAATCAAGCTCCAATGCCTTCTGGTACACATCCATAGCTTTTGAATAGTCTTTCATGGCCTCCAATGCCGCTCCTTTGCGTGTGTATCCTTTGACTTTCAACAGATAAGAGCAAAGAATATTAGTCAGAAATAATAAGCTAATACCAAGTCATGCACACATTTGGTATAAGAAAACGTTTAACTCACTGAATGTTGGTTCAAGCCGAATGCACTCTTCACAATCCTGAAAACAATCAGCATCAATTTAAAGCAGGCTGGTTACATATGTATCACAGTTTCTACTTCTTTGTAAAAACAGACTGTGGCCAGCACCTTGAGAGCAAGTTGAAATTCCAACAGTTTTGTGTAACAGGCTGCTCTGTTACTGAAGAGTTTGGCATCACTTGGGTTTCTCTTGATGGCCTCACTGTAATGTTTCATAGCCAGGGGGTAGTCTCCTATGTGAAGGAAGATTTCAGTTACTATAAAACTCATGTATAAAATCTAATACAAGATTGAATTAGTATAGACACCTACCCTTTTGGAACGCATCATTGCCTTTGTTCTTCTCCTCCAGGGCCAAGTCAGGGTTGATGTAAGCCATTTTTTCCTGCTCCTTTAGAATCTTCTCTGCCTGCAAAAAAACATTCCACTTGAATTTTATAGTTAAAAGTTAAGCATACACAGCCAGTAAGAGTTACAATAACAGGCCAAAATACACATTTACTCAAGGCTCCATCTGTAAGCTCTGAATCCCCCATCATTATTATTTTATTAGTTTTACTTCATTTAGTAACATCACAAAACCTGATCGAAAATATAAATACGAATTATTTGTGTGTGTGAATACCTGTGCATCATTATTCATGTCTCCATTTTTTTTTTTAAGTAAAGCATGTGTATTATCAATTTTCCTGACATTCTGTGTATTCCATAAAGTCTAAATTGGTAGTATATCCAGCGGAGCACTGAAGCGAGTTTTTCCATTTAAAAAAAAAAGTATAAATCTTAAATTATGAGGAGAGGTGCATTATCGTCACCAGACACATAAGCAAAGGCGATGTGACGTGTCTCCCCACACGAGGCTATTCAAATGCTTTATGACGTCACAGCAGGTGACGCAGGACACCAGACAAAATCTGAACGGCTCAACTGAACAGTTGTGATAAGTCTTAGTAATATTGACGCAAATGACGCTCAGCTACTTTTTTAAAACAACGAGCAGCATGAGATATGTCTTTGTGAACAAAGACATATCCTGCGGACAGTTCCGAACTACACCATTACCATAGAAGCCAGCCATTTCAACCAAAGGTTTGTTTTCTCAATTATGACGTAAACAAGAACTTACAGTTTGTAGAAAGACATGCAGATTATTCCCTAGTCAGAGTAAAAGGAGCATGTAGGGGCGCAAAAAAGCAGTCACGCAGTCCCTGATCATGCACATGTTTTTGTCGTAGTCTGACTTCAATATAGCGGCTGTTAGTCCTGATCAACACCACTAAAATGGTGAACCTCTGTGTGGACATAGCCTCTAAGAGGATGTACTTAAGCTCCTGTAATGTTATGATGAATGACATTTCAGCAGGTGTGTGAATGTTAATTGACGTATAACAGAGTGACAGATCAAAAACATTACAAGAAAACAGATGATGGAACACAGAAGATGGAATCGTACTTGTTGACACTTTTTAAGGACATCTGGAGTACGATGCTCGGTCAAACTCTTGTTGAAATATTGGATGGCTTCTTTGAATTTTCCTTCTTTGAAGTAGGCATTTCCAATCCTAGCTAAAGCCCTAGAGAGAAGGAAAGATTTACAGTGAGAAATGATAAACCCATGAGCAGAATAGGGCCGAAAACAACACACAAGAATTACTAAGTAGTGACACATAATCTAAGTTTGGTCATCTACCGTTTCACACGATTCTATTCCAAACTTCAGTTGTGTTGTGTATTTTTTTATTATTCATAATCGATCACTCAAGGAAGCACCTCCAATAACAGACACGCAGCAGCTGCTGTGGACATCCATTCAGTGGAGAACTGCTGCTCCACTCAGCATGGGATGAAAACTGAACTACTGCAGCAACGATTAATCTGCTGTTAGCTGCTGCCACGTTATCATTATGACAGGCGCCGCGTGTGACATCAGCGTGAGCATAAATGCCAGGATTGGCTCCTGGATCTGCAACTTTTCACCGATGCCCAAGGCTGGATCGGGAGCTGCGCATCCCTAGGATCACCACTCCGTTATCGGGTACCTACTGTATCGCAAGATACCTGCCAATACAAAGCCTTATCGGGAACTACACTGCGCATGGAACTGACGTTGCGCATCCTGCCAAGACAAACTTTATGAGACGAACCAAGTGACATGACAGAAACCCTGCTGCATCATAGATGCAACAACTTCTGGCCATTTTCCATCATCTATGCTGAAACAGATAAAATAGTCACAGGAAAGGGTAAATAAATTCATGTTGATACTTACTTGGCAATTTGTCTGTAGTCTTCACGGTTCTCTCTGCCAACATCAATCGCCTTCTCACAGAGTTCTCTGCACTTATCATACTCCCCTTTCTCGAAGTAGACAGCTGAACAGATAAATGTTTTTATTATATTATCAATTCAACAATCACCATCACCAAAGCATACAAATTTTATTTACACATGGTTAGATGAATGCCAAATACTCGGGATGCTCCAATCAGATTTTTGCTGCTGATCAACCATACAAACCTCTTTAAGGAGAAAAAATAGAAAAACCTTGCAGAATGCAGCAACTATTCTGTCAAAAGTGAAAACTGAAAGACATTTAATTCGATGTGAGACGCCAGGTTAATGTCTTGTGACTTTGCTAAGTCTGTGAAATATTTGCATACTGTTTCAGATTCAGGTGGCTAACAAATGCTTGCGTGCTCCGTTAAGTGTTGGTGCTTTAAATGGTGTATGTAATTTTAACGTGCAAACTTTAAACGACAGATTGAAAGAACCTCCACAGCAGACATGCTGCTGCCCAATGAGCAGTGAGTACAGAGGAGCGGACGTGTCACAACCAGCGGGGCTTCATCGGAGCACCAGCAGTCACATGTGATCAGTTGTTGTGATCGGCAGTGACAACAAATGATCAGCATTCACAGATCACGCCAATATCGGCTGATCATGATCGGTGAGCGATCGATCAGAGCATCCCGATCAAACACCAGTGGCAATTATGTTTGCTCAGAAAGGGGAGATTACGTACCAGCTTGATTAGAAATGTAGGTCATGTTGGTAGGATCATGTTTGATTGCTTCTTCATAGTGTTGCAGTGCCACCTGGAAGTCCTTTTTCTTATATGCAATATTACCAAGTTCTTTTTCCTTTAAGGCCTGTTGAAATTAAACAGACTAACGCTCCAGATCACAGATACATTGCACAGGCAATTTGCTTGGATGCAATGATACCATTCTCTTATTCTCAGGAAGATCTTCCTCCTTCGACGGCGGGGGCTGAGTCTCCTTAGGTTTAGGAGGAGGAGCAGGTGTTGGATCCTCTTCTTCCTCCAGGTCAGAGAAATTCAGTCCCAGCACCACAGAGAGTGTGTCTTTCACTCTGGGATCCTGCAACCACCTGCCACAGAAATATCATGGTAAGTATAAAGGAATGTATGTATGTAAAGACATTTTGAATCATACTTACATGGCAAGCTCTGCGGGCCTGGCCTTGAGCTGTTCCAGCAGTTCTAAGTAGCTTGGGTCAGACATGTACTTACGAGTTCTGGGATCATTCTCAAGCTTTTGGTGCAGATTGGGCATGGCAAAGGGATTCATCATGGACTTCTCTGGAAATAAATATGCATCACCAGAGGGTAAATATAATCAGGGTACATGCCGTAGGTGCACCTATTTGTCTTTGCTGAGCATGGCTTTTTGGTCACGGTGCATTAGCCATTCTGTGCATAGAGGTTCTGATGCTACTCCAGGTGGTTTTAATGCCGGTGTTGTGTTTGGCCTCTAAGATGACGCGTATACAGCATCTTTTTCCACATGAATACGGTGTAATGAATGAGCAAAATACAGCTTTAATTGCTGCATGAATAACTAACTCACTGAATACTACTGTCACTCATACAAACATGCACCTCTACCACCCAGAAACTATTTCCAGAAGACTTGCATGAGTGAGGCAGTCGACTTGACAACTGCGCACTACCTTGACAACCTTCTCCTACAAAACAATTGTCACTTCACACCAGCAACTGAAGTTGACCTTATTTGAAATACTACCACATAACTACACATAACACATATTAACACAAACATCTTGGAGCACGTACACACATGGTCTTGTTCTCACTCACATCTGAATTAACTTGGATATAGCGTTGTAGGCCTATTTTATGTCGGACTTTTGATCACCAAGGGGAAACAAAGACCTGCCTCGGACCAGATAAGATAAGATGTCCATTATCATAAGATGTTCTGCAAGGTTTTCCGTTATATTAGATCAATATTCCAATAATACCTGTATATGTTGCGCAACCAAAAATATGCACCTTTTCTCAAAAACCTGGATTGCCCTCTCTGTTGACTCTCGGTTGTGCAATCTTCACAACATACCCAAATTAACAAAATACAGTTTTGAGTCCAGCAAAACATTGCAAATGCCAGAGTTATTTATAAACCACACCATACCTGCAAGTCGGGCCTCTATGTTCTGTAAACCCTCCTTGAGTTGCTGATTGCTTGGCTCTTGTCGTATGCCCTCATGGTACGTAGCTTTAGCATCCTCTAGTCGGCCAAGAAATTCCAATGCTGCAGCTTTTCGCGAGTAACCCTATAAAATGACCCCGAAATTAAATATCATTTTGGACAAGTAAAGACAGAACATTGTTACCTTGCCCCAGTCAGGCTTAATCTTGATGGTTTGACAGGCATCCTGCAGAGCATTTTCATAATTGCCTTTCTTGGCATAGGCAGCTGAGCGGTTACTGTAAAGGACATGGTTTGTAGGGTCGAGGGCCAGTGCTTCAGTGTAGCAGCGCACAGCCTCATCAATATTTCCGGCACTCAAAGCTTTGTTGCCTTGGTCTTTTAAAGCTGAGACCTGTGGACCATATAGATACAACATTTTAAACAATGACGAATACAATTACATACAGAAATTAAAGCTCTCACGCTACGCAAGCATTTAAGTTTAAGCAATAATGTTCCAAAATTATTATTAAGAAGACGAGCCCATTGAATCCGACACAGAAACTTAGTGAAGAGACATTCAAGATCAAAAGTTACTGACAGTAATACACAACACAACATTAAAGTACATGACACAGACACACGCAATTCACACAGTTGCACATAACCACTGTACAGTATCAGAACAAAGGCAGAAATGTTCTCCACTCCTCCTAAGTCTACATAAAATGTATGATGAAATGCTGCTTACACTAAACTATACACTATGTTTAATGTAATTATCATTAGAGGAGATTGAAATAAACTTTCCTAGTATTACTGTTGTAATATTGCATTCATTGAATGGTCAGGAACAGTGGGTAACGGATTATGCATCACTGCTTCTGAAAATAAAAGGCCACTCATTGTCCTTTTATCTCTGTATTTATTGGAAACACTGTATAATGCGGGTCAACATATTACACCAGGAATAAATAAATGTGTATACATGTGAAAACAAGGAAGTGAAAGGTGAAAACAAGAAGATTGTAGCACAACTAGCAACAGCCCACTCTGGCATTACTTTTCTAAAAGCCAAAATCATATCATTGATATCCGCATGGTAGAAGCAAACTGTTGACCAAACTGCAACGACTGCGATAAAACAGGATTCAGCTGCAACGCCAACATTGGAGTTTACGTAAAAGGGTTGTAGCCATGACAGCAGCGCCTTGTGCATCTAGAAAGATCTTCCGGAACCAAAAATATCCCAGCAGCATGTGCTAGCGACACGGACTAAATGTATATAGATGCCAAGATTTTTGTCAGCACCAGTTCAACCTAATCGCTGCTCGCATGATCATTTTAAAAACGAGCGGTTCCATTCTTTAAATGATGTCCAATAAATTGCCCACAGTCGGCTACAGTTAGCCGGGAATGGCACATTTGCTAACTTCGGAATCACTTAAGAGATGTACCAGTGAGACACCGAAGCCGCCGAGACTTCTTCTCGTCAAGGAAAGACTATAGTCATGGTCTGGAGTCAGTAGAGAAGCCAATAAGAGAGTTAAGAAGATAGGAAATCGATCTGTGAGAGTCGTATCTTGGCTTTTTAGCTCGCTAACCTTGCCGTGGACAACCAAAGGGAGAAGAGAGGCAGCACACACACGCCGTTTCCACACAGTTAAATATAAGAAGACCAAACCACAGCATACAAAGAGCCAACATATAACAGTTATTAAGCGGTTAGTTCAATCTTCCACGCAAAATCAGAGAGAGATTCCCAGCATGTCACTACCGGGGTAGATGCTAACATGCTAGCTAGATGACATTTTTCAAATAGTGTGTCACTGCACGGCAACGTCGCCAACAAACTTCAAACAAACAAACTCAGTCGATTCCAGTCAATCAAAATGAGTCACTTATCTCACTGTGATACGGTGGAAATCAACTTAGGACTACAGACTAGCAGGATACTTACTTTCTCCATGGTGCAAGCATGAGGTACCTTCCAGAAACTACTGCGGAACAGTCTAGCGCCACCGAGTGCTCAGTTGTACACTCACAAGACCCGCCCAGTGAGACGTCTGGAAAATGCTGGACTTGACATCTTTTACACACACGGTATATACTCTAACCCCAGTGCTATAGATCATGCAGGACGTATGACGTTTTTTTGTGGATGACTGCAGACGGTGTTGTTGTTGTTTATGTTATGTAGGTACACTACAATAAATAATGACTAAACACGCCATGGCTAAATGGATCTGGTAAAACTTCCTTTCGCCTATATCTGCCTTTATTAACGGCATCACATTTCTGCCAATTCGTGAATCTATTAAGATCGATAGACGTGCATGTCTTTACGATGCACGTTGGTCATATCCATTTTAAAAATGCTTATTTTAAATAAATAAATAAGAAAAATAAGGAAATAAAAAGCAAAACAAGAATCTCGTTTAATATTTTATGCTGATCTATACAACTCATTAATTTATTTATTTTACTTTTCCCATCTAGTCACGTGAGGTTGTGTTGAGGTCACGCGTCTATGAAGCTACTATGAAGTAGCTAGCTACCAGCTTCATAGAAGCGTCTCGAAGGGAGCTGGCTCCTGATTGGTGGGGAGCCGGCTCCCGTCGTTCACTTGAAAGAGCCGGCTCATAGAGCCGTCACATTCGCGAACGCCACATCACAAGAAGCTAGTTCGATCTTCGTGTCGCCCCCGACGACTGCGCCGTTCGCTTTTCTCTGAACAGAGCAACGCTTGAACTCTAACTACGAACTTGCGTAACCTGCTGAAACTTTGTAAATAACTTCATACATGTTTATATTGGCGCAAACTTGTGTATTTGAAGGGCCTCGTTGTTCAATTTTGGGGACGAATTAGCTCCAGTGTAGCTTAGCTTAGTGCGTTTTCTCCGTGTACTTTGCGTTGGTGAAATGACAAGATGAGCCATTGAATGCTAAAGCGTTGTTAAGTGGTCTTCTACTTCAACCTTTCAAGTGTGAATATTTGTGTGCTTTCTTTACAGTAACAATGAGAAGAAACGAGAACACGTCTTCCGGTCCGACGCCAGGTTCGCTCGAGGCAGCAGTACAGTACTTGATAATTGTTAATACAGTGCCTGGCCAAAAAAAAAGTCGCCTCCTGGATCTGGGGTTGCTGCAGTTGGACAGGTCTCGGTTCAGCAACATTCTGTGCTCCAAGAATGAGGTCAGCTGACTACCTGAATATACTGAATGACCAGTTTTTTTTCTTCCCTGATGTGGCACGGGCATATTCCAAGATGACAATGCCAGGATGCATCGGGATCCAATTGTGAAAGACTGGTTCAGGGAGCATGAGACATCACTTTTACACATGGATTGGCCACCACCAGACCTTCCAGTCCAGACCATAACCCCATTGAGAATCTTTGGGATGTGCTGGAGAAGGCTTTGCGCAGTGGCCAGACTCGACCATCATCAATGCAAGATCTTGGTGAAAAATGAATGCAACACTGGATGGAAACAAATCTTGTGACATTGCGGAAGCTTATCGAAACAATACCACAGTGAATGCGTGATGTAATCGAAGCTAAAGGCGGTCCAACGAAATATTAGAGTGTATGACCCTTTTTTTTTTTTGGCCAGGCAGTGTACTTACCACAGCAATTGTCAAGCAGTGATAACATGATAGTGATTTAATAATCTACAATTGTATATTTCTTTAAATTCTTCTGTGGTTACTTTTATTTTTTTTTTCTTAATGATAAATAGTACTTATTTTAAAATAGTTGTACTGGCTCTTTTGACGCTTTGGAGTCTTTCTCTGCTTTCGACAGCAGGCGCTTCTATGGGGCCAATCTTCAACCAGAGGAGGAGAAACATATTGCCTTTGACATCGGCTCCATCTGAGAATGAATTCCTTACTCGTAGCCAATTTGCTGAAAGCTCCAGTTCAGCCTCACCCTACAACTATGAAAGTGAAGTATTGCGTCTGTCTTTGCCCAGCTCTTGCCATTGAAAACTGTTTGGGGGAAATTAAAATGTCATTGTAATATATATTCTTACTTTCCCATTGATGAACCGTGATGGGGTTTTTTTTAGTAAAGTGTGACATATTTGAAAATTCATATTTTTTAAATATGAATTTTAGGGATGAACTACAATAATTTTATGATAATAATACATGTAAATGGAGGACGAGTTACATTTAGAATTCAAGTTAGTAGTTTATCCATGTTAGTAGTGAAAACAGAAATAATCTTAGTCATGGAATGCAGGTATGTCGTCGTGTATGACTGAATCCGCACACATTGGCATGGTCAGTTCTAAACATAGCCACAAGATGGCCTCAAATCACAACTTTATAATAAGAGCATGCCATTACTCGACTTTATGAGGCTTGGGATAAAAATAAATAATAAAATGAACCGGTGACACGTACATTCAGGAGAAATTTAGACATTTTTTTGGTAGGATCATGTTTGCTTAAAGTTTGCCATAGGGAATCACCACAATAAAATTAGAACCACTGTATTTAAAACGTTATTGAGAATTGTATGTCAGAAATGTTTGTGTTCTTCTCAGACACACTTGGGGCTTTCTACCCAACAGCTGGTCCATCAACTGCTTTTCCTCAAAAGCTCCAGTGGAACAGATCCTGTGGGCCAGGGTCAACAACACAGGCCAGGCAATATAGCAGTCATGGGCCTTTATCTACATGGAGGTCTTACGCACCTGTCCCACATCCCTACAAAGCTGGAGCCACAAGGTTTGTGTGAGAGCTGTGAAGATGCTTTCTAAACACAAATCCATTCCTTTATTTTCATTGTAATTGTATTCATTTTTAGTTCAACCCCAGAACAGCCAGGAAAACAACGCTCCGCAGAGAACAAGCTCCACACAAACTCACAATTCATCCGCAGAAACCTCAGTGATAAGTCAGGACCTGAAAATGCCTTTCCTCCAGTGGCTCACCAGTTGCCCTACTCCCACAATCCTCAGCTGTCTGGGGTTTTGCGTCCTCCACAATCTAGAAACAATGTCTTTGAGAAAAAGAAAAGTCCTCAAAATGCTCAGTCTGTGCAACCAAATAAAAACCAGGTAGTGACATATCATATGATGGGTTTAAATGAATGCTTTGTATATGGTTTATATTCCTTCCATTATAATCTTTCGTAGGATGAATTTCCAAAGAAACCATCTTCTGAGAGGTCTCTCAGGATCCTGACTGCTGTAATTGATGGCATGAGACACTGGAGCAAGTTTAAAGACAAATTTTCGTATTTATTTGAGATATTTGGTCAGTCGATTAGAGGATATTCTTGTCCTTTTTGACATACATGTTGTCTTTTGTGTTTATTAAATAATGTAATGTCCTCCTCTCTTCAGCAACTCTAGACTCTGCTGTGACTACCAGCCACCATGGAGCTAAGAACTTCATGATTAGAGTTGGGAAGGATGTGGTGCAATGTGTCTACTATGAAAATGTAAGATATTACAAAATGTATGTTGAGATACTAAATGTATTTGTCATATTTGTGGCACGTTTGTCATAGTTGTTTTCCATGTTCTACAAAGCAAATTAACAAACAAACTTATGAACAGGACTTCACACCACTGAGTCAGTCTCTCATGTTCAACCAAGTAACAACGTTTCCTCAATACCTCATTGAAATGTGACCAGATAATTCACATGTAGCCGAAAAATATAAATGTAGATGAAATGAAATAACAATATAAACTTTTTCTTCTTTAAAAAAGCTGTGAAACAGGTAGTTCATGCAGATTTTTCCATTGGCACTTGACAATATCTTTAAAAAAAATATTACAGAGGGTGCATACTTTTGTGACCACAGATGAAATTTTCCACAATTATTTCAGGAGATGGAGCTTCCACGCCTCATCCGCGGCCAAGTTCACCGTTGTGTTGGTAACTACCACAGCAGCAGAGATGTCCTGATGTGTGTGTCTGTCCGACCCGCCCAGCCGACTGAACAGAAGTTCTTCGAGGACGCCGTCAGGGTCTGCGATGCTGAGATGAGGAAACTGGTGAAGTCAATCAGAGAGGTCTGATCTACTGAAGGTATTGCTGTTATGCACACAGTCTAAAAAGTTTAAAAACGTTTCATGACCACAGTTATGTTCTAAGTTGTTTGTTTACTGTTAAAACAAATTGTTCTTTTAAAAAAAGCACCTGTTTATGGTCCATGAAATATTTTATTAAGAATAAAAATTCACAAAACAGATTTCATGAGTTAATTTAGGTAGAGCAGACACAATGAGGTAATATCAAAATGTTCCATTGAAAAAACAGACATTTTTCAATATCAACTACAGCTTGTTCAATGACAAGTCAAACTTCAAGATGAAAACCAAATAATCTACTCTTCGGAAGGAATGTCACCGGTTCCAACACTTAAGGTCGGACCTATTTATTTACCGAACTGTCTTTGAATTGCAAATTCACACTCGTGAATGAGAGACTTTAAAAGTCACTTCCTACAATTGTTTAGACAGACCTGTTAGCATAAACTAACAACAATTCAACACTTAAACATCTAACTTTCACAAAAAGGTTTCAGCTTGGAGAAATTGGCAGGACGGATAAACGGACCGGAGGTTATGTAAGGTGGAGTCAGCATTTTAACTAATGCAAGCAGTGACAAAAGCATACTTTCACAAATTATTTAAAGTTACATTATACAGACTCAAAAGAAGTGATGTCTCACACAGACTAAGTTTTGGTTTTGTACATCTTTTAAAAAAACAACAAAAAAACGACATATTACACAGAGGGGGATTCAAATTCCTTAGTTCACACTTAAAAAATGAAAATAAATAGTCTCCTCTCCTTTCCTATTGATTTTAATGAAATCCCACTGGACAACAATTACATCACATCTCACAACAGAACCCACAATTTTTCAGCTGAAAAGGATGAGAACCTGAAAATCATATTTGACACTTTTGAAGGCACACGTTGGTCATGTCAACCGTAAACAAAGCCCATATTTTCTTGTATTTGACAGAATTTCATTACCATGCACAATTTTACATATTTTCATAGTCCTGAATATAGTTTTGTTGTTTTTTTGCTGGCAAAAATTGACTTAATAGTCTCATGGCTTATTCAGCATATCTGGGGGGAATTTGAATTGCCATGAGGAAAAAGATAGTGGAAGAAAATCCTGCTCAGTGATTTCCAGAAAAGGGAACAAAGCCATTTTTGTTGTTTTTGTTCACTTGGCATTTTCCTTCAGTGGCTCTGATTGTCCACCTGACAAAAATACATACAAACATTGACAAACATCATTTATCAAACTTTTCTTTAAAATAATGAATTATTTTCTTCCTCTTGCCTTTTGCTGTGTCAAGTCACACATCCACGTCTCAAAAGGTCCAAAGACAAAATAACCCTAACTGCAGAATTCCGTTGGCAGTGACGTTGTACTTCCACAGCTTTCAGGTTTAGGTCGTATTTACATTTAAACATGATTCAATCTGAGTCACGAGTGTCTTCTTATTAAGATATATTTAATGTCTCAAATGTGTATTCACTTGAGTAATTTATGTCTCAGAATTCAATATCACCATTTCTCAAACAAATTGATTTTCCTCCCAAAACTGAGAAAAGTCCAAACTGAACTAGTGTCATAAAGGAACGACTGCATCCCCCCAGAGCAGCCACTTCATAAGCAAAGAAATTAAAAACAAATAGAAATAAAAACAAAATTCCGCAGATTATCGTTCTGTCATGTGATGGAAGGAAGACTTGTTCATAGCGTAAAAAGAAGATTCATCCATGAAATCCGGCCAAGAACAGGGCTTCTATAACAGAGTGGGTAAAGGGGTGGGCGACAGCTGCTCCTTTGGTGCATATTTGGCGAAAAAGGGCAGGAAAATGGTGAGCATAACTCCAACGATGGCCAGCATGTATCCCCAGCCAATCTGACAATCCCCAGCATAGTAGATATCAGAGTTTCCACAAAAGGACCTGACTACTGATGAATTAAGGCCGAAGGGATAGACCAGCAGTCCAGCAGCCATGATGAACACTGCAGAGAGAAACAAAACACAGGAACAGTTACATATGAGAATCACCCACTGTAACAGCAGCTTCAGTGCTCAATAAATCCTCATCATGCTGCATTTTGACTAGAGTTTCTGGGACTAAACTAAGCAATTCACACAGTGTTTGACACGGTGAAGGAAGTGACACACATATGTATGTGTTTTACGATTTCCATGCATTAACCATCTTATGCATAATTTTATGTTGCTTTCCTGTTACCCCACCTCTAAGTGTTGCGATTAATAATTGTGATTAGTCTATTACAGATCATTTATCATCCGTAATAATATACAGTATGTTATTTCAGAAGTATATTTCAGGTGCTCTAATCTAAAGAGGAATGGACTGTATGATGAAAAAGGCAGGCATACTCCTGTGTGTATGTTTATACTGCCTCATGGAGACCAATTGTTGACAAAACACTGTCCTTGTGAGGACCGTATGTCTTCGTGGGGATCTTTTGCCGGTCCCCACAGGTCCACACCTCACTTGGGTTTCTCCTGCTTCAGGTGAGCCATGTGTTTAAGTTAAGGGGGTAAAAGCATTACGGCAATGAGAAACCTCACAATATCCCCACAGGAATAGCAATACAAACGTGTGTGTGGGCATGTTTTGCCATACTTGTGAGTACCAAGTCTTGACAAGCCACCTTCTTGTGAGGACACTGTGAGGACATTTTGGCCTGTCCTCACAAGGTTTGAGGGTTAGAACGTCAGTAAAAATAATGGTTTGGTTCAGACTCCTTGAAGGTTAGGTTAGCCATTTGTTTTTGGATGAAAGCAGCTTCTCACCCTTAACTTAACCATCCAAGAAGGCTTCTCAAAAATAACAGTACATGACTGTGTGTGCGTGTGTATGTGTTCCTATATGTCCGTCTTTATGAGAACCGGTATGAGTTTTTAACATTTTAACATTTTTAACATTTTAACATTTTGGGGAAGTGAGGACTTCAACCCTCAGTTTGAGGATTAATACTTCAAAATACTTGTGATTATTATACTTATGTTTGAGTTTCATTAGGAGTAAAGGTTAAGTTTGCACATCTATTACACAACGGTAGTAAACAAAGTGTAGTGATGACAGTCTGATAACATATACAGTCAAGAAGTGTAACTGACATTATCAGTCTTTGTTGATGTCTGCGGTGAATACATAATGCATAAATGAACTGCGTTGTCATTTGTGATGACGCTGATCTGCAGATGTGTAGAACATCTGAGTGAGTTGTTCTCATAAAAGGACTAGAAGACATGATGCCACGTTAGCATGGTTGCTAAGTTATTCAGGGCTCACAGACACACACAGGTGCTCTAAAGAGTGACGCTGTGCTTTAGTTACTCCACATCCATCATTCTTACAATACAAAGAAAACTGACTCTCCTCTGAATGCTTTTGTTTTAGTTAGACACTGTAACTGTAGATGAATAAGTCCATGAGTCCATAAAAAAACGGGGGGGATTAAATCATCAGAATAATTCTTACTTCTGTTCTAATATCGCTGCAAAAATGTATTCTTATTTTATCGATGAAAATGTGATGAGAAAATAATACAGTTTTGCGTCATATGTATGTCTTGGAGGACAATCAAATATTTATATCTGAAAAGACAAAAAGGAATCTTGTTGGGGAAGATGAATACATGAATTCTGCTGTACATTGCTTTAGTCAGTACACAGCATCCAGTTTTTGTAGTGTTAAGGAAGGTTGCAATGCACAAGACTGCTTTCACACAAACAGAGTCTTAGTTACTTCTGTATGAGTGTGTCCATTTAGCTGCTACATGTAGCAAAGATATGGAATGCAGGGAGTAACAAGGAGCAAATAGAAATACTACATTTAGGTGACAAGCGTCCCTTAATGTGCAATTGGCTTCTCATGTTTTAGAATGATTCAGTTTTGCTGACTATTGTGATGCCTTTTCTGCTGGCAGAAATATGGTGCTATTACAGGTTCACAGCAGAGACAGCAAGATGCTGTATCTTAACAGGCTTGCTGTGCAGGAAGGTGTGTGATAACCTGGTGTCCAAGTTGACAGTCAATCTCATTACATTCCTATCACAACAATATGTTCACATAAATGAGGCAGATAATGATGCGCCCTCATCTACTTGTTGTGTATATCACGACAAAACCAATTGGATTTTCTGAGTCACTGTGTGAGTACGCATCTTTGGATGCTTTGAGTATATCATCCCACCGAAACTCTAAGTCTCCATCCTGTGAGCAATGTATCCTTGCACAGGATCCAGTAGATCAATTTTATGAGTTTGATTTCAATATCCACATCCATTTCTGTGTTGCAAATTAATTTATCCAGCAGACAAATCACTCGTCCTTGAAAGCTGCATCCCCCATAAGGATTCCAAAACAGATTTCTCTGCTCACAGCCAGCAAACCTGTCACACAATACATCCATCACACCTCACAATTGGAATTAAAATTAAATAAGAACAATACTTGAACGAAAGTGGTGTGACAATGGAAGTTATTGATCAATTGCTGTCATTCACAAGAATCATAGATGGACACCAGCAACTGAAGAACATTAACATTGACAATTTCTCAAGGTGACAGCTGTATCAATTCTGACAAATGAAAATGTCCTTGTGTTGGTGTGTCATTGAAACCACAAGTGAACATTCAGACAACCTTTTTCCTCACAGTGTGACATGAAACCAGATTGAAGTCTTATCTATTCCGCTTTTGGGTGGAGAGAGGTGAGTTATGTCAACCGTGTGGATCAGTGGCTGATTTCTGCATCACTAGAAATGTTTACTCCATGTGATGTGAACAGTAAATGAGCCCTTTAGGGGCGCTCCGTCCATCTCTGCAACGCACACAGTAAACTCAGCAGCCAAGCTCGCCGCCCCAACAGTGAAAGCACAGAATGACGGAGTGTAAATTTCAAAATAATGTGAAACATGTATCAAATGTATGAGTCCTGGTTAAGTTTTGTTGTGGATGGCTAGGTTTAGGGTGAGAGACTGGTGTCAATGTCAATGAGCGGTCCCCACAAACATGGTGTGGCAGTTAGATTCTTCCTGTCTTTTGCGTCCTACACCTTTGAAAAAGGCAGCCTTCCACGTAGAATGTTTGGTACAGGTGTTTCAATGGACTGAAAGAAGGTTTTCTTTCCGTAGTGTTCCAGGGCGGGCGGTGTGGCTCGTGCCTCTCATCTTTAATTGAGCCACCCAAAAGAAATGTCTAACCTAAAACCAGGACTCTGACCCAAACTTAAATCCAATTATTGAAGTTATAACCCTCAAATTTAGACTTCACCTTGTTGGCCAAATGCTGTTTTCCAGGAATTGGTTCTCACAAGAATAGATAAACCAATAAACACATGTCAAACACCTTCTCACATCTCCCAAAGAGCCTGGCAGCCATCTTACACTGGTCTTCTCTCCAAACTCCACGTAACCTCCCATATCTCATCTCTAATAACAGGTGCCAAACACAAATATACCTTGAGCACTAATGTCAGAATAACTGGCCTCAGTCCCAGTTCCTGCAATCGATCAAATGCTTTCAGACCTGTAAATGAAAGCTTCAGTAGCAATGATGACCTCAGAGGTAATGAAGATGACCAGCGAGACACGAGGGAGTCAGGCGCTAATGTGATGAGAGTCTTGCAGCTGCTTCTACTAGGACAACACACATTCATCAACATCAGCAACAATCCTTGCTGTGTTCAACACAAAGCATCCAGCTTGTCGTCTCATCTTGCAAGTGTCTATCAGGAGTAAACCATTCTGTATGTGTATTAGTTTCGTCCGGGAGGCATCACCTTCGCTTCAGCTGGATTCTGATTTTAACTGTGTGTCATGGCATTCAACCATCAGGTGTGAGTTGTCGCCGCACTACTCTACTTAAAACTGATGCTCGCCAACAAGCCAGTAGACAAAATCTTTTAGTTCAATGCAAATCTTTTGCAACACAGGAAGACAAAAGCATTTGCCACCATGACTAATACAAGAGTCCACCTATTTGTCGCGATGAATGAGTCCAACCATGGTGTGAATGAAGATTACATTTATGTGGAAAAACCCTTTCGTTTGATCTGTTATTGTTAAACAGGCCAATAGAGAAACGTTGGGATAACTCGGTCAATATACAGTGAACAGTTGCTCCCAATTATTATTATTATTTTACTTTTCCATACTTGTCAGACACATGCACCAACATTACATGGGCAGATCTCTGTATTCTAAAAAGAAAACCTACTGATTTTTACTGTGCAACATGGACATGTTTCTTCCTTCACTGAGATCAACAATGCAATAAAGTTACCAATCTGAGTTTATATTGTGAATAATGGGAGACAACCCTAGGTCAGAAGTTAACCTGCCATTGACTGTTCCCCAGTCATCAGGGAAGTGCACAGATAGAGGGGAGCTGGAGCATTGACCTTTTCCCTGCAATGTGCAAAAAATAAAAACAGATGGAGATAGAAAAAAGTGCCAAAAAATCTTTCACAGTAAATTGTACAGGGATGAATTGTACAGTTTTATTGCCACAGGAAGAACAAACCTCCTGTGGCACTCAGTCTTGTCCAGGATGCTCCGTGGTTTCAGTATATTTGTATTATGATCATTTGTTAGTGTGTCACATGAGTCATTGTTGGATATAGAGATTCGTACTGTAATACTAAATATATGTGACTGTTTTGTCACTCATAGATTATGAATGGATTTCACTTTGATGAAAAGTTGATAAAGCTGCTGGTGTTCCAGATCACCACCTGAAACACCCTAGAATTTTTTTGAAGGACGACTTGTTTGGTTTCTTGTGAGACAGTTGCTGAGCAGAGGATGAGCACTTTAAGGACAAAAGTGGGTGAAGTTACACCCAATGACAACGTATGAGGTGCTGTTCTGGTGAGTCATCACCAAGTATTCTCACAGACGTTCCCATTTTACGAACATCACATGTTCATTTGGAAAGTTTTGCGGTTAATGATGACCCTGGTTCACGCAACGTGTCACAAAATAAGGAAAGCCCAATGAGTAAATCAGAAAGAACAGACTTAGACTTAGACTTAGACTAGAGTTTATTGATCCCTTTGGGATGACTCCCTCCAGGAAATTTACATTTCCAGCAGCAATAGAGGCAAGAAAGGCCATGCAGTCAGGAAGAGCATCACACAGAGAATAAATAATAATAATAATATATATATAATATATAACATAAAAATAACATAAAAAGTAAAAATAAAATAGAAAAATAATAATAATAAATTAAACTAGATTAAAATAGGTTATTGCACCAGAGGGTAGACAGCGAGACATGACATACAGCCACCAGAAGGAGAATGAATGCAACAGAAAATAACTGACCTCAAGTCCATTTAAAAAGGTGGGTGTAGACACGTCTGCACTGAATGTTGCTTCATGTTTTGTTACATTAACGTCCAGGAAACCACAATGACTGGCAAGCATCTTAATTGGCTGTGCAATTGTCAGCTTTATCACCGAGCAACAGCAGAGCAGTTGAACTGTGATCTCTCAGTCAGACATGGACACACACACGATCAAAACTACAAACACAGGGTCTCATTTACAGCCAGTTTGACAGGCACAACTTTAATGACCTGCAGCCCGGGTGAGGACTTAAGCTGTCACAAGTATTGAGAAGGAACCCAATATTCTCAGTGCACCAGGGGCTGTTTCCTGCAGCTAGCACTTCCACTTTTTTTATACTCCATTTGTAGCAACGTTCTTCATCAATCGAACATAACAACTGCTACTTCAGTCTTGAAAATCCATTTACATGCGCAAAATACAATATGAGATGATACTTATTTAGCAAGTTCATTGCTGCTTAAAGTCATGAGAAACACTACCAGTTAGGGTATGCTACTTTCATATACATCCACAATGTACTATAGACACATCACACCTTTTGCTTGATGCACAGAACAATGTAAAACAGAATGCTTGGAGATATGGATATTGCATGGTCTTCTGAAACAGGTGGATCATCAACGATCACCACCACATGGTTCTGATTTTTTTTGTAATTTTTCATCAGCTCCTTTAAGAAAAAAAATCCCTCATTTGATGATAGAACTTCTGTACTTGAGCTCTCTCACTGCAGTCACCGCAGTTTTGTGCAGCGTGTTCACTTGTCAGCTCTCTCAGTTTGAGTGTAAACAACTGTTTTGCTGCACATACAGTAACCGCTTCCATATCATCATTGGTTTTTGGAACATCTCCAACATGCAGCTACCACTGCTGTTGTGTCTGCTGTTCGGAGTTCTTGTTGCTCATCAATCATCGGAAAATTGTTTTCTCAGTTTTCGTTCTTCTTCAGCAACACATGATCACCAGTTACTGAAATCCAATGTCTACTTCTCTTCTTTTATTTAGCTCATCGAACATTATTGTCTGAGATAATGATCACATTTTGGACACTCTCTCATTTTTGTTTAAATTAATGCTACAGTTTGAAGGGTGTTGTGACAAAACAGGTGTCCCTCATTTATAATCTCTGCCTACGCACAAAAGAAGGTACAGCACCCTCTATCCAACATTTGGGATTTGTCAAAAGCAAACTTGACCGGAAAATCTGTGCACCTCCGCAGCACCTCTGAAAATGATGGGCAATGGGCAAAAACAACTAAAATCATGTTGAATTTATGTGGATGCAAACAGACACTCACGTGTTGAAAATGAAATCCATTCACTTAAACAAAGGCAGGCTGTAACCATGTTCTCAAAATGTGGAAAGTTGGAAATTGTCCCAAATTGTCCCACTCAAATTCTGTACCCGGCATCTTAAAGCAAGCAAAACATCCTCTCCCACATAGGCAGACTCAGCCAACCCATGACTGCAGACCATCACACCATGGCCAACCTCTTCTACTGGCCAGATGTGTCATCTGCCTCGGCCATTAATTCTGGGCTCAAACCCTGTGCCAGTCCAATAGGGTGCATAGACATTTTGGGTCGCTGGTGCTCAGGCCAGGAAAAAGGGAACTTGTCAAAAATCATTATTATTATTATTATTATTGTTATTATTATTATTGTTATTATTATTTGGTTCATTAGGATTTACAGAGTTCTAAAGTGGCTGCAAGATGATAGTGTGTTCAATGGCTCCCATGTTTTTTTTACCTGTGGCAAAACCTGAGGTTTTCCAATGGACAAAACAGCGAAAGCCGGCGAAATACTCCCAGGTGCTGTCTTTTAGCACTTTTTTAGCATCTTTTATTTGCTGCTCCTCTGCCATTTACCTTGCTTGTGTTTAGTCAGGGTTGCTGTCGGCTATGACTAGTTTACTATACTCTGGTGCAAGTACCCAATTGCCTCAGCTGGTCTGAACTTCTCCGAACGAAAACTGATGATGTTAAACTTCAATATGTTTACACGTATTTATTAACTCTTAAAAGAAGCAGAATTTCATGTCTTCAAAGAAATCATAATTGATATAGGTGAACTGTATAACAGGCTGTAAATGTATGTCCCAGCGTATATATACATGTTTATGCATACAAACAAAAAGGTACGAAATGAAATGTAAAATATCACTATTGTCATATTGACGCTGTCAGTTCTGTTGCTCTGCTGGTTAGTGGTCATCGACGTATGACCTATTGTGTAACTGTAGCACAGGTTGGGTAACAAAAAAAACTGTTACCTGAATGTAACGTCTGCATCCGTCTGCGTCCTCTCTCACAATGGCTCCCAACTGAAAACTCTTCAGAGGGAAAATGCAAATGACCTTATTTTTCTTTCTCCCGGCCTTGTGTTAAGTGAAATTAAGGCTTCTTCCAGAATGGAAAAATGCCGCTTTCTAATACTTCAAATAAGACCACAAGTGCCGGAGTCTGTGGAAAAAACCTTTTTATGCTCAACATCTACTTTGAATTGATTAATGTTTCAATCTTTCAAACATTTAACAGTTGACTTTGACACAGTTCACCACTTGTATCTTGCAGTGTTAGCTGTGTCTCTGAGCAGTGCCCTTTGTGTCCGCAATCCTGCCGTCCAAACCATGGATAATAATTCTTGGTGGCAACAGCAAACGTTAAACATTAAATGAATGTAGGAAGGATGAACTACCACATCTCACACAGCTAGCTCTCATTCTGGTCGTCCTAATGGCCTGACACTTGGGCTATGCTGGGTACCAAGCACCTTCCTATTTTCAGAGCGGCTTGTTGGGGTGCTAAGAGCTCAGAAACATTAGGATAATGGAGGGCCTATGGGGACTCGGTGTCAAACAGGCTAATGCTCCGTCTGTTCAGTAACAGCGGCCTCTGTTCACATTAGCACCCCCATAATCTATTGCTCACAGCTGCAGGTCTGGAGGTTTGTACTTAATGACTATATTAAAATAAATGTAAACAGGTGGGCACCAGGTTTTAGTCAGACCGCCATCTTTCCCTGTAGTCACCGATGGTGCGCAGTCAAGGGCTTCAAGGGTCTAGTGGATCAGAGGATCAGAAACACCTCTCTTCATTCTGTCAGATTCCACCTTCACTGTCACAACAAGGAGGCTGGTTTCTTTTTTTCCAGAGTTCAGATCGTACAATGATGTCAATATTTTTCTGCCCTGTGATGGTTGGATCATTGCAAACTTGTCTCACCTGGAAAAGGGTTTCTGATTTTCTTGTTTTTGAACTGTAACTGAGAAGCTTGCACTGAGATCTCCATCCATTTCATCAATATGGAGAATAAAAAAAATATTTATCACACTTAATTATTCTCCTGAGCTAAGATACTTGACATTTTTATCCACATTTGGTTTCACTTGCGTCTCATTTACATACTTCATCAAGCTCATTTAAACGGCATTTATTCTCCAGCTCATCTTGATGGATGAGTTTCTTTTGGAGAATGTCATTACAGCGCCCATTATCAAACACAGAGAGGCGTGCACGAGGCACGGAGGAGCAGAATGCCATTTAGCTGATGACTGTGAAATATATGAACATGGTGACATTGTGTCCTGACATCACAAGAGCTGCTTTGCTACTGGGCTGTGTTGAACGTCAGTGAGAAACACATTTCAAAGCATTGTGACGTAAGCTACATGACCAGTTGCCTTTTACATTCAGACTCCTCTGTGGGACACCAGCATCAACACTGTGTCAAAAATACTGATGTTTCTGGCTCTTATGAAATGAGGAGATTACCTCAGTATAATTTGAAGTCTCACAGTCTGACACTCACAGTCACCACAGTCATTTATGACCCAGACTACACTGTCACAGCCAAACTGCATTTCCAACAAATCGCTTCTCGAACGGCCGCCTGGAACGGATTGTGGTCGAGAACCAAGGTACCACTGTATGTGTATGCATGTATGTTCTCCAATCTAAAGCATAACTGTTTTCAAAAGTCAAAGCTCTTAGTCATGAACTGGTCAAAATATCCACTTTAACTACGAATCAACTTGTGGACTACAGATTCTGCCTGTGTGCGGTATCCACCTGAGACGTGTCTGATCACATAACCAACTATTTTTATGTGATGTACCAAATTCCAGTCTTCATTTATCATATGGCCAAGTGTTATTTGTTAGACTATGTCACACGAAAACCTTCCCCTTCTTCAGCTCCTGCAGAGGTTTGTCACCAGAATTGATATGTTATGAAAGACTGCCTCCACTCAGTTAAAAGAGACTGCTCTTTCTTCATGTAGCCAAACAAGTGACATCACTTTATTGCCACAGATTGACTCCAGTGAGGTGAGATCCCCACACAGCTTAACATCTGGGTGCTTCGCTGCTGATGCCCTCATAAATAAAATATTAGTCTTGCTTGCTGCACACAGTTGTGCTGGCATAAATAATGTATCTGGATTTTTCTCTCTTCAACCTCTTGCCTTGATTCCCAACACTTCTATAACTCTCCAACTCATTTCACTCTTCCTTCATATTGCAGCATGAAGCCCTCGGCCAGGGCACGATGGTCGGTCATTTGAGGTTGGCGGGACCATGTTGTGGACATGAGGTTAGATACTTACGGTTAGAAATCTGAGTCGCACCTCATCTCCCTGACTCCACCTGATGGGCAGAGGCCTTCAAAGTCTCCTGAGAGTTGTCAAGCGGGCATTTTACAAGCCCAGCTGCAAATGTGAAGCCTGATCCAGTTGCTACTTTATATGTCTAGAAGTATATACAGTTTGAAAACTGTCTCCAGTCGAGGAGAGTTATATTGACACTCTGCGGAAGGTTTTCACTCGTACACTAGGTGTGTTGCTGCCTCTGTGTGTAGTGACAGCACAGGGAAACACAGCAAACGTGGGAGAAGGGGCTGAGGAAACGCACCGCGAATGTTAGTAGGAGAAGAGTCCTGCGGTACATGGCAGTAATGATACCCAGGCGTCATCATCATCATTGTTTCAGAGATGAAATTATGTAATACACAATGGCCACCACCAGCTGATGTATAATATACCAATTAGATGTGTGATTTTACTTCCATCCCATTTCTATTTTACAGTATGCCTATCTTGCTAGTCATTTTCAAGCTACAGACATTTGAAACAGTGATATCAAAGTGGAATATTTCCTTGAAAAATCTCTGGCGCGCAATGAGTGAAACTTGTCTCCTGCGTTTTTGCAGTTGTCATGTATTTCCCTGTTGTGTCTGACTTTGGCTTGTCCTTTTGTTTTCAAAACATTCCCCATCCGCGCTCTTGTTCGTGTTTCTTGGTCCTGGTTTTGTATACAAGTAACATCCGACTTACGACTGGGATCGGTTCCGACCAACTGGTCACAAGTCAGATTGGACGTAAGTGGAATGCCATTCAAAATAGTCGACGTGAGGGTTCTAGCTACTACTGTAGTGGTAGATCACTGTGTGAGAGTGAGATGCTGGGATACTGTGCTCCTGTAACTGTCGTACGTGATGCTGGGCTGCTACGTGCTGCGGTGCCAGAAAAGTGGTCGTAAGTACGGGTGAACGCAAGTTGAGCAGGTCGTAAGTCGGATGTTACTTGTAATTGTGACCACAGATATTGGACTACTGATGACACATGCTCTGGACTACTTTCTGTTCACTGAACTGAGATTCGCAGCATTATATACATGACACGCATAAAGCTTTTGTCAAAATTAGATTTGAGAAATGAGACGTTCGGATCATTTCTAAATGTATTGAAGTGGATTTGTGGAGGGCACCAGAAGGACCAGACACAGCCACTTTAAATAACAGCTGACTGAATGACTTGAAGTATGGATCTGACATTGGCAACTCCAAGTTTGTGGCCTGTTGTTTGGAACATAGCCCCCACACTCCTTCCCTGCCAAGGACAAGACGGCTAGATCAAGTTCAAACTACCTTATTACATCTCCTCTGGCGGAGCATAAAGCATAATTACTTTTTTTTAAAATTCCCCTTGCAGAGCCTTGAATGTGTTCAGTCTGATGTGGCAACGTAACCTTTCAAGATCACCATATGATTGATGAGGCGTCACATTTCCACACTTCTGAATGATTGCTGATCACACACAGCACACGCACACACACACCCTCAAACACTGCTGTACTTGTGAAGAAGCATCTGGCTTCTGGACCGACCGAGTCTTACATATGAGGAGAGAACTTAATCACAGCAAAGACCATTCCTCTTATCTGTTTGGGGAACAAGGCGTCTTTACTTTTTTACTGTTGACCCTTACTGTCGACAGTGTGAGCTGCAGACGCTTTTCATATCCATCAGTCTTCAGAGGATTTCCATAATGAAACATTGCCTGCTGTCAGATACACATTTCTCATTTCCCAGACAAACATGTCTGAAATGAAACCAGACTGAAGGAAACACAAGGCACATCCTGGCAGACAAAACAAACCAGAGGTTTTACATATAACACCTAGTCCAACAGCCACATGCCAGTCGCCCCTCCGGCGAGAATGAACCATCCTTTCTTTACTTCGACTCTCATAGAAACTGAAAAAAAGTGTGCTATCATTCTCAGCCCTGCACTGCGACTAAAGTAACAGCAGACAGAAGTAATGACGTTGTTCTGAAAACTAGTATTTCTTCATGGCCCAGGACAAAAAAAGAAACGCATTCCTCTTCCTTTCATTTTCACCAAAGTGTGATTTTCAGATCACTACTCACATGTATTTCATCCGTATCATTTGTCTGAAACATGTTAAATAAAGGAGGTCCGTCTGCACACACAATGCTGGTAGCAGTCATGGATGAATAAATAACCCTTCAGAACACTGGCAAATCATTTGTCACCACGGCCATGTGAAAGGTGATTTGCTTCCAAGATTCGACTGGCTTTCATAAAGTCTGGATCTATAGATTTATGTGGCCCTAAGTAATGGAAATGAATGGGGAACTCTTCACAAACTTCAGCTGTACAAAACAAAGCTTTTTTTGAATTGAAGATGAGGCCCTGTGTCCTGAGGCTCACTTTAATAATAATAAAAGAAATGGTTTCCCAACATCTCCCATCACATCTCGAACCAGGTTACGATCTCCCCCCAGCAACTGGATATACTGTATGAGGCTGCAACAAAAGAAGCTGCAGACCGTCCCACTCTCAAATTATACTGAGTCAAGAGTCTCACCTTAAATAAACACCATCAGCCACATTAAAGAAAAAAGTAGCCCATGTTTCTCTTTGCAACTGGGTGAGTCCACTGATGTTAGTTGAAGTTAGAGTTGTGACTTTTCTTTATCAGCTGCAATACAGAGCAACCTCTTCTGTTAGCACCTATTACAGTAACTTTCATAAGGCTGTACTTTTTTTTACTATGCATGTACAATGTATAATATAGTAACTTAAATCTTGTTTGCCATTTATTACGGCCAAACAAAGGTTTGGCACCTTTTTTTAGTATCCCATAATTTTATTCATCACTTCCATTTTTGATGTTTTACTTGCATGAAACAAGATCAAGATCAAGATGGCCATATGAGTTCTAATATTTGAATGGAATCTGTATTTGGTTCAGTACCCTGTCGTACCTTGATACCTCAAACAGCAGCACCAGCCCTCCGCCCCCGACGGAACGTTTGCAGTCGGATACACGGTGGACTCCCGGGAGAAGTGGAGGATCGTGTGCCTGTCGATCCTTTCCGTGGGGGATGTTGAAGACATGTTCATAATTGGATTTATGATAATAGGTTTCCCGCTGATTGGCTTAGGCAGCTACCTGTTCTATCGCAAAGTTCAGAAACCGTTGGCAGCATATGTGGCCATGGAGAAGCTGCCCGTCATGACTGATGGATCGTGCAGGGCTGCCAGCACTCAGACTCAAGTGATAGGTGAGCTCAGCCGCAAGCTGATATCAACATGGAGAAGCTGACAGCTCAGCTCGGCTGAATACGACCATCGAGTTCAGGCATATTGGAACAAGCCACCAGGAGACTCAGAGAGACTCGAGGGCAGATGGAAAATTCCAGCATCAAGTCTGACCTAAAACAAGTTATCTGCATTGGCCTCCCAGATACAACCGGCCTCCCAAGGTTGCTCAACTCTCCTGGAAGTTTTGCAGATAAGACCCTCATTTTCAACACCTTTTTTGGCCCCTGCTGTGCCTCCCACCTTCTCAGGGTGGAATGGCAGGCTGGTTGGTGGCACCCAGTGTGGCAGCACCTCCCCTCCCAATATCTGCACTGGGAATACTCTCTTCCCAACAACCTTCCCCCTCTCACATATGTGCAGTCCTTAAGTTCTGTTGTTATGTCTTCAATGTTGCTCATGTACTGAGGTGCTCCCTCCTCCTGCCTTGTGTTTTCTTTTCTCATCATATCTATAAATGCGACTTCCGTCCCCCCTGTATGTCATGTATGTCTACCAGGACGGGAGTGATGCGATTTCATTGTAACTACTTGTGTTATACAATGACAATAAAGCCGATCCTGATCCTCCTTGCTTTGCTGTGCCAGTCCTTATGTCCAAGCACTGAAACCAGACACCTATGCACCTCCTCCATCTAAATGCTTTGGATGATTCCATAGGGAAGTCAAGAGCTTGTGTTCATATCTGTTTTGGAGCACTCAGCAGTGGCACTTGACAAATATGTGGCTTCCCTCTAAACCTGGTTACCGACCAGAGGGGCTACAGGCAAAGATGTTTGCTCTTTTATGCCGCCACAATACGATTAAGTGTTCTGATCCATGTTTGCTGGGCAACTGTGACAGATGGCGATTATAAACAGCAGCACTGTCAAGGCGGGGTTTATGAAAAGTTTATGAAAGGCAAGGACACAAATATATAGAGGTCAATATCAGACTTAGTTATCCGTGGGTGTGTGTGGAGGGTTGTTTATCCTTTGTGACCAGAGACTTTCCTGTCACCCAACGGTATCAGCTTTCTCAAAAGCACCAGAGAAGTTTCCGTCGCGTTTCCAATCCAATAATCACATTCCTACCCCTCTTTTTTCAGGGTTTGCTCAGTGTTCACAGCCATTCAGGGAGGAGAGATTATTCAAGCTCATTCTGAAAAGCTTCAAACTCGCACTCAATGGGTGAGAACGGTCCAGTCAAGGCATTTTCCGAGTAACACAATTGCCCTTGCGAAGCCTCTTTTGCATTCATGATTGACGGCTAGCCCGCTCCATGACTTCATCCCTACATTATCAAGCTATTGCCATGCAAAACAGCAGCTCCTCCTCCAGTCCGTCTTCCACCCAGGCTGAATAGAAGCCCTTTTCTTCGTTCCCCCGCCGCTAATGTGTGTCATTTTTGTGCCAACAAGGATGCTAGGCTGTTTGCAAACACTTGTCCTCAGTTTGATCTATGAAAGGATTTGGCTCATAGAGCAGGCGAAAGATTTAGCTGTTGTGGCAGACTGAGTGAAAAGTGGGAAACACAGAGTTGGAAAGTGGTGGTGCGTGAAGAACACTTTTTTTTTTTAAAGTTTGTACTTTAAGAATGAATGATGGTCAAGGAATGCATATTTATGCTGCAAGTATACAGGTTCAAATAGCTCACCATGTTGCAGAAATGGAGAGGCTACGTTAGCATGTTATATTGACACACATTCCAAGAAAATTTGCATTTTTAGTTGAGCAAGTTGATGCTAATGCGGTTAGCACTTTGCTAACTGTAAGGAAGTTTGCACTTGATCAATATAGATATTGTAACCGAGGTAGCAACAAATTCCACCGGTATAGAAGCGTATCATCAGAACAGCACAGTCGTGGTCTCTCACACTCTACTACAACATGCAATACAGAGTTCATGTAAGGACCTACGTAAGTGTTCAGAAATATGCCATATATGCCATTCAGTCTCAGTAATGTAACGTATTTATTGTTTCAACTTATATTTTATATGACTGATATTTCATTGTTTTTATTTGTGTTTTTTTTTCTTCAATTCATTCGATTCTTTAAAATAAAACAATCTATAAAAGGCATTCACTTGGTCAATCTTTAATAAAATGAAAAGGTCATATTTTTTTGTGTATTTGTACAATACTCAATACTTTTACTATGTAGCTAGTAAAAGTAAATTGTCATCACAGACACCACTAGAGATGAACTGTTCTATTCACTTGGTTAAACGGTCATTGTGGCATTGCTACTGAGCGACGGGTCTTTTTCTCGCTTTTCTTCATCATGACTGTGCCTCAGAACTGGCTGTACTTTGGTCTGCGTGTGACAGGGAAAACAAGAGCAGCTCTCACCAATACTTTCATTCATTACTGCAAAACAGAAAGAAAGCGAGAGGGTGTTTTACGTTGTTTAATTTGACTGTCAATCAAGGCCCCCCGCAGGCTTCAATTCATCTTGAGGTGAATGGACACACTCCTCTTCTCATTGTAATACCGTTACTAATGCAAAAATATTTCCCGACAGTTATCTCTTTGTGCGGATCATAGCCCCAGGTTTTTCCTTCTGTTAAGCTGGAAAGGTCTGAATAGTGGCTGATAAAACCATTACTGCTGCTTTTGATCTATCATGATGCGTCTATGTGAAGTGGGGAAGGGTGCAATGATTCACCATGAATCACTGTTGTCTACAATGACATCACCTTCCTTTTGTTCTGCTCATTTGCCGCATATATTTGATTTCGTCCTTCAATTTTGCGAAGCTCAACCATTCACCTGAACACTGTGCCTTCCTTTCCCCCGCTCTCCTTTGCTCATTTTTATTCAGGAGGTATTGCTCAAACAAAACAGACTTTTCTTTTGGTGCAACGTCTTAAATTGTGAGGGAAACCTTCAAGTTCCATTTGCTGTAATTCTGTTATCTGGTGCTGACAGCTGTGGGTCAAGCTTCTTAGTCCTCGATTCCCCCAGTTCAACACTTAACCTCTGTCTGAAGGATTGCTGCTCTTCTTTGTTGTGCGTGTTGGTGATGTGCTCATTCACAATGTGTCCAATGATGAGGAATCCCACATGACTTAGCCTTAATTCTAACCATCCTGCCAACAACAAGGAGTGCTCTGACTGAGCCTCGGTCCATGGTGCTAGAGGAATAGAAATCATGTGAACAGTCAAGACACCTCATACGTGGATTTCTTACACAATATCAATAAAAACAAATGAGGTCAAAACAGAAATGGAATTGTGAAATGAATGCATTAATACTGCACAGTGGTTAATAAAGAGCCTCCAGACAAATGGATGAAACCAGTAAGAAAATGAGAAAAAAATGAGGTGCAGTGTATATCATTTAAATGTGATGTTTATGTGATGAGCATTAAACAGAGGCGCACTGATGTGGCGATAGAAAGTGTGTGTGCAAGTCATGACAATGAACATTAATGGCGGCGGCAGCTGTGGATTTAATGCTGTACATACTGTATGGGAGGAAAGGGACTGAGCTTCCATGTTCCTCATGACTTGGCACTGTCCAACCTCCTCGCCCACTGCCTTTTACTGGTCCAGGGAGAACATCCCATCCTCACACTCATGGTGGAAGATTATGACTTTGGGAAATCCCACGTGTTTGAATGAAATGTTTGATTCATTCAAACACATGAATGAAATGTTTATAGCTTGAATGAATGCTGTACACAGCAGGTCTCAAACCATGACCGCTTTTGGAGTGAGTGTGGGGTAACCCTAACCCCAACCTCCATCTTTCTTGCACAAGACGTGCAGATGGTGTCAGATTCTTGTGTTGAAAGTTTGCTATTTATTGCGAGGCCGAGGCAGAAGAAGGAAGATGTTTGATGTCAGGAAGTACGTTTGCCACTGCAAAACAAACCATACACTTTGATTTGGCAGATCATCTTAAGTGTGACATGACTTGCTTTGAACTACCTTTTGCAAGATATTTTTCACGGGATTATGCATTTTTGTCATTTCCAGGTGAAGTCTGCAGGTTAGCATGTAAGTGCCATGGATGTCCAATTTTGGATATTTATACTCAGCATTGTATTTTGAAATGTAGATTCACAATCTGATTTCTTATCAAACCAGTCGTCGGCACTTAATATATGGGCATGTTTTATAGTGAACGCATGGCTGCAGTGATGATGGGGAAACGGTGTGTAGGAAAATGGAGGTTAAAATTTTATTTATCAACAGTGCACTTCATACATACAAAGCTCTGGTAGACTCATTTCATAAGATGAGATATGGCAAATACCAAAGGCTTTTATTGAACATGGTCATTGGTGTTTTTTCACTCGGTGATCTCTGTGAGCGCCTGTGTTGTGCACGGCTGCTGTGGAAGCTCCTGGAAGTGGAGGGTGTTGCGAGTGTGTCAGTCTCTGGTGTGCGTCATAAACTTGAACTTCCTCTGACATGCTACCAGAGAATTCTCCAGCCCATATTTCAGAAGTGCTGGTACAGGTTTTAAATGCTTTGTGGTGATGGGTTTAAAGGTGGAAGTTGACATGACAGAAACTACAAAGCAGAACGACTCATAGTAACAGAATAGGTGATCCATTTGAAGTGTTTTGTTGAGTGTCTAATTCCCCTTACACACTTAACAGCAGGCTACAAAGTGAGTCTGGATGTAACCAAAACATGTTGTGAAACCAGCAGATGCTCTCCTCTCCTGCTCGCCGCTCTGGTGATATATTGCACCATCAATCCCCACTGGCAGAAGCTGCAGGGCCTGGATGAATAAATTAATCTGAAATAAATGGCACCTGGCCTGACATATATACTTTATTATATATATACAGATTCAGATGGGTCAACTCGATGTGATAGGTTGAGCAAAGGTGTAAACACACTCGGACCACAGGATGGGCATCGAGAACTGGATGTTATTGAGAAGCAGTGAGAAAATATCATGTGTTCATTTCCGTTCCTTTCATTGGTTCCCAACTGAGGTCCGACTCCAACTGGCCACCGTAGCTGCGCGGCCCAGGCTCCGCGTCACCACCTCCGACTGACCGCCTCAGTCACAGTCACCAAGGAGTTCAAACGGCGACGGGTCGTAGTGTTCAAAAGCGTGGCTTCGCTTTGTTTGTGACGATAACGGGTCTCAAGGATGAGCAAACCACTTCAACACCATCGGGTTCCATGTTTGGTCTGTGACACCACTCACCCTCGAGCTAACAGCTAGCATGTCGGTTAGCACGGAGATAACTTGTTAGAGGAGATTGATTTGTTTTTAGTGGTATCACACACGTCACAACTGTGCTACTAGAGTGATTTTTTTAACAGTGATGTAGTGAAGTGTCCTCAGTGTCTCTCCTCCTACTAATAATAACCAGAACTGAAGTAGGGAGCTACACTGAACACATCGTTTTAGATTATTATTCACATAAGATGTGGGTGGTGAGCAGATATTTGATATGAGATACATATACAGTGGGACCTCGGTTTTCGTACGTCCCGGACTTCAAACAATTCGGAGTTCGAACCAAAATCTTCGAGATTTTTTTGCTTCTGATTTCGAACAAAAATGTGACTTTGTCACAGCCAAACTGCACAGAAGCACACATTCAGAGCTGGACACGCACCGGGCACCTCTTCACTTCTGAAGAGACGTCACTCACTCGGCAACCCCTCCCACATGCAGCGGCCACACACATAGAGGAACAGCGCACCCGCTTTTTCCATTCATTGTAATGGGAAAAATTGATTCAGATTTCGAACAAATCGCTTCTCGAACGGCCGCCTGGAATGAATTGTGGTACCACTGTATAAATATTGATTATTTTAAATTCTTCTCAAGGACCATTAAAGACCTCAGTTTTAAAGAACTGGAGTTCTCTGTCAACTGTTTTATGCTTCTTGCTTAATACAGGTTAATACATGTTCCTGAACTTTGTGTCATTATTTTCATATACTTGTTTAATGATGTATGGTGTCTGAGTATCACAGTGAGATGATTTAAGCAACTTTAGGTTCAACAGAAATTCGAAATTGGTCCAAACAAAGGTAATCGCGATTTAGTCGACTAATTGAAAAAATCATGAACAGACTAGTCAACAAGAAAATAATCGTTGACAGTGCAGAAAACTCAGCTTCTAGATCACAGTACTGAACCCACCAGAAATGTTCTCACTTCACAGGTGTGTCTGGGTTTAGTTGTGGAGTTCCTTGCCTTCTTCATGGGTTAGGACCAGCAGCCCTGTTTGACAACTGTTACACGAAAAAAACACTACGATGAATGTGTCCCAAAGTCAATCGCAAAAACCACCAAGAACCACAATGAGACCCGGGTGGGATTCCTACTATTGTGAAGTGAAAGCACAATCTAATCTTCAGGCTGCTGGCTACATCACCACTGGAGACAACTGAAGGCCCCCCAACATCCTGCGCAGGGGGTTCTGCTGCATCAAACACAATTAAGGTGAGCGCAGAAATCCATCACCTTGATTTATCCCCAACTCGACACATGCAATTCTTCACTCTTCCTTCACAGCAACTGCCTGAAGGGGGGGGGGAACAAGAAATTAAAGATGGGGCAGCCACGCACCACTGCTCTTTTTTTAAACGCTTAAACAAATGGGGGCCCGTCGCACTGAACTGAACATTTGTCTCACTGAAATGTTCGTCACATACAAGCTTCATGGACTTGGAAGAATTTTGCACCATTCCAGTTGATATTTAAAGCCATTTAAAGCCTTCCTCTCCACCTTCTGCCTGGCAGTTCCAACCTCAACATCTTCCTACCAATGTACTGGCTCTCTCTCCTCTGTACCTGTCCAAACCATCTCCATCTAGCCTCTCTGACTTTGTCTCCTAAACACCTGACATGTGCTGCTTCCTGATCCTATCCATCCTGCTCACTCCCAGAGACAACTTCAGCATCTTCATCTCTGCTACCTCCAGCTCTGGCTCCTGTCTTTTCCTCAGTGCCACTGTTTCCAAACCATACAACATTGCTGGCCTCACCACAGTCGTAAACACCTTCCCTTTCATCCTTGCCGACACCCTTTTGTCACACATCACGCCCGACACTTTTCTCCAACGATTCCATCCTGAAATAACTACACTGACTGACTTTGCTACTTTGAGCTCTAGTCTAGGGAAATAAATCAAGATGCAGGAGGTTATCACCTGTATTATTTGAGCTGAATTCACCTACAACATAAAGTTTGAAAATACATGATCACGTAGATTATATTTGTCATTATATGTCATTATTCAGGCTTCATTTTCTGAAATGAAACACACAAATTCTTGAAAGAAAAATAATCCTGTTTGCTGTTTTTTATTCACTAATCATGTAAAACAATAATTAATAAAACAGAATCAACATTGTTTTACTATCACAACACTAAGGCACTAAGCATAAAATAGATGGTGAATGAATCCGCTCTCCTCATTGTGGAGTCAGACTCAGTGTAAGTGAAGCCGATTGTGATATTCTCTACGGGACTGAAATGGTTCACCAGCACATCACGTCTGCATCTGGTCTAACCACCAACGTGTTTGATATTGAGTGCAGCCATCAACCTGACTCACCTTATTGACTGCTACTTCCACTTCACTCACCTCCCTGCACTACTGGACCCTGAGTGCTGGTTCAGGAGACACACACGTCCCCAGCAGGTCTGATTCATTTGCTTGATCCAGTGTGTGAGCAGATGTTTCACAGCCTCTTTGTCTGTCCCCAAGACACACACTGTCATACGCTTCATTCAGAGGCAAACATCTGCTCCCCCACCCACCCACTCCCATGCTGCTCCCTGCTCCAGCAAATGATGGTTTTCACTCAGCATCCACGCTATAAACACAGAAGATCAGACATAATAATCAACATGACTGTAAGGACCTCCTCTTCCTTTGCATCGCACACACTGAGAGATCAGAGAAGACAAGTGAAGGAGAAGCTGGGAGAGTCAACTTATCAACTCCCCACTCCCAGAATTCATATTTCTTAGGTGTCAGGAGAAACTGCCAGGGATGTTAAATTATAGCCATGTTATCTCCTTGACTGCAGCGACAGACTAGGACAGACCCAAGTGGAAGACTCAGGAGGCAGAGGCAGAAAAGGAAGGTTGATGTGAGTGGAGGAACCATGACTGAAAGCGTAGAGACTTGTCTGATGTGATGTTGCGAAGAAGCCTGGGCATATTACAGTATAGTGCAGGAAAGCAAGTGGACAGGAAATAAGAACATTGGAGATGGATTCCATATTGTTTACTATGGTGTAGACTGGAAGGGAAATGGCTTAGACCAGTGGTCCCCAACCTTTTTATCGCTTGACAATTGGAATGTCGCTTGGGGGTATGAAGATCTTCTCCTTGGACAGGCTCTTCTCAAAAGTGAAGAGACAGGAGAAGAGCCTACGACTTTTCCCCTTCGTGAAGAAACGGCTGTTTCCTACTCATTTTGCGAGCTTGTGGGTTACATTTTGTCTCTCAAGTGGCCAAGGCTTAACTGCAAGAATCCAGTCATTTTTCAAAATAAAAGGGTTTTCAAAATAAAAGATCCATCGGACTCAGATAATACACAAAATGGAAATTATTATTTGTTGTGGTACCAATTGATCTACGGACCGGTACCGGTCCCTGGCCCGGGGGTTGGGGACCATTGGCTTAGGCAACATTTTGAAGGAAGAGTATATAAACGTTAAACGTATATAAACTGAAGCGGGACATAGACAGAGTCATGACAAACATAGTCAGTGCTTGTGCCCCCTCAGGTAGGACTTCAGCAGGCGGAGAGAGAGGATGGAAGGAGTACTTCAGGAAGCAGATGGACATGGAGAATGAAAGAGAGAGCAGGACAGATAAAGCCAAGATAGAAAAAACAGGTAGTTGATGGACTTACCAAGGTATAAGTGAAGGAAGCGCTCAGGAGGGTGAAGAGAGAGAGCAAGCTAGTTGTCCCAGACAACATTCCAGTTGAGGTGTGGAAATGTTTAAAAGTGAGCAGTGAACTTTGTAACCAGACTGTTCAATGTGATCTATGAGGATGTGATGATGCCTGGCGAATGGAGGCAAAGTGTTCTGGTGTTTTTCAAGAACCAAGGAGATTCTCGGAACTGCAGCAACTGTAGAGGGATGAAGTTGATGAGTCACACCAGGGAAATGTTGGAAAGAGTGGTTGACAATATAGTGCTCAGAGTGAAAGTAAAGAAGCTTGAGACGTGGTTGCACAAGCTGGAGAATAGCAAAATGAAGATCACTGGACAAGACATTATACATGGCAGAGGCAGAAGTACCAGTTGCACGGAGTAGATGTTTGGAAAACAGATAAGCTCAAGTACAGTGTCTAGGAACAGTCATACAGAGAGATGGACAGAGATGAAAAGAGGAGACCTGTAGAGCGCAGGCAGGGGAACAGGTGGAGATGACTCTCAGGTGTGATCTGTGACGGAAGAGTGTTAGCAAGTGTGAAAGGGAAGTAGTGAGATGTGCCACGATGTTGTTGTCTGAAGATGCTCAGGTTTTCATTGAGAAGGACTAAGAAAGACATGATTTGAAAACAGTATATCAGAAGGAAAGATGATGCAGAAAGTTTTGGAGGCCAGAAATGACTCATAAGGTTTGGACACATTGAGAGGAAATATAGGCAAGATAGAAGAGTGGATTTAGCAAGGTAGAAGACAGTGATAACTGTGATAACTGAGGACATGAAGAGGTCAGGGGTGAGAAGAGAGGTGCTCAAGATAGGAAGGTGGAGGAAACTGACTGTTATGACAACCCCTGCTGGTAAATACAGAGAGCAGAAGGAGCTCTAATAAATAAAATAATAACTGTAAGAAGTTTAAGACATCTGGCCATGAACAAACAGCATTTAATAATAAGAAAAGCACACACAAATATCCACCATATTCCACAGTAAAATAACAATCACCACATATTAGCTGCTTCGCTGGCATGAAAACCACATGCTGTTGAGTTCAAGGTTTAAATATCAGACGGATTGCTCCTCTACAGCACAGACGAATCAACCTGAAGGGCTGAATGAAGGATTCCTTTATATATTCCTCTCTGGTAGCTATATTTTAAAAGAGACCCACCAGTCCAGCCTGCTACTTCAGAGTGTGTCACAGAGGCAGGCTTGAAACATCCAAACAGACAGATCAACAACAGTGTGGCTACCTTCGCAGCCATATCCCCAAATAGCTGAGTTCTTAGTAGGAGTGAAGAGGTCTTCGCATCCCGTCCACCTTCCAGTAGTGTCTCCAGGAAAGCTTAACAGAGCCAATCTGAACTGAGCAGTTTTGATTTAAGACATTTTTTCCTTTCTTTCTTTATTTTTTTATGGAACTTTCTGGTCAATCATTTTTGTTTTCTAGATGAAGCTTGTTAAATTTTGCTCCCACTTTTCCATTTTCAATGGATTCATTTTTCATGTTGGTGTTAAAGCTAATACAGTTGAGGATACAGTGGGTTTTAACACACACTGCCTCCAGGTGTTTTGCTAGTGAGGCATGTGCATGCCTGTTTTCACTGTTTACAGATAAGACAGCTGAATCTCAGTAGGCTGCCAGAGTCTGTTCTCTGATCATCTGAGAAAACACACATGATGCTGATGTGTTTGTTTCCATGCGAGTCCTTCTTAATATGGTTTAACTGCTGGGTGGGAGACCCTGCCAGTCTGTTGAAGCAGCGGTGTTAATCACTGTTTGTTGCAGGGCAGCGATATGAGAGCGCCGCATTCTTCTGCTCTGAGAGCTCGACTGTGCCGTGTGTATTTGCATACTGATGACGGTTTGTCAGTGCACATCAATAAAGTCCCAATCCACATGCAGTCGTGAGGGGAGCAGACTTGGAGTCTAAATCTTTCACTGAAGTGTGTTGTTAAGCACTACACACTTCTGACTGTGTGGAAGAGGCAGAGAAGACGTGAGTGTGATTGATTTTAGTTTTCCCCACAAAAGGTTTGACTCACTATATGTACAAGTCAGTGCCTTTTTTAGCTATGGAATTCAGTGACAGGTGCAAACTAACACTGTTTATTCATTCAGTTTCCTATTTCCAATAGACCCTGAAATTGACATAGGTGCTGGTCAGAATTTAGGAAGAATCACAATGTATGATTTTTAAATACTTTATTTGTATTTTCTTCATCTTTCTCTTTCAGCTTCTCCCTTCAGGGGTGGCCACAGCAGATCATCCTCCTCCATCTCACCCAGTCCTCTGCTTCCTCTTCTCTCAAACCTACAAACCTCATGTCCTCCTTCACCACCTCCACAACTCTCCTCTCTGGCCTTCCTCTCCACCTTCTGCCTGGCAGGTCCAACCTCAACATCTTCCTACCAATGTACTGGCTATCTCTCCTCTGTACATGTCCAAACCAAAAATATTTTTGGTGTTTGGACTCTGGCAGGTATTGCGAACATTTTCAGATAGTTGCAATGTTACACTACATATTTTATGTCATTGTGAAACATTTACAACTTGTGCCATTCAGATGCTGATTTTTAGGGAGGGACATTCTCCAGCACTTTTATTCTTCAATGGATTTCAACAACAACCTTATTATTATTATTAGTAGTAGCAGTAAAACAAACTGTCAGCATGTATATAATGAAGCACCAGCAGGTTACGCTGCAGACAAATCTGGAGACTCTTTGTATTCCTGACATGACTGAATCTTCAAAAGGCTCCACAGTAGAGCTTTGTTCCACTGAAAGTGTTGAGGAGAGAGTGACAAGCCTGTGTTTCTCAAACCAAAATAGACACTCCCCACATTTCTCCATCTATCTGACATGCTTGGGTTAGAAGGGGAGAATCATGGGAATTCCTCCCACAGCGAAAGAACTAAAAAGAGCAGGAGCGCAGCGAAACCAAAGGAATCATTAATGCATCAAAGTCTCCCAGTCAATGGTGCATGGATGAGCATGTGTGTGTGCACATGTGTGAGAAAAGTGCAAGTAAAGTGCAGGTTGAATCTGCCCATATAAGCTATAACATCAGGGCGGGAGAGCGCCAGTGATGGGGGGAAACTCATAGCTGCTTTAACTTCACAGAACAATGTTTTTGAGCTTCTATCCTGAAAAAAAAGTATTCATCCAACCATCTCGATTATGGCATCACATGGTGCAATGCGAGGGGCATTATATGAGATGATATTACATACCCACACGCACATGTTTGTCTTCCTATCTTAGTGAGGACCATCATTGACATACATTGTTGGTACCCTTTCCCCAGCCTTTCACCCTGAACCTAACCATCTAAAACACATGGCTTAACCAAACTAAAACCCAATTATAATAAACAGGCAATTTTGTAGTTTTAACCCTCAAAATGAGGCTTGACAAAGTGAGGACCGGCAAAAATGTCCTCACTCTGTTGATTAAAAACTATAGGTTCTCACAAAGATAGAAGTACAAGAACACACACTCAGGACCGGGGTTCCACATCATCCAATGAGGACCATCCAGTGAGGGTCCTTAAGCAAGACCATTTATGCTATAGCTGCCTAGCTCAGGAATGAGTGAACACAATAATGATAAAGCTATACCGGCTCAGACATCACCAGGTCAACAAGGTCCTGATGAAATAGATGGCTACTGGAACAAGACACAGATGAACAAAGGCGGCGAACACGTAACTGTTGGAATGCCACTATATGAGCAACCCCAGAGAGCGGGCATATATGGGATGGATGTGGGACTCATGGATGCTTCAAAACCCACACTCAAGGAGCACAAAGAAACAGCTGTAAGCGAATCGAAAACTACTATCGCAACTAGAGATCAATGAAACACAACAACAAGGCTACGGCGAGGGAGAGCCAGGGCATGACAGACATCCAGCAAATAGTGACAAAGATGAAGAGCTGGACCCCGACTGGCTTCAGAAGCTGACAGCACTCCACAGATGAAGCAGCTGCCCCCCGCAGAGTGACTAACTCAAGGCAGGACCCACAGGAGGCGGTAAGAAGAGGAGGAGACAAGCCCCTATAGTACATGGTATGTACCACCGCCAGATAGAGAAAGGGGCTGACATGACAAAGACCTACGTACCAACGGCTGGACAGTGCTGCACTGACAGACAATACAGAGGCACTGATCATGGCAGCACAAGAACAGGGCCTAAGCATCAGGACCACAGAGGCCAGGATCTACCACAGTAGTAGGCAGTGTAAAGATGCCTCAGTCCAAGCGAAGGTTCACTTCCTGTGAAAGAGCTGCGCAAACGGGACAGGTGTTGACATCTAGTACCTGTAGGAGTACGCGAAAGGCTTCTTTCTCGATTGCATGGTCAGAACTGAAATGTGAATTCATGTCTCTAAAACACATCCATGATAGAGTTCTGGATCCTTTTTCTGTTTCTTCAAGAAGTTTACAACTTTCAGCAATCTGTCACACCTTACAGTGGCTTCTATTTTTTTCAGTCCTCTGTTTTTTTTCTGTTTTGAAGCATTCACTCTCTTCCTGCTTGACATGCAGCTGCGACTCTCTTGCTGCCAGCTATCATTTTCTTTACATGTCTTTGTTGTTTTTCTTGGAACTGATATACGTAACATGAAACACAGGATTGTTGCACATTTTAAAATTCATTTCCTCACAAGAAAAATTAATAAAGTCTTATGTTATGCCTCATTTCTGGATCGTATCTGGTCTCAGAACCAGATATGGATGTCAGAAAGCTGAGCCAGTGGCATCTTTATAACAAGTGTTTCTTATAGAATAAAGCTTTTCTCAGTTTTCCATCAGCCCTGAAGTGCAAGGTACTCATCATATCTGCTTGTATGATCCAAATTGAAAAAGAAAGAAAGGTGTTGAGGCTGTAGGGGGTGGAGGACTCATGAAATATGCATGACCCCTCCTTCTCTTGACTGAGCTTGTGTGGGAATGTGAGCAAGCACTTTCATGGTGGACTGACCGATAAGAAGAGAAGAACGTAGAAAAATGTTTAGCAAACGGACCAAAATGCTGAAAGCATTGAGAAGTCCAGCAGAAGGATGTGAAGGCAAACCAGGTCAACAGATATGGCTTCACCCCACAGCATCCACATTTTCACAACACACTACTGTAGATGGGAAACTTTGTGTTGCATGCATCCTCACATTAGTTAGATATATGTGTGTCAGTGAAGTTACAGTATATTAATAATAAAGCAAACATTATTAACGATAAACTTTCTCCAACATCTTTCATTTCATGTCAAAATTAATGACGAAGAGTGTGAGAACGTGTTCAGGAAAACAGAAGGAAGTTGTTAACAGAATGGATTATATGCCTGCGTAGTTGCTCATGAGCTGCCAACTCACTTGCTGTGTCCTTCAGAACTTCAAACAGAAGTTTCAGTGTCATCTGCAGAGATTCTTCAGGAAATATTAAGGTGAAAAATATATAAATGTTGATTGTTCTTGAGGAAAATCTGTTCAATCGCTTCAATGTTGCTTTAGGAAATAGCTAGTGACAGGTTTGAACTGAGGACATAAATGTGCATAGATTCCATTTGGCTGCGACAATGGTTGCTGTGTTTTTCCTGATAGATTTGTGTGCTACAGCTATGACAGTGAGTGACTTTCATGAAACACAACACAACTTCTTCCTCTTTGTCCTGTCAGCCAGGAACTGGCACATCATGTCAGCGTCCTCCGCCTAAACTCTGGTACCTTTTCAATTTAGCTGCTACCTGCCTACGGCCGCCTTTTCTTCCTTGGTATAACAAAAAAATACAAAAACATAGTAGCATGGCCACATAAACTGACCAAATGATAATGCAACCAAACAAAATAACTTGCTCGGCAGATCTCCTCCAGGGATTTACCAGAGCTCTTCAACAACAGGAGGGCGAGAAGACACACAGGACAGCATCTGAAGTTTCAGTACAGTGATATACTGTATGCGTGAGAGAAAAACATATTTCATCAAGGACATAGAGACGTACGACACGTTGGGTGATTCAAAGCAGAGCTTTTAGAGGCAGACCAGGCTGTGTTGGTTTATTCTTCATTCATGGACTTCCCTTATACAGGTCACCAGTCCATTACATGGCTCGCAGAGGCAGGAAACTGCTCAAACCTTGAACCACTTTTATTCGATGTGACTTGTCTTTTTTTCGGGGCTTTTTGGAAGAAAGTCCTCAGAATAGACTCATAACCACCTCAGTACGGTGGTTACAGCCCTTTCACATATTGAGGGTGAAAACATTCCAACCATTAAGAAACCTAGTTAACACAGCCACATGATCATCAGCAGATGTTCATTATCATTAGTCTTCTGATTTGACAAATATATGGATCTTGAACAGGTTAATTGTAATATGTTTTGGATTAGTATGTTCTCATGAAATACAGCTTTTTATTGCCGTGTATCCCACAGTGTGTTATCGTGGACCACCATGTAAAATGGACTAGCATTAACCTTTCAAACCAAGAAGTCACAGAATTCACAGCATGTAAACAAGTCAAGCTGTGAATATGGAGCCTGATATAGTTACTACTTTACACAAGCAGGAAGCGGATACCTGTAACTTTCAAAGTTTTGGAGAAATTGAGTTGAGGAGACCAGGGGGGTAGTTGTGTAGTAGGAGCACACCAGACTTTGGGTCACGATGAAGATTTTTGTCATTTACAATATGCTTTTATCACATTTTCAAGCTACAAATAGTGATATCATAGTTTCATTGAAAAACTTCATGTGTTCAAAAGGTTAAACTGAATGTCTCTAAAGAAAGTATATCAACTGTCCAATTGACCAAACAAAAGCAGGACTCAGTTCCCTGAACTTATATACTAATACTCGGTTCAATCCTAACATGATGGTGGACATGAGCGTGGGTCTGTCCTCACAGTTGTGTTAACTGAAGCGGCCCCCGCAGACACACGCTCTCCTGCTTCTATCGTGCCTACAGAAAATGTAGCCGTCCGTATGAGAAAAATGATTGGCAGCTGGCACTGGTTCCATCTGGACCCAGGCAGCAACTGACAGAACACAGCAGGTGCTTTCATCAAAGCAACCTCTTATTGTCATCGCCACGCTTAGGAGACATCTGCATCAACGTTTTACCCAAGGGAATGCTGATGCTGCAGGCTGGGTTCCTCCACATCAGCACAATGAACGTGCTGGTGGGGAGACACACACAAAAATACACACCCCTTTCCTACTTCTCTGCTGCCATGGTCGAGGAGAAACACAGTCGGTGAGAAACACTTTGAGAAAGTAGAGGAATCTTCAAGGGGAAATATTCAGTGGGTTCAGCTAGAGTTGGATGAAGTTGAGCTGCAAATTAGAAATCTTTTAAAGCCCAACTTGGCCCACTGAGCAAGTGATGAAACGCCTTCAGCTATTCTCCTCTGCCAATAAAATGTATTCAGACAGAGCCAAGAGCAGCAGAAGTGTCACTCAAACTCAGAAAAAAGGAGGCCCGATAAAGTCACAGCAACTATCAGACCTCCCAGAAATGACAGTTCAGTTGAGTCCACATTGTTACAACGAATGATCAACATATTGCAGAATAGTGTCTCCAGCATTTTTCTTATCTGTGCATGGGACACCAACTGGGCATTTTAAACACAAGTTGGTGCCATCAACACTCCAGATGCCTTTCCAATCCCTGAGCAGTTTTCACACAAAATATGTAGATGAATTGGAATTGCTTTTTTTGCACTGTTCCACAGAAATATATAATACTTACACACAGTAATATATTGGTACTGCAATAACAAATATTGTCAAATTTAACTTAAATCGCGAAGGGGGCGATCTCACCACACATTGTAGTACTGAGAAGATCCACTAGCTGACTGAGCTTTTAGGTGTGTTTTGTCTGTAGTAGTATTATCTGTGGAAATATTTGTAGCGCTCAATCAATCTGTTTTTTTCTGGGACACCGTGGGCGTGTTTGCTTATTGGTCAGAGTGTTGGGACAGCTGTGAAGCAATACCGCCATATTTCTTAGCATGAAATCCATTTATCAACACACACACATGCTACTTGTCATAACAGAGGTTACTTCTAATCACAGGTCTGACCATTAAGAAGAGGTGAATTAACTATTGATGGCCACTGAAAAGCTCCCTGCCTCAGCCTCCACAAATGCTCCTGCACCCTCTCTTTGGATTTAAAACATTGATGAAGGCCACTCAACCAGCAGGACCAACTTGCAGCTGAAGCAGGGTGAGCAGATTCAGGTCTAATTCTGGAGCAGACCCGCAGGACCTTGTAGAGGAGGATGGTTTCACTGAGAGACAGACTGCTTCACCCTGACTCTCAGGTGAACATGTGTCTGTTCCTGTTGACATGTCACAACAGAGGGTTTGCTTGGACTATCACAACATGTAGTGTACTTGGACTCCAAGTCTAGAGCGACTGCTCATTTCTAACTGGTCATAGATCCATGGTTTAAAAGGCAAAAATGAATGTCCGACTGTTGAATCTTAGTAGCTGTTTTTGAGTCTGTTAGGACCATGATCCTGTCGTATGGATGTGTTTACCTACCTGAGGCCATTTGCATGTATCCGGCCAAGGTGCACACCTTGCGCTCACATCCTCCACTTGGCAGGAAGATGGTGATAATGGCCAACAGGGAGCTGACCGCCAGCAGAGCACAGCCTCCACAACACAGGACAGCACTGGCCTGAGAGAAACAGAAATAAAAGTTGCGTGTGACCAAGTGTTCAATTGCGATCAAGAGGATAAATACAAGAGAGATTCAAGAACACAAGTAACGTTATGATATCTGTAGAGCTGTGAAGTTTATCCATTGAGGGAACAAGTCTTTGCCTCATGGCACTTGCCTCTCGCTGGTATTACATGCAAATGAAGAAATATTCACCTGTTATTATAAATACAGACCTACAACTGCTGCATGTGTTTCTGAAGTGTGTGATGAGGGCTAATAAAAATAAGCAAAAAAAAAAACACATTTCAGTCCATTTTTCCCAATTCAGTTTTGTATATGCTTACATTTTTAATATATAACTGTTTTAATAAAAACAAATATATGGAAAGAAGAGGTAATTATTTTTTATTTTTTTATGCAGGGAGTCGTTCAGTAAAGGACGGTCACTGAGTACAACTGTCTGGATGGCCATTCCTCCTCACACATTCAGCAGATCATAGTGAGAGGAGTAGCAGCAGGGTCAGCAGACGCTAAATCTGCCAAAAGGGACTAGACTCACCAACAACGAGCTGGCTGACAGTCAAAAGTTCTCCTCCAACACATTTTCACTCCTTAGGCTTCACATATGGACAGTTGTCCAGTGGACTTTGGAGTTTGGTTATAATCATTCACACACATTCTCATCCAGACATCAACCCCCTTTGCTTCAGAGAGACAAGAAGAACATGTTTTGAAAACAAGCCTTCTTCAAAGTGCAACTAGTATCAGCATAACTTGAGCATGAAAACACGGCTGGTGCATTTATTTCATTTGATGAGTCATTTGGAATTACAGCAACATTTAATGCAGATAGAATGACAAATACCTATTAATGTGAAAATCTGTTTTAAATGAAACACAGCAAATCACAATCTCAAATTGAATCTCCTCTACACCTTCAGGAGCCCACGCTGTGGACTTTCAGTCGAATCAAATTCATTTTAGTGACACAACTATATGAGTGCACGTTTCTGCTGAGGGCTGCACAGCTTCTGTCGGGATGCAAAATCCAGTGATGAGATGAGATTAGAGAGGCGGGGTTTTTTTTTCCCCAAAAAGTGGAAGTTTGTCCTGCCAGAGAATGATGTGTTTTGAAATCTATCCAATACCAGGTTTCATGACTGAACAACCAAGTTTTCTATGTGACTCAGAACTTTTGTCGAAGGGTAACGTAATCCCTTTCCAGCTCATAAAAAAATCCATGTAATGAAACTGAAAACATTGATAGTGATGTCATCAAAACTAAAATATAATACAGATCTTACAGCATGTCTGTTAGATAAACAAACTTGACAGGATCAACCTATTTTTGCCTTATTTTCTGCCACTGTTTCCTTGAGGACGTGAAGGACAGAACCTGGGTTGTGTTTCAATCATTGGATAATCCAGAGTCATCCCAGAAATCCTTAAATCCAAATTGGCCCAGTTCCGCACCAGGCCCATGTCAGTCAGTGGATCACTTCTGATTTACAGAGATCAGGAGTTGACGCTGTGGAAGCGCACATACAGCTTGCGGACCATCATGCGGGTGTGCTCCCCACGATTTTTCTCAGTCCACAATAAGGGCTGCAACAGAGGCAAAGTGTTGAACTCCTAAATCGTGGTTGTGAGTTGCATCAACGCTGGTGTCGACTGTGTACACAGGCTGGCACAGGGTTGCTCTCTGGTGCAACCATAACCATGTGGGGCTGACGGTGCTGAAGACTGGAGCAGAGAACACACTTCCTGTGACAGATAAGGAAGTAGCTCTGAGTGTGTGTGAATGGTTCCGCTGCCAGTGATGGACTGGCATGTCTGCATCCAGTTAGAGACAAAAGCAAAGAAAGAATCTATGCTGTGTTCAGTGTAATACAGACCATATGCTTGTAGTTTGCTACAGTATACAAATTTCATACTTTTTCTGACTAAAGTGGAACATATTAGGTTTACTAAAGTACATGTTCAAGTACACAACACTCACTCGCAACTCCGTATATACTTCGTATCTACATTTTGGTTATCCAAAGCATACTGATAAGTTCTGTACTTGTACATGATATCAGTGCATTTATTTGCCTTTACTCACACACCATCTAAAAGTGCCCACTTTCACCTCAGAGGTGATTACTTTAAAGTTTGCTAAGACAATTGCATTTACAGATCACCCAGTTGCCAGAGCTACACCACAATGCACATCACCTATGGATTACGGCCATACTCACACTGACTAATAAATATTACATAATTCAATAAAACTACGAATCACTCTCATCTAAACCACCAAAATGTGAACAGAACAATATCACAGCAACGATTAACCCACTTCCATAATCATTTGCACAGTTTACTTCTGTATTGCCATGATAATACACTTGAAAATGACATTAGCAAAAAGTAGTATACTTGAAGTTCATTTTATCAAGCATATTTATGTAACTACAAGCATAATTGCTTCTGCTCGTAGTTTTATAAAGTATTTCAAATGTGTGTCAAAAGTAAACTTCAAATACACAGTCTCAGTTTCCAGTATAAAGCAAGCATATTCATACTGTAGTACACTTTTTGTCAAGGGAAGGTGTGGTTATCAGGAGGAACACATCATTTACCTTCACCTTCACCTTCACCTTCTTCTGCCGCTTATCCGAGGTCGGGTCGCGGAGGCAGCATTAGGAGCAGGGAAGCCCAAACTTCCCGGTCCGCACAGACCTCCTCCAGCTCCTCCCGGGGGATCCCGAGGTGTTCCCAGGCCAGACCGGAGACATAATCTCTCCAGTGAGTCCTGGGTCTTCCCCGGGGTCTCCTCCCGCTAGGACATGCCCGGAACACCTCCCCAGGGAGGCGTCCAGGGGGCATCCAGATCAGATGCCCGAGCCACCTCAGCTGGTTCCTCTTGATGTGGAGGAGCAGCGGCTCCACCCCGAGCTCCTCGCGGATGACCGAACTCCTCACCCTCTCTCTAAGGGTGCGCCCAGCCTCCCTGCGGAGGAAACTCATCTCAGCCGCTTGTATCCGTGATCTCATCCTTTCGGTCACTACCCAAAGCTCATGACCATAGGTGAGGGTGGGAACGTAGATCGACCGGTAAATCGAGAGCTTCGTCTTGTGACTCAGCTCTCTCTTCACCACGACGGTCCGATACAGCGACCGCATCACTGCTGCCGCTGCACCAACCCGTCTATCAATCTCACGCTCCTTTTTCCCTCACTCGAGAACAAGACCCCGAGATACTTAAACTCCGCCACTTGAGGCAAGAACTCTGAATGAAATTCTGTGGTTCCCGAACCGGATCCCCTCCGACCCCTGGCTACGCCTAGAAATTCTGTCCATAAAAGTGATGAACAGAACCGGTGACAAAGGGCAGCCCTGGCGGAGGCCAACATGCACCGGGAACAGGTCTGATTTACTGCCGGCAATGCGAACCATGCTCCTGCTCCGGTCATACAAGGAGCGGACAGCCCCTAGCAGAGGGTCCCGCACCCCATATTCCCGAAGCACCCCCCACAGGACATCGCGAGGGACACGGTCGAACGCCTTCTCCAGATCCACAAAGCACATGTGGACTGGTTGGGCGAACTCCCATGAACCCTCGAGCACCCGGTGGAGGGTATAGAGCTGGTCCAGTGTTCCACGACCGGGACGAAAACCACACTGTTCCTCCTGGATCTGAGGTTCGACTATTGGCCGAAGTCTCCTCTCTAGTACCCTGGAATAGACCTTTCCAGGGAGGCTGAGGAGTGTGATCCCCCTATAGTTGGAACACACCCTCCGGTCCCCCTTCTTAAACAGGGGGACCACCACCCCGGTCTGCCAATCCAGAGGCACTGTCCTCGACTGCCACGCGATGTTGCACGCGTGTCAGCCACGACAGCCCTACAACATCCAGGGATTTCAGATACTCCGGACGGATCTCATCCACTCCCGGGGCCCTACCACCGAGGAGCTTACGAACAACCTCTGTGACTTCGGCCCGGGTGATGGGAGAGCCATCTGAGTCCTCAGTCCCCGCTTCCTGAGTGGAAGACGTGACGACGGGATTGAGGAGACCCTCGAAGTATTCTTTCCACCGCCCGACAACATCACCAGTCGAGGTCAGCTGTAAACAGCACTGGTGAGGCACTGCTTCCCCCTTCTGAGGCGACGGACGGTTTGCCAGAATTTCTTCGAGGCTGACCAATAGTCCTCCTCCATGGCCTCTCCGAACTCCTCCCAGACCCGAGTTTTTGCCTCCAAGACTGCACGGGAAGCGGCACGCCTGGCCTGCCGGTACACGTCAGCTGCCTCAGGAGTCCCACAGGCTTCTTCAGCCTGACGGCATCCCTTACTTTCGGTGTCCACCACCGGGTTCGGGGATTGCCGCCGCGACAGGCACCGGAGACCTTGCGACCACAACTACGTGAAGCCGCACTGACAATGGAGGAGGAGAACATGGACCACTCAGACTCCATGTCACCTACCTCCCTCGGGATCTGGGAGAAACTCTCCCGAAGGTGGGAGTTAAAGACCGCACTGACAGTGGGTTCCGCCAGGCGTTCCCAGCAGACCCTCACAATACGTTTGGGCCTGCCCGGTCTGACCGGCTTCCTCCCCTGCCAGCGGATCGCACTAACCACCAGGTGGTGATCGGTTGACAGCTCTGCCCCTCTCTTCACCCGAGCGTCCGAGACACGTGGCCGAAGGTCAGATGACACGATCACAAAGTCTATCATAGACCTCCGGCCAAGGGTGTCCTGGTGCCATGAGCACTTATGGACACCCTTGTGCTCAAACATGGTGTTCGTTATGGACAAACTGTGGGTGGCACAGAAGTCCAGTAATAGAACACCGCTCAGGTTCAGATCGGGTAGGCCGTTCTTCCCAATCATGCCCCTCCAAGTCTTCATCATTTATCTGCCATTGAAATACCTTCATACATCCAACGCTCTTCTTTAAGTATACCTCAAAGGCAATTGTGTTCAAAATGAATTCTACAGTCCAACCCTGCGTATGACAGGTTGCAACTCAAACAGACGGGTCATAAAATGTATGCAGTACTTCATTCAGAGCATATATATATATATATATACATAACTTTGACTCAAGTGCAGTTTCAGTAGAGAGTAGGTCCAATGTTGTCAAAAACTTAATTCAATTCCTCCATGATGTGCTGTTTTCTTCGATCCAGTGTTGCCATCTAGAGTTATTTAAACAAACACCATTATATAACTGAAGTGTCCAAAACCATTGTCTGAAGATCACTGAGCAACATCTGACCATCTGATCGAAACACTACGCTGTTTTAAAGAGATAAGAGATTAGTCTGAAAAGATGATAAAAGGGGCTCCTCACTGCGTGCAACAAAAACCATTGGCCAGAACACCAGTGTGTTAAAACTCAGATGAATAACTCCAGTCATTCAACTGGCGGGTCAGGACCAGACTAGTCCCCAATACAGAGGAGAGCAATAGACCTGTGACAGGGCAAAAGTACAGCGGTCTGAACAAGGGCTACAACGATGAGTTCATCGTAAACGTTGACAATAAACAAACTCAGTCGACATCAAAATCTGTGCGTTAATGCATCATGTTGGTGTCGGGTCGTAGTGTTCAAAAGTGTGGCTTTGTTTTGTTTCCGAAGATAACGCGTATTAAGGATGAGCAAACCCCTTGGTAGACACCATGGTAGAACGATGAAAGAGTGTTCCATGTTTGGTCTGTGACGCCACACACCCTCCAGCTAACAGCTAGTGCAAGTTGTAGATGTAGTGAAGTGTCCTCAGTATCTCTGCTCCTCCTAATAATAACCAGAACTGAAGTAGGGAGCTACACTGAACACATCGTTTTAGATTATTATTCAAATAAGACCTTTTGATGTGGATGTTGATCAGATATTTTATATGGGATACATATGTGTATAGTGATGATTTTTAATTCTTCTCAAGGGCCAATAAAGACCTCTGTTTTAAAGAACTGGAGCTCTCTGTCAACTGTTTCATGCTTCATGCTTCACAGGGTTAATACATGTTCCTGGATTATGTGTCATTATTTTAACATACTTATTTAACAATACAGTGGTACCTCAGTTCTCGATCCGTTCCAGGCGGCCGTTCGAGAAGCGAATTGTTCGAAATCTGAATCTATTTTTCCCATTACAATGAATGGAAAAAGAAACAATGCGTTCCAAGCCTTAAAATAGACTTTTGTAGGAGTGAATGTAGAGTGTCTGCTGCAGGTGCGCTGTTCCTCTATGTGTGTGGCCGCTGCATGTGGGAGGGGCTGCTGAGTGAGCGACGTCTCTCCAGAAGTGAAGAGGTGCCCGGTGCGTGTCCAGCTCTGAATGTGCGCTTCTGTGCAGTTTGGCTGTGACAAAGTCATAAACCAAATCACGCTCTGTCCCAGACTCGCCTCATCCCTGTCCCAGCTCCAGCTGACAACAGGACATCAAACCCTGGAGTGAGTGCTCCAGCCTCGGAGGTGTGGAGAGCGAGCACCTCCCCTGTGACACTCTACCACGGTCCAGTGTGGAGACAGGAAAGGTTTTACACCTCAATATGAGGAAAAAACAGCCAGTAAATGTAGCTAACGGGACACGTCTGCATACAGAGGCTGCGTTATACACAATAACAAAGCGCCTCATGGGTCAGCTGATCGGTCCGCACACGTTATGTTTTTTCCGTCTTTTTTTGGGGCGTTCGAGTTCTGGATTTTCATTCAAAATCAGAAGTAAAAAAATCTCGAATTTTTTGTTCGAACTCCGATTTGTTCTGTCTGGGACGTTCGAAAACCGAGGTCCCACTGTATATGGTGTCGGAGTATCACAGTGAGATGATTTAAGCAACAGAAGGGGACTTCAGGTTAAACAGAAACTCATAATAGGTCCAAACAAAGGCAATTGTGATTAGTCAACTAATAAAAAAAATATATGAATAGATGAGTCGACAACGAAAATAATCCTTATTTCCGGCCCTAACCTGAACAGATCACAATAATGGGCCATATACACATGGAGTCATAGCTCCGTGTGACAATTAGACAAATTGCAATGCGAACACTGGCTTCTCTCTCTCATTCTCAGAGGGACATGGGTTTTACATGCTCACAGTAACTGAAGGGCAACACTGGTTTTAAACACGAGCAGATGAAGCACCATGAATCTGAAGATAGCAGGCCCTGATACACTAGTAAAACAGCCGCTCTCGCTCATGTGTAGCTTTATTAGCTTCCTGCAATCAGGGGTGCACTTGTAAGACAATCATAACTGCACTCAGACAGAAAACATCCAGCTGCTCGGAGTCATAAAGGGACAGTCAACTTCATTTCCAATTACATTCAGTCAGTTGAGGATGATGCTCAGCAGCCGTGCAACATCTAGCTGTTTCTTACACTGCTCTGAAAAGACTGCAAAACATGTCGCATGAACATTTTCCTTTCCTCATCTAAAATGATCAGCTGAATGTTTCGGCGCAAAAGGGAGAAAATAAAGGGATTGAGGTGTTCAGAAACACCAGCCAGTGAAGGAGTGGCGCACTCGTGCTCAGCATCAGCCCTTGACAGAAATAACCTCACCATTTTACGATCTGCTGGCTGCCTTTGTTGAGGACAAAAGGTGAGACAAAAACACAGCAGGTTCTCCAATAAATCCAATGTGTCGCGAGGATGTGGGGCTGGACGGACCTGCGCGAGATCTGGCTGTTTGTCAGACACAGCAAAAGGTTCAGACATCCTGTCCATTCTTCGCTAACCTGAAGTTTCTCATAGATCAGAGCCACCACAGGACACAGCTCTGCCTCATCCACTTCATACAGCTCCTCCAAGTGAAACTTAATTTGATGAGCTTTCCTAAATGACCATCACTAAGGTTGAGTCAAAACATTTGGCCCTTCAAATATGAGGAGAAAAATTGCAAAGATCAGTCCCTCTGGCAGGAGACAGAATGTCTTCAAGGACAAACTGCAGTCTGGCTCTGACATTCAGAAGGAAGCGGATCATATTATTTCCTCCATAACACAGTCAGTCAGACTTTTAAGAAGAGCCAGAACCTCTTACATTACAACTTTAAGCTTCCAAATGTTACCTTTTTTTACAGTATTTGTCTCCTTATTCCATCTTTTTTTACTGGGGATGCACTGATGCAGATACTGGTATTCAGTATCGCTCTGATAGAGTGGCCACCTGTACTATGAAACCGATCGCAGCGCGTACTTTTTGAATGTCCGTCACCCAATGCAAGAAAATTATACAGAGAAATTATGTTCATGGGAAAAAAAAACTCATAACTTACATAACGTTATGTGTAAGTATTCGTAATCCGTATCAATGAGTACTCAAATGCAAGTACTTGTACACTACTTATTTTGGAAAAAAATGATATCGTTGCATCAGTATTTGAGAATTAGGGTGGACAGTGTCATGTCAGTAAAACTTAAAATTGTAGTACACCTTCTGTCAGTAAAATTTTGGGGCTGAATTGTTTCAGTGTTTGCGAGCTTGAGACGTACAGACACTTCTGCTCAGACACAGCAGATGAAAACAGCTGGATCTGGATTAAACAACCATCATCCTACAAATCCCACCACAGTTCTACACCCCAGAATCACCCAGGACCACACTGATGGTGTGAGTCCAGCATCCACAACTTCAGAGGAGTGATACTGAACTGCGACACTTTAGTCTCATTTATCATCGAGAGGCTGATGCAGATTAGCATCCAGCAGCGAGACCTTGATATACTTTTGCCATGTTCTCCTTCTTGTTTGATTTGGGTTTGAAAATAAATGTTTGTCTCAAATATTGAACTTCATGTGTTGGTGGGAGCTTTTATTTTTTCGCACCGCAAGAAAATGTTCAGAATTGGTTTGCAGTGAAGTAGCATTTTGTGCAGTCCAAAACAATTTGTACTCAATAAAAGAAAAGACACTTGCTACTACAGAAAGTAGGGCTGTGTATTTGCAGGTATCTTGTGATATGATACGTATCCTGATACAGGAGTGGTGATACGATACATTGCGACATAGTGTGATACTGTAAGTTCATCATTATACTGTAATAAGAACCATCATCTTAAGGGTGAAAATCAGATCATGCAGTACAATATTATGTGCATGGAAACAAGTTTATTGTTGTGACATCAGTCCAGTTAGACTTACAGTTAAATTTCACACTCAAACAGAGGAACGAAACGCTCCCTTCTTCAACAAAAACCCTTCAAGTGTACAAAAAGAAAACGCTACTATTGAACACGTCACAAATGCAGCAGCAAGTACCTATCTACCTACCTAGGGCTGGTCAATAAATTGATTTTTTTCAATGAAAATCGTGATTTTTGTGGAAAAACATGAAACCAAATCAAATAAAATTTCCCTATTACTATATTATTTACAACAATACCAAGGTTCTACAGTGCTGTTGTATGTGCTTCATGTTCAGTCACAGAGTCCAATGAGAAAAGTAAACAACACTACCATGTCAGTTTGTGAGAGCGATATGAGGAATGATTTTGTTGCTAAAAAAGGCAGACAGCTGACAAAGTCCACTTAATAAGTCTGTCGCTTCAGCTTTGCATTTTCAGATGAGGAGCGAACTACTACCCCGGAGTGTCCCGCAGCATTTGGCACCTCCGCTTTCACTCCGCTGAGATGAGCTGCACAGAACTCATCCACCGATGACGGCACTTCATGATGTAGCTTAGCTCACAGAACACCTTGTTTAGTACAACGGTGCGAGCCAACGTGTCTGCAGTACTGAACACTAGTACTAAACACTAAAGCTTCCAACTTATACGAACACTTCGCCGGGGCGGTGGGTCAGTCTTTTGTAGTTTCAACAAAAACTGAAATGAAACTGAACATCAAGTTTTCTTGTATTATTGTGTCGGACAAAATAATACGTCAAAACTAATAACAATGTCAATGAGTATGTTGTTATTCTTTGTTATCAAATGGGGTCGACATAACTGTAGCAGATGTACGACAGCAAAATAGCGGTGAAGTCTGCTTCGGCTCCGCCCACTTCTTCCCGTTGGTTCACCAATTGAAGTGGGATGATCAGCGCTGATGCAAGAGGCTACAAAAATGCTGGAGCTGGCGTTTCCAATACGTCTCCAACACTCCATATACAGTAAACAAAACACACCACGGCAGCCAATGACACTTATGTTGTCTTTACACATGACTTAAGTACAGCGTAACGTGCTGTCTCAATTCTTAGCGACATCCGAACATCCAAAAAGTGCTAGTGCTAATGGTAAAAAATGGGTTTGGGCCTTACACTTTATTGTCCCCTTGGGGAAATTCTTTTCCACAGCATTGTCTCCAGTTGACATACAACAACATTAAAGGACAAATGACAGTGTTACCAAGCCCTGATCTGTTCAGTGAGGCCTTCTGTTAAAGGCCATTACGTGTTTAGTGGATGTGTAATGTCCTGTGCAATTGGGGTTGCAATACGTGCAGTGGCTCTGTTGTTTAAATCTGTGAGGTTTGGTGTAGGAAGACCAAGTATTCTGGAAGCTGTGGTGGTTATGCAAGTGAGTTTGGCCATATTTTTTAAGGACAACATGTTGAAGAATGAGACAGAACAGTACAGGAGGATGTATTGAATTATGCTTTGACACAGCAGCAGGCGAAGATGAGAGCAACATAAAATCTTTACAGTTTGCAGATGGCTCTTTTCTGGATGTCACAGGATTCTAATGTGAATCCCAGTTATTTGCAAATTACATAACACGTTGCACATGCAACAGACACACCGACTCTGTCAGGAAGACTTTCAAATGACAGCACTATAAATAGGCAACAGGTAAGTTGACCTGAACAAAAACGCCAACATTTAACTTGCTGCTAGTTTCTAGTTCAGATTGTAAACTAAACTCAATCAAGCCGTGTATATGATTCATATGTTTTGGGTATTTTGTTTCCTGTCACACCCCGCACTTTAACTCAAACTCGCGCTCCTTCATGGCTGAGATGGATTATAAAATTCTCCTTCTTCCCCCTCCTTCATTATAGATCACAAATGTGGAGCATATCAGATGAGAGGATCAAATGGCTGGCGTGGCAGACTCGCTACAGTTTAATAATGAGATCCACAGAGTTGCTCGCCGGTTTATTCAGCTCTCATCCCAGGCTGTGGACGCTCCAGGCTAAGTTCTGCTTTCTCCTCTCTCACAATAGATGCTGTAATTGAATTATAGAGCAACTGATACTTCTGAGCCTCAGCACCTCCGCCTCAAAGGTCTTTTTCTAAAGAAAGCAGGCCTGTTTTGTTTAGTCCTCAACTTTCAACACTGACGCTAACAAGAGAAAATGGTCAAATTGTAAGTAAAAGTAGGTTGGGTAAGCAAGCATGTCTCAGAAATCGATCATTTCACATTCATCATCAACACTCAGAGATGTTATGAAAGTAGTAGAGAGCCGAAGGGAGCGTGCCTAGTTACAGTGGAGCACTGAGCGAGTGAAAAAGACGCTCCACTCTTTTGTTGTCGAGTTGAAATAATGAGCTGAAAAAGCCTTAGAGCACAATGCTCATGTAATCCAGCACGTTTTCATGCAGCTCTGAGAAGTCCGTCTGCAGGTGAGCAAAAACAAAAGTACAGCCCAAACAGGCTGCATTTTCAAAACACTGCTCCTAAAAGGGATTTTGCTCTTTTCTTCTTATCTTTCTGCGCAGGAAAATTGCAGCAGCCGAGTTTCTCTATAATAGACCAGCACTAATTTAGAAATCACAAGACGTATTCAGGCCAGCCAGCAGATGAATCCCCTCCACCTGGTCCAGCTGGATGGTTGCTGCACTGTCATTTATCAGAGGTAATCGTGCAGCCAGTCTATACATGAACTACACACCTGCTGCAACGTTCAAGATTAGTTGCAAGCAAGAGTAATGTTTCATGTTTATTTGATGCAATATGATGTACATGCAGTACTGGATATGTCTGTTCACCTGACAGGCTTGAAGACCTTCTGCACCACATCTGTCAATGCCAATAACTACTGAGACCTTCTACAGTCAGTTGAACAACTAACTTGTTGAACAAATCGCTGTCTGTGTTCAGTATGAAGTGCATGAAGTGACAACAGGGACTTCAGGGTCAGGACCATGGACAGCACTAAACCCATGCTCCAGAAAAAAAAAGTGTGTATCAGCACTATGACAACACATTTCTTGGGTCATGGCAGCAGTTTCATAGATTTGACCCTATGTTGTGGTTTATGAAGTCATGTGACATAAGTGGCTTAGCAGAGGTCTGCACTCAGTCCAGACAGAGGGGTTTAAATACTATTATTACGTTTGTTTAGACCTTGAATATGATGCAAAAATCCAAAAGTATACCTATGGGAGTGAACACAAACTCACAGAGTGATCACACAATATGATTCTGGACGTATGGGTCAAATACACATATCTAATGAAGCATTAAATCCCAATTGACGCAGCATCAGAATACAGAATCACACAAGTCTCCTTCCCTGTAGATATCCCACAACATCTAAAAGTCAGAAGGGTAGTGTCACCAAATTCACTTTCATCTTCTACTAGCTGGTAGAAATGAAATGGCTAGTTAAAAGCCTCGACATCATCTCATTTATGGTGCAGATTAATAACTATCCAGAAAGGCGTGGTGTGTGCTAGATCTATCCTCTCATCTGGCTCACAACCTCAAAAACTCTCACAACCCGGTTTACTTTTGCATTTATGTATGATCCTCTCTACGGCTGCTCTGGAGTGCAGCTTTCATAATTCATGCACACTGTACTGTGGCAGCTTGGAGAGCCTCCACTCCGCTTCATTTCATCAGCAAGTTACACTCATCCATGTTAAACACAGCACAGGAACGCAGACTCTCCTGACCTTAGATATGAGCGTTGCTTTTGTTTGGTCCTTTCTACTTCAACAAATATAGTTTTTTTTAAGTGTTTTTAAGTGCTTATGTTTCCACACACCACTTTACCTCTAGGTCCTACTTTCCAGATCAAAGCAGTATCGATAAAGCCTCCGTCCTGAGCATCTTCAAGTCTGTCAACATTTTGCGTCATGGCGTGACCACAACACACAAACCTGTTCTTCCCTGATACACGGTGTTGGAGAATCATTTGATATTTACTAGTAATTTACTGTCCTGTAAATGACTGCAGCAAACAGGGTGAGAACTGAGAGATGCACGTGCATGGATGTATGCTGGACGTCATCATCTCTTCTGCAGATCAGAACTGAGAGCAGCAAACCTAGTGATAAAAATGTTCTGACTTTGGTCACATCGGAACTTTGTTCTTGGCTGTGGGGCTTTTGCCCAAAAGAAAATTAAGCAAATTGAACAATGCATTTAAACATGGTCAAACTTGTCAGGTTTCGCCTCACGGTAGTGACACAAACTCCCGACGGAGACACTGACTTGAGGAGCAATATATGTGTCGAGATGTTTTCTTCCTCCCTCAATTGATGTTTGTTCTCATTCATGTTATGACCATAAAGGTATAAAGGTCACAGTTTTTATTCACTCAAAAGAATTTGATGCTTCAGTACATGGCAAAAGCAAGTCTTCACTTCAGTGACAGATTCTGATGGACATCTAGATCCAGGACAGAGGAAATCAGACCATAGCCACCCATAGAAGCAGCATCACCTTGGTATTGAAGCAGCCCTTTCTGGCAGAATCAGACTGGGCTTAAGATATTTCAAAGCAATCGCCCAGCCCAAAGTCACTGTACTGCGCCTGACAGGCAACAACTACCAACTGTTTTATTTTGAGCTGGGTGCTGGGTATTTAAGAGAAGACCAGGAGAATGTTTCATTGCCAAACTTCATGCAGTAATAATAATCAGGATGACTAAGTCTGGCGCTCTATCGAATGGTGAACTCATGTTGTTATCAGCAGACAGACACCCGACTGTATCCATCTGATCTGCTGATGTTGAAGGTACTTGAGGTCGGTTTCACTGACTATAGGAAAAAGACAGCAACCAGAAAATATCATTCTCATCAAACCTCCAGGGATTGAGACGATATATCATTCAATTTGTCCTCACAATGACTGGGTTCCTCAAAAATGCATATCAACACGTTCCTCTTTGTTGTGTGTATAAAGCAGTCCCTGGCTGCTCTATCCATCATCTGGACGGCCGCTGCTCTGCGCTACCAATTTCTTAGCTGTACACAGCAGACCTCTTGGACCCCATCATTCTGTTGGCACACTTACACTCATGTCAACAGACTCTCTCTCTCACACACACACACACACTGAAAAACATGTACATCATCTAACTTATTCCAAAAAACATTGGCTACCCTGCAGGACAGGAACAGAAAGAAAGCACTGAGGGCAATGCAGAGGAGTCAGATGTCATGATGACATTTATGAGTGAGGAAATACAGTTTTGAGGAACTGATTTGATAAGAAAATAAACAAAAACAAAAAGAGGATGTGACGGTAATGAAGGAAAGGATGGTTACACTGTGCAAGGAAGTCCAAAGTCATCCAAGGGCAATTGTCAAAATGGAAGAGTCAGCAAAAAGACGATGAGAGGAAATTGCCAGGGGAAAAAAATTAAATAAAATACAGGACAGTCAGTGGAGACCTAACCTGGAAAAAAAGATCAGCAAAAAGCAATCAACAAATTGAAGAAATACATTCACAACCTGATGGCAACAAACAACACTCATGTGAAAACTATAAAAACATGAAGGAAACTGCAGTCAAGACTGAGGAGAGACTCAAACACTTGTTGGAAGTCAGAGCCAGGATGATAAGATTTGTATCTCCGATCAGGGTTTTTGCTGCAGATCACAATTCCAATCACATGGATTGAGCATGAATTTGTCATCAAAATGATGAGACCTTCTGTGTACATGATGTGAAAAACGTGAAATAAAATCAATTTATTTCAGACACGTTTCTATACTCTTCAAGAAGGCAAAAAACCCTGCAAAAAACCTTGCAGCATGCAGCAACTATTCTGTCAAAAGAACAAACTGAAAAACATTTAATTCGATGTGAGACGTCGCAGTTTGGTGAATCTCTTGAGACTTTGCTATGTCTGTGAAATATTGACATACTGGCCACGTGTAGCGGGACTCTGAGACAGTTTCCACTCCGGACGTTTTCAAAAGTTTCAGATTGACGTGGCTGATGAACGCTGCACCCGACTCCAAAATGGCGAAAGGAGTCAGTCATTTCTGTCTCCGCAAAAACGACATCTGAGAAAGGCTGCTCATCTGGCTCCGTGAAATGAATGGTTATTTCTTATCAATCCGAATGTCACGCTGACCGGCGGGTGTTGCTAAGCGTCAGCTGCGCTAACAGCCTGCTGCTGAGGAACCAGCGGTCTGACTTTCATGAGCCCGGAAAACTCCCCGTGCTCCGTCAAGTGCTGGCACTCTAAATGTCACACAGCAGACATGCCGCTGCTTAGTGAGCACGGAGGAGCAGACGCATCACAACCACCAATTGTTGTGATCGGCAGTGACAGGTAGTGATCAGTATTCACCAGTCACGCTGAAATCGGCCAATCACAATTCTCATCAAACCTCTTGTCAACACTTGTACACATCCGTCCATTCATTCAAGTCCACGACAAATAGTGAACCACAACTGTATGGTGAGCCCAAGTATACGTGGGTTAACTGGTCTCTGATCACGGAGCGACCTCGCTGTAGCAGAGCTGTATCTTCAGCCGCTGCCATGTTATCATCATGACGGGCACTGTGTGTGACTTTACCTTCTCCGTTCTAAACAAAGTTCAAATGCCAGGATGGGCCCCCGGAGTTGCCCTTTATTAGTCTCACATTGTCACATTGTATAAACAGATAAATAATAAACAAATAATAATAAACAAATGATTGACAATCAACATGCTTTATCCAATGTTCTGGTACAAAGACATGTGCCACTTATATTTATGGTTTACAGTGAGAAGGTTTGAGATGATGCATATATATATATGTAATGCATATAATGTATGTTATGTGTAATTCTTCTGCCCTGCCCTTTGAAATGACAGCACCTCATATTAGTCATTACTAATGTGGTCCCTTAAAAGGGACGGACGAACGATGACTCATGATTGGTTGAATCAACAGTGTTGATCAGTGGAAGATGCAATATCACCTCTTAACTGTCAGTGTGAAAGAACCATGTGCATCCATTCATTTAATTTAATTTAATTTAATTTAATTTAATTGAACAGTTTGCTCTCCAGACAACAGGGAACCTTTGTAAGTGCAAGAGTTCCTGGTCCACTGATCACACTGATGCACAAGACACGTGGCAGCTAGGATGATAACAACAACAAAAACATCCCTGAACAAAAGCAAACAGATGTTCTGTTTGCTTTTGTTCAGGGATGTTTTTCACTACACAATGGCCAGGGTTTCCACTACTCTGAATGGACTTGAGATTCTTATCAAATTGAAATTCTTATACAAATATTTTCAAGACATTAAAAGAGCTTTAGTTTAAATAAGGTGCTATAAAAACTTGAATGTAGCCACCATCCTGATTTATTGTGCTGTTGTCCAACTGATGCAAAATAAACAACATCTTGTGGTTTAAATGTATGTATGGCTCCATCATTTGATTCAGTAATATACCAAATTCATTCAAATTTAAAAATGTAGCGTCTTGTGGCAAATATTCTTATACGATTAAACTGCGATTAATTGAGATTAACTGATCACAAATTCTCTAATTAATTAGATTTTTTTTTTTTTTTATCGCATCCCAGCCCTACTAAAAACATGTCTGTACAACAAAGTTATCCCTGTGCGATCCATCTGTCACTGACCTGTGCCATGGTGCCATGTTTGCTATTTTTGCAGGTTAACAACTCGGCTACGGACGAACGTTCGGTCACTCTTCAGAATATGTTCAGGAGACACTTCATCTCGCTGACACTTCAGATCACACTTGCAACACAGAAAAGCATTAGTGCCTTCGGTGGATTAACGCGTCGCATCACTGTGACACAGCCATCACTTGTGGTGAACTTTCATCACGAAGAACTGAACAGAATCAGGTCAGCCATTGTTTCCCGTGCAATCAGGCCAGCGGTTCTCTAGAGTGAAGCAGCAGCGCTCGGAACATCGTTCATAACACAAACTGCTTACTCCCCACTGAGGGTCCCTGCTAGCATTAGCAGAGGAGGCAGGCCAACTGCCAACTAGTGCAGTAGAACAGAAACGATATTTTCTTCATCTTTTATTATGACTTGAAATAATGCAATGTTAATGTGCAAAAAGGTTTTACATTGAACTATAAACAATATGAATGAGACACACTTGAACTCATTTCCAGAAATCTAAAATAATACTTTTACTCTGACACTGTTTTTGTCATCAATATATATATATTTATTTATAATATTAGTTTATTATAAAGACACCACCAAATGAAAACAAGTCAGTAATTGAAGCTTCTGGTTCTGATACCACTGGAATGCTAATATTATTATATTAATATTATAGAATGAGTGCAGCTGGCAAACTGTTTTTTCACTATTAAATGGAACATTAAATGGAACTTTAATAATAAAAGAAAATCCCCCATAAATGAAAACAAAAAACTAAGTCTATGAGGACTGAGAATACTAATACTAATAATAATAATAATAATAATAATAATAATAATAATAATAATAATAATAATAATAATAATAATAATTGCTATGCAAATAATATATTTTACTGTAGTCATACATTCACAATTCACATTCACAATGAATAATATATTGACTGCCTTTGGTCTGTTACCCTGAGTCTCAGAAGCATCAATCAATATGTAGTTGATCGCCATAAATGAACACATAAGCAGCCAGTGAGAGAAATAACAACTACTTCTTATTGAGTCACTATTAGATTTAGAAGTAGTTCTCACCCACAGAGAGGTGAAATGACTTGCTCGCTGTGTGCACCATCAGTGTTCCTCACACCACCAGTAAAGGCCTGTATCTGTATGCTGTGTCTTCCTGGCACGTGGCGAGAACCACTGCTGCTTGTTCTGTCTGAGCTGTTTGAGGGTTACAGTATGGGCCAATGCCACTTTTACACAGTCTCTCATGCAGTTCTGTCAGTGTTGCTGGCGTCCGGCTCATTCAGACCACGCCATGACCTTGACGTGGAATCAGCATTCAGATATGCAGTCGGCGTCTCCTGCACAAACCTGCACAAAAGCTCTATAGGTGTTTCAATTTCTGTCACATCCGTCGAGTGCAGGTGGGAAAAGTACACCTGGCATCTGGCATCTCTGGATTCTAGTGCTGAATTTCCATCCTCTATCCACAGCACACACCATCTGTGCCAGTTCAAGCATACTCATGCATGTTCATGCTCGTGTGAGAGCACAAGGAGAGCGATCAGCACATCCATGCGTAGAGATGGAGTCATAAAGTGGCAACGGCGAACACTCAATGGCTCCCTCACCTTTATTAATGGCAGCAGGAGCAGTTAGTGCGCTCAGGTTTATCACTGAGGTAATGTGTCGCTCTGCAGGGAGGAGCCGCTTCAGCAGCCTCCTGCTCACCACAGAGCAGGCAGCATCTGTACCAGCTGAACACGCACACACTCACACACAAGCTGCTCGCACTCTTGAGTCCGGGTGTAAGGAAATGTCAATACATGACTCACATGTGCCGTACTTGACGGGAGCGTTGGGCGATATGGACAAAAAAGTCCGTCTAATAAAATAAACCCAGATCCAGAGACTCGAACGAAGAGTCGAACAGCGTCATTATCAAAGGTTCCCTGTAGTAAAAATAAGTTTAAAACTATGATCGTGAACCAAGGTCCACCACATTCTCCACAACTGTCACATGCCGGTGTCGGCTGTCAAACGCTGTGGAGCTGGAGTTTGGCGGTAAATCGTGTGAAGTTATCGCCTATCCCTCGACGGCACACTCTGAATCGATACTTTAAGTATGTTTATTCACTAGCACGCTTATTAATTATGCAAATTAATATTTAACTTCTTAGGTCTCCTGTCCACGTGTGTAGAAATTATATTTTTGTCCTTGCCACAAATACCTTCCATCATACATACTGGTACCAAGCCAGTACTGTGCATGATCCATCAGACACATCTATGGACACACAATGTGACAGCCATTTCAGTGGGAAAAAGAAGGTAGGATGCAAAGACACCAGACTTGTGCAACAACAACTCCTGAAAATTCAAGGTGCCCGGGTAAGTGTCTCTGCCTCCATACCACAAAGAAGGATTTCTTTGTTTCTATTTGGTGCATGCCATTCTGGCTTTGAGGCTCCAATGCAAAATGCATTTCCAAACTGAAATGAATCCATTCAAGTAGAAGTGACTCCAGATGAACCTGAAGCTTTCCTCCGCTGCTTCCCTTAAGTCTTTCTTCAACAAACGCTTCTTTCAAAATGACGATACCCAGGCTTGTCTCTGACGCGTGGCCCATTAGATCAGTTGGCAGGGAGTGTTTCCCTGATTTACACATCAGAAAACTCAGCCTCAGATCACCAGCAGTAAAGCATGCGCACAGCTCCTTCACGGCTGCAACGTCTGCGTCTGAAGAATCCCTGCAGTTCCAGTCTTCCCTCAGATCTCATGGTGGCACTGTGCTCTGTCTTGCCTGCACTTATTAATATCTCCCTTTCAAATGCTAATATCTTTCATGTATTAGTTATAACTCTAGAGTTGTCTTGCAGCAGGCTTTCACTGTGGATGTGGGCGCAGGCGAGCCAAACACACACCAGCGTTTCCCGTACAGGGTTTTGTCCTGTAGCCTCATAGCATAAGCTCGGCGTTGTCTTGACTCCTAACACTGAGTTTGCTCCAGAAGAAGACGCCTCGACATGACTCTGTAAACTAGACTCATTCCTGAATCCTCAGTATGAAAGGAACCACATTAATATTCAACAGGTTCGGACAAATGTTTCTTTCAGTTGCTCTCAATGTATTTTACTTATTTCATATATATATATATATATATATATATATATATATATATATATATATATATATATATACACACACACATTAGGGGTGGGATTCGATAAAAAAAATACATATATAGAATTTGTGATTAATTAATCTCAATTAGTCATAGTTTAATGGTAGTTTAATGGTAGGAATATTTACCACAAGAAGCCACATTTTTCAATTTGAATGAATTTGGTATATTACAGAATCAAATGATAGACCCATACATGCATTTAAACAAAAACATTTTGCATTAGTTTGACAATAGCACAATAAATCACGATGGTGGCTATATTCAAGTTTTCATATCAAATATTTGTATAATATTTATAAAACCCACCACTAATATATATATATATATATATATATATATATATATATATATATATATATATATATATATATATATATATATATATATGGTACAGAAAAAACGAAAATATATAAGAGTGTAACATATCTAAATTTAATTATATAAAGTTTAAAAAAAATTAAAATAGTAGTTAATATATAAAATAAACCAAATTTACAAATAAAAAAGTCAAAAGATGGCAGAGCCCAAAAAATGTGGACGGATTCGAACATGCTCCTCATTCCATCATATGTACGGTAGGAGCTTTATACTTATTACAGCATGACGTCATGTTGTGTGTTTAGTTTTCCAAACGTTATCCTTGGTTGTGCTTGAATTTCAATGCAAGTTAACCCAAACTCCACCGTCGCTGGTGGTTGGTGCTGAGGAGCCGAGAGAGTGCGCGCGTGTGTCCGTACCTGCCAGGAGCTGGAGGGGATCTCGGTGAATTTCCCCGCTCCTCCAAACGTGTAGCACCGGTACATGTGGTCCAGGGACTCGGAGCAGTGCCACAGCAAGCCGAAGTTGATGGACTCCTTACTGCCGGCATGATGACGATGCTGCTGCTGCTGATGATGATGATGGAGGTGGTGGTTCCGCAACTGGTCCGCTACGATCCAGGCAGGAGACATGCAGCTGAAGCTACACACGGCCACCAGAGCCGTGGACAGCAGCACCCAGAAGCAGCCCACGCAGCTGAACATGCTGGCGGCTTGGGCCACGGAGCCCAGTTCCACACCCACGTCGACCCGGAATTCGGCTGCTTCCGCTGGTTTCTCTTTTCTCTCCCGTCTCAGCAGCGAAGGCATTTGGAGCTCACGTCTCCAACTTCAGCAGCAGCGCCACGCGGGTGTCGCACAAGTCCGCTCACAGCATCAAGACAGCGGCGCGTGACCACACCAGCAGGTGGAAAGGGTGCTGGAGATATCAACCCGCGGCTCCGCCTGGGCTCAGTGACGCTCACACTCCCGTCCGTCAGGCTGGATCAGTCGAGAGCAGCCGGGCGAGTCGGTCCACTCAGCAACATCAACATCCTCCTGCTCGCCTCTTCAACTGTGCACTTCGTTCATCCCACTGTCTGACAGCAAAAGCCAGTCAAGCTTAACAACACTTCCGGCAAGGCATTTCAAAATCAAACACCAGTCCATTTGACACGTGAACGAAATTGACTTGTCTCAATTCAACCATGGGGAAACAATTCTGAATGGTTTCAAGAAGCTGTTGTAGCAAAAGTTTCAGGGGATAAATGTCAACTGTAAACGAACATAATAATCCCTTACAAACCTACATAATACTCAGTACTCCCCCAACTACTGTCCAAGTCAATGACTTTTCAATCTGTTTCGTTTGTCCCCACATACAGAGGAGTTACTTTTTTGACAAAAAAAAAAAAAACCTCAATACTTTTTTTTTAAGACCTTCCCTGCCGACCTCTGGCGAGGGATGCTGACAGAAGGTGCGCCGTCAATGCAAAGATGAGAAGACTAGATTTCTGGCAAATACCGCCCCCCTCTGGTAAATGTCTAAAACTCAAATACCGTCAAATGTGTCGTAAAAAATAATACAAAGACGCATAAAATATACATTTGAATGAAACACAAATAAAACATTACACATACATATCTGAAAACAGTAGTGGTGCATGGTATCAAGAGTCTTTTTTGGTTCTTAAGCACTGCTTTACAAAGTGCATTTTCCCCTCACAATATCCATTCACATTGATTCCTTCTCTCTCCGTGTTTTCACCTCCATTTTCTGTGGAGAACTTTATCATTTCTAGCTTGGTGCAGTGTCTGAACACTGAGCAGGGTGAGGCTGCAGAAGCCAGTCTGAGTTGTCCGTGTTTCACATTTTATTGAGAATTTTATTGATTCATTTTTTTTGTCACTACTTCTAAAAGCCGGGTCCAGAGTCCGAACGTCTGATGCCAGCACCAGTATTGCTGATGTGTAAATACTACAAGTGGACACAGCTGTGGAAACAACTGTGTGAAAGTCATTTGATTTCGATAAGCTGAAACAAAGTTAATAACACAAGTGTTAAGCTTAAAATCCTCGAGACAGACACTAGCAGAATAGCAGGTGGTGCATGCATATACAGGACTGTCTCAGAAAATTAGAATATTGTGATAAAGTTCATTATTTTCTTTAATGCAATTAAAAAAAACAAAAATGCCATACATCATGGATTCATTACAAATCAACAGAAATATTGCAAGCCTTTTATTATTTTAATATTGCTGATTATGGCTGAGAGCTTGAGAAAACTCAAAAATCCTATCTCAAAAAATTTGAATATCAAGAAAAAGTACACCTGCAAGGGTTTCCTGAGCCTTTAAAAACACTCAGCTTGGTTCAGTAAACTAAATCACAAGTATGGGGAAGACTACTGATCTGACTGCTGTCCAGAGGACCATCATTGACACCCTCCATCAGGAGGGTAAGACACAAAAAGAAATTTGTCAAAAAGCAGGCTGTTCACAGAGTGCAGTTTCAAAGCACATTCATAAAAAGTCTGTTGGAAGGGGGAAATGTGGCAGGAAACGCTGCACAACCAAGAGAGATGACCGCAGCCTTAACAGCATTGTGAAGAAGAGCCCAGAGTCCAGGTATCAAAAGCCACTGTTCACAGACATGTCCGGGAATTGGGCTACAATAGCCGTATTCCCATGGTCAAGCCACTTCTGAACTCAAAACAACGGAAGAAGCGTCTGACTTGGGCTATGGAAAAGAAGCACTGAACAGTTGCAGAGTGGTCCAAAGTCCTCTTTTCAGACGAAAGCAAGTTTTGCATTTCATTTGGAAGTCAAGGCGCCAGAGTCTGGAGAAAGGCTGGAGAGGAGCAAAATCCAAGTTGCTTGAAATCCAGTGTGAAGTTCCCACAGTCTGCGATGGTTTGGGGAGCCATTTCAGCTGCTGGTGTTGGTCCACTGTGTTTCATCAAGTCCAGAATAAATGAATGTGTTTACCAAGAGATTTTAGAGCACTACATGCTTCCGTCTGCTGAAAAGCTCTATGGCGATGATGATTTCATTTTCCAGCATGATCTGGCACCTGCCCACAGTGCCAAAACCACCAGTAACTGGTGTACTGACCATGGCATTACTGTCCTGGATTGGCCTGCCAATTCCCCTGACCTGAACCCCATTGAGAATTTGTGGAGTATTGTGAAGAAGAAGCTGAAAGACACCAGACCCAACAGTGCAATTGAGCTAAAGGCCGCTATTGAAGCATCCTGGGCATCCATAACACCTCAGCAATGCTACAGGTTGATTGCCTCCATGCCACGCCGCATTGATGCAGTAATCCAGGCAAAAGGATTCCCAACCAAGTACTGAGTGCATTAATGGAGATTTTCAAATGTTTGATTTTGTTTTGCTGATATACTTTTTTTTTTACTTGATCTGAGGAAAGATTCTAATTTTTTGAGATAGGATTTTTGAGTTTTCTCAAGCTCTAAGCCATAATCAGCAATATTAAAATAATAAAAGGCTTGCAATATTTCTGTTGATTTGTAATGAATCCATGATGTATGGCATTTTTGTTTTTTTTAATTGCATTAAAGAAAATAATGAACTTTATCACAATATTCTAATTTTCTGAGACAGTCCTGTATAGTCCTAAAAGTCCTTTACAGGACATCACCATAGACACAACATACACATCACTTACCCAGCATATGGCTGCTGGCATAAAGATTCTGGGTCGAGTCGCCTCAGCAAAGTTCTTCAAAATCTTTATTACTGAACCCTTGGCACCAGCCAATATTTACAAAAAACGAGATTTGTCTATTTTTTATTTTACTAAACACTCCTTCTGCACAATATGATTGACTTCGACAATTTGATATTACAAACACAGTTTTTACTGGAGCTGCAGTGGACAAAGACATAGCCGAGGGTCCAGGTCACCTGCGTCTGAGGGCCGTCACTGACATTTGAACTGGAACGGTCGGCATCAGTTGGGCCGCCTGCGGAGCTGACAAACTCATCTGCCCGAACAGAGTTGATGAGGTCACTCAGATACTTGTAGTAAAGGTTACTGGATAGGAAGCCTGGCATGTAAACCTGGAAAAGAGTACAAGTCAATCTGCATCAGGTTTTCATTTGTTAACCATGGGTTTTATTACATTTCAATTAGCATCATTTCTGGACGTTACTTTCTTTCACACGCTCCAAACACTGTAGCTTAAACAGCCATGTCGGGCAAACAAGGACCAATGAAATGACATCCGTTCCAGACATCCGTTCCAGATGGCCGTTCTGGAAGCGCTTTGTTTGAAATCTGAATCGATTTTTCCCATTACAATGAATGGAAAAAGAAATAATGCGTTCCAAGCCTTAAAATAGGCTTTTGTAGGAGTGAATGTAGAGTGTCTGCTGCAGGTGCGCTGTTCCTCTATGTGTGTGGCCGCTGCATGTGGGAGGGGTTGCCGAGTGAGTGACGTCTCTCCAGAAGTGAAGAGGTGCCCGGTGCGTGTCCCGCTCTGAATGTGCGCTTCTGTGCAGTTTGGCTGTGACAAAGTCATAAACCAAATCACGCTCTGTCCCAGACCTGCCTCATCCCTGTCCCAGCTCCAGCCCACAACAGGACATCAAACCCTGGAGTGTGAGCTCCAGCCTCGGAGGTGTGGAGAGCGAGCACCTCCCCTGTGACACTCTACCACGGTCCAGTGTGGAGACAGGAAAGGTTTTACACCTCAATATGAAGAAAAAACAGTCAGTAAATGTAGCTAACGGGACACGTCTGCATACAGATGCAGATGCATGATCAGGCTGGGCACATTACGTTTTTTTGGGCTTTTTTCGGGGACGTTCGAGTTCTGAATTTTCGCTCGAAATCCAAAGCAAAAAATCTCGAAATTTTTGTTTGAACTTCAATTTGTTCGAATTCTGGGACGCTCGAAAACCAAGGTACCACTGTATATATATATATATATATATATATATATATATATGGCACACAAGTATAACATAGAAACACAAGTACAAACCATCATAGTTGTGTGATGTGAGATATGAGATGCTGCGTGTCTATCTTTCTGGTACTGAGTATGCTGTACTGAGGACTCCAACCACCCTTCTAATCCGCAGTTGAGTACAGAGCCCGTCCCATGCTCCTGCTAGTGCTCCAGTTTGTGTTGCAGTCAATATCTGGGCACAAATGGGAGCCAAAGTCAGAGTGTGCAGGAATCATGATCGTGCACGTGCATAAAATACATTTGAAAACTTGCAGCTGTTCATTTCATCTGCCGGGAAATATTTCAAAGTTTGAGAAATAAAATTATTTAGCAACTCCTAAAATACTGCCTCCAAATGTATACATATTTCATAATGACATTTATGGACCCCTCTGTGACTTCAAATCCGTTTTGCACCTTCGCATGACTGTCATAATTCACACTCCACACCAGCTGGTGGCGGAAATGCACCAACGCGCTGTTTGGCAACCGCCATCACACGCAGAGAAGAAACAGGTGGCGTTGCATCATGGAGGCGCTTGAGAACTTGACCAAGGCAGAGTTGGTCAAACAGGGAGCTGAGTCGCGGGTGTACAAGACAACCTTCTTTGATCGTCCCGCCGTTCTGAAGCAGAGGTTCCCGAAGCGCTACCGACACCCGGTTCTGGATGAGAAGCTGACGCAGCGACGCACCGTGCAGGAGGTTCGGGCGATCCTCCGGTGCCGGAGAGCAGGTGGGTGAACGAACGACTGTCACCTGGGAGGACAGACATCCAGTGTATGGCTTCCACTTGGCTCCTCGAGTGTGAACTGCAGCGCCCCGCTGTAATGTCAGAAGTGCGTGCCCTCGCGGGAGTGCGCGCGGCTCGACAGGAAATAGCATAGCGATTTTTTAAGCATAAAACGTTAAGTGTTGCTCCGATCACTTGTGTTGTCTCTTGCTCTTTGATTTGTCAAGGAAGGATTCTGGTTGGTCCGATTTTTTTTGCTGCCTTTCATTGCAGCTCGATATACAATTGTTTACCATTCAAACCATCTTCTCGTTCAAACATGCGCCGCACACCTTCATAACCATATGTACGTTTGAGCAAAATGCCTAGCTAAGCCGATCATTGTGAAGTAGTGTCTTCTCGTGAATGGTGGATGAGGCTTCTTGAAGCGTTTCGACACCATGACTGACACCTGCTGGACATTACAAACCCCTGCTGTCAACCGACTGGACAGAGTGAATGGACTCTGATTTGATGACATACAGTAATATAACTTAAGCCTTTGCATTCATATAATAATAGTCCATATATTTAATGTGAAAACTTTGTGAATGAGGATGCTTGTGGACTTTTGGTTTTTTGCATTTTTTTAATTAAGTTTTCCCAATGTTTTAAAATGTTCTAAATTAAGTCTGACGATAATAATGGAAAACAAACATCACGTAAACACACACAAATGAGGACGTACTTCATTAAAATTCACGTGTTTTTAATAAACAAGTGTGTTACATTCTGTTTGTGCCCATTTCCTCTTGTCTGTTGTCATCCAGATTTGAATGAGAAATATGAGTATTTGTCCGTTTACGTAGAAGTCTTCCCTTATTCATCACGGGGGTCATGTTCCAGGACCACATGCAGTTGGTTAAGCAGCAGCAGCACCTCACCCCGGGTTAGTGCCGTGTGGCGCAGGTCACTAAATCAAATCAGAGTTGCTGGCGTCACAAAACACCTTTAAATCTATGATCGTAACATGAATAGTTACTGTTGTAGCACAGCTAGCATCGGTCATATATTGTGCAGATGCACAGGTGGATCCAGTCAAATCAACAGTGTGGACTGGTTCGTAGTGTTAAAAGTAAAATTAAAGCCTTCATGAGCTCTAGCACGCTCGGTTTTGGTGTCAGGTTTCAAGCTGCAGGTCCATGTTGTAATGTTCCACTTGCTCTTTTCCCCTAAAATGTGAATAACGTCTACACATAGTGTTTTTATATAACTTTTCCTAGATTCGCATCACTTTTCTCAGGCTCATTTCCTGTCTGAACCCCGACCTCATCCTATTTCCTGTCTGTACCTACCTACCGACCGTAGATACCAGCGATTTCCCTCATTTGCGTGAGAGTTGACAGCCCTGTAAAAACCCATGATGCACTGAATCCCTGGAATATAGTGAGGGAACACTGCACTAGTTGTCAGCTGCTGTCATGAGCGAGTATTTGAGGAGTACAGCAACAGGTCAGCATCGGTCGGTGTGCGTACAGATGCTGGCATTGGTATCGGGACAACCTTACAGTACGCGTAACATCCGACTTACAAAAGCTTTTTTTAATTTATTTTATTCCATGTCTGGCACTGCAGGACGTAGCAGCCTGGCATCGCGAATGACAGTTACAGCAGCACAGTATCCCAGCATCTCACTCTCACACAGTGATCTACCACTACAGTAGCACCTATAACCCTCGCGTCAGCTATTTTGAATGGCATTCCACTTACGTCCAATCTGACATACGACCGGTTGGTCGGAACCGATCCCAGTCGGATTCCGGATCGACATATAACTATGAGTGGACACCAGAATTATATTGGTGTTCAATATATTAGTTTAAACTAAGTTGTTTTATACAGTTAGTGATGATAAAATAAAAAAGTCAGATGTTTTGTGTTTTGGACGTTGTCACTACAGGCGGGTACAACCTCCAAAAATCATTGATTTGAGCGAATGCCCTCAAGTGGTTGTTTTCTTTACAATCTGTCTTCCCCTCTTGCAGGTATACTGGCACCCGTGGTCTACTTTGTGGACTACAGTTCACACAGCATCTTCATGGAAGAGGTCCTGGGCACCACCACTGTGAGAGATCACATTGCATCCTTTCAGCACTCAGACTGTCAGGATCTGGAGGTCCTGGCTCAGAAGATGGGCAGCATTCTTGCCAAAATGCATGATGAGGATGTCATCCACGGCGACCTGACCACCTCTAACATGCTTGTGAGGCACCGAGCGGAGGAGGGACCAGACTTGGACTTGATCCTCATCGACTTTGGCTTGAGTTACATCTCCTCTCTGCCGGAGGACAAAGGGGTTGACTTGTATGTGCTGGAGAAGGCTTTTCTCAGTACACATCCCAACACGGAGAAGCTGTTTCAGAAGCTGCTGGAGAGCTACTCTGTGTCCTCCAAAAAGTCCTCAGCTGTGCTTAAGAAGCTGGATGAGGTTCGTCTGAGAGGGAGAAAGAGGTCAATGTTAGGATAAAAAATTCTCAATAACCTCATGTATTTGCTTCAGACAGCTGCTTTTCTTTTTGTTTTGGAATTAAAATGGGATCACTTTTATTGCAGTTGTGTTTTGACCCACAGATGTACGTTATGCACAAAAATGTCAGAACAAACAAGGAAAGAAAACATGGCATTAACATAGCCATATAAATATTAAAAAATAAAAGCAAATGAGTTCAACTGAAGTCTTGGCTGATGAGCGTCATGGGTCCAACCAAGGCGTCATATATTGGGGAAAGTGGACTTATGCGTTCTATATTGACAGCAAAGGCATCAATTTTACATCACAATGTAAAAATGACAAAAACGTGAATTTCTCTGGGAAAAACACGCTGTAGACCTGCCTGCCTGCTGCAGCAACAGACCACGTACGAGCCAGGCATGACGGCGGTCATTTGTCATTACTTCTGCCTCTAGGAAAATGAAAACCGAATTGCAATTCACAACATTTGCACAGACGGCGTCAGATTTATATAATAAACAAGGTGAAATGCCCAAGTTTGACTGAACATAAGGTTTGATAATGGGAGGCAAAACATTTGACGGTTTCTGATTCACACACAAAGAAGTACAGTTGGCGTCGACAAATACTGCCCTACTTTGATGAATGAAAACACAAAAACACTGTCCTGTCATAAAGGGAATACAAAGACACTTGCATAATATATGCATTTTAATCAAACACAATTGAAATATATTATAGATTCCACATACATATCAGAAAACATTAGTGGTACATGGTACCAAGAGTCTTTTCTGGTTCTTATCCACACCGAAAGAAGGATAAACAGAAATGTATCTTTTAAAATGTTTTAATTCTGTGAGCACTCTTCCAGTCCAGAGGTTTGAATGTGTAATTGAAATAAATTGTAAAAGCCATGGCCAACAATAATAAAAGAAAATGATATGGGGTGAGCAAGAAAAGGAGACATAGTTGTATATATATATATTTAGAACATTTAAAACATGGATTCTTTTTTCCAACACAAGTGGATCAGTTTATATAATAGAGGAGTATTTTATGGTTTCATCTTTTGAAAAGGTGCCTAAAGGTTGTCTAGAGGAGGTCTGCTGGAGCCAACACAGCCGTTCCTGTGTTTCACTGTCACGTCTTGATATACGACAGCACAAGAACAACCAACGCAGTACGGCTTATTCTACTCAACAGATAGCAAGTCCCGGTGAGCTTAACTGCATGACGCTCTTCTGAAAATCAGGAATGGGTTACAACCCTGCACAGATGGACGCTACTTTGGTGATCTGCAGCATCCTCAACTAGTTTGAGATAAGACGTTTCAGCAGCAGCCATGGATTCATCGGAAGCCACTTCAAGCATCTGACAGCTCTGTGAGAAAACCTTTTGTTCTTCAGGAGTGTGTAATGTCAGGCAGCCAAATGTACCTTAGTCAAAGTCAGAACTTGATTCAGTCCAAAAAAATGTAACCTTCAAGCATCGATGCATCACCAGTTGAGTACATCCTCTGTAGTCCAGTGGAAGTGGAGGAGCGTTAATGCTGTGCTTCTGCTGCAGCATAGGAGCAGGGTGGACTGTGAGAACAGTCCCGCTTGTTTGGTCCACTAACCATACGGAGTGACTTCGGCTTCTTATCGGGTCATAACTGAAAGAAGCAAGGGACTTTTAAGGCAAGGAAGGGACACAAATACACAGGCATGTCGATGTGTACCTTGGTGGACTTTACAGGGCTGTCGTGATTTGATTGGTGGACCACATCGTTCACAATCATCTTCGCAATCTGCCATGCCATTTCTTCCTGGGCCTGTGAAACAAAAATCACATTTATCAACTCACTTTTTTTTCAGAAGTGTATTTAAAGTGGACCACAAATGATAACCCATGGTTTAAGAGCTATCAACAGTGTCACCTTAACTAATGGTGCCTGCGAAAGAACCATGTTCATTCTGAGTCATTTAGTTCTAAAAATAAGCCTGCACAAAACACAAAACTTCTGTTTGGTCAAGCTACATGACGTCACAACACACATTCATTTGACCCACAAACACAAACACTTCACAAAGCAACTTGAGCTGCTAACTATTGTCTTGAAGATGAAGTGTTTTCATCTGTGAGGTGTTTTATGGTGTCCACAACAAGAATGAGGTCAAACATGAACAGAGGAAGAGAACATCACCATGCTTAAACGGTGACAGCGCTCATTCAGCCACACAGTCGGGAGTTTGTGGGGTTTCGCCGTTACACTAACGTGTGCTAAAATGCAGCAACAGAAGTCTCGGCAATATGACATGTGAATCAATTTTTCTTTTTCTTAGCAAACGTGTAATTACACTGCATAAATCCTTCACTGATCGACATTTTGGATTCGTTGACACTGCAAGGGACTTGCGGCCACAAGTTCATGCCCCTTGTTTGTAGCTCTTTGTAGTTCTTGTCCACCATTCAGCAGACACACACTTAAATTCAGCATTTAGAATTTTATGTTACTCTACCAGTTTGCCAGATTTGATTGCTGAGGAGGAAAAATGACTCAGGAGACCTTAAACTGATTCAACAACTACTTTCAAGTGTACTCTGCATCCTATGTGTGAACCACTGATACTCACACACGCTCTCTGACTGACAGAACACATGAGTAAGTAAATTCACAATAAACAGATATTGTCAGCCTGTTGGAGCCTATCATACAGAAACATATGGTTGCGTTTAACCTGTTGCAGATTTGTGGCTGCTGCTTGGGATGAAGCATGAAATCATCATCAAAAACATTCTAGAAAGGCTTCTGACAGACAACTGCACTCATTGTGCTTTTGAGAGACTGGTGAAGTCTGAATGGCTGTATTCAGTTGGGAGGGCTCGGAGTTGAACAGTGTTTTTTTCACAACTGCAGATGAAATAATAATGAAATTATATCAAGCAGTGTAAATATTAGTGCTGCTCCAAACAGGATATTTGCTGTCAATCACCGATACATGGATCGACAGTGAATTTGTAATCACAATGATGAGTCCTTGTGTACATGATGTGAAAACAACAGACACATTCTTATATACCTCTTCAGGGTGGGGGGAAATAGAAAAACTTGCAGAATGCAAAACTTTTACATTTTATTTGATGTGAGACTTTGCAGTTAGGTGGATCTCTTGAGACTTTGCTATGTCCGTGAAATATTGACATACTGGCTGCTGGTCGTGGGACTCCTAGACAGACAGCACTGCATTCATGAAAGTTTCCACCCGAACGTTATTAAAAGTTTCAGATTCATGTGGCTGACAAACACTGCACCCGACTCCAAAATGGCGACCGTCTCCGCATAACCAACACCTGAGAAAGGCTGGTCCTCTAGCTTGGTGAAATTTAATGATGATTTCTTATCATTCCGAATGTCACGCTCGGACCCACGGCTGTTGCTAAGCGCCAGATGCTCTAACAGCCTGCTGCTGAGGAACCAGCAGTCTGACTTTCATGAGCCCAGAAAACTCTCCGTGCTCCATCTAGTGCTGGTGCTTTAAATGGCGTGTTTAATTTGAAGGTGCTTCCCTGCACTGCATTTTCCCGTGCATGTGCTGCAGAATGCAAACTTTACATGACAGATTGAAAGAATCTCCACAGCAGACATGCTGCTGCTGAGTGAGCAGCGAGTTAGGAGGAGCGCATTACAACCAGCGGGGCTTCATCAGGGCGCCGGCTGTCACACGTGATCCGATGTTGTGATCAGCAATGACAGGTAGTGATTGGCATTCACTGATCACGCTGACATCGGCCAATCATGATCGGAGCATCCCTAATAAATATGGATCCCATAATAAGACCGACATCCCATCATAGTTCAGTGGTGTCAAATACTGTGACCTCACCTCATTGGAGTTGCCTTGAACCCACTTCTTCATGGCTTGAGAAAACATGGAGCCTAAAAGATCACAAAATAGTAATTCATAGTAATTAATTTGTTTTATTCATGCAACCTCCCTTATTGAAGAGTCATTTATTGTATTCACAGGTGATTTGCAAGACAGCGCTCTGTGACAACTTTAGATGATGTTACGCAACTTTAGGTGGATGAAGCTGATTTGAAAGGTAAGTGTTTCAGCGCATGAGACAAACCAAGTTGTGAGCAAGGAAGAACAGTAATAATACATCTATACATCCAAAAATCTTGAAAAAGGGAGCATGGCATACCTTTTGACTTCTTTACGTCAGGTTCCGGCTCTGCCTCCCTGATAAACTGTCCAAGCTCGTTCACCCTCCCAAAAGTCATCCTTCTGAGCAGAGAGGGCAGGAGAATGAGCACCATAAACCCACCAAGTGGGAGGCAATCCAGCCTGCAGGCATCGTGACATCCCAACCACAGCTTTGCCCTCAATTCGCAACTCAAGCACACAGTGGCACTCAGATGTCCAGCAACAAAGTAGTTAAGCTCAATGTAAAGGTGTCACATCCATTCATGCCCACATAAAAGTGTACTTTCATTCTTTTCAAAAATGTTTTGTGAATACGTCTTCTAGTTGCGTACACTGAACTGTGGACATTTATTTACGGTTGAACACACCAAGATTTCTGAAGGTGCTCAATTATGCATTTCCACGTTTCAAGCGTGATTCACAGTGTTGGCAAGATGACATGTCACCTGAACAATGTTCGATTTCCAAGAAATTACCTTTTATAAATAACTACGGCACCTGCACAAAACAATTCCTTCAGCATACAGATCTCATTACATTATTTGTCCTGACGTCACAAAAGGTCTTTCACTTCACCCGCCAACCGATGGGAATGATGACACAACACACTGGACTGAACTGTATATATGGCTGCAGCAGAAGAGTAAGCATTTCCCGTTCATTGAGACCACATCACTGAAGATCAGTCTATTAATGACAGCGCGCCAGGAGGCTGCCGTGGCAGCCACATTTGCCACATAGGCCGTGGAAGACTAAAAACTTTACACTGCATTCTTTCAGAGTCTATGAATCTATCTTCAATGCAGCTGAAGTGACAATGATGCTTTTGGCCCTTCAGGTACTTCAGGACATGAGTTTAAAATAAGTACTAAAATTACAATTTAGATTAGCTAAAACAAAGTTAGTAACACTAGTGTTAAGCTTAAAATCCTCGAGACAGACACTAGCAGAATAGCAGGTGGTGCATGCATATATAGTCCTAAAAGTCCTTTACATGACATCACCATAGACACAACATACACATCACTTACCCAGCATATGGCCGCTGGTATAAAGATTCTGGGTCCAGACTGGCCGAGTCCACTGTTATCGCCTCATCAAAGTTCTTCAAAATCTTTATTACTGCCTTCTTGGCACCAGCCTAGGTTTACAAAAATATATAAATCTGTCACTTTTGTTAGAATAACAACAATAACAATAATAATTTGCATAATCGATCAATAATAAATCACAATAAGGGAGTGAGAGCCAGTTTTTAAATACGTTTTTCTGTTTTGTTTTCTCATCTTGTTCGAAATAATACTGTCACTAATTCTGATGTAGTTTTGGAATAGACAGTCCTCAAAATAGTTTATTTGATGGCATTTTTCAATGACTCTCATACCTGGGTTAATAATTAAATTGAACTTTGTGTGTGCGCACACACACGTTTGTTTTCCTCTTTGTGAGGACACACACACACACACACACACACACACACACACACACACACACACACACACACACACACACACACACACACACACACACACACACACACACACACACACACACACACACACACACACGTTTGCTATCCCTGTGAGGACATAGTGAGGTATCTCATTGACATAATGCTTTCCCCAGCCTCTCACCCTCCACTAAAGGTACAGTGGACAAAGACATAGCCGAAGGTCCAGGTCACCTGCGTCTGAGGGCCGTCACTGACATTTGAACTGGAACGGTCGGCATCAGTTGGGCCGCCTGCGGAGCTGACAAACTCATCTGCCCGAACAGAGTTGATGAGGTCACTCAGATACTTGTAGTAAAGGTTACTGGATAGGAAGCCTGGCATGTAAACCTGGAAAAGAGTACAAGTCAATGCATCAGGTTTTCATTTGTAAATCATGGGTTCTTCTTTTATTACATTTCAATTACCATCATTCCTGGACGCTACTTTCTTTTACATGCTCCAAACACTGTAGCTTAAAACTCCATGTCGGGCAAACAAGGACCAATGAAATGACAAGGGTTTTAATAAAGTTAAAGCACTCCATCCACTGTTCTCGCCTGTGTGTATTCCAATATTCCCTGAGTTCCTCCTCCATGACTGGTCTCAGCTTCAGCGCAGAGCTAATTTCATTTTTTGTGAAGTGACAACTGAAAATGTAAAGGCGGAATGTAACAGTGCAGAGCATAGTCAAGTTTGCTTCCCCCCCCCCCCAAAAAAATCTGGCTCCTTGCATCCCCAACTGTGAGGCGCTGCACCGTGACTTCAGCGGTCCCTGCTCAATATCCTTTGTCCCCACATGCTGCAGCGCTTTGTTCCATTCTCTGATTTTATTAAAGTTGTTTAGAATTATACTTCTTATTTACAAGGCTTGAAGTCAATATCCTTGTAATTTAAGTTGTTTATTTTTACATTTCAAAAGTTGAATAAAGATGTTATTCAGTCAATCCATGCATCATTGGGTCTCATTACATCATAGAAGCTCATGACTTACATGAGTGTATCAAAAGAAGAAAGTAGGTGACAAATTAGACAAACGGAATCAAGAAGCTCCAAAAACCTGCTTACTGCCAAACATTTAGTTGTAGTAAAGACAGTGGCTGACCTTCTCCATGGTGGTCCAGGCCTGTCTGAGAGGAGTTGTGAAGCAGTCAGGAAGAGGACCACCTTCCCTGCAAATATTGGATTCGATCTCCATCCGCACAGAGTCACCGAAACCAAGAGGGTTCGTGGCCTGGAGAGAGAAATACCTGGAAACAGAAAACAATCTGTTAGATAAACCTCACGCAGATATACATTACGCAAAATAGTTTGCAGCAGGTGGACAACTTTCACAAGGCAACAATTTGAAAGATGACTCACTTGTCATAAAGGATCATTGCATCATTCTGGGCCTCCTGGCCATCATACTGGCCCTTCTTAGCTGCCAGTTGATTCTGGAAATTATCTGCTGCTAGCCAGAACTGCAATACATTCATGGCCTCCTCCTTCTCCATATACTGCAAAGACATAGCGGAGTGAGTTAGTTTTGTTGGGGGTTTTTTTCATGAAAATGTTTTAGCTGCGAGTGAAATCAAAAAAATTTCAGACGCACAGCACTTTTGACACTCAGACCAAAAGGCTATTTATAAGGCAATATTTCCCAACTGTGGGACTAATAAAGGTTATCTAACCGTCTATTTTTTCAAGAGGAAAGAGGTTTTACTCTGTGTTTGGGGCATATATAAAATTACTGTAGTCTTTAAAGGAAAACTGTTATATATTAACATACTATCACGTAGTATATACATTAAAATACAAAATGTTGATGTGTTCTTGCCTGCTCACCCCTGAGTTTGAGAAACCCACATAACCGAGTTGGGATGGGCGATATGGACAAAAATATACCATGATAAATTTTGTCACTTTGACAATAACGATTATCACGATAAATACACTTTCATTCCACTCCATGTGTTCACACTACAGTCTCTCTAGAAACCTTTATGATGAAACTCATTAGTGGAGTTTGTCTCCAACATCATTATTTGTTTATGTTTAAATATAGTAGTTAACTAAGTGTAGAGATGAGAAATTCAGTGTTCAGTGTCACATCTCTTATAGAACCTGGTCGTGTCTGACAGGCTGCTCTGGCAGTTTTATTTAGGATAGCAAATATCTGTCTCTAATAAGTCTTGAAGTTTTGCCCTTGATCACACTTCTCAGTCAGAACTCAGGTTGTCACAAGCACCGACACTTCAGAGCCAATTTGATACCAACACACAAAAAACAACGATACTAGCTTCTTCTGGCATCATCAGTCCGGAATACATATGTTGATTCTTCGCTGCAACACAGGCACAGTATACGCCCATTGAGCAGTCCGCGCCAAAGAAGAAGTCCTCTGTCTTCAAAAAATGAAGACAGTTGATATATCCAATTGGTATATTCTGCTGGCGATGACCAATGCACATTTCATGACCTTTACAGATGTGGTGTCAGCCGCCAATTTTTTCCCCTCACATTCCTGCATCAACAATGAAGTATGAGATCTCGCAAAAGTATAGCAAGACCTCATAATGCATATTTTTTCCCTCCATGTCCCCAGCAGGGCTCCATTGCAACACATCCGCTCCAGCAGCTACACTGTGTCGCCATCTGCTTGTGTAAAGCAGTAACCATATACGCGATGCAGCTCGTTTTGATGCCCAAGACGTCATTTTAAACTGGTTAGGGAGGCTTGCAATAGAACAGTGGAAAGTCAATGTCAAACTGTGTCTCACTCACCTCAGAGAAGTAGAAGAGAGCTGACTCACAGAACAAGATATCAGCCAGGAACACCGAGCCACTCGTCAATACTTCAATCTGGTATTTACAGAAATGATGGCTCCGCAGGAATTCACTAAAGTGCCTGGAAACACAAAAGGAGATGCCAGGTGAGCACCGTGATAATTTTAAGAACATTACCAACATGTCCGTCAGACACTAAATCACATCAGAACTCATTTCACATGTGGAGGCTGCAGGAGTTAGACAGGAGAACCTACCACCAACACAGCAAGGACGTCACATACACAGTTTGAGGCTGTGTCCGCGAATAATGTACGCAGAAGGAAAAAAAACACACTGTGTTGTGTGAGGCTAACTGGCAAAAACACTACAATATTGAAGAGACATTTACAGTCGAGTGATCCTGAAGTCCATGAGCAGGTAAACATGTTGAATAATTAAAAGTATGACTCTTATCAATTTTATATAACCTGCAAGTCCGGTCACTCTCCAGCCGCTAGGCCAATACTCCACCGTCATGCGCATTTGTTTACAATACAGGGCTTTAATAAACCAGCCTGAGGAGAGGCAACAGTGTATTTCAACCATTCACACTACATTCCACTGTTATCTGACGGGAAATGTACATACTTTTATGTACTTTGAGTAAGAAAACTTGAGTCTGTGTGGCAGTGCTCTGTCAGCCTCAGACACGCACCGAAATGTTCGCAATCCCCGGCCTGTTATGTGTCTTTGTTAAAATATATTTTCAATAGTGTGAATAAGATTTAACATTTAATCATCCACGACCTCAGAATGGATACGCATACAAACGGTCACCTCCTGTCTCTCTTCATTGTGATGCAATAACCTTGTCGTTTGACCATTAATACCAATAAAGAATAAACAACCAACTCACTGTTGTTCCAGGATGCTGAAGACCACCAGCTGTGCAATGACGAAGCTGTTTGGGTCCACCATTCCATCCTCGCCGCATATTTTTGCTGAAGAGAAAAGGGAGATCAGAGAGGGATTATACAGGAAAACAAGATTTACAAATAGAAATGTGTGATATTCCATTACTCTCAAATGTAATAGTATCTTACCAACTATGTCGTTTCTGATCTGCTCTGTGATTGGGATGGGCTTTAAGGCATCTGGAGAAATATACTTTGTAAAAATGGTAACTGCTTCTTTCTCTATAACTGGAAACAAGGAAAAAAAATGGATTATTTTGGTCCATAAGTAAGGATTTCAATAAAATGGCAATTTTCAGCCCCAGAAAGATGGACATTGCTTGGCTGCAATGGAGCTGTATGTCACGCAACTCTTAAGCAAACACAGCACCAGTGTAGAGTACTTCAGATGGTCATATGCACAGCAGCAAGAGCAAATAAACTTTCTTGACCACCAAAATAATCAAAGAGCTTCTGTATGAAGCTTCAGCAGTGCATGCATGGTGCACAGTGGGACTACTCTCTCATATTTTGCAGAACAGGAAGTCACATATCTCATGACGATTGTGATTCACGGTTATCTTGACTGACATTAATTATTTAAAATTCCAGTACTATTCCAAGCTTCCTCAGAGACAATGAATGCACCTTTAAATTACAGAGCACAGCATTACTTTTATGAAACCCTTTTTTTAAAAATAATTTGCATTGCTTTGTAAGATAGCATGCAAATGACAGTTTATGCAAATGAATTGTGTTGTAATTCTAACATTTTCTTTCCAGTAATAGGTTGAGAATTAAGACATTTCATCATTATTTCCACGTGCTTGTACAGGTTCTGACCAGGAACAGCAGTTCATTGGTGGTTCCTAGTTGTCTAGAGTGTGTGATATGGGTGTTTGTCAATTTGAACCCTAATTAACCTCAGCCTCTAGTGACAAATAGTCGGGACACACCCAAGGTCAGTGTTTTTCAACCTTAGTTCAATGAAAAAATCCTGAGGGACACCACCAATGGAACATCGGCCAAAGCGCAATTGTGCTTAGTTGAAAGTCCTGCAGAAAAATCACCTTTATTTTGAGAAAAAAAGACGCTTGACTATTTAGACAAGCTATGTGTGATGTGATTCAAAGCCCAGTGTTAAGTCATAGTTGGCTTGACTCTACAGCTCCCCCACCCCTGAAACATTTAGAGCCCACTTATGGTGTAAGCAAAGCGTGGATTAAATATTGCCACTATTTTGATATTGTCATGGATATGTGTGCTGTTGCCAGCCTCTTCAGTCAGACATGGCATTTGTACGACTGCAAATCTAGCTAAACACAACATGTAAATAGAAAAAAAGTACAGCAATGGTCACTCACTTTTCATTAGTTTGTCAGAGAGTTCTCCAAGTGTGTTGTTCGGCTGCATCTTGCTGGGGGTCCCGGTCCTTGAAGTCGTTTGTCTACTGGGAGTCTCTGCTCGAGGAGTGCTGGGTTTCAGGTCCGATTCCATACTCGAGGAGTCCCGCAACTCTAACGGCCGTTCTCTGATTGTGTCGCTGGTGAGGGAGTTTGTAGCATTTGTGGAAAGTTCCGTTAGCTCCAACGTGTCGCCACAGGCCAAGACAGGTTCAGCCAAAGAGCTATGTTTGACTGAGTTGAGGCTATGAGCTCGCACCCTTGACCAGCTGGTGGAGCGGAAACTCTCAGCCTCCAACCAGAACCGAACTAGGTGGTCTGCTCCTTGCAGTTCCATAAAATGCATGTAGTGCGGAATGGCCACATTGTCCCGCAACACTTGCTCCACGGTCTTAGAAAGACGACAGCGTGTCTCCTGCGGCTGGTAGTTCACACAAGAGTGACCTGCAACAAACAAAGCGAATCGTGACCGACTAGAATTGGTGCCACCGTTTGGAATCCACGTGTTAGGCTTAACATGTCTGTAACCCTCATGTTTATATTGGCATCAGCGCCACCAGACTTGTACAAAACAAATCGAAAGACCAGTCAGTAGAGAATGGAATAAAAGGCCTGAATGGATAAACAGTGGGGCAAAGGAGCAACAGTGAAAACAGGGTAACAGAGAGGTCGCTATACTTCTTAGTCAATCGCATGACTGATCAGTCAAAGTTAGCTTACTTAGCGGAATTACTTAATCTGACATGGCTAGAACAAGGTCAATCAAGCAAAAACTCCCCACTGATAAACAAGCAAGATGCTCATTTAAAAATCTGAGCACAAGAGCTCACACTGAGGCTGTGGCCAGCTGGAAGAGATGTTCCACCGAGTGCAGTCGTAATCAATCAGCCAATTCTGATTCAGGAATAACACCAGCACAAACACCAGACCAGTTTTCTGTTTCAGATCCTTGCAACCCGTCTTTTCACCGCTGGCTGTGATGATGCAGACAAACTTTTTGTTTTGGTTGCTCTGCTGCGGCTAATATTTTTTCTATCGGTGCAGCAACACGAAAATAAGGTGCACCAGAATATTCAGTAGTAGCGTAGCAATAAGAAATTCAATGTTTCACGTCTCTCGTAGAACCCGGTTGTGTTTGTAACCTGACAGTTATATTTTGGAGTTAAACTGAACTGTCTGACTACAGTCCCCAATATAGCTAATGCTTCCTAACAGTTCACTTTAACAATTTAACTATACTTTCTGGATGCTTTTGAAGCAAACATTAGAAACAATGTGAATAAATGACCATTTAAACAGCGTTCAGCACACTACTGCGCTGAGACAGTCAGGTGTGCAGTGGGAAATGACGCGCAACTTCCAGCTGTTTTTAAAGCTGATGCGCCTCTAAACTTGACCACGCATCTTGACAACAGACTGATGGTGCGCTTCTTGGTGGACCCGCAACGACAAAGACAGTCTGCACCACAGGCCTCACATGACATCTCACTTCAAAAGTTTATAGACACTCGTAGACTCGTAGTTCGCTTCGTTGTTTAAAATCTGGCTAAAAACTAAATACATAACCAAATAATGTGTTCCACAATGTGAGGAGAGAATGAATGATTGTATAAATCACCTAATGTGAAGAGAGAATGAATGATTGTATAAATCACCTAAAGCACCTGTTGAAGCAGTTCAAGTTTATGGCGAGACTTTCATTTCAACTTTATTTATGTCTTCTTTTCATTTTATGTGGAAAATGAATACATTATTTTGATAATTATACATACTTCTACTATATAATTAGATTTATTATATATATATATATATATATATATATATATATATATATATATATATATATATATATGGAGGGAGAGAGAGAGAAAGAGAGAGAGAGATTTTATACAAGCTAGTTGAGGCATAGAATGTTAAAGATCTGTCTGGAAACTCTACAAACAAGAATAAAATCATGCGATTGTGATAAAGTCGAAACAGTTATTTAAAGTAAATAAATAAATCCAAATTTATTTGGCCATATTGTGCACCCTTTTCTGGAGACATTTTAAAATGTATATACATTTTCTGCTATTTGTTTCTGCAAATAGCATGTCAAAACAGCAGTGTCATTTGGTTCTCAAATCAGAAGTGATTTTCTATAGGACTTTCAACTAAGCACTATCGTGCTTTGGCTGAGGTTCCATTGGCGGTGTGCCTCACGATTTTTTCAATGAACTCAGGGTGCAGTGGCTTATTAAGAAAAGGTTGAAAAATACTGATTTAGACATATTGGAAATAAAGCACTTTGTCCTTTGTCTAGAATGATAAAAATATTTTTAATGTTATATTTTATGTGTTATTTAATATTATATTTTCACAATTCTCTTATGGTTAATATTCATTGACATGATTGAAGATTTCACTAATATTTTGACCGAATCAGAATTTGTTGATGGTCCCTAACTGATGCCCGGTTGTAGCATTAGCGCTGTGAGTACGACTTTGTCTGTGATCACCGAACCAGGGACCAACACCGCCGGGGCGGATGATAGTTTATCTTATTCGCAACATGTCTTTTTTAACACATATCAATCGACACACATCTGTGATGCAAGCATCAAACCCACCAATGAGCTGCAACCCAGTTAATAACCTAGACATAATTTTTAATGTACCGTGCCTTTTGAAATGCTTTGGTTAAGGTTTTGATGGGACAGTTGTGGCCCTGGTTCTTCCTGATTTATTAGGAGTCAACGCATTGGCCAACCTGTTGGTTCAGTCCAGACGCCTGCCTTCTTTCAACATGTCATGCATTGCTTTTACCACCATACAGTCACACTCAAGTATGTCCCAAGACGAGAGGGAGGAGCTGCTTTTGGCTTTGTTTTCTTCCGAATGCTATAGCGCTTGCACAATACTCAGAGTGATGACCACACAACACATCATCCACACTCACAAGAGGAACAAGTGAAGAAGAGCTGAACAAGATTTTTGGAAAATGGGTGAAAGAGCATAGAGGGTCTTGCTCGAAGGAAACACCCTGAAAATGTCCTGAGGCTATACCTGTATATATAAATATATAAAAGATGAACAAAATTGTAGACATTTAGCTCATAGTATGGGAAACAATCACAACAAAAATATGTTGTTTTTTTTTAATGAATTAGGGTCAGCTGTGTAAAGCAGCTGTCCAGGAGACCTCTGCAACCTCTGACCTCTGAAAGTGTCAGTGTGGCAGCAGCTACTGTGTTCATCTCTGTTAATGATTATTTGACTCAGACGTTTGTTTTTATAAAAAGTTTTTTGTACAAATAGCTTGTTCTTTACAAACATGGTGTGTTGGGAGATGAATGGGCTGGTGTCAGGGCTTTGGAAGCCCTGTCACCAAAATCCTAGCTAAAAGCCTATGAGAAGCTGAAGGAGAATATTGAGTGGTCTTTACCCAAGTCACCAAAATGTGCTGCCTCCATGTGACTTGGCTGCTTCTTGAGGATGGCGGTGCGACCCCGGGCAAAAGAGTCCATGTTTGCAGAAATGGCATTGATGGCCACATGACTGGGGCCAGAAGCCTCCTGGATAGCATGATGATTTCTCAGGGCCTGGGACGGAGAGCGAGGGCTGGCCGCAGCTGGAGAGTCAAGAACAAAACTGGATGAAATGATCTGCTTCATCTTTGTACCATGGACAACAATCATGAAACTCAAAACTGTTTTGCCATTGTTTACAACTACAAGGACACCAGGGAGAGTTACAGTACACAAACAGTGATTGGTACAAAAATTATTGCGGATTTTAGTCGATAATTTAACTGGATTTTAAAAAGATACCTTGAAAGTTATTTTTCGCATTAAAAAAATGACCATAATTGAATATGTGACTAATCGATTCTGAAAACAAACTCAGGCCTTCTACTACATCAGAAAAAACAGTTGACAGTTTTGTTTTTAACTCACCTTTACTGACTTTAACTTCTGTCACCCTTTCTTGTTCTTTGCTTTTGGCTGCAGGGAGAAGAAGGGGAAAAAAAGAGGACTCACTCCATGGAAAAAGTATTTCTTTAGTATTAGGTTTGACTTCTGATCTATGCACATCTACCAAGCAAGACACATTCCAGTTTCACTGATGCTAAATCAACTCTAAGCATTTTAATCTCTAAAGTTTTTAAGCTTTCCATCTTATAATGTGTAACACAGTAAAACGTTTCAAAAGTTTAATAACATGTTTTCTTCATAATGGCATGACAATGTAATGGGCAAAGAGCATTTAACATGACTCAGCATGAAATTACTGCATTTAACCAAAACCAACATAAACCTTCTCTACACTTCCGTAATGTTACCATGATCGAATAATATTTTCTGTGCACTACTGGTGTCACTCTGAACATGACAGTGCAGGATGGATCTCATCTGTTGATCTGTTGTGGAGGCACGACAAGACATTTTATATTTTTAAATGATTCTTTTAAAATCTGCAGTCAGCAGTTGGGTTAAAAGACCATTATTGTATCATAGATATTCATACCAGAAAATCAATGTGATATAATTTACTTATCTATATCAAGATATGAACATTCAAGTTGTTAATAATGCTGATACGACAATGCTTGAGTGCTTGCCCTTCAATGCACAGCTCAGGTCAGTCAGCCATAAAACTTCATTTCCTGCTTGCTCAAGCTAAAGTCAGCCAACGGCTGTCACCCAACTTTCTACATCCGTCACAGTACGGACAGCCGGTCTTACACAGAAATGGACGAGTCCATTTCACAACATTTGAAGTTGCAAAAGAATGACCGACAGGATTCAACATCATGAGAGGGGAAAAAAATCTCATCAATGGCCGATCCAACCTCTGTGTACAGTACATGCAACAAGACCAATTCAACACGTGGCCTCCATGTATCCACAGTTCTCAGCCTCTCATGGATCTGCTCCAACATCAGGAAGAGGCCTTCAGTAAACTAATTGATCGGCAGTGGTGGTAGTGGATAGAACAGCCTAAAAAGTCCCAGAGGTGTTGCAGTGGATTCAAGACCAGCAGTGCAACAAAAAGCTGAGCCATCATTCACGACAGGAACTGGAACATTCTCCACAGCATCTCCAGACTCCTGACTATCACATGCCCTCACTGTGAACCGGTGAAACTGCCAATAATGTTCAGTGTTCCCAAATGATATTGTGATCACAGGCTGTACTTATGGACATCTCGCCCTAGTGCCAAAAAGATGTCAATGTTACAATAATGAAATGTGTCTAAACTGGCTCTCATATGTTCTAGTCAATTTATGACAGCTTGAGCATCAACTGCACATTGGTCTTCCAACTGCAACTAAACCACTTCTTTATGACACCATTGGTGAGAGTGCTGGTAAAATGCAAAAGTGACCAAAGATTTGAATGGTGAAATGGTCTGTGGTCCCCACCCACTGGACTGAACCATTATTTTACAGTGATGCCTTGCAAACTGCATCTGAATTCCACCAGTTGACTGTCGCGCTTAGAAAAAAAATAACAGGTGAAAGTTGCCACTTGTTCTATGATTTGGGAGCAAATATTGAGACCTGCACAAATGACTGTAAGTCAGCTTAGGTTGCAGAATTGTCAACACAAACTCACGCAGCCAAACATACTGAATACTAATGGAATTTTCAGAAATACATCATTAACAATGATAAACAACTGTTGCTGCATACTCAAAAATAACAGAAAAAAGTGACAGTATCAATGGGCAAAAATATGTGTGATTTCTGGCTGTGCTAAGATGAATGAGAAAGAACAGAACGAGGTCAGTTAACATTTCGCATTTGTCTCTGGTTTCATAGCTAAACTCTAAATGTCTTGGGAGCGTTAAAACGGAATTTACAAAGGGTCGTAAATGACAGTAGTTGGACTTGTTGGCGATTCTAGCTCCGAAGGCCAAAGCAGGTTAAGAATCCAGAGGGAGCTGAGCAGCAACAGCTAAGCTACCGATTTCTAGCACACATTTACATTCATCTGTAGCAAAGGTGTCCAGCATCCCCACCTCCTTCTCTGACCTGAAGTCAACCATTGACATGTTCGTGTTCAGGCAGCCCCTCACCTTTCTTCTTGAAAAACGACATGACGGGCTGGACTCTGTGTACGTTCCGTCAGCTCACTGTCACCACCTCCGGGTTCCACGGTTCTCTTCATCCAAATGCATGGGGTGCGAACCCTCCTGGGCTGAGAGAGTTGCAGAGTATCTCACCCGGCGAGCTCGGTTAAATTACAAACGTCTCCAAATTCAAAGCCTGCCAAGCGGCCATGTTGTCAATAAACGTCCCACTTCCTGGCTCCTGCGGCAGCAGCATTCTGGGAAATTAAATGGTAGCATGCGGCCGGTAGAGGGGGGTATTGGACCAGTTTAAAGGATCCAACCACGGTTTTGAGGGTCAGAGACCTCGCTTTTGCTTTATTATGGTTTGAGTGATAGTGTTCGACAAGTAAATGCCAACGTACATAGCATAAGAATTTTCACGCTGGTGTAGTTTTACATCCATACAATGTTTCACATGCATGACACAAAACTCTTCATCTTGAAAACAGTATGGTAGTAACAGTACAACAGTCTTAAAATCAATCATCCATCAACAATGAATTCAGTGATTTCAGTCTCTCCCTACTCCGTGAGTCTCCTTTGGCCTGTCAATGCGGAAGACAAACTCTGCTGGCAGGAAGTAGCCCAGGTACTCCACACTGTCTGGCGTGGTGTCGATGTAGTAGTGGCCACCTTCACCATGGTGGCTGAAGCAGTGGGTGTGCTCCACTCGTAGGTCCAAACCCTCACGCAGAGAAGAAAGTACGCCCCAAAGAGTTAAAAAGTACACACATGTGAAGTAATACCATATTGAGTAACCAAGGGAAAAGTCAGGGAAAGAACAAACGGTTCACACGTTTCTACCTACCGGATCCCTGGACACCAGAACAGACTGGCAGATGAGCGGCGCGCTGACCTCAAAGTGTTTTAACCAGTTGTTGACATCCTCATTGGTGTTCAGAGGACAGGCTGAGAACTCTCGTGGCTTTTAAATAGGCAAAGAGGGGCAAAGAGGATTGGAATCTGAACTGTAACACGATCCTTAAGATTACTCCTTCCAAAGATGAAGTATCTTTCTTCAAGCAACCACTCTAACTTCTAACTTCTGCCGACGGAAAACACGCTTTAATAATAAACATGTCTCATTATTTCTATTGATTCCTGACCAAATGTGTCACATTGTGAAAGATATAGATATATTTTCCATATTATTTGATATACTATAATCTGTTATTAATTGTGGTTCGGCAAAAACAAGGGTGAGTACATACCATAATATGGATTTTAGCTTTTCCCTCCTGGATGATGAACACACCACCCAGAGCCAGGCTCTGTTTGATGTAATGATCCTCAAGTGTCTTCCGCAAGGCAGTCACGAGGCTGTTCTCTCCTGTTCTCCGCTTGGCTTGAACCTCAATGACCTGGATGGTTCAGTGGTCAAGAAAAAAATATCAGCATTAGCAGCATCAGCATGTTGCTTATGCGTGTGGACTCAAGTCAAAATATCTTTTTATATCTACCTTTACTGGCAAAACTGGTTCATGCACAACAACGCAGGTGCATAGATGACATAACAGTGAACTACCTTGCTAGTTTCTGGGCAACACAAAAGCATAATTACCTTTCCTGGTCTCCCTTCACAAGCATAGAGATTGCCCAACAATCCAAATTTGCAGTCAGAGAATTTGTCACAATATTTTTCTTGGAGACACTGGCCATCTTTCGGGTTGATGGAGGCATAGTAGCTGTTATTAACACCGGGATGTCCTTTTCCTTCAGTTAGAACCTGAGGTATCAGCTGTGGTTGAAAACAGATTTAGTTTAGTTATTTAGCTTTAACTCAGTTCCCATAAAGATGTAGAAATAACCATTAAAAAACCATTTTCATACAATTATCTCTGCTCCTTTTCTCACAATTTCTTGAACAGATGTTTTCCGCATAATTATCATTTATATTATTACTTGTTTTACGTGTTACATTTGATAATTCAAATGCTTATGAAGACAGTGTAAAAGAGCATGTGTGTCATTCATGATCACAGATGTCTGATAACCTTTCTAGCACACTTTTTGACACATCACAAATATCATATTGTTCACAATCGCAAGATGTCTACCAGGAACAGCTTTTCAATGATGCCACCTAAATTGATATATTGTAATATCCAAAGACAACAAGGTCAAAAGATTCATACATAAATCATTTTGTAAGTCACATACCTCGGCATTCATCCCGACAATTCTAGAAGGAGCAGCTGCAGCACCAATAATGAACGCTCCTGGTAGCTCAAGCTCCTTAGAAATCACATTCATATCATATTCCTGGATGAGTACAGAAATAGATGTTTGTGATTATCATCAGTGGCAGCTTGTGAGTGCTATGTCTGGTGTAGAATTTACCTTGTGCTTTTGAACCACAGGGACAAGGTATGGGACACCACCAACATCAGTGATGCGAGGATTTCCGCACAAGCCTACATCATTAATACAATTATTATTACTATTTCTTTCTCAACAGTTTAACCACAATGTCTTAAGTTATAAGTCAATATCCATACAATATATTGTTGTATATCAATTAATAAATGCAATCATAAATGGCTGTTTTATCCAAGTTCTCATAACACAGATTATACATACACACGAGTAAATAGTTAACGTTAACTATACAACCTGATTCGTCGTTTGTTTGTTTTTTTTAATTACCCTGTCTAATAATTTGGTAAATTATGTTAATTTGGAAAAACGACTGACAACTCTTTACCTTTAACAGGAAAGTTGAAAGGCTCCCTTGTCAGATCCGGACAATCGACCACAGTGACCTTCACTTCTGCAAAGTTCCTCTGCAATCCTGCTTGTAAAACTAAGACCAGGCAAATACCTTTTAGTACGTTCCTATTTCTCAGTGCAGGATTGTTTCAGACATGCTTCGAATGCTTACCGGAACTTAATTCATCCAGTTCTGGGGTATGCAGTTGTGCTCTCTCTGCTTCGCTAGCGGTTGCCATTGCTGCATATCCTGAAGTAAAAACCTGGATCAGCAAGAAATACGCACGATGACAAAAACAATCGTTTTACGGAGGGTGAAAGTACAACCAAAGACTACAAAAAGGTGAAGACGCTTCGGGTATCAAGTCGTATTTCATTTGTAGGCAGTTAAGCGAGACAGAAATTGGGCAGCAAAGTTAGGAGTTGAACTAGAAAGTTAAATAATGGGGAAAATGTGTCTAAACTGGCTCTCATATGTTCCAGTATTAGTTTCTTGAAACATAAAACTGTGAGGAGAGCAATGCCGGACGTACATTGAGTGATGCATCTTGCTATGTTTTTAGCTTTGTTGAGTTCTTTTCAATGATTGGTTCATGATGATGACGTTAATTACTTCCGGGGCAGATCCGTTGTTGTTGTGATGGCGGTGATGGTGTTGTGCGTTACTAACTTCCGGTTCCAACACTGAACATTTTAGACCACACGCGGCGGGCGGACCAGATCGGGCAGTGACTGTGGTATGTGCCTTAGCTTTATTTCTTTTGCGGGTTGTTTTGAGCATTAGTTGGTTTAAGCTGCTGAAATTACTTTGCACCGCGGCCAAATTCTTGTCTTATATGGCTCCTGAACACAGATGCGTAAATCGTATTATAACGTTGTATTTCGCTGATCAGCATGTTTGGCGATTGATTAAAATGTGTGTTGTTCTCGCAGTGATCTGCAGAAGACCAGTTACAAGGGAGAAGATCGTGTTTGAGCCATGCGGGTCAAACGCAACAAAGCGCCGGGGGGCGGAGACGGCCACTCACGTCAGAAGAGACAGCCTTTAAGCAACTCCAAAAGACACTCCATGATCGTTGAATATCTATTTCAATCGTCAGAAGAAGAAGAAGACGAGCGTGAAGCGTCCGTAGGAACAAGTCAGGAGACACAAGACCATGTTGTTGTTGATGATGATGATGATGATGTTGTCCCCCATTCATCAACCCCAAAGAGAGCGCTTGAGCAAAAGAATACCATAAGAAAACTGTGCTTGGAGTGGTGTAAACCAAAGGTTTCAATGGATGAAGATGGATATAGTGACCTTCCATCTGCCCAGAAGACAAAACGGAGTACAGTTATGTCCAAAAGAAAGTCTACACATTATGTCCCTTCGGGGCAAGATGATACAGATGATGATGATGATGATGGGTTATTTATAACCCAGAAATGTGGACCTAAAACTTCTGAAGGACGACCTCCGTTGTTCCGTGAGGTATTGGCGCAGCCTAGAAAGAAAATTCAGGCACGCAAGTTGAACTTCCCTTTCCTCGCCGATTGGAAACGCACATCAAGACACCATCAGTTTTCCCATCAGGACACCGGTGTCAATGTAAGTGTAGCACTTCTTTAATGGTTGGTGTTGGGAATTTGTGCGACACATAAAGGACATCTAATCTAAATAACAGAATTTGCTATTTACAGAGTTGTTTGATGGAAGGTTTCTTCCGTTGTGTACAACAGTTGACTGTCTTCAGCAGAGACAAACTTCAACTGCAAGCACCTTATTTGGAAGAAAAGGACATTCCTCCACTGTCAGAGTACGTAAATGTGTTTGATGTATTTGGTGTGGTCAGTGTTCTGTTTTGGCTCATCCTGAAGGTCATTTGCTGAGCTTCTCAGTTTTTCCACATTTAAATTCCTATATCATTGCAGCGACAACAGAAAATGGCTACTGTTATGAGAAAACTGACACAAGAACTGAGTGGAGCAAAATCATCTGCTCATAAAGTAGTTTCTTCAGTTAACTAATGCAAAGACATATGGTTGGTTTCTGTTCACCAGATGTTGATACATCACAAACAAGACCAATGATTGGATGGTGGGCAATAATAATAATTATTATAATAATATAGCCTTAATAGATAGATAGATAGCAAATAATTAATTTAGTTTAAACTAAATTAACTGTTAACAGTGTGCTCTCCAGACAACAGGGAACCTTTGTAAGTGCAGGAGTTCCTGGTCCACTGATCACACTGATGCACAAGACACGTGGCAGCAAGGATGATAACAACAACAACAAACATGGAGGAATCCCTGAACAAAAGCAAACAAAAGCATCTGTTTGCTTTTGTTCATGGATGTTTTTTACTACACAATGGCCAGAGTTTCCTCTACTCTGAGTGTGTTTGAAATTCTTATAAAATTTAAATTCTTACACAAATATTTTCAAGACATTAAAAGAGCTTTAGTTATATGAGGTGATATAAAAACTTGAATATAGCCACCATCGTGATTTATTGTGCCATTGTCATTGTATTTGGTTGTTTAAATGTATGTATGGCTCTATCGTTTGATTCAGTAATATACCAAATTCATTCAAATTGAAAAATGTGCCTGCTTGTGGCAAATATTCTTATACCATTAAACTGCGATTGAGATTAATTAATCACAAATTCTCAGAGAGCCCTCTCTTTCGAGCGCTGGACCTGTTGACCTTTCCCAAAAGATTAAAACCGTACTAGATGACTACTCTGTATTGAGGCGGGTCTGGCATTAAGCCCAAATACAATCTTTATATTCAGAGTACAATTCCTCACTACGTTTTGTGTGGCAAAGTCTATTTTAGGACGAGTGTGTTCTGTTTTTTGTCATTCTTTTGACTGTCTCCCGAATATTGTTTTTTCTCTTGCAGAAACGAAGAATCAAGTGACGAGGAGATTAAGATTGTGGTAAGCAAACCAACTCATGATTTCTTTTTTTTAACTCATGATTTCAGCCACGACCATGTGTTCACATAAGGATCACCTGGTTCATCCTACACTTCTTCAACATACTAGTGTGGTGGGAAGAAGGGACACGGTTCATGCCCTGTTCAGATTTCAGCTGGGTGTTTATTCTGCTGCACGACTGCGTGTGTCAGTGGGATCGAAGAGGTCATCCAACAGGTCAAACTGCTCTGCTTACAGTTTTGATCGTAAACTATTGAACAAATGAGATACACCTCCTCCTTGAGCTTGATTGCACACTTCACTTTTGGGCTTCACGACTGATTCTTGAATTGTGGCTGCAATATGCAGCACATGCAGTTATGTTTTGCATTTAGTCGACTAATCATATCATATACATAGATCGCAGCTTATTGAATCAGAATTCAGTTGCTGAACACAGAGGTGTGCACCGTCAGCAGCGGCAGACTGGTGCTGGGGAACGGCAGCGTCTGTTTTGGCCTTTACACCAGAGTAAGCCAGAGTTTTGGCCTTTATTAGACTTGTTATCATCTGATTTTTATTGATGGACAGATTTACCTAGATGAAGAATGTTGGGATCTAACTGTTGCTGCTTTGTTGCAACTGTTGTGGTCTCGCAGCTGTGCAGAACAGCGAGGAGGAAAGAGGTTGATTTTTCTGAAGGTTATCAGACTGTTAACTGATCATTTCTGACGTCTGGATCTGTACTTCACTGATAAAAATAGCTCGGTCGTCAGTTATATTTCTCACTTTGTTCAATGGGTTGCGAGAGCGGTGTGGATCATTCAAGACTCTCTGTATTACGCCGCCTGTTTTCGCTATTTAAGATTATTTGTTGGTAAAATAAGCATGATAAACAATGTTGAGGATATGACTTTCTGCCCCATCCACTTGGGATGCGCATCATATTGGCAGATTCCTGCAGATACACAGCCCTTCCCAGTCATGGCTTTCTGAGTTGTCTTTTCTATGAGCATTGAAGTGGCCAAGAGGGGCATTTACCACATTTCCAACTCCCTACAATTTGATGGCTGTGCTTCAAGCCTGAGTAAATGAATGCTAAGTGAGGTTTTGCTGCTATTTCGTCGCACTATTCTGATACCACTAAGCTACTTGGATGCAATAACAAAGGTCATCAGGATTTTGTAGGAAGTTGATATAGGTGTGGTGGAATGAAGTGGTTCTGAGTTTTTGTCTGTGATTAACGTCTTTATGGAACGTCTCATCCTGCAGAGGAAAAGTTCCTTTGTGATGCCCCGGAAGGCAAAAGCCAACAACTCTACAGCAAGGAAAGCCAAATCTGTGGATGAGGGGACAAATCACGGCCTTGACCATGACGGTTGCTCGAACATCAAGGTCAGTGATGATGAAAAGTTTGCTGTTTTTTTTCTGGTTTGCTGTTTCAATGGGCTTTTTGAGCTAAATATTTTGAGCTCAGTATAAATGGAATCTCTGATTAACTTGTCTGATGTGTGTAATCCCGCAGGGGAGAAATTGCCCGCTGTCTTCAATGAAGGCAGCACCCAGTGAAGCTCCCGAGAGAAAAGACGCCGTGATGAATGAGGACACAAGTCCCCTCTTTGAACCTGCTGAAGTGGATGAGGAGGACATGGACAGTGAAGGGAATACTGACAGAGAAAAAGATGAAGTTGTGGCTGGAGTTGAAGAGCATCAACTCTCAACTCTCTGTGGGCCGCATCTTTTACCAGATATCCCACCGGAGAGTAAAGAACTGGACATGTCTGCGGGAGTCTGCGAGTCTGCGATGGGAAATAAAGATCCCCAGCTTTTCGTGAAAGGAAGAAATATCATAACTCCAGAAGAAAACGAGAATGTAGATAGTAATGTCGGAGAAGAGGATGATTCTGGGAGGTCTAACACAGAGACGTGCAACAGGAAAAAGAAGAAGCGGAGGAAGAGGAGAAATGTGCATGAGGAGAAAATATTAGAGTCAGCCCCGGTGGTTGATGATGATGATGATGCAACACTTAAGAAGAAGAAGAGAAAAATGACAGAGGTGTGTACAGAAGAATTATCATCAACATCAACCATATTATTCAGTGATGATGACAACAAGATCCACAAAAAGAAGAAGAAGAAAAAGCAAGAACTGATTGATGACATTGACGACATGGATATTGTAGCAGAATTCACAGCGAGAAAGAAAAGGAGGAAGAAATCAAAGTCTCTCCCTCTGCCTAAATTCAGCGAAGATGAGGTGACCGCAAATGAGGATGATGTCACACAAATGGCGCAGAAAAAAAGAAAAAAATCAGCCCCACAATGTGATGACTCTCTGTCTACAGAGGAAAGAGACAAAAAGAGGAACTCTTCCTTCCTTGTTGTTGATGAAGAGGAAGATATAAGTGCGCTTGAGCTACCACTGTCGCATGTCGCTCCAGAAAACCAGGTCAGTGAATTTGTTGGATCAGCAGAGTCCACAAACGGTGGAGTTAGGAAAAAGAAAAAGAAGAAGAAAATCAAACAGTGTGCTGAGGAAAGAGAGGAAGTGCGAAATGAGATTGAATTTGCGGAACCAGTTGGAGCCATGGAGAGCGGCACATGTGAGGGGCCAAAAAAGAGACGTGAAGCAGAGGGCACGGCGTTGCCTGCTGTTGAAACAGTGGAAGCCAGTGAAGGTGATGGACACATGCTGGTAAAAAAGAAGCACAAAAAGAAGAAAAAGTTAGCTCGTAAAAGTCAAGAATAATGGCAGGGGATTTGTGTTTGAATGGCAATAAACAACATTTTAGAAAGTCTTGACCAAGATGGTTAATACTATTAAAGCCTAAATGTAGAATTTTTGCAAATATTCTAGTTTAGAGACAAAACTTACATGTTTATTAAATGTGTTGACCAGTGTATCTTTTTCTTAATAAAACTTTTATTGACTTTTGAGTACAATGAATCTTCACTTTATTGTCTCACTTGGATTTCACATCAAGTGATTGGAACAGAAAAAATTGACTTCCTGAATGTTCTTAATAAGATAACATTTTTAGTGTTTCGATAAAAAACTGGACAAAAAAAGAAAGGCTCAGACCTGCATTGTGTACAATGGCATTGTTTTTACATAGTGCATTCTGTGTTATATTTTATCAGGATCACAATATTCTCAATGTTTTTCTCTATTTCTGCCGTTAGGTGGCACTATTTTTTTTTTAAATTTACTTTTGACCTTTTTCTAAGTTAAAGGATGATTGTGTCTCATTGGCATCTGCTTCTAACACGTTCTAAACTGGGACAACAAAATCCAAAGTCAGTGTACTTTGTTACTTTTCTCCTGACTTTACCTCAGGTCACCAAACATTAACTTAACATTACTCCATTCTCTACTAGGTTGTTTTCCTTCCTGAACAAGTGAATCAATCATCAGTCATACGATCAGCTTACATGGCACAATGATCAACGCATGACTGCAGTTCTCCTGCATGCATTTTGCAGACCTTGGATTTCCAATTTTAGCATTTCAGCTGGACTACTAGCCAAGTCACTGCAGCTAAATCCAGTGCCTGGCATCATTTTATGTGCCCTAGAGTTGTATGCTTGGTGCACATTTTAATTGAATTAGGCCTATTTTTACCCCCTTCTGTCATTGGATCTTGCATGTGAATTAAGTAGCTCCTCATCCACTTAAAATGTAAATGTTTTTAGTTACCAAGTTGCTGTCTCTTTAGATTAAGTTTCTAGAGTGTCCTCTGCTCCATTTCCAATATAATCACCAAAGCATTTAGAGCAACTATAATGTGTCTCAGGAATGAAAACAAAACTGACTGATGTGTCATCTTGGTAAAACGTTGCTGCATTTCAACACGCACGCTTGAAACCACATGTCGCACTGAGATGATGATTTGAGGAGTGCTGTTCTCGCCCACTCTCGGTTCATATGTTCAGAATATTTTGACTGTCCATTAGTTTTCCATAGTCAATGGCGTTACTCTTTGTTTGCAACCTTCCTGGTTCTCTCTTCTGCAGTAGCTCAAATGGCATCAGAGCAATAGTTACAAGAATAAAGTAGTATTTTCACGTCATTGCTGTCTGTGTCATTGTTGCTTGCCATAATGTAAAGCTTGGCATGTGTTGTGTCGCTGGTCTTCCCATAAAGATTCTAGTCTCAAATGAACAGCTGGTCATCTAAGGTCATATAGCTTCATTGTTAGACATTATTTACAGTATTACAGGGTGGATGGGACTTTTTAATGGTTGCTTTCATAAGTACAACCTGGGCATGTTGATGCTTATCTCTTTAGTTTAGCTGATAATTCAGACAGTTTATTCTATCTGGTGTATTTTTAGTGTTTAAATCCGCTCCATATTTAACCTTAGTATAACATATTTTTGTGCGAATAGATTTTAATTCTTTTATGATTTATGATTTGGCTTTTTCTCTTCTCTTTGCACCCTGTTTACTTTGACTTCCGATAAAAGTACCTTTGTCTTGGGCGACCTGCGCAGCGAGTGCAGATGCGGGACCCAAGTCAGCGCCTTTCACACGGTGGCTGATTCCATGGAGCCCACGGCCACGTTACGCAAGCGCACAGCGACAGTTGGTATTTAAACAGTGAGGCTGTGAAGCTCCAGCTGGAAACTTCTACCGTGGAAGACCGTTGTTGCGCGACCACAGCAGACATGTCTTACTCCGGCAGCATGCGCTTCAGCGAGGCCAGGAGGGTGGCGATTTTCGGGGGCACTCACGGGAACGAGATGTCCGGTGTGACATTGGTGAACCTGTGGATGAAGAACAGCGCCGAGATCCAGAGGAAAGGAGTCGAGACCAAACCCTTCATCACCAACCCGCGAGCTGTGGAGAAATGTGCCCGATACGTGGACACGGACCTGAACCGCGCCTTTACCTCAGAGAACCTCAGGTAAACAGATTCCCTGCGCGATGATATGTTCGCCACCTCGATCTGTTTACACTCGCGTGACACCGCTCTCAACTCCAATCTGGATATAAATACACGTCCCATGGCCAGTGTGTGGAAAGGTACGCGCTTGAATGACTGAATTATATGAATGTTGGGCTTATCAGCAGACAACGGGGGATAGAGTGGGTTTGTACTGTAGTACCACAGTCACGTGTAACTCCCCAGCACACTGTTGTGGTGGTGCGGCTCGTGTGTTTATCATCTGTCGTGTTGCCCCGCCCCCTTCCTCCGCCTCCGCCTCCTCCTGAGCTCCAGCTGACCGTTCGCCAGCAGGAAAAACGTGAGCTAAAGGCACCCGACTGAAGACCTATTTCGCCTCTTTTTGTTCCCATTCTCTTGAGTCTAGTTTCATTTCAAAGTACTTGTGCTGCAGTTTTAGTTGTCAAACGAACTCGGATCTATTGTGGCTGGGTGATGACGCCCCTCCCCCTTCATAACATAAGTCATTGCAGAAATCTCACGATAACAAAATACCCATATTGTGATGGTAGTGGGGATATTGTTCAGGGTGTTTATGTAATAATCCTCACATCAGTATTTTCCACCGAGACTGTCTGGGGCCAAAGCAATCTCAGATTACTTTTTCTTTATTGTGACACACCTGTTTGTTTACACCAAGATAGTTTTAGGGTTATTCTACGGTCAACACCAACAGGGTGTAAAATGGTTTTGGGATGTGATGTTCAGAAGGTTCCTGTTTTACTGGAGAGAAGAAGATGCTTTCTCTTCCATGGGAGGAGAAAACTCTTGCCTTTTTACAAGCAGGCTACAAGTCAAGCCAGTGGTGATTTTTCTAAGGCTGCATGGGAAGCTCAGCGTCCACTTAAATGACATTGATAATCCAAATTGTCAAGAACTGTTTACATTTGACTTCCATTACAGTGGTACCTCGGTTTTCAAACGTTCCGGACTTCGAACAAATCAGAGTCCGAACAAAAATTTCAAGGCTTCTGATTTCAAACGAAGATCCAGAACTCAAACACCCCTGAAAAAAGCCAGAAAAAAACATAACGTGCACGGACCGATCAGCTGACCCACGACACGCTTTGTTATTGTGTATAACGCAGCCTCTGTATGCAGACGTGTCCCGTTAGCTACATTTACTGACTGTTTTTTCTTCATATTGAGGTGTAAAACCTTTCCTGTCTCCACACTGGACCGTGGTAGAGTGTCACAGGGGAGGTGCTCGCTCTCCTCCGAGGCTGGAGCGCACTCCAGGGTTTGATGTCCTATAGTCGGCTGGAGCTGGGACAGGGATGAGGCGAGTCTAGGACAGAGCGTGACTTGGTTTATGACTTTGTCACAGCCAAACTGCACAGAAGCGCACATTCAGAGCTGGACACGCACCGGGCACCTCTTCACTTCTGGAGAGACGTCACTCACTCGGCAACCCCTCCCACATGCAGCGGCCACACACATAGAGGAACAGCCACCTGCAGCAGACACTCTACATTCACTCCTACAAAAGCCTATTTTAAGGCTTGGAACATATTGTTTCTTTTTCCATTCATTGTAATGGGAAAAATCGAGTCAGTTTTCAAACAAATCGCTTCTCAAACAGCCGTCTGGAAGGGATTGTGGTCGAGAAACGAGGTACCACTGTACCTGATCATTCAGAATCAACAATTTGACCGTCCTTGATCTGTCCTGATCCATCTGTTTGTTTTTGAAGGACCTCTATTTCAGGTATTGAAATCAAGACGCTCTTTGCCTTTGCTGGATTGCTTTTCACAGGCATTTTATAAACTCACATATTGATATGTTGTCATGCATAAATACTGCACAGAGTGCACTGTCATCCAATCTTCATCTTAGCCATTGTTTGTCCATTGTGGTTCTTGAGGTCCAGAAGTAAAAACCTGCAGTGCTTACCCCTGTCCCTGTGGCCACTTACCAAATGTTTACTGTGCTCCACAGCGAAAAACGGTTTCTGTCTTCTACTATGAAACATTAGACACCATATTTCTAATAAAATTGATGAGTTAATGTTGCAAATAAACAGAAGCCTTCACTGAGTTTTCACTCAATTGGAAACCAAAATACACGTCACTGAGTTAAACTTGTGCAAGCTGGTAATGCTATTTTGCTCTGAATCCGTGCATTTAAATTTCATAGCGGAAAATCTTCTTTGAGAAAGAGCGGCATAATGTGTTACAGTGAGTGCTAACCTTCTCAAGAATTAATTCCTAAAAATCTCATTACTTATTACTCCATCACTGCCAAGACTGTAAAGTCTGTGGCGCTCTTGTGAGAGTGTAAAGTAAGGAGCTTAACTGGTGTCTAAAAACAGCCCGCCTCGCCTCAAATGATATAGACTGACTGCCTTGGCCTTCCTAACGTTCACAGTCACAGACCACTTGAATGGCAATGGAAAATAAAATGGCACCGTAGTTCCACAACGGGGTTGACCACATGTGTACAGCAATGGTCTTCAGAGTGTGCAAGGTGGGGAAATGGGGTCTTGCAGACCTGAGTCAGCGAGATCAGGTCTGAAGAGAGAAGATGTTTCCATTATTTGGCAGAAACACTGGCTGAAAAGAATGTAAACTGGTTGGAAAGGAGGAAGACACGAAGGAGTACAAATACTTGTACAAACTAGTGATGCATCAATATTGTATCTATTAACTCTTAGTGAAACTCTAACGTGCTTCTCTGAGATGAGTAACAGCGGATGAATGTTTGATGAGATATTTAGCGTGTAACTCAGTGATGATGTTTGTGTCCTGCAGCGCCTCAGGAGGAGATGAGCTTCCCTACGAGGTGCAGAGAGCCCAGGAGATCAACCGCATATTTGGACCTAAAGGAAGCCCAGAGGCATATGATGTTATATTCGACCTCCACAACACCACATCCAACATGGGCTCCACGCTGATCCTGGAGAGCTCCAAAGACCATTTCAACCTGCAGATGATGAACTACATCAAGGTGACTTACTGGAGAAACAGTTGCACTAGCACGCACAATAATTCAGCACTGACACAATTGGAGTAAACCGCCTTTATTCTTCGCACGGTGGCGAAATTTGGGTTGTTACAGCAGCATGACAAACATCAAAGACAAACATTGAACATTAAAGACATAGACAAAGGAACACCCTAATCTACACTATGGAAACAAAGATAAAACTGTAGAAACAGAAAAGTGAACTTGAATGTGCTTTAGAAACTGAAATAAATAAATATATAAAAATAAAATATATCAAATTCTCAACAATGAACAGTGAGTGAGGATGAAACACGGGATATATGAAGCAAAATGTAAGACCATCACCATGTTATATAAGAGATGCAGAATTGAGTACTGGTACTGGTACTTTTTTCTATTATTGTTTAGTTTATGTCCAGTCATTATTCTACATTCTGCATAAGTTCAACAGGTAACTTAGGGAACGGAATGCAAATTATCACTCACTCATTTATGGTTGTGTTGCAGAAAGCCATCGCTCCAGCCAGCTGCATTGTTTTGCTCAATGAGCATCCTCTTCTGAAATACTCCACCTCACGCTCCATAGCAAAGCATCCTGTTGGTGAGTTGTGCCTGTTGGATCTGCATCTAATGTAAAACACCATGCATATATCATTCTCCAAGAATAGTTTTGTCATGTGATATGAATGATATGTCATGTCCTCAAGTTGGCTTCTGAAAATATCTTTAATAAAATTGTTCAAGAAGTAAGTAAGAAGTAAGTAAGAAAAAATAGCGTCTAACATTTAACTTAAACATATACATAATTAAATAAATACATTTAAATCCACCTTCATGCAGGCTCCATATTTTCACAATTCCACAATTTCACAATTTTCTGAATCATGATTTATGATCATCTTGGTTATCCAACACCAAAGGAAATAGTCTCAGATATGTGAAATAGCGATAAAAAGGAGGAATGAGTAACGTTGCTATGAATTCACTCTGAAAGCTGTTTGTCAGCAGTGCGGGTGGCCCATCTCAGACCTTCCTCTTTGTTCAATGACCAGAATTTGGTCTGCAGTTCCTAGTTTGACTGGATGTTCTGCCAAAGTCTTTCATTGTGAAGTGGACACTCAGCAACTGTTCCGTCCAAACTTGTCTGGCATCATACTGCATCACGAAATCCAGATTTGAAGCTCACAGAAGAATGATGTTTTCCAAATAGGTAGTTTTTAAGGTAGTGTTTTTGACTAAATGTGGCCAAATGTGACGTGGCCAGTACAGAAAACACTATGTTTCAGATTTGACAATGAGATAACCAGGACACAATATATTAAGTGAGAAGAAGAAAAAAATAATAACCTTAATTAGCTGAGATAAATTATGTTTTAATAAATTAAAATGAACAGTGAAATCATTCATGCCAATTGTGTGCACTTCAAAAACCTAAAAAATGCATTTAAAGACAATTATTAGAATATGAAAAACATTAAAGATTAAACTGGGGCTGCAACTGACTACTATTTTGAAAGTTGACTAGTCAGATCACAACTAGTCAGCAACAAGTCTAGTCGTGACATGATATGGCTTGTGCTAACTTTAGCATGCGCAAACAAGAGCAATGTCATGCCGACTGATAGATGTATAAAGCGTTGACAACTACTTTAGTTTAAAAGTTGGTTGCAGTCAGGTATATACCCAGATAACCTTAACCCACTTTTTGAAGGCTACTTGGAGATTTTCTGGAATGAAATGTTGGTGGATCGAAATGAAATCCACACAAATATTGAGAAAAGAACTAGTCAGGTTATGTGTAAACCTCTCAAAATCTTAACTGACTTGTTTAAAACTTCAACTTCTGCATGGTGTGCCGGTTTGTAAGTACAACTCAGAAAAGAGATATTGCACTGACAAACTCCGAATGTTTGTCACACTTTTTGACGCAGAATTGCGTGTAAGCTAACAGAAGCATGCATGCTATTTTGCACCCTTAAGCTACTAGGGAAACTAGTTGGTGGCATTATCATTGTGCACTAAATATTTTACTGCGGCACTAGTCCTGTGTGCATTTGAGGTTTAATTTGAATCTTTGTTGTGTGCAGGGCTGGAAGTGGGACCCCAACCACAGGGTGTACTGCGGAGCAACATCTTTGAAGCAATGAGAGCAATACTGAAACATGCGCTGGACTTCATTGATCTATTTAATGCAGGTGAGAAATACCCGTATTGTGTTCTGAAGTTCATTTTAAACTCCTTTATATGATGTGTTATGCAACACTGGACTTGGAGCTCCGCTGACTCACACAAAAGTGAGATGAGAAATTGGGAGCAGTCTGATTCACGTGTGGCTTTGAGCGCTCGATTCATGTTTTCAGCAAAGGACAGCTTCTCCTTCATTTTCGTGTAAACAAGAGCCAAATCAGAGTGTCAGGCTGTTGCGCTCCTTCGGCCCGGTGGTATTTGAATGGACCTACTTGTTCAGAGTTGGTCCATGTCATTATGGTGCCAGGGCTGTAGCAGGGCCACAGAGCCGCTGGTGAGTGCTGGTGCATGGCAATGCGCGAGTATTTCTTCTCTTGGAAGGGAGGATTTGCTAAGACGGACAGGATTACATCACTAATTCAGCTGGGAATGTGTTTAGCTGTTGCCCACCCCGGATACAGCCCGCATGAATGGTTCTTCCTCTCTCATGGTCACTTTCTCTTGCTGTCAGGGAATGACTTCGCTTGTTGACTTGTTTAAAGCTTGTCTTTGGATATTCCTTTCTTTCAAAACGAACAACTTATTTCTGAAACATTCACAAACCTTTTCCTCTCTCTACCACTCAAGTTCACTCATATGGTCATCTCACTGTCCATAGAGGTGGTTGCGTCATCCTATGTAATTCAACAAGACATTGTCACCAAATTGAAATTGTTTTTGGGAGTAATTCCCAGCATCTTAGAGCTGTCACATTAAACAGTCACATTAAATTGCAAAACTAGAGCAGTCACCATATAGGTGGGAATGCCACCCATCGAACCTGGAATTTATGGTTAGCAGTAAAATGCTCCAAAATTTCGAAGACCCATTCCCCATGCTTTTTTGCTCTTTCCCGGACATCCCTCTGCAGACGTGGTTGTTTGCTAACCCTATAAAAACTAAGTAACTAACTAACTTATAGATTATGAACTGGGAAACAGATTGAGAAATTTTATTAACACTGCCACCGTAATTGTGTCATAACTACTATTATTCACAGATAACAGAAACTGTGCTCACAAATCTCATATTTTCATTTTTGAGCTGTCCATCTCTAAAGGCATTAACTCTGTTTTCATGGTATATTAACGTTTGGTCAGAGAAGTTGCACAAGATTGTTTTTGTAAGTCGAGTACGAATGGAATCAAAATGTTTTCAGCGCCTATATAGAGAAGCAAATCATCATACAGTGGCCTTTGCGTGGAAAACCATGGATTCCGGTATTCCAAGTCTTGCACAGAGGTGAGGCCAACTTGTCAACGGGCCTCACCCGTGAAAGACGCACAATCCGCGCCACCTTCTGGTGTCAAACTCCCACACATCACGCCAACCCTCTCCCCTAGAGAGGCACCCCATATGCGGGGAGAAATCCAAGGGTGAACCCGGGTTTTGTCTCTCTACCAAGAAGTTGTTCCTTCAATAGCAATAACAGTGGACTACTCAGTTCACACAGTTCCACAAAGGGCCAAATCAAATCTGTTTTCCTCAGCTAGGTTGATGTGCTGACATTTGTGTTACATTTTTGTGGTTGTGTTCAGCATATTTGTGTGGATGCCTGTCAAGGCTCCACTTTTAAAGAGCGCTTTTTTTTAAAAAGCAGACTACACAAAATATCATTGAGGACAAGGCTTCAAGTGACTCTGTTGGCTTTGTTATAGGTATGGAGTTTCCTTCCTGTACAGTCGACGTCTACAGGGTGTTGGAACGAGTCGACTATCCCAGAGATGCGAATGGGAACATTGTTGCAATGGTGCACCCCAATCTGCAGGTGAGAAACACCCATTTAGTATTATGCATAGGGATTTATTTCAGTGTTTAAGTGTGTTTCATTTTACAACTTTAGATTTTCTTTCAAGAATCTTCCTGTGTCCCTTTGGCACACTTGTATTTACAGTTTCCACAGTTGCAGTTTTTTGTTTGGGCACAACTGTCAATATCAATTCAGTGAATAACTACGCTTTTCAATAAATTTCCTTGTAAAGTATTATGTACAACTGTAGGAACTATGCGTACTGCATAATGGTGAGCTCGCATACATTGATGCACCCATGTTTTTGGACATCCTTTTGCATTGTCAGTAGCTTACATACACACACCATACTTGAATGTGGCAGCGAAGATTGACTAGCCTTCACCTGTGGAACAATCCCAATTGTGGGTTCTCTTTGTGTCCTGGATGACTTTCCTTAGCTGTTTGGGTGCCAGCCCAACTTCTGCAGAATCGAATACGTTTTACTGGGAACCCGTGACAGAAAACTTCAGTTGGGACGATGATTGTGTACTAGCTTTTAGGCAAAAAGAGCTTAATCGATCAAGTGCTGATACAAGACTGTTTTTCATTGGTGAGGCGGGACCAGGCTCTTTGCAATTGAATCTGATTTGGAGATGGAGGTCACTGCCCCAACCTAAGGGAAAACTGCCGTCCTCTTCTGGTCCACACTCAGCAGCCAGTCACAGGTGTAGCAAGGCGTAAAGTTGGGTTTTTGCTGCCTTAGGAGCCTTGTCCACATCCCTCTCTTCAGGCCACTGGGCCTCCTTGTGTAGGCTGGTCCATCCATTTGGGGATTTCAGTGAGGACCTTATCAAACGTCCATTTCTGCCACCTTTCTGCCAACTCCTATGGTGGGATCTGGACTTCTGCATCATGCCCTTTACCTTCACCAGTAGATTCACAACCTTTACAAAAAGGGTCTAAAGCTGCTTTTGCAATTTGGGAACCTTTTCATTTCTTGGAACCATTCAGTGGATTAAATGGTTCTGATACACACAGAGCTGCAATGTATGAAAGCCATGTACAGTGTATGGATGTATTTTGCATATGCTTCATCATTGATCAAATGATTCATCAAGTGATGTTATTTCAGTGGGGCGGAGAGTCAACTTCAGACACTCCAGTCTGCAGCATCAGGGTTTAAGTTAAGCCATTTGTTTTGGATGGCTGGGATTGGGGTGAGAGGCTGGGGAAGACATGGAAGCCAATGAGAAACCTGACAATGTTCTAACAAAAGGATATAAATACAAACTTCTATTCACCCCCATGTTTGTTTCGCTATCTTTGTGAGGACCTCTCATTGATATCATGCTTTCCCCAGCCTCTCACCCTTAACTTAACTATCCAAAACAAATCTTCCTATGTCCCTTTGGCACACTTGCATTTACACTTCCCACAGCTGCAGTTTTTTTGTTTGGGCAACTGTCAATATCAATTCAGTGAATAACTACACTTTTCAATAAATTTCCTTGAACCAAGTATTTGGTTAAATTTTCACCAGAATCTGAACCAAACTTAAATTCAATTATAATTACCCAATTAAGACAGATGTTTTAATCCTCAAATACATTTTTTTTTACCTTGTGGGGACCAGCAAAAGGTCCCACCAATAGCAAACGGTCCCTACAAACTTTCCAAGAATTGGTCCCCACAGGTATAGCTAGTTTTGATATTTATTATATGTGTATTTCTCAGCAATCCTGTAATGCAGCGGTGTCACCACCCGCCCCCCTGACTTCCCTATAATGACCATGCGAACACATAGAAGATGTGGGAAAATGGTTCTTAGAACGGAATGGTTCCTCCAAAACACCCTCTGTGGGTCCATCTGCAACATCACCAGCTACTAGAGGAAATCAATGGTGATCCAATATGCTTTTCTGATCAGTTGTTTTGGCACATAGAGGCAAATAGAGGCATGTTTAGGCCTATAGAGCTTTTTATTTTTCTGTGGTGCCTGATGGTATGCCGGGGTCAAGAGTTTTTTCCCCCCACTGCCTTCACCTCATCCATGTTTCTGTACAGTATGTGTGATGGGGAGTGAACATTACGTTGGAAAAGCCTTGAGACATGCATTTGAAGGGGTCATCCGCCATGTTGCTTTCTACATCTTCCTTGACTTTCAGAGGAGGTCTCCTGTGAATTTGAGCAAGCTACCTTTGAGTGTTCTTTACTGTCTCCTGCTCGGCCGTGCTGTTTGTGTTGTGTCACTCAAATGAGTTCATTTTCTGTTTTCTTCAGGACTGTGACTGGGAACCACTGAACCCTGGGGACCCAATGTTCCAAACCTTCGATGGAAAGACCATCCACTACCAAGGATCTGGCACTGTCTATCCAACTTTTATCAATGAGGCAGCCTATTATGAAAAACAACAGGCATTTGTAACCACCAGGCGGGAAACTTTGACCGCCAGTGCCATCAGGAAAGCATAGCCACCTGTCTTCTGAGGTCTCTCTGTTAGTTATAGACGCTTTGTACTGATCATGTACATTGTTCTTTTAGCAAATGACAGATGTTTCCTCACATAGCAAACCCATGCTCTCCATTCTGATTCAGTCTACATGTATTTAATATTGATGAATTATTACCTATGCAAAGGACATGAAGAGGATTTGCTCAACAGTCACTGTGAAAATGATTTGGTACAATGAATGGTACATGGTTGTGGTACATGTTTATGACGCTACTGTTATTTGACAGATCCTTAAATGTTTTTTTGTTTGAATAATATTGAGCGTATGATGTGACTATGTCACGTTTTCAATACCTATACAACTCTCAATAGTTTTCCTTTAATTACTCAGGAAATATATCAAGGACCCACAAGCTTTGACCCCCAAACTGTTATGTGTCTTGTTTAAAAATATATATATGTGTACACTCCTAGGGACATGTCCGTGGCCTTGTATTCAACCCGCCTGTAACACCAGTGGTTGCATCCGTGGTGCTGTCCTATCGTTGCCTTAATATATAAGTGAAAATTGCACAAGAAACTTGAAATAGAAGATGTAGATTTTTGTGTGTGATGACACAATTTATTTTGATAAGTCAGCATCTGTTCCGTTCCTCCCTAAAAAAAAAAAAGAGAAAAACTTAAGATGTTTTATAATAATCTATATTTTTATGTGTGTGTTGATTTTGATATACTTGTACTGTGTGTTTGGTTTGAAGTGATGTGTACTAAGTGTCAAGTCAAAGAAAAGCGTCCGTGCGTACTTTGTGCCACTCTCTTTGTCGTGTCTCCAGGTGCGTCTCTGTGGTCATCGCTGTCCGTCATCTATTTTATAACGTCCACTTGATTTTTCCAGGAGATATGATTAGAAATTCACTGTGTTTGCTGATAAATAAATACTAAATGATTCTAGACCATGAGGTTGTATGTGGATTTCTGACATTCTTGCTCTGACTAAAGCGTTTCATGTGTCTTTTTGTTCCGTCTAAAAAAATCTTTGTGACGGGTTTTCATCCAACCTGCAGGTCCGTGCTTTTATTTTATGGGTTCACATCTGTCTGTCTTATATCTAAATTGACAATGTCTATACCAACACTGCCATCTAGTGGCCGGGACCGTGTATGTGAATCGGTAGGCCATTTGGGATTCTGTCTGCGTTTGTGGATTTCTCCAAAAATCACATTCAGTCGACAGAATCTCAAAAGATCCAGTAGAGGGAGACAAGTTCACAAAAAAAAATAAAATAAATAAAATCAAGCTAAACTGTCTCAAATAACAAGTCGAACCATATTGCTCAAGTGAAAATAGGAATCAAGTGCGTGGTACATGTTAGTGGGGAACCCCAGGCTTGATTCATGCATTACTATGACACACAAATGAAACACATCCACATCATATGGATCTGAACTTAAAAATGTGCACCTGTCTTCACATGTGGTCAAATCTTCAGACAGTGGGAAAACACTTGAGTCTTCGACTCCACAAAGGTGAGGAGCATTATATCCACTGTGCTCCAAGTTTTTTTTTCCTCACTGTTTTAATATATAATGTAAAGTTGCACACTCAGTTGATTTTGGTTGCACACTCATTGCAACCTGCAGTTCTATTCTCGCTCTTGCACACAGTGTTGAATCGAAAACTTCAACACTGTTGTATGCAGACTTTGGACCACACGCTAGATACGTGACACCACAACAAGGAGGAAACGTGTGGTAGTCAAAACTATTTCGATTTGTGTTGAACCACTTCTGTTCAGTCACCAGGTACCGGGTAGTGGACTGGGGAGTCAGTCCTGTCACTGCTAGTGAAAGACTGTGTTACAAAGTTTTTACAGGGCTTCTGAAAAAGGTGGAGTGGGTTGCCAGAATTTCGTCTCATAGCGCTCTTTTGGCCCCGCAAAAGACAACACAAAAGAAAAGTACGACCACAAACCAGCACATTTCCAATCCAAATCGCAATCACCAAAGCAGAAACACATTTACAAAAACAAAATCGCAACTGTTGTTGCGCAATTTGTCCAGGTTCCCTCCTTCCAACGGTAAAGGTTATTGCGACTTCTTTTTTGTAATTGGTGTTGTGATTTTGTTTTTGTAATTGCGATTCTGTTTTTGTAAATGTGCTTTTTGGTTTGTAGTCATACTTTTCCTTTGTGTTTGTCGTTTGCCCTTATTTTAGAGCACTGGTCAAACATGAAGCACAAAACCAAAACTGATATTTATCCTTTTCCTCCTTGTCTTCAGTACCATCTTTTTGTTGACACTTCATACCAGGTCTTGAGATTTCATTGATCGGATTAGCATTAACTCAAAGCTGGTGATGTGGTGGGGGTGAAACTGAAGTCCTTGGAGACAGTTATGGAGAGATGGATGCTCCTGAAACTGAGGAGCATCCAGGACAACATCACCCACCCCCTCCATCCGCTCCTGGTCCAATACAGTAGCACACGGACCAACAGACTGAGATTACCCATCTCAAAGACTGAGAGCCACAGGAGGTCCTTTCTTCCTGTGGCAATAAAACTGCACAATTCATCCCTGAAAAAATTACAATGAAGGATGCTTTGGAACGTTTTTCTGTTCACTCTGTCCTTCAATCTGTGTTTTCTTGCACATTGTTCTAAGCTCTTTTACACTTTATATTATTTATTTTTCATTTTATTGTGTACATGTTGTGTGCATGTTATGAACATAATTTCCCTTGGAATTAATAGAGTTTTCCGATTCTGATTCTGATTAAAAACATGAAAAACATTTCATTAATGTGAGTTCCATGTAGGATTAAGATGAACACCACTGAAAAGTCAAAAGAAACTGAAAACAGTTCAATTGATGTTACTTGTATCTGTCTGTTGCATCGATTCCAAAGAACAAGTACCAGTACTAAGCTGACTTTAACTCAGTATTGCATGTCTGAAGAGTTTTATTCTTTACTTTTCATCTGCTGAGCCGGTCGAACCTGTAACTAATGCATGCATACCTCATACTGTGATGTTACAGCAACAAAGCAATACATTCCACAACAGAAGAACAACATAATATAGTCGCTTTTCTTTATAATAAGATTCAGTTTTACCAGTCTTTTGATAGCAGTGTATTTCCTACCCTAGTCAAAGACAGTACTCACACTTCAGTGCAGAGATAAGTGGATAAGATGATAGCTTCTACGATTTTTACAGTTTTTTTTCTCAAATACTTTTACAAATACTAAATTTAAACACTAAATCATAGGTGCCAATTTTAGAATAATATACACGGAGCAGTTTTGTGTATTTCAGTGTTTGGATGCTGAAGTTTCAATTCAACTTTGGAACAGTATTGTACTGTATATTGCTGTATGCAGTATCATGCTGCTCAGTGTTGGCGATGACTTGTTACGCTCCCACTTGTGCCTTTGCAGTCGAAGCCAAATCCATTTAATATTGAATGAGAAGCCCACACACATGAACAAACACACTCATGTAATACAGCTTGCAGAAGAGATATCACATTACACGTCCGGGCAAGGGTTACTCAACTGTTCCACAGAGGGCTGTAGAGGGTGCAGGTTTTTGATTCAACCAGTCGAGAGGACACCTTTTTATCAGTCAGGTGTCTTGGCATTGTAATCAGTTGATCTTTTCAGGTGACACCTCATTGGTTGAACTGTGTGCTCTTGATCGACTGGAACAAAAACCTGCATTCTTTGGAGACCCATGTGTTAGGGCCATTTAAAATAGTGGTGGCGTGTCGTGCATGCATACCTGCACCTTAAATGGTAAACTTTCGGTGGGAAAACCTCAGTCACTTTAAAGACTGTTTTGCCATCAACTATAACTAACACATCCTGGGAGTTGGATGTATCTTATGCATCCCAAAATGCCATCTGAAATGTCTCCCTCTTGATAAAATGACTGTGAATTTGCCCACAATGTTCCATTTATCATTCTCATCACTTTAACACATAGCTCACATGCTCATGCTGAGGGTCGATGAATGGCTTTTCCCAGGTTACAGAAAGCTTTTACCTGACCAATCTTTCAATTCTGGGCAGGAAACCAATCTGGCAGTGGAAATAGCAGCTAGCACCCAACACTGCCCACACACCCTCTCATGCATCTCTGCAATGATAGTCTCACTCAGTCATTGGGTCTGTTTTACCACAGTCTGCTGTGCACCAGAACACAATATAAATAATATATAAATAATATAACATATAAACAAAAAAATAAAATTAAAAAAATAATAACTAGCTAGATACGTCAATAAAGTCAGGTTTCATGTACCATTCTTATAAATGAAATAATTGTTATACGAATGATGAACAAATGACGTATCACCATCACAATTACTGACCGTTTTAGTGGCACATTTGTGTGCTGGTTATATGACCTTGTATTGTTCTATGTTTGTCAGGAGGAACTACTGAAAATAATTAAATGTTAGAATTTGAAAGGTCTGTTTGCGATGGTTCCATTTTAAGACAAAACAGATAAATGGATAACAAAAAGAAACATAAAATCTACCTAAATAATTAATCCCAAGTGCTTTCTGACAGAGAAATGATGCGTTTATGTACTATCGGAAAGCCTCTTTGCCGACACAGCCGTTATAGTTTACAAGGGAGAAAAGTATGAACTGATCAATGATTTTATTTAAATAATTACTTAGGTATTTGAATGCTATTCAGCTGTGTCTCTTGGTTTGGAACCGGTTATCAAAACTAATAACTTAAGTCTTCGACAAATTGTATTAAAAATAATTGTGTTCATTTATATTACTGTAATTTATGTATTCATTTTTTTTTTTTACTAATGTGGAATGACTTTACACTTAAAGCGCGAATACACATATATTTACAAAACACTAGTTTTCGGTACAACTAGCGAACACGCAGGTTTCCATTTTCACCTGAAGGTACCACAGGTTGACTGAGGAAGTCGCGAAAGTTTTTTCTCGAGTCGTCACGCACGCAGCCGCTGTGTGTCGGGGAAGACAGGAGGTGACCGGTCAGCAGCGAGTTTGAGACAGCCGTGCTCAGTGTCAAGGAGAGGCGACTGGGAGGTGGATGTATGTGACTGAGACACAGGACAGTGCACTGTCGGTTAGCTTGTACATTACAAGGCGTCCTCTGTCAGGAAGCCCGACGACAGCAGCCCAAAATGTGGGAACAGGCGGAATTCGCTAAACACTGGAGGAATGAATTTCCCGACGGAGAGGTCCCATACATGGATTTAAACTCGGTGGAAGACATCGAGTCCGAGCTGGCGAAATGTAAAGCCAACCTAAAGAAGCTGCAGAAGGCGCTGGCCGAGGAGAAATTCAAGGTGATCTACCTGCAGACCACCATGGCCCGCCAGAGGAGGGGAGAGCCTGGGACTTGTGTCGACAAAGATGTCAACTTCAACGCCAAGAAACCACAGCGAGGGGACGACGAGAGGGGCGGCAGGAGCACCAGGCTGACCGAGTCTGGAGGAATGCACACCGGCGAGTACAGCGCTTCTTTTAACCGGGAGCGGGGCAGGATCAGCGGGAAGACAGTAATGCCTGTCCCCGTCCCGCCACGGATGTCCAGCTTTCAGAGGAGGGACCTGACGCAGAGCGCCGTCTCCCCCAGCAACGACAATGAAGAAAGTAGCGACAGGGAATATGAGGATGTGGAGCTCAATGAGAATTTTGTGAAGAATAACTTGTTGGCTCCGACCACCGGCAGAGATAGTCAAAGACCTCACAGCATCAACCAGAACATCCGGCGGCCTTTTCGCCACAGCAGGGAGTTGGACTCCGGTGACGACGGACGGTTGTCTCCGTCACTCCCGCTGATTCACCGCAGAGCGTCCCGAAGCTCCGGGTGCAGCACCCCGGACCGCAGAAGTGATGGCTACCTCAGCTCCGACCATGACGACTCCTCTTCAGCAGGTAACAAAAGCATATTTCTGGAACCAAGTGTATCCTAAACTCCGTCCTTACCACAGCAAATGAGGACATTGTTTTTCATTTGCATCAGCAACTCGTGTCGAATTCAGTCTTTTCTCACTCTTGTCATGAATTTAAACAGGCATATGTTCTGGGGAAGCAGTGTGTTGAAAAAAAAGATCGAAAGATCTGACAGTATTTGCTCAAACTTAACTGAATGAGATACGTAAGAGGGCCTGTATTAGAAAATCAACGTGCCACAGCAGCTGTTGACAACAAAGACACTGACACATACCTAAGACCTTAAAGGTGAGCCACAAACATCAATGACGTCCATCAAAGCATCGGCAGCATACGTAACAAAGTGAGGCAAATCTTCAGTGAAATAAATGAATACCCGTAATATATAATCATGTACATACATATATACATACACACAGGGGTTGGACAAAATGATGGAACCACCTTAAAGCTTTTAAATCTTTTAGGTGTTTCCATTATTTTGTCCAACCCCTGTACATACATACATACATCAGTTAACATTGTGAAGTTTCTCATTGCCATATTGCTTTCCCCAGCCTCTCACCCTAAACCTAACCAACCAAAACAAATGGCTAACCTTAACCAGGACTCTGAAGCAAACTTAAACCTAATTATAATGACCCAGTTATTTTGAAGTTTTCATCACCAAATTGATGTTTGGACCTGTGGGGACTGGCAAGAGGTCCCATGGAATAAACAAGCCCCCACACACACACACTCACACACACACCCACAGACCAAGGGGCAGTAGAGTGTAGAGCTTTTGGATTGTGGGAGGGAACTTGAGACCCTATGTGGGGAGAACATGCAAACTACATGCAGAAAGGCCACGAACCCCAACCTTCTTGCTGCAAGATGGAAGTGCTAGCAACAAAATAAATAAATAAAATATACTTAGTTATAAGTATATAGTTATAAATAATAATCCATCATATGGGCAAAGTCAGCGGTGTAGAGGTTAAAGAAGAAAGGAGCCAGGACTGTACCCTGTGCTGCAAAGCAGTGTGTCTCACTCACAATCCCCAGTCCTCACATTCTGGGCTCGATTGGTCAGGTAGTCCAGTATCCAGCTTGTGAGGTGGTGGTCCACACCAGCATGACTCAGCTTGTTCCCCCAAGTCAGCTAGATGGTGTTGAAAGCACTGGAGGACTCAAAGAACATAATCCTCACAGTGATCCCAGCCTTCTCCAGGTGAGAGAGGGATGAGAGGAGGAGGTAGATGATGGCGTCCTCCACACAGATGCCAGCCTGGTAGGCAAACTGCGGGTCCATCGAGGAGCTCACCAGTGGGCGCCGGTGGGCGAGGATGAGTCTTTCCAGAGCCTTCATCAAATGAGATGTCAGCGCCACCGGCCTCTAGTGGTTTAGCTCCTTTGAGTGAGGGGAATACTCTTGAGAAGGTGATGATAATCATAAGTTTACACACAGTAAGAAACAAAAATAAACAGTAGAAGATACGGATGGCTGATATGAACAAAAAAAAGATCTGTTTTGTAATTCCGGCGATAATAATAATTATCAGGATAAATACATTTTCATTCTATTCCATGTGTTGGACACACGTCTCTCTTGAAACTGTTTTATGATAAAACTGATTAGTGGAGTTTCCAACATCATCATTTGTTTATGTGTAAATATAATAGTAATATTTACTAGCGTCTCTGTTAGAACCCACTCGTGTCTGACAGACTGCTCTGCCAGCTTTATTTAGGGGTTAAATTGAGACGTGTGTCTGCTATTCCCAATGTATTTCATGTCACTTAGCAGTTTACTTTACTTTGAAGAAATATTAGAAATAATGTGAATAAATGATCATTTAGTCATATTCTATTCTTGAAATCATTATACAAACTCTGTCCTTGTCTAGTGCAGCGCTTCTCAATTATTTTTGTTGCACCCCCCAGGTAGAAGTAAATGTTTCACGTCCCCCGACTCTCCGCCACCTCTGTAAATAGTATAATTTGTCTATTCAATTATCATAAGTACACCTCTGCATAACCTTGCATCCTTGTTAACGTTAAAGAAAAAAGAAAGTAATATAGATCAACTTACACTAAAGAGTAACATTGGTTTTGTCTGTAACAGAAAAGACTTAAAAGTGCTGCCGAGGTCACATGCGGCCCGCATTTGATTTGATTTTTGATTTTAACGTTTTCTTGAATTGTGCCGAGTTAGAATTTTAGGCCTATTCTGCATCTGTTCTGAAATATGTAAACATGCATAAGATATTCAAGAAAAATGACTGGCTTTTTGCTTATATTCTTGAGTAACTAATTGGTACATGCTTGTTTTTCACCCTTGACCTTCATGAACATGCAGTTATGTACAAAGAGTACCTCCAAATTTGAGCGACCACAACCATCCAGCTGTTGGAGAAAAACGATATGGGCCAGTGAAATTCATACCTACTAATTAACAATGTACCTGTCCTTAAAATACATTGCTAAATTCAATTTAATTGTGAATCAGCTCTTGAGTTCCTTAGCTGCTACCTTTTTAAATCAATGAAATCAATTGTTTGCTAACCGTTTTACATTGTGTAAATATGCAGAGACAAATGAATCAAAGACCAAAGTAAACACTTTCGATGACTGCTTTGATTCACAATCTAAATGACGGTTGGGTATCACAGATACTTAAGTGAAGGTTCCTTAAGGACCCTGAGGTTCAATAATGTTCTGATGTCTTATTGCCTCCACCACGGTGGAAGTTACAGTATCTTCAACATCTTGTATTGTGTGTTTATTTCTTAATGAGGTAAAGTAGAGCAAAAAGATATGGACGGATTTGGATTGAATTTTCAGGACATGTCATGGGATGGGATCATGAAAATGTGATATCTTGGTGCTGCTCTTGATCACTGTCTGTATTCTGCAGGCTTTTAGCTAGGAGGGCATCTGGGCGTCTGCAAAACACGAGTAAATGGACGCCCAATTTTTTTGCAGACGCCCAGATGCCCTCCCAGCCAAAAGCATCTGGAATTCTCTGTTTGTAGGATTTGTGCTGAGTTGTATGAATGCATCACTTCTGTGTGGCTCAGTGAACCACTGCTTCTGCCATTTGAGATAAACACGATTAGTGCTGCCTGAATCTCAATGATGCACTTGTTGTTTGTGAGCTATGCTGTCAATAACTGTCTCTACTCTTTCAAGGATGTAGCACCTTGTAACACTCAGTAAAGTTTTATTGAATTTTTGTGATTTTGAAGGCTGTTGTGAATGGCTTTCTTGGATTTGAGACTTGTTTATAGAGAGTCTGAGATAAGTACTGAGCTAATACGTCAGCAATGCATTAATAAGAAAAAAAGACAAACGCAACTGCATTGTTTTTGTAGACAGCTGTATTGACAGAACTCTGAGAGCATTGTTTCTGCAAAGCAGTGGAGTAGTAAAGGTGACTCATACTGTGGCTCCAGAAGAAGGTAAAATCTCAGGTTTCTGGGCACAGACTGTGGCTGGTTTTACTGTCTGCTCTCATTCTCTCTTTATTTTTCAACGTCTCATTCAGTTTCAGCCTGATCCGTCTCTTTGACCGAATTGCTGGTTAGTGTTCTCTGCCGAGATGGGCCCCAGTTTCCGATCATGTGACGGGATCAGGACATCCCTTGGACATTCTCCTGAGTGTTGAATGTAAGCGTTACTATAAGCGAATACTATTAGTCTTTGCAGAACATTATATGAATTTTGAGGTTTTGTTTTCAGGTGTGTTCTGGTTGTTTAGGCTCAGTCCTGGTTTCATTTTGGATGTCGTCTTCGAGTCTTTCAATCTAATGTGTGATCTAATGTGATGCATAAGTTAGGTTTCCATCTGAATGTTTACATTTTTTTTTAGCAAATTAAGTTCAAAATAGTACTCCATCAAAATGAAGCCGTTTTTGCCGTCTTCACGGGTCTGCTGGAACCGATCGGTGGAAGTTATGACAAAAATTATGTCGGTCCTATGACAAGACTGTAGGCACTGTAATGCTCTAGCAACAAATAAGAAGACTCATACGCACACAAAGCTTGTGAGCTAAAATAAGCAATTGAGCTTGACAAATTGGTCACCTGCTTCTTGCGCAAGGTATCAATGATCAATACACAGGAAATAATCGGCCTGAATTTAAATAAACGCTTGCTTGTTATATTCTACTTGTGTTTGTAACTGGCTTCTCTGTCACAATCATTTGGTGCTTATAATGACAGTGGAGGATTTTGTATTGATATTGACAATAACCTGATCAATTGTTGCCAAATGTGCTTTATAATTTGTAGCGATGGCTTTTGGGAAGGCATCTGAGGCAGATGTTCCGTGATGTCATTGTTTATCTGCAAATGCTGTTTCCTAGGCTAAAAGTTGTTTCTTCTTATTGACATGCCAAAAAGCCACCACCTCCAAAAACGTTTTTGATGATGAATTTCATCATCTGTGAAAATTCAAATAAAAATAGGTGGATTGAACCCATCAATAATCCCGTCATCTTGAATGCTTAAATCAGGTTCTATAGATATAATCCAGGAAGCTGTGGTTAAACAAATGCTGAAGTAGAAGTGGGCCACTTCCTTAAAAGCGTTTGGCAATAATCTTGTGCTGGATGACTGACTTCAGCGTGATTGGAGATTGCGGAAGAATTTAAAAATAGAATATTCTTCAAGTCTTCAGTTTGTACAGACGTGGAACCATATTAGATTGGTGGTCACGTTGTTATGACTGAGCTGAATGTCATTTTTTTTAATGCCGCAATACAGAACTACTTTACACAAATAACAATGGATAACGGTTTTAACCATTGAATTTGTAATACCTGTAGCTATTATGACCTCGTACTTTTCATTTTCACATGTATTCTAATATGTGATCTACACAGCACACTCTTTTTTGTTGTTTAAATCTGCTTTCCTGCTTGCTGGATTGGGACCACCAACTTGATACCTCAAGTTCAATGATGCATGCCACTGTCAGTAGTTCTCAGAGAGATGAAGGTCAGCCCTTTGTAGTCGTGTTGGCCAGTGAGGGGTGTATGCTGGTTGTAGTAGGACTGGGCGTTTAATCGTTCATGATCAAGTACAGTGGTACCTCGGTTTTCGAACGTCCTGGAATTCAAACAAATCGGAGTTCGAACAAAAATTCAAATTCAGATTTCAAACGAAAATCCAGAACTCGAACGCCCCCGAAAAAAGCTGGAACAAAACATAACGTGTGCGGACCGATCAGCTGACCCACAACGCACTTAGTTATTGTGTATAACGCAGCCTCTGTATGTAGACGTGTCCCGTTAGCTACATTTACTGACTGTTTTTTCTTCATATTGAGGTGTGAAACCTTTCCTGTCTCCGCACTGCACCGTGGTAGAGTGTCACAGGGGAGGTGCTCGCTCTCCTCCGAGGCTGGAGCGCACACTCCAGGGTTTGATGTCCTGTTGTGGGCTGGAGCTGGGACAGGGATGAGGCGAGTCTGGGACAGAGCGTGACTTGGTTTATGACTTTGTCACAGCCAAACTGCACAGAAGCGCACATTCAGAGCTGGACACGCACCGGGCACCTCTTCACTTCTGGAGAGACGTCACTCACTCGGCAACCCCTCCCACATGCAGCGGCCACACACATAGAGGAACAGCGCACCTGCAGCAGACACTCTACATTCACTCCTACAAAAGCCTATTTTAAGGCTTGGAACGCATTGTTTCTTTTTCCATTAATTGTATTGGGAAAAATCGATTCAGATTTCGAACAAATTGCTTCTCGAACGGCCGTCTGGAACGGATTGTGGTCGAGAACCGAGGCACCACTGTATTGTGGACATTTTCTCAATTGTAATTATCACTACACTAAAGTGTGCTGTTTCAAAAATATTATGTGTCCATTCTGTTGTCTCAGGAGCGATATGTCGTAGAAATGAGCACATTAACTAATCCCTGCTCGCCAAAATGAATGCTACCATGCCTTCAGAATTGGGCATGGAAAGAAACATGTTTTTTTTCCCCTTTCTTTTTTAAATGAAATCTCATGTGATCAGGCATGATAAAACAAAGTGTGAACATTGAAACAAGTGGAAAGTTACATTCATCCTGGAGGTGGGCATTATGATAGTGGTTTCTGGTGTGTTTTTAACTGGAAAATCCAAACTGATTCATCATAATAACTCACTGACCACGTCACTTCTGTACCTCTGAAAGTTCAGAAGTGACACATTAAACCCATGTGTTTTATTGTCATCAATTCAATAATGTCAAAACGTCCTCTATTACTTCTTTGTTTGATTTTTGATGATCCATTCCGTACCTGTTGGGGGGCGGGGGAAATCCTGGCCTGGCAGGAAAACCCTGATAAGACAAGTTATGTGTTATATGTGTGATGTATATTTTGCCATGTTGCCCAACTCCAGGTGTACTCTGTTTTAGCTGGACAAGATATAGAAATTTTAGAAGAGCTGATTGTGTTTTGTCGATGTTTGTCAAAATTACACTCATGCTAAGGCTCTTTTTAATATGCCACATGTGGCAGTTGAGTGGGTGCATAGATTAGATCTAGTTTGTGAAGATATTTATTTTCATTTTAAAGGATGGAAACACGCTGCTGTCCCATAATGGTCCAAGATGTGCTTGGTTGAAATTGTTGTCAGAGTCAGACAGAACAAAAGTCTCCTTCTATTTTTATCCCACTGTCAGTTCTTTATTTAGTTTGTCAACTCTTACAGTATGACTGCATGAACGTCATTAAATGGTCTCCCACAGTTGCAACTTAACATATGATTTTACAATTAAAATATATATAGTCAGTTCAGTTTTTTTTATAGTAATAATAGATCTTTCATTATGTATAGGTGCCATATTGTCAGCCTAAATGTTGATTTAACAGGAGAGGAAAAACCTGTTCTGAACCCTGTTCTCAAAAGGCATATCTTTCATTTGACTTGCATACCTCGCACCACTGGGCCAGCTCTTTCTCCATGCAGCTACACCAGGCTTGTCCCAGCCCGTCCCAAACACTGTTTTCAGCAGGGAAACTACATCTGTCATTTAGCAGAGTGTAGCACAGTTATGTGAAATGAACCAGTGCTGGGAAGGTTTGGTGAGTTTTGTTGAGGTAAACCTGTAAGCACTTTGGTGGGTTGACTTGATCCTCTCCTGTTTTATCAGCATTTAAACTGAGCGGCTGTTAAGCATTTTTTTCCCAACTGACTGAGACCTCACATGTGAAGATGAAAAAAAATCTGTCATCTCTCGGGTGAGATTTCAATGCAGCACACCACACATTTGTCCAAGCAGAGAATGAGAAGCTCCTCCTGGCAAGAAATCTTGAATGATCACATTTAATGATACAAAGTGGAAGCATCACAGTATCTTTATAACTAAATGACAGGAATACGTGCACTGTTTGTGGAACTAAATCTCTCATGCACAATGCTTAATCCAACAAACAAACTCTGGCTCAGAGTCTCAGTAACCACTAATGCAGTGAGGAAGGTTTATTTTGTGAAAACTAAATGTTAAACTATGATCGTGATTGTAAGATCTCCGGGTGATCTTTACGCTTCTTAGATTTGGTCGCATGTGGCTCTCTCCATTCAACACTAAAGGGGGAAGGTAAAATTGCAATTTTCTTTATCCAGCCATTGTGAGAACTGTATAAGACGTGAAGCTGAGTTGATAATTGATGGATGGTCTAAACTTTGAACTATTATTCAACATTTACAACAGCAAGCGTTCACTCCTTTTCCTGACAATTTACTAGTATCTAGGTTTGGCTTGTCTGGGGAGTAATGAGCAGTATGGTTGGTTTTGAGTGAGGCTCATGTTGAAAATGTGATAAAACTGTACCTAACTAGCCTGGCGGTCCGTCACTGCGCTGTGCATCAGGTGGTGTATATTCCATGAGAACATGAGGACAGTGTGGCCACCCTCACTTGTGTGACAGCCCTATAAAAATCTGTGATGCACTTATTAAGTAGGCGAATACCAATTCTGGTGTCTGTATTGATACATCCTTAAGAAATTGAGTTAGAAAAACATGTCAGCATAAACCGTTACCCCTGCGTGATCTGTTCTGATAGTCAAGCCTCTTGACATCACAAACCCTGTTCATGAGATCTTCTAAACAGAGCTGCCAATGGAATTCACTGAGCGACTCTTTAACTGCTCCCAAGTATGGTCTTGAAAGATGAAGATTTGTCTTTTTGTCTGTGAGGAGGAGGAACGTATATTTGCGATTCTTAAATGCCATGGTTCTGATAAAGGCTGTTGAATTTGCAGTCTTTTGGAGCTGCCATATGCTCAGAGGGAGGTGCACAGATAACAGTAATTGGGCTGTTTTTGTTCCGTTTTCAGTTGTTCCCGACCTTGGATGGTGAACACCTGATTTTTGTAATTCATATAGGAAGAGAATCCTTGTGTCTGGAGTGTTGAGCTAAGTGATATGGCATAAAAAGAGTATCACAATATATGTTTTCATATCGTTCGATATTTATTATTCTCATTTTTTTAAAACATTGTTTAAAACACCTTTTTTTTAAAGCAGAGGACGAATGAAAGTGGAGTTATTTTAATATATATATTTTTTACATTAAAAAAACGAAAAAGCAAGAGCAAGCTGAGAAGAGTTGAATCTCCATGTCTGCACCATAATCATTTGGGTGATGCCTCTTCATGTGCCTAAAAATATTTGTTGTGCAGCCTGTTTGTTGTTGTTGTTTAGTTGAATAAATGCATTCAACTAAATGTAATCTCACTCCTTCGACCGCAGTATTCACACGCAACATTTTGAAATGCCACACTTAGTCTTCATCATCATCTGCTGGATTCAGAACACTGGAATCTCTGTCTCTCTCTCTTTTTTTTTTTTTTTTTTGAGGATGGGATGAGTCCAATCAATAAACAGGATGATGGCTGATAATCAACATCGACCAGAAAAACAATGAATTGCTCAGCCCTACTGGGATGTGTGACCGGCTATAAAACTGTTCAGGGCTGACAATTGTAAATGTTAAACATTTATGACCAAAAACGATCTGTATGGATCTGGGATCAATGGTAATCTGTTTATAATTGGCCTGCAATACCTGTACAATTGGGGAGAAAACACTGGAGGAATCTTTAGGGAACTTTAAGGGTGGATTGTGTCAATTCTGCATTATGTACAGTATTGTAAACTGTGCATTTGTACCGAGGGGGGATGTATTTAAAAGTCTTTAATGATTCTTGAAACCCATGTTCTACTGTTCAGTGAAAACACAAATGCTGTTTCTGGACCTTGTGCTTCAGCATTGCCTCGGTGATAAACGTAATGTCGTGGCTTTGCAGGGAGGAAGACAGGATGTCTTGGCAAAGGCAATGTGTGGGTTTTGCAGAATCAATTCCTCTTTGCAACATGTAGGGCTGTATATATGTGCACAGGCAAATTTAGAAGTGTGAACTGTCAGGCAGGAACTTGATTGAAAGATTTGCCAGTGGTTTGCACTCTTGAATTTTGATGTTACACTGACAGTGATGCTTGCATGCTGTACTTTCACACATTGCATTTCTCACTGGTCTCCAGCTTTTCCATGGAGTTGCTAATTCTTATAAATCCTAATCAGTTTTTGGTAAGTACTCAAGTGCAATTTGTTTCTACAATATCTAAAGGTTTATTGGTTGTAGAGTCAACAAGGGTGTGCTCCTTCCTGGGGTCCATGATGTGAGACAGAGAGGCATTTGCGTTTGGAAGTCTAATGACGGTTTATCAGCTGACGCCCTCTGTTTTTTTCCCCACACAGTGATGAGACCATGACTCCACCATGTGAAAGCTGACACCAAAACAAAGCAGTGGAGAGAGTCTGGAGGGCTTTTGTTCATTGTTGTAGTTTTAAATGCAGTGTTAATAGAAGAAGGAAGAGTGTTTGCGCGGTGAGGAAGCCAGCAATCGTCTGCCAAAGTTCCCATTCTGGTCCCTGTTTTAAAACATTGTCGGATTCAGTTGGCAAGTGCCCGTTACCCTGTAAACAAACACTGCATTACACACAAAACAGACAGATTCGGTCGGTTCCGTCTTTGTGTAAACAGCACCTTAAAGAAGGTGTTACCAAATGAGTCCAAATGGCTCAAACCAATAGAATCCAATAGCTTATACTGTGGGCCATAAATCAGCATGCACTGTACAGTCATCTTGTATGTTTCGCAGTTAGTGCATTGTAAAGGCAATGCTTATTTATCAATAATAAATGAACAAAATATTTGTGATAGTTCATTCATCTGAGTTCAGACTCTAGATTTTGCTGGCACACCCACCACATCATGTTTCCTCTGAAGTTTCAGTTTCTCGCCCCATTTCCTGTCGACAGAATAGAGGATTCACTCAGACGTTTTACTAATGGTGGATTGACATCAGGGCAAATGTACTTTCCATGTTTTCTTCTGAGATCAAAGTAAAAGACAGAAGCAGCTTGCTGTCTTTGATGGTGTTCTTGATAACATTTCATGCCACATTTTGACTTTAGCCCTGCTAGTCCCAAGCTGTTATATGTTGTAGCTGTTATATTTTGAAAAAACAAAAGCTATTTGGGGTTGGGGCTAGCCTAACCCTAACCCTGCTGCATGCTTATATATGCATTGGAGAATGAAGAGGCTGGTGACTCTGGTAAAAGAACCAGAGTCACCAGCCTAAATGATCCCTTACTACATGCTGTACAGTTTTGTTCATCTTCTTTATATTTATGCAAGATAAGCATTCAGTTGTGTCACTTGCGTATCTGTGATGGTTTTCTGAACGTTGACATGTTTATTTATATATATATATATATATATATATATATATATATATATATATATAGATAGATAGATAGATAGATAGATAGATAGATAGATAGATTTCAATCAGATTCTGCAAAATTAGTGGGCAGAAACACTTTTTTTCATGGAAACTGTGATGTCACTACGAGTAGGGCATTATACAGGCACTAATGATCCCCCCCGAGCTAAAAGCCTGCACTCATGTACGTGATGGTCCTCCACTTTTACTCCATTAAAACGCCTATGCATCAACATGCAATGCTGAAGACTGCATTTGGCAGATAAAGGACGCAGAAGTCCACTTTCCCAACATCAACATATTATGCCATGAGAGTGACAATTGGATGAGATGACTTGGTCCTCAATGACAGAAAAAGTCCTGTTGTCTAAAACCATGAATTCTAAGAGTTTCATTGTTGCAACTTTGTGCTTCTCGCCGGTCTGCAGTAGTCTGTAGTATTGGTCTCTACTTCCGCTACCGCTAGCATTAGCTTTGCCGGCTTTAAGCGTTGCCTGAAGAGGAGTGGCGAGTTTGAAGTGTCTTATATTTGCTATGTTGAAAGAGATGACTGAGGTCCCTCAATGACTTAGTTCGGTTTGTTTGACTTGTATATTGCTGTCCTCTGAAACTGAGTTCTCACTCCACTCACTGGGAGCGCAGTGCTATGACGTGTTTTTTTGTGATTAAGTCCATCTGTTTGCGCTTTAATAAAGGACTTGTTTCAGCTTTTAAACCTGGTTTGTGCGTCGCTGCAATGTGTGTGCGGTGGAGAGCTGTAGTAGGTAGGATTGGTATATGGGATCAGCTGCCAAAAAAGGAATCAACCGATCACGATCCTGCATAATTAACAATATTGGCGCGCCAATCGATTGAAGCATTCGAGCTGCCTCACAACTGAAATGTGTTAAATGTTTGTCATTTCAAATTTATAACAATGTAATGCTGGCAAATGGCTCCCTCACATAAAATGCTCCATTAAACTACAACAAACACGGGGTGTGTGTCCACTGTGCAAATGAATCATTTCTGGTTTCAGGTGATCACTAAGGTAAATCGTTGAAGCATTTAACTTATTAAAGCAGCTAAAACTAGCCTAGTTTGTTAATAAACACTAAACATTGAGGTAACATTTAAGTTCTGGCAAAACCATGCGACTTCACACAAACTCCCAAGGCTGAATGAGTGGCTGTCACTGGGTGCCTATTGGTGAGAGAACCTTTGCATGTATACCATATGTGGGTGAACACACGAATATTACAGTGTAGTCGACATGAAGGCACAATGTGGTCAGTAAATAGCAACGCAGACACAACAGTTAAATATGTTATAAGTTGAACGCACCTGCTTATGAGTGGAGACGCTCTCACTTCCTCCCTTAGTTCATATATTTATCTTCATTCTAGTTGTACACACCAAAAAGCTTTGTTTTATTCATCCCAGAGCAGTTAATTGCTGCATTAGTGTGTGGCTTTATTAGGTTCCTCAGCATTCCCAGCTGAGATGCTCAGATTCTGAAGTGGTTTTGTCGTAGAATGTGCAACCAATGGAAGAAAATGAATGATGCCGTATGGATGATTGATTTTATTTCTAATTTTATTTATGTGTCAAAAAAATGCAGCTTCAGACTGATTTGGAAATTTGACAATTCAGATTGAATTTTGGTGACTGTTTGCTTTAGTAGCTTGAATTGGGTCTTGAATGTCTTTTGCTTTTTAATTTTAATTGTGGCACGGAATGAGCAGTCATGTGGCAGAAAATGAAAATGCAGTTGAAAAGGTTCTATGGCCATGTCTAAAAGAACTGTTGTGAGGCAGCCACCTTGTCTTGTCTCACTGTGTAATTGTGAAAATCTATGTTGAATACACGCCTTTCTGTACACAGGCTATTCATGGCCTATCTTATTTCCTCTCTTGTGTTGCTCTCATCGATTCCATTACAGATAGGTCCTCTGCACAAATTTGTAAAAAAGAAAAACAAACCTGAATCAGTGGCGTGACAAAGGTCTCAGCTGTATAATGATTTCTGTGGACTTTTTTAAACTGGTCCTCAGCAACTTTTGGATATATAGATGCATTTCAGCTATTGTGAAATCAGCTGCTCATTGTGAAATTTGCTGAGATCACAGTCGACCTACTTCACTGTTTTCATCATATGGTTGTTTTGTTTTTAATAATGGTCATTCAGTTCGAGTAGTGGGATTGTTATAGTTATTGTGAGACTCCTGTTACACCACTAGATGGCAATAGTTCTTCATTTAAGTCTATACAGTCTATATAGTTATATAGTTCCACCATATATATATATATATATAGATATATATATTTTCTCTTCATCTTTTTGTTCTGTCAACAATTGACATGTTTAGTGATATGTTTGGTGGTTTCTTGAATTTGCGAAGAAAAATAAAATGCTGACGCAAGAAATCTCAATGTTTTCATGATAAAGCTGCCAAGTTATGGTGTGAGAGGGTCATCAGATGACTAGATAAACAGCTATCGAACATCTATACAATAGATGATAATGTTTAAGGCCAGACCAGGAAACAAATATGTGCAGCACATGGGTTTCAGCACAAAGCCCCAAATTTTTCTTAACTGTTCCTTTGAAAATTCATGTTGTGTCCTTGGAAAAGCTTAGCTAAGATAAATATTCCATAGAAAAAGTAACAAAAACAATATGCACAGCAATAGCAGCTAATAGCAACCGTGAACCCCAGAGACAGAGGTGTGGTATAAGGTAACATTACAGTATTTAAGTGAAGTCTACGTTGTTGGTTTGATCCTTTCGTTGTTCTTTGAAAAGGAGATAAAATATTTTTATTTCATATTAAGCACTTTTTTTATTGTTTATTCATCTACTTTAAATGTTTTCTATACAGTGTTCAGTACTATTGTTATTGGTGAGTTTGAAAAAAGAGACTTCTGTGAGTGATTTAGTTGAGAAAGAAAAAAGAAACAATGGGCAAAAATTGCTATCAATCGGCAATCTGTATTGGCCAAAAAAAGGCGATCGGTGCACCCCTGTATTACCTTATGCTCGGCCTTGCAGAAGAATTATTGTCAGTGACAATGTTATTATTTGGACACAAAGAGGAGATGAATGGAGCCATAATTGGTGAATGAATTAGCCTTTTAGAGCATTGTGTGAAGTGACAGGAAGTGAATCTTTGTCTACTCGACAGAGGGCAGATTTACATCCCCTTTCTTTTTGGTTCAGAAAAAAGAAAACAGGGCCAAGTGGGTCGGATATTTCACTTAAAAAATGATCCCAGATGATTTCAAGAATTTCCATTTAACAAGCGGAGCCTGCATTCATCACTGGTGCACTCTGGGCTTTTTAATAATGCATAGTCATTGCTCATTCTCACAGCCCCCCAACAAAGGGTACAGCAAGAGGGGATGGTTTCAATCATCTTTGTTCTGTCAATTAGGTGGAGTCAGGACAGCAGAAAATGTAGGAACGAAATCTTCCCTTAGAATAATGGAACTGCTACCATATTTTGTGACTAGGACAATATAGTGGTGTTTCATAGTTTTCACATTTCTTGCTTCTGAATTGCCTCCTCAGCTTTGTTGTAGTGCTGTTTGATGACTATATATATATATATATATATATATATTTGACAACTTCTCTGAATGTACCATACAGAGAGAGTTAGGGAGGATTTGCATAGGTATAGGGAATGTGGTTTTAGTAGACTATGTGAATATCCTTGTTATTGTGTAGCCTGCTTTTTCATATTTGGTATACATTTTTATCCTCTTAGTTTTTGGATGTATTTTAAATTTTCACACTAGATGTACTTTCTTGTTTTACTTTGCTTGACCATTGTTTACTCTTTTAATCCAAATGAGAGCAAATTATTTTGGTGTGACATTTCTCCTCGTGAGTTATGTGAGTTATGTGACTGATCCAGCAGGCTCGATTTGTTTCTTCTTTCTTTTTCTTTTTTCTGATACATTTTTGTTGCTTCGTCAAGCGTCTTTGTTGGCAATTCTACTTTCTGCCTTTTGCATAGGCTCACTCGCTAACCAACATACAGGCGCACGCACACACACACGCAAGGCCGAAAGGGTGTGGAGCATATGTAGAGCAGGTTGGAATAATTGAGGCCATATCAGGCTTTTAAACATTTGGAGCTGTCTTTTTATTCATTCGACCAGTACCAGCATAGAAGGGATGGGTGCGGGAAGGGGGTTCAACCGGGTGTTGGGTGGTGACTGGTAAATTAGTGCAGTCAATGCAGCCCCCGCCCCTCCCTCATAATCCTGAGGGCTTCAGATTGAGGTCAAAACATTTGTGTAGAGACAACAGGGGTGGTGGTAAACAGAGGTGGGTAATAAGCTCATTCTACAGTCCAAGTGTGGGATTTGCTTCATGCATGATGCCATTGGTAGGCCGCATGGCTTATGTTCGCCACATCTCTCTGACAGTATTATGTGTTTTTTTTTTCAAACACAATTTTGAAAGCGGACATTCATAGCCAGCAGTTCCGAATAAGAAAATTGGTTTTCACTTACCATTCAGAAGTTCGTATTTGGTCTGCGAGGATATGCTGAGCTCGTCTCTTGTTTAACCACCATCATCTGTTGTTGTTTGTCTGTTCAAATAGTGCTGGATGTTTTAGCTGGACAAACGATTGCCCTCTACTTGCTCTATCGGTAATTGTGAAAATAGCTCATCGAACTTGTTTTTTTCTTCTACTCGTCTGGTTTTCCATCACAGTTAAGTAAAATGATTTGTTTACACCAACTAAAAAAAGCTAAGTTATGAATGGTATTTAGTCATAGGCAAGACAACCTGGTTGTCTGCAGCACAAGGTGATGCAGACAAGCAGGTTGACCCAGAAAACTCATGCTGTGAGTTTCTAATGATGCCTCTGAGGGTTGTGTTTTGCAGTACAGCGGATACGCTTTGTTCACAGAACATGGTCAGAGTCGCATATGCATGATTAAAACCTGCACTGATTTGAGCTGCGTGCTTGGCTCTGTTGTTCTACATATAGGAGCACCACTGAGTGTAATTTCCCGTTGTTGCTATAATCCAGAAAATGTTTACACTCTAGATACATTTAAAAACAATTGTTTCTCCCAGACAGTCTGTCGATCTTTCTCCTCAGCCTTTCTGTCAACACCACACACACGTTCATGCTGCCCAAACGCTGACCTTTAACAGGACTGGACTGTGGCGGAGAATCCTTGTTGTCTCGGCAGGAGGGAGTGTTGCTCCAGCACCTCCTTCCAGACAGATAGGCTCCTTTTCTCGCTGAACAAAATATGTGTTTTTCTCCTTCTGTCAGTGGTTAGTAATGGAGTCTTACTACACAGATTGACTGCCTATTAATATTTTATAGATGTAGATTTGTGAAGCTGCGGGAGGACCAGCTTGCCACACAATGTTTGTAAGCATTGTGTTAATATGCGTTAGCTGCTGTGGGGCGTAATAAGTAAAAGATGGAGGAATTTCAAGCATCTGTTGAGATGGATGGAAAGATTTATGACAAAGGAGCTGGATTTCAGAACAGTATTTGTCTTCTTCTAATGACGAACCATTTTGCTGGCTGTTCACTGTTTTTGTGCTTGGGTCCTTTTCACAGCTTTTAATTTCACAAATGTGTATTTTATCAAGCTGCATGGATACTAGTGTTTTTTTAATCTCCAGCTGGATCCATAAACCTCTGTAGTACTGAGACAAAGAAGGAGGCTCAGGGCACAGTGAATCTATTTTCTGAAAAAAAGGGGGGCTCCTGTCAGCCTTTGTGTCCTAATTGAAGTTTCGCGCACCCCCATCATGTCTGTTACGATAGGGTGAAGAGGGGAGGAGGGGTGTTGGGGGGATACAGAATGGTGGTGGGGGTCTCTCCGCAGGTCTGCATGTACTGTATGATGCCGTTTGCATGTTGCATGTCTGTCTGCCCCATTCCACCTTACGGTAACACATGAAGAGAGAAAAGCTGTCAATGTCAATGAGGACTTTGGATGATAAAAATCCACTATTTCACAATATTTTTTTCTTTGTTGGTGGCTACATCTGCTGCAAATCAATTCTAATTTGATGAAGTACATTAGCGTAGTCATAACGAGAAAGGGAAGTTGAATCTCTGCGGTTATGACAAATAGCGGCTGAATTTGTGCACAACTGTATCTGTTACATATCGAAAAGCAATCCTTTTAAGTTAGCACACAATGTTTTCGGACGATCAAATGGAGAAGTGCGCACCTTCTAAGACATTTTCAGGGCTACTGTGTGTTGCATATGAGGGCAATTCATGTTCATTCAAAAGTGACAGCTTGAATAATTTCTGACTGGTGGTATTATTGTATCACTGACTTTAGAATTTTGATATGTATTGACTTCATCAGTGGAATGCATCAACAACTTCAAGGACCTGGTCCTTGACTTATGTTTGTTAGAATTAGGGTCATGTGACCATTTCATGGCGTGAAAGTACCATCATAATAAAGATAAATTAACATTTATATTGTGTTTTTTCTTAATTCAAGACACTGTTGGTTGACAAGTATTTATTTTTATTGAAAGAAGTTATTAAATGAATGTCTTCAATACCAAACCCCAAAGAAGCTGTGCCGCAGATCTCTTACAAATTCAAGAAGGAATATGAATCTTATTTGGGTTCCGATTCAAGGCCTGTAAATAAAGTGCCACATTTCCATTCCTTCTTTTTTTACAAGGTAGAGAGAAAGTAAAAGTAGCAGGAAAGAGTGCTGTGATGTCTGCGCAGAATCAGTAAGGGGAGGGGGCGAGGGAGCAGGGGAGAGAGAGGAGGAGGGGATGCAAGTGAGCAAGCAAGCTGACAGGAGAGAGTGCTTCCCCTTCCCCTAGCAACCATCGGCAGTGGTCTCCTCCAGCCTGTTGTTTTGGGTCTCTGTGTGACATAAGCACACAGTACTCAATCTCCCGCGCAGTCCTTTTCTCTCACTCGTTTGCATGTTAGATTTGGAGTTGTTCTGAGATTCCTTCTCAACCCCGTGGAAATGGAGGCTGTTTTATGAGGACAAAAGACACCTGAAGTAGGAGCCACTGAAAAGCAGGGACATTTTTGTGACAGTGATTGAGCTTGAGGGACTGGGAGAGGACAGCAGGATGGAGCCCCTCAGTGCTCATGGATTACCTCGACTGTCCTGGATCGACACCCTCTACAGCAGTATGTGTCTCTGCATCCTTCTATTCTCACCATGGCTGATGTATTGTTGTGCTTTGCTGTACTTAATGGCATCTTGTCGGTCTGCCTGTTCTACTTGTTTGTGGCAGTAGTAGATGACTTGCACTCATGCTCTACTTTTACATGCCTCTGGACTTCCAATTAACGTGCATTAGTGTGTCCATAAGACGAGTCCCTATGTACTTCCCTTCCTGGGCAGCCCTCCCTGCTCCTTCATGCTGTCATTATGCATTATTTTTGGTTGCAATAGCTGGGAAGCTAGCTCGCAATGAGGATGAAGCGGAACTTGCTGTTCCATTCTATCCAGGACACAAGCCGTGTGATGCTAAATTTTTAATCCACTCAATGTTGTGGGCTTCATGCTGAGCTGCCTGACCCCTCATCACATGTTGTCTTTATAGGATTCACATGCCTTTTAAATGTTAATTGGTCATCTCCCTTTTTAGGTTTTGACGTGACATAAATAACGTAAATATGTAGCCTAGATTTAAGCCAAAATTATTGTTAAAGACAAATCTTTTGAGGCGAGACTGAAGGGACATGTGTCAGTTTCAACTACATAACCCTCAACATTATGTGTGTATCAACTCTAAAGTACAGTACCCTTGTGACTTGTCTACAGATGACCTCCAATTTAGATGAACAAATAATATAGTAAATAATAAATAATACAGCTTCAGTCCACCCCAACACAATCTCCCAATGCCAAAGTATCCTTCATAAAATTTCCTGGATCTGAAAGCAAATGTGGCACAGATTCCAAAAATGGTTCAATCCTTTGATGTTAAAGTTTCCAAAAAAAAAAATCCTGGATCCAGACAGTGATGGATGATTTGTTCTGAATTTCCCCACTGTGGGACAAATGACGGATATCTAATCCAGGGATATGTAATCTTCTTCCATTCTCATCTTTGCTGAATTTAATTCAAATCTGTCCATAATTTTTCATGTCGTTTTGAAGACAAACGAACAAACCAACACCACTGAAAACATAACCTCCTCTGCAGAGGTGAGAGGTGAGAAAACAATGTATTTCAATGATTATGCAACAGAAAATAATGAAAAACAATGGCCTGAGTGAAATCGTTGCCACACATATTAAGTTCTTCATAAAAAAAAAAAAAGGTCTGCATCGGAGTGATAAAATGAAACGAAAACAATTACTTCTTAGTCAGTCAATAGTCAATTGTTATGTCCTAAACAATGTATTCAATACGTGTTCACCTCAGAGTGTTTCGACCTGACAGGTGTTATGCTTACGGTGTTTGATTATTGTTTTGCTTGACAACTTAGTTGCGATAAAACAATATCTTTAACTTGATGAGAATGTTTTGGTCCAGTTATTTATCATTCACCATGAAGGTTTTCCACAGAAGCAATTCCACAGAATGAGTCCATCTCTAAATTGCTTTATTGCAGTACTCCGTTCTTTGTCCATTTTGTGCTTTCTTCTATGAAAGAAGTATGCTATTTTAAATCTCATAGTTCATGTTATTTTTTAATTTTTACCTTTATTTTATTGAAGCATTTGTCTTGCGACTTTTTGACAGAATCCTGACAGTAAAATAATATAAAACATGAAATCCTGACAGTAAAAACGTTTTCCTGATAACAAATTTGCTACTCTGAAGGTTTCACATCAGCATTTGATATCCATTAAATCGAAGACAGACATATTTAGTAAGTCAATGGATACAAGACGCTGCTTCATTTGATCAGCAAAAAATCATATAGTCGCTCTTGGAGCATAAATGAATCCGCTTTCTGACTGACAAGTGACGTAGAACAGACGTCTGAACTCTTACATCCGAGATGCTGACTAATTTAAGGACACACTGCGTTTACAAATCGAAAACATCCAATGCACTGTCCATTCACATGCTGCGACTTGCAGAGCAGCTGACTGTAAAGATATTTTAGCTGAAAACATGAAGGACAGGCTCTTGGATCGGTCATCATCTCGGCAATTCTCAATCCGTCAAAATATTGGTCTTGAGCCTGATACTGATTCTGGATCTGATCGATCACATCCCTAACCACAAGTAACCTGGAATAAGTAAATAATAAGCATCTGAAGCATATATTGCAAATGTCAATATATTACACCTTGAGAGTGAGGAAGTGAAAAATTGTATGTAGATGGTCGTAAATTGCAGCCAAATTGACAGTCGACTAGTCACGACTATCTTCTTCTTCTTCTGATTGTAGTCTTAAACACTTAGCACTGTGTTGCCATGAATGTGTTTGTGTTTGCTGCCATGTTGGTCCCGAACCCTAATTAGTCGATTTCTGTCGACTAGTCGTTGTAGCCCTAATGTTTTTGGATGCATAGTCAGCAGAAAAATGATGGTGCGTTATGTAAGCTGCAGTATTTGGGGTGTCCTAGTGGATGGGTATGTGTAAAACCAGAGACACTACTGTCAGACTGATTTCTCTAATCCGGGTGGGAGGATAGGGATGAGAACCATTCGTGCACGGCTCTAGTCAGCCTGTGCACAAGGATCAACCTGTGAATGATGATCAATTACAAGCTCATACGTTCTGTTTATGTGCCATTATTCATTGTTTAACTTAGTTACCCAAGAACATGCAGCAATGAAACATATGTCATTTTAATACTGTTACATAGGGATGTTCCAACCCAAGGTTTTATGCTGCCTATCGCTAATACTGTTCACACAGATTGGCTGTCAATGTCTCCTCAAAAAGTTGTTATGATTAGAGCATGGGTACATGGTGTGGATAGAAAATGAACCATAAAAAGACTGTCATTTAGACAAACGTTTTGGTGACTTTGGCCAAAGAGTTATTTCAATGAAGTTTTCTACTTGAATGGATATCACTATTTCCAAAGGTTGTTGCCTGAAAACGGTTGGCGATGAAGGCAGACTGTAGAATATAATAATCTTCAGTATGACCGAAAGTTTGGAATGTGAGTTAATTCACTCTGTAATATCTGTAATATGACAGACCTCATCTGGTGTAGCATGCGACCACAGATATCTAAAAAAAACACATAAAAACATAATCTTGTAACAACAACAACGATCCTACCAGCTACTTTTCGCTTGCTGTTTAATCCGTGCCTGGAAACACCAGGCTGAGGCAAAATGTTTTACAAAGCTAGCTCTCTCATGTCTCTTGACAGTCTACTTTGACTAACTATTGACCGTCTGGACACATTTCCTAGATGCTATTGAAGAAATAATGTGAATAACCGATAGTTTTGTCATATTCTATTCTTGAAATAATAATACAAACTGTCGGTTCCCTGTCTAGTGTGATGAATAACCTTTTCACAATTCTTTCTCCTAAAATGGTTGTTTTTTTTATTGCTTTGACCGAATCAGAATTTGTTGATGGTCCCTAACTGATGCCGGGTTTTAACATTAGTGCTGCCTGTGTGATTGTGTCTCTGATCAGTGAACCCTAATCGGGGACATGAAAGAGAATGCTGCCGCCAAAACTGGAGCGTATGTTCATCGAATATCCAACTTTTTTCACCGTAGTGGTTCACTGAGGGGCCACCACAGCGGGGGACCTGCATGTGCTGGTGTGAACCAAGGCAGACGATCGTGTCAGAAAACCTGTAGGACCACTCGCTCTAATAAAACAAACACCAATCCATGGACTCCAGGGAGTCGACCACTGTCATTATCAAAGGTTTTGCGTATTAAAATAAGTTTTAAACTGTGATCATGAACCAAAGTCCACCACAATGTCCACAACTGTCACACACGCGGCGCGCCGTCATGGTCTTGTCGTGTTCAAGTATGCAAGTCCAATGCCGCGAGTGAGCTGCGTGTTTATTTAATTTATCGTGAGATGCAGAATTATCATCGCAGGGATTGTTTTTGGTGCTATATTATGTACGATAAGTTATCACCCATCCCTAAACGTAGCATAACAAAGACAAACACACTGAGCAGCCAGATGTTCACTGTCGTGCTTCACAGACACATGAGGCCCATCAGTTTTTCCACTGAAAGATATGTGCCAAGAGGCTGAAAGAACGGTCCTCAATCCAGGCACTGTCCTCCGAATTTAAAATGCAACATGTTTAAAAAAGACACTTTTATGTCCATACCTAACGCAGTGTGTAAGCAGTGTTTGTAATCGGAAAGCCTTTCACTGGGAACAATTCCCCTGACACGTCTCCTACTATTATTAGGATGCTCAAAAAAACATTCTGCATGGTGACGTGGCTACTCATGGTGGGAATGTGTGTCAATGAGTATGACCTGTATCATTTATTGTGATTAACCTGCTCTTTTGTGTATATCTTTCTTCTCTCATGCTTTCTTTTAAATGTGTCTTTTGGTTTCCTCCAGAATTTTTAAAAATGTCTTCAGTATTTATGACGGATGGAATGGAATGTTCCTAACAAAAAAGTGATCCAACGGAGAAACAAGGGAGCAAGGGGATTCTTCCATTAAAACACCTAAAACTTCCATGATCATGTTCCCCAGTACAACCGGATAGGAAGTCGAGACCCCAGTGTGCCAGTCTACAATACAGTTTATTTCTTATTCTTTGAATTGTTGTTATGGTCCACGAATGAGTCATGCAAAACAGTTGACATTTGTACATCTTAAAAAAAGAGGTCAGAATTCTGAAGGTATGGCAGGTTTTTTTTTGCTGTGGAGGCCTAGGATTGTTCACATGTTGCAGAAAAAATGGTGTGTCTGGTTATGTGTTTTGTGAATTCAATTGATGGCATTTCTTCAGCCCACTCGTTCACAAGCTGAAGGTGTAGAAGATACTTGCTCGGAGAGTGTAACATTTTCGATGTGCTAGAATAGGGCCCAATCCCATTTCTCACCCTCAACCCAACACTTGGTTTTGAGTGCCCTCCACTATGCAGGACGAATTGAGAAATAATTGATGTCCCTAAGAATTGGGACAGCACTTTACGCTTACTTATATCCTACGTAAAGACAACGTAAGCATTATTGGCCGCCGTGGTGTGTTTCATTTACTGTATATGGAGTGTTGGAGACGTATTGGAAATGCCAGCTCCAGCATTTTTGCAGCCTCTTGCATCAGCGCTGATAATCTCACTTCAATTGATGAACCAACGGAGAAAAATCCATTTATATTCAGTAACCATACATATAAACAAACCAAAACCTAGTGACATGAAACCAGGTGATCAGCGCAAAGATATTTGTCATCGAAAAGTCCAACAAGCAGCAGAAGCAGATGCAAGTCATGTTCATCAAATTTACCAAAGAAAAAAAGAAGAAAAAAATGCCCTTGATGCAAACTGTGCGTCATGAATAAAATTCAGAATAAAATAAATATAATAAAATAACATCTAAATATCATAAATATTTTCTTTTTCAGAAATAAACTCTGAAGAAGATAGGTAACGTGTAACTGAAAGTGTCACCATAAAATGTTCCAATTCATTTTAAAAACACTTTTTACTGATGGAGCGCCATCACTTTCTTGATCATTTCTTCTTTTCAAGAACTTCTTCATAGTTGGTAACTATCACCGATTTGCAGCTGTCAAGTCAATTCAATAACACACTACTGCCACCATATGTGGCAAGTGTATTAAAACCCGAGCGTCTCATGTCCCAGAGGTGTAAAACCTAAAAAACATCTAGTGGCCCCCCCATTGTTTTTCAGTAATGTTATTCAAATCACACTTTGGTGTCCGGGGAATCTACTTGCACTTTATCTTCCCTCAAGTCTTCCCTCAAGAGTTCCCTCTGGAAACCCCTCGGTTTGAAGGGATCATTTCTAGTAATGATTGGCGACTGCAATTTAAGATTTTGTTGTCATTGAACTTTCAAACTTTATTGAACAATGAACTACAGTAAAACAATGCGTAAAATATAAATAATAATTTAACAGTTATATTTAACTTTCATCATGCAGGTTCAATGTTTCTCTCTAGAAACACCAATCTGTATGGTCAGGCTTCAGTGAACAGTGGAGATAGGAGACAATATTCCGAGCTGTGCACTTGCCTGGACGCAAACATTATTCCATGGTTCTGATGTTGTAAGCTGTGATATCGCATTCCAAGCTTTTTTAGCCATTTTTCATGAGAGAAGAAGCCACTCCTTTGATTGTACAACTTCTATATTTGACTGCTCTTCCGCCGTCTCTGCAGCGTGATGAATGACAAGGAGCGCTCAGGTTGAGCGTGAGCGATTGTTCTTATGCATTTATCCACTTCTAAATGGGTTCATAAATCTTTGTTTATCATAACATCTCCAACAAGCAGCTATCACAGGCTCACTGTCCTTACAGAGTAGCTTCCAACCGGGCCTCCGATGCGTGGTGCAGTGTTTGGGTGCACTGGGACAGAATGAGAGAAACTGGGTAGACGGGCGTTCAGCAAAATAATCGCTTCACAACCATTATCACGTTTTCATGATCATAGGAGGACATAATCATAATCCTAATAGATAATTCCAACAACTGACCAGCCCGAGCTCTCGCTCTTCGTATTGTATTGAGACACACTACACGTATAGTGATATTTACGAGTGTTAGGGCCAAAAACAAGTGTTAAGGTGAGCATTGGATCAGGCCGCAGGCCTTAACACTAGTACTCCTAAGACTGAGGGCACTCGCCGTTCATCACTTGAAATGACCCCTTCTAACCGAGGAGGCTGACTTGAAACAAAGTGGGAAGGTCAAGTGCGTATAGATTCCCCGAATACAAGTGTGAATTTAACAACATTACTTAAAAACAATGGGGGATTGGACAATAGGGACATTTTCGGAACGAGGACTACTTTACTTTCTCCTTGTATCACATGTTCGTGCCCGAAAGGGTCAAATATGTCCCACAAAATGTATACGTTAATGAGTATGTTGTTATTTCTTCTTAACAAACAACAGTCAGCCAGCATTCAGGCTAACGTGAACATCAACATACCGATAACATGCATCACTGAAAAGTCGGCTTTGGCAGGGCCCACTTCTTCCCTGTTGGATCACCAAACAATGTCATATCAGTGGCGATGCAAGAGCTCAGGAGGTCCAAAAATGGTCTCCAGGAGGTTTCTCACATTACATCTCGAGACACATCATAGTGGAAGGTACTCAGAACCAAATGCTAGTGTTAAGGGTGAGAAATGGGATTGGGCCAGTCATTTGCAGTCAAACGGCCATGAAAGGGATCTGAGCCCCTTTTTCATGCCTCAAGGTCATTTAAACATGGAAAATATGGTAGGTCATTGAAATGTTCAATGTTAAATATTCTTCAATGTAGCTGAAGCATTTTCTCAAATGTGTTAAAATCTCATAGCTTTGTGTGAACACTGTTGATAGTCTATCCAACCCTGATTCAGCTTTTCAAAAGTTAAAGAGATAGTTGGGCATCAAATTGTCGGTTTTACGTCTGATTTGACGTGCTGCCTTTTCACTGAGCCTCATCTTCCATTAACCTGTTCAAGATGTGCATTTCTTCCCTTGGTAGCTTTAAAAATAGACATTCAAATCTGAGCTCTCCGACCTCACATTATGTAATAGACTCTTCTCTACTGCCTCTTCAGTGTCATACTTTTTCTCTTCATGTTGGGCCTGGTAAGAGATATCAGCTTATATAATCAAGTCACATTCTCTACTGCTGCTACCAAGCCGCTGATAGATAGATAGATGAAAGGAAAATATAAACACAAACTACTCCAAAATCTCCTCGATGTTCAGTGTGCTTGGGTATTGTGCTGCATATAAGGGCCTTATTGGGCTTATTTCGTGGCTAGATATTGGACCCCTGTGGCGCACTGAAACCATCGTTTAGTAAATTGTTACTATACTACATTTATATAATGTAATTGTCAAAGAAAGTTAAAATAAATGAAGAAATAAAGGATGTTTTAGCTGAAAAAAAACCAAACCAAACAAACAAATAAACCTACATGGCGTGTCTCAGTCTGTTAAAACAACGACTTAATCTGAGTGGACGACGGTAATATGTGAAATGAATATCTGATATAATCTTAACTTCAGAAATTAATTTCACACTTTCAAATCGAGTGAAGTGGAATGTTACAGTGCCAAATTACAGTACAATTAAAGGCAATAACTTAGAGACAAGGCATCTTCATGATGTGTGCGTTGCACGTCATGCAGAGCAACTTCAACATTTTATTCAAATACAGCACAGGCCAAAAGTTTGTATGTGCCTTCTAATTCAGTGTTTTTTCATTGCTCATACTACTTTCTTCATTATAGACACTCAAGACATCAGATATCTGAGGCCGAATATGTGGAATTATGTAGCAAAGAAAAAAATGTTGAATAACTCTAAATATGTTTCATATTTTAGATGACTCACTGCTGCTGCCATTTGATTTGTTGGCAGCGCTGCAAACTTTATCAGGTCACTACATCATGGAGGTCATCGTGTGAATGACGAGAGAGCAAAGTGCAACAAACAAAGCAAAGGGTGACTGTTTTGAAGAATCAAAAATATAAACCATTTTTCCACACTTCTTTGTTCACTACATATTTCGATATGTGTCCATCATTTTGATGCCTTCACATAGAATCTACAATGTAAAGAAACACGCTGAATGAGAGTGAACGATTAAGCATTTGAAACAGACAAGAATGGGCGTACAGACGAGTCTGGCCACCACAAAGAGTCTCAACAATGGACAAAGAATTTCTGCAGTAGAGGGAAATGTCCTGAACTGATAATGAGTGTTCATTTATGTTCATTAATTTGTCCGACCTCACTGCTTCACGCATTGCACACATGGTGATTGCAGTACTGGCTATTTGTCATCCCGCCTGTAGATATTTTCTATAATATAAGTCATCCAATCATTGCAGGTACTAATCCTGAACATGGCCACATGGCACTAACTATGAAATGTTTTTTTTTGTGTGTGGTTGATGTTAGGGCGTGGGTCATGTCTGAGTGTGTTTGTGTTTTGTGATTCTGTGGGGGCCCCCGACAATGTCCCCAGGGTATGTGGGTGTTGTGTTACTAGGGATGGCAGTCATATTCAGGGGGTTACATTGGTAACCACCAACCCAGTCTGACAACGACAACCGTATCCTGCTTCCTTCAGCCAATCAGCACATGGTAACACAAGCCAGCCATCCAATGGCGCTGCTGCTGTGTTTACATCCTCCCTGAAGGCAGAGGCCTTATTAGACATTCAGGTTACTCAAGCAGAAGAGAGAGATGAGGAGAAGTGATAGGTGGAGAGCAACAGAGAGAGATGAGGCCATAGTGAGTTTAGAGAGTCAATGTGAATGACCAGGCTCAGGTGCAGATGTTAAAAGGGTAAAAATCACTCAATGTTAGCTGTAAATTCAAACTATTCAGAAATGGGGTAACAAACTGCGAAACCTAGGTATCCCAGAGCGGGTGTGTCTCACACTTGCTGTATCGACACTGAACTGATACTGGGTTTGTGCACCATAATGGCACAATCTACTGGAAGTATTCCAGTTAAATTGGATTTAAAATTAAGTTAAACATGACTGTGACTGAGGTATGCTGCCCGATTTTTGTCATTCAGATCGATATGGACTGGAGACACCGAGACGCACATATAAAGATCAACAGTCTTAATGTGTTGGGCTCTGACAGAAGAATAATAGTGTGGCCCCGTTGAGTGACATTGGAATTTCTCTTCCATAGTTGGACTGAGCTGTTGGCACCAGTCTAGCTGGTTTTAAAAAGAGCTCCTAAATAAGACCCACTGAGAAGAAAAGAAATTTCCGATCTGAGAATCAAAATTATACCACAGTAGACCTGAAAAGCACTGGCTGCCCTGTTGGACTCAGACTCAGTAAGTTCGCAGGCAGAAACCATCAGGGATAACTTATAAGAGACCATGATATTGAAAAACGTTAAGGAATGTGTAAAGTTTTAATCAACCAGGAATTATGGATGTTTAGGACTAAATACAAAAGCAGAACAAAACGTAGATGGTAGTGATAGGAGAAATTACCACAATAAGTGAGGCTGTTCAAATTCCTTGAAAGGACACAACCATAATAAAAGAAATTGATAAAATGCAGGATGTGCAAGCATGCCACTGGCTCTCAGGAAGAGTAAAGGAAAATGACGGTTCTCTGGGATGCATGGCAGCTTAGAAAAGTTAGTCCAGGAATCCTGTTCCTACCACAGTTTCCCTCTGTAGCAGTGAGAAAGAAATTTCTGAAAGTATATATGTGCATTGTCATCATCACAGAATTGAACAGGCATAAATTGCAGAGTATGGCTTTAGCGAATTATTATACAGAATCCCCAGACCACATAACTTTCACCTGGTGACCCGCCGACCCATGTCTGAGCTGCTTTACGTCTCCAGTGAGAACACATCACCATGAGATCCAATGGAGATGATGTTGTGGAATTAAACATTCATACTACTTTCCAGGAAGAGGAAACAGGTAACTGACTGATACATGCCCGAATCAGACTGTACATAGTCAGTTACGTTGACACTCTGGGGCAAGTGAGGACTGCTAAAGGGCTCAGAGGCCAGAATAGCAATGTTTCCATGGACCTGCAAGTCATTCTTTGTGTGCATTAAAGGTCTTCCTGGGGTTATCAACTGTAGGGAAGGTATTTAACGCTAACAAACATGTCAATGTCATTCTATTGTATTTTAGAAAAGTACAAAGACATTACCTGCTAATGGCTAGGACAAAAGCGGCAAGGATATTAACAGAGAGATGCAAATGTCATGCTATTTCCCTTCATGTGCAAATGCCCATGACCCAGCACATGTATTCCTAATAACGCCCTCATAGTTGAGCGATTCTTTTTATGTTGGCAGATAACGTCTCACGTCTTCTTTGCACTGACACACTGTGCTACCACTTGAATTAGAGTGCATGTAAATGTGCCTGCACCCACGTGTAAGCATGTGTGTACCACAGCAGTTGTCCCAATAAATAGAAGCATTGGTTTGTATCAAATCGCTCAATCCTTGGGGATTTACGTAATTAATGTATAGTGCCTGGCTGCCGTAGCAACAGCGCCCCGTTGAGCAAAGGGATCTCAGTGACGAGGAATTGATGATATTTCACTCATGTGGCTCTGTCCAGTGCGCTGACATATCCTTATCTCTCACTGCCTGCCTGCAAGTGGCTCATGGAGATTTGGGACTTTAAAAGTGCCAATCATTTTAAGCAGCAGTTCTGGATGTGTCCTCAGTATGTTTGTAAATTAATGATCAAAGAAAGCTCTCACTGCTGTTCTATGGCCTTGCAGTGCTGATAATGAGCTCGAGTCGCCTACCGTATTGACCTTTAAAGTAAGTGGTTCTATATAAAGGAGTCAACCTTGTGAAAACGTTGGCCACGGGAAGAAAGAGCAGAGGCCACAGTTTTACTGCATGACTCAGAACTGCCACTGTCTCAGGCCCTGTCCTCATGGAAACAGAGTTAGCATGTGGCCCCTACTGTTGGGATTTAGTGTTTTCTGTAACGTTGAAACTGGGCTGCTCAGCCTGTCGTGTCTCGCCCCCTGAAAGTTCACACTTACAGCAACAACAGTGGACCATAGCACAGCAGAAAGCAGGCTGTAGCATACTAGCACTTGTGGGTGGGTATCTGTTAATAAACATGGCTCTGGCTCAACTGCGGTTTTAACCTTTGTATTTCTGCAATGATCACACGTGTAGCTTGAAATCTGTGTCGTCCGTCTCTGCTGGCATTTCACTCTCTTCTTGAGAAAATCTGTTGGCTGAGAATAGAGCAAGTAAATGACTGGGACTGGAACCGGATGCGAGTTCACAACTTCTTTACGAAGAAGATGTGTCTGTGTAGTCCATTCAATGGAATTATATCTCCTGTGTGAGACCTATAATCATACTTCAGCTTCCAAAATCGTTCGAAATGTTCAAGTCTGTCTCATAGTTGGAGGCTGAAAGAGCCTGAATCCGCCACCTGCTGTCTGAGTTATGACATTGCAGCTAATTTTAAAATTACAGACAAATCCTGCCACCACACATGAATTGTGTCGCTGGAAGAGCTGTTGCAAAAGAGTTTTTCGTGTCATTGGAACTTGGGTGTTTCACAACTTGCTTGTGATTCTTGATTTGTCTGTGGTTTAAGATTACACATTTGTATATCATTTGTCACTGTAGTTGCGCTTTTGTAAATCAATGTACACATTTGTGGATCTAGATACAGATACACCTACACACATGCAAATATGATTACTTGTTAGTGACATTTTACAACAATAATAACTATAGATGAGTATGAGTTTTACTCCTCAGAATGAAAAACTTTCATTCAAAAATTGTATTGTCATCAATTCAATGAGTGTCTTAAATGTGGTTTCTTGATTGTCTAGTACCATTTCAGTGTTCAAGTCGGGAGCAGTCAGCTCTCACCACTCACAAAGATTTATGGTTGTGAATATTTAAGGTGTGTATCATTAACATTTTCAGACCTCTTTTTATTGTATTGTCAATTGAAGAATGCACTGTTGTCAACAAAGTAAAAACAGTTGGGAGGTGTGTTATAACAGAGTCCTTCGCGGCTCACTGGTGTAAAGCAGATTTCATTTAGTGGCTCTCTTGGGGGCGCTCACTGCCCAACTATATTTATCTATGATGTGACTAATAGTTCCTTTGCTGAGTAGCCATTACACGCAGAGGTCGAGCATTCTGAGTTACTCTAAGTCATCTGATTCTGGCCTCCCTAACTTTGTCCCCAAACCTTTCTGCGTGAGCTGTTCCTTTTTATATACTGGTTTCTGCCGTAATCTTCTCCTTCATAGTGACTCATTGATCACAATGATTTGAAATGTAGCTTACACAGCAATAATCCGGTGAACTGAAAAATACAGTCATAGGCTGAGCAGAATTGATATAGTACCTGTCAAGTACTGTTTATGTCAGCATTCAGATGGCCTGAATCTGGGCAAAGTGTCTAAACAACACGCCACACATGAAAAGCTTTTATTGCTTTTCCTCTGAGGCGTATTATGAGTCATTTCTTTCAGATGTGTTGTTTCCTTCTTGGTCCTTGTTTGCTGCAGCGTTAATGTTGGCTTGATGGATTCTGCTGTCATGTTGAGAAGCCCAGTGGACTTGTTTGCTGTGCAGCGTTTTCTTTTGTTGTGCTCTGTAGCCTCACCAAACATCACTGCTACTGTCAGTTTAGCATTCTAAATACACAGGTGCAAGGATCTTTATACGGGAGAAAGCCCCTTACACAGGACACTACTGCTCTTATGCCATGGTTATTTTGTAGCTACACCTTTACTGTCTTACACACAGTCGCTAGTGCTGGTAAAAAAAAAACAAAAAAAACAAAGCAAAACAAAACAATTAAATTTAAATTTAATCAAAGGATGTGCACATATTCTGTTTTTGCCTTACATAACTGAAAAAACAGAACTGAGTGTAGCTTTACACACTAACTTGTGTTTTCATCCTCGCTGTACTGACTGTATAGATTCTGTTTTCAGACTCTAGAAGAGACTCTCGCTAGAAGAGATAAAGCCAAAACAAAATGAAAGTGAAAAGGGCGTTCTTCCTTGCTGGTTCAGATTCTGCACCAATACTGCTCTGATGTGTTGCTAGTCGATGAATCCGTTTTGGCTCGTATAAATAGCACTGGACCCCAAGGAATAACCTTGTCAGAAGGTTTTGTTGTTCAGTATTGAACATTTGCATCTGCCTGAGCATTTGTCACGTTCTTCGGCCTTGCACACAAGGGCCTTTATTCAAAGTGACAGGTAGATGTAGTTGCATCCGACAGGGAAGGTTTGTCGTGAGAGTGATCTGAGCAGATGAGCAAGTGGTGAGTGGGTGGTTGCTGAGAACTCTAACTATGGTTTTCACTGAGGCCAGTGTCACCCTAAAGACAATCACACATCATTAGCAGTTTCCTGTCATTCTACAAGATTGAACGTGACATTAAAAGCCCGTGCAAAAAAATATGGCCTCAACTTTAGGGAGAAGGCCCGGGCCCCTCGCATCTTCAGCCTTGTTCTCGGGCATCTTAGGAACAGCTCCGAAGAGGACCTTGTGGGTCTGGGTGCATATTGAGCAGCTTAGTCAAGTATGACAATGATATTTCGTCAACACATTTAAAAACAATAACGTCTTGAACTGGATTGTGAACAGGAAGCCAGGCTATGGATGATGGGAACATGCTGCTTTGTGCCAGTCAGCAGTCGAGCAGCTGTGCTTTGGACCAGCTGGAGCCGATGAAGTGAAGCCTGACTGAGGCTACAGTATGTCGTAGTTGCAGTCGTCCAAATGGGAACTAATTAACACATGAATGACTTGTTAAAAAATGGTGGACTACTGCATGAAACTGATTCTCTAGTTTAAATCTAAAAACATGGCAAGATTTCTCACAAACAGACTGTAATAGGATGCCAAGCGCCACCGTTGACACCGTCTGACAGAGAGGGATTTCCAAATTTCTGTTTCTGTGTCATTTAGTTTGCACCACTCTGTGTCCATGTGCTTCAAAATGCATGTTTTTGTTTTTATCATGCTCAAAAACAGCTGATTTTATCGCCAGTTTGTTTTCATTAACAGTGATGTGTCCCAACAGTTTTGACTGTCATGCTGCAGAGCTGTCATGAATGAAGAAAACTACTGTAACTGTTGCATCTGTGCTCCTGTTTTCTCAAACCTCTCGCAACTTAAGGTAGTGGTTAAATGATTAGAAATGTTCTGACAGGAACCGGCTGCGGTTACTGTTTTGTTTTTGTCTGAAACTGCAGGGGCCAATCAAAATTATATTGGACCCTGCTTCTTTATGGTGTAAGTGACCTACTCTGTTGCAGTTGGTCAGGCTATTGTGGCAGTCAAACACGTCTGGTCGTCTGAGTGAGTCTCCCTGCTGTGGAGATCTGCACCCTGTAGTCCGTCAGAAAAGTGAACTAACAAAATTCTCATTTTAATCAACAATTTTGTGCATTTTTTAATTCCCTAGAATCTAGCAATTAATTTCTTTAGTAGTGTTAGTGTATGTGTTTTGATCTATTAAATTATACTTGCATTATTATTGTATTGTATATTTATTGTACTATTAATTTGTTTATATTATGCGTCTAGCATTGGATTAAATGGCCAAATTAAATGCTCCAAAAAGTGGAGATTTCATGCAGCGATTTTCACTGCAACGTCAAACAGAGGGTCAAAAGAGGGAGAACACAGTATTCAGTGAGCTTGTTGATAAAAACACAGCCTCAAAGATCTCAATAGACCATTATATGGAGAGAATTGCTTAAAGTAAGAGCCAAGAACATGATGGCATACTCAGTGCCAGAAGACATGGAAGCTGACAATCTCAGGTTGTTGAAAGAGAGCAATGTGGAATACAGTGAGGATTTTGTGATCAAAGGTGCCGGACCACATGCCATGCTTCCGAAATCCAACAGGAAGTGATGAAATTCACAGTTCTCGAGGTGGTGTGGCCGTCCAGAAACATTACTGTAAATGATATATCAAGATAACGCTTACCCAAAAAGAGGCAAGTGGCAATGAGAAAGGAGTTCCTGGAATTGAAGTCTGAGGCACGCATTCTCTTCCCTGGGAAGCTGTGCGTAAGAGGTTATTGTGGTAATCTACCAAACCCCAGAGGAGGCATTTCATGCCCACTACCGCATCACCAAAGGAGGCAAACAATGAGGACTATGAATGGACTGAGAGTTACACGTTCAGAAGCCTTCTGAAGTTAGAAAAATGGGCAGTTAGAAAACTGGTCATGAAAGTGGAACAACACAATCAGAAAGATGAATGATCAATGATTCATTCACATTGACGTGATCAGCATCAGTGCGATTACTGTATCCGTCAATCTCTACCCTTATGTTTACTCACAGGACTCTGGAAGTCAAAATGGACAGCTATAAGAGACACCTAACCTTGTCTGGGAAAAGAAAATACCAAAACCAGCAGAACTTATGAGAACTGCTCTTCTATTTTCTTCACCTTTTTGATCCTTCAGATCCAGTTGAGAGTTGTTGTTGTAAGCATGTTTGATGTGGGAATGAAATAGATATTCATTCAATATCAGTGTTCCTTTTTCAGGACTAAAGATTTTGATCTTTCTTTTGAAGAGGCCTTCTACACACTTCATAGATCATCTGAAAGTCTTTTTTCAGGATTGCATATCAACTGCTTGCAGTATTATTTGTACGTTTTCCATCTTTCAAAAGTACTAAATAATGTGCAGTGATTCTCTTTGTATGAAAAGGGTAATCCTGAAAAGGTTATGGATAATTGCGTTACAAACAAGAAAAAGTTGTCCAAAGTTGAAGCTGACCCATTCATTGCAACACTGATTCCTTCCGCTGCTTGCCAATATTAAAGCGAGAGAGGCGTACCGTACGTTGGGGGGATTCTATCACACAATAAAAAGTCCATGGAGACAGATGATCATGAGGTAGTCAGCTACTTTCAGCTTCAACCATTAGCATTAGCTTGAATGTACATGTCTTTGTGCCCAGTGGGGTCTGACACCTGCTTTTATTTTTGCGACTTGGATCATTTTTGTGATTGTGCATGTGGATGTATTTGCAAACCGCTTGGCACTCTGCTGTAAAAGTTTTTCTGAAAGAAATTCACTTCACAATCACTTCATTATTAAATGTTCTGTACATTAATGATACCTGTTTTTTTTGCTTCAGATTTCAATTACAACACTGATGGCTACGAGGGAGACGGAGCAGAGGAAGGCAAGTCTCAGGACGGCTCTGAGACACTGCCCTACATAGATGAATCCCCCACGATGTCACCCCAGCTGTGTGTGCCTCAAGGGCCTGAGGGGGATATGGTGTCCCCTACTCCACCAGAGGGCCTGCTGCCTGGGGTAAGAGCGCACATATGGAAATCCACTCAGATGCTCCACCTTAAACTGCACACTCTCAGACAACAGTCGTGTGATGGCTCCGACCATGAACTAATGGCATCATAAATCACACCTGAATGTTTGCATTTGTATTTTGAGAGAGGCTGATTGATTGGACTCATGTAAATTTGCTTTGCTATTGTAAAACAATTCTCTCAATGATCACATTAAATGCATTAGTTATGGTTCCCAGTGTCTTATTGAGCAATTGAAGACATGACATTTGTGGAAAATGCCACTGAATTACCAGTGTTAAATTTAAGCACCATATTTGATCAGTTAAGCAGAGGTTTCTTAAATAAATAAAGCATAGATAAAATCATGTTGGTTTTGGTCAGTAGAAAATTAGCTTTTTACATTTTTGTTGTTTGTCACAGGCCTCACTAACATAGCCTACCTTTTTGATTTTGTTTATGGCATTTGGAACTCGCACTACTATATATAATGCAATTTTCCCTCCACAATTACCTAAGCATAAGCTAAACCCTTGGGTCGTACCTTGCCCTCTCCTGTGGGCTCTTCTTTCTCCTTCATCGACAGTTGCTTTCCAGGATCAGTTCCTTTACTATGGTAGTTGGAACAAATTCAACTCAGAATATCCTACTTTTTGATGCGTATAACTGCATCAACTCGAACTCCATCGTCACTCAGTCTATTTCAGTTGCATTACTCTGTGTGATATCATCATTTCAGTCTTCTTCCTAGAACACAGTGTTCAACATGAATTTGGCCGATCGACCGTTTCCTCAGTGTAGTGACTTATTCTTGACCCTGTAATTGTCAGCAATTAGCAGTAGCGGCTTGACTGTGTGTAGCACACTGCAGGTGGCACATTCTCAGCTGCAGGAAATCACAACCGTCCCAGATGGGCTTTGATGCCACCGGCACCCATCTGCTGATCCTGGAGAGCACATCTGAGGAATGGACACATTCCACATTTCCATTGTCTGTTTGTCCAAGGTTTGATGTTTGTTTTGCCTGGACTCATGTGTGACTAGATTTGGACTCCAGTGCAGCTAGAAGAAAATACTAAAAATATTACATTTTCCTTGTTGTCCTAATTTACTTACGTAATCCATTTCTTGGCACTTTTTGCCCTGACAATGTAATGCATAATTCTCCCTGCAACATCCTGGACTTCCTGTTGATAAGAGTAATACTTACAAAACCCTGTGGTACAACAATAACCATAAACATAATCTACAGGACCATAAACATAATCTACAGGTTTGAGAATCCTTCTTTATGTATGGCATATTAAATTCTTAAGAGTTGTGTTGTCTTTTCATTTGCATAATATTGTTGTGTAGTGTTGTGTCACGGACTCATTTGTTTTCAAGTTGATCTAATATTTCCCTCGACCGTTACATGAAAGTCAAAACCTGGGTTTGTTAATATATTGTTGTTGTCTTGGTTTCCTGTGTGGTCATGTTTCAGCATAAACACCATTGGTATTTCATCATCTGTTGTAAATGTTAAGATGTCCAGAGTGCTGGTATCATCATCAACGTCTGTCTATTTTGAATATGAGTCAAACAAAAGACAGATTTTACATAGGAATTACTAGTCTTAAGTACAACTGTTCAAACCTGAACATAAAACTTTTGTTTCTGTGCTCAGGAAATGTCATATGTCATTCACAGTGATTAAAAACATGTGAATGGACTGGGTCACTATTGGAGGAATTAATCATTATTTGGGTCGGCCACAAGTGTGTTTAAACCTCGGTGGACTGAAGTGAGGTTAGAAGTAACATAATTTAAAGTCTGTTTGCTAACGCTATGCGAGTAGCACTTGGTCTGCGTAGAAGTGATGCCATCTAGTGACCTTACCCAAGTATTGCAGCAAGCTAAGATTCAATTCCAAATTTTATTTAAATGTTCCCATGTGCTGAAGTGTATAGATTGAGGATGTAATTCGATATTTTCCCCCTTTTGTTTGTTAATATTCAATAAGAAAACAACTACGCCTACCTCATATTGTTTCTTGTCCAATTTGTCTGGTCTGTAGCAATCTGGACCTGGTCATGTTTGGGCCACATATTTCTTCCTAATCCTTTATGGATTATATTTCCCTGGAATTACTCACCTCAGGATAAAATAGTGTGACACTTAAAATTTCATGACCTGATCCAAACAAGGCTATATGAGCTAAGTGGCCCGAGAATCCAAAATACTTTCAACTGTCATGACTTAACATCTTAAGATATATAGTAGTATGTAATTGTTAGGTATGCCAGAAAGGTCCACATTTTTTCATGTTGAGGTGTAAAATACTGCTTTTTTGGGCATTATAGGAACACCTTGATAGCAACACATTAATACATAGTAATGTATTGCTATGAAGGTGTTTGGTCTTCAAATAGATTAAGTTGTTGATGTCCCGTGAAAGAAATAGCCCATGAAAAGTTGTACGCTTTCTGTCCCTTTGCAACTCTTCGTTCTGTGAACATGTATGATGTAGCGCCTGACTCTGGATTCTAAGGGTTCAGCTAAAGTCAAGACTGGTGCATTTATAGGAAAAGATTGGGAAGCTGAAAGCAGATGTTTTTTCTGTTTTTCCTCCAATATTTGCTGTCTTTCAGAATCCATGTTGTGTGAGCGAGTAAGTGCCTGAGATAACAATGATTGACTTACAAAGAAGTCTGTCTTACACGAGCAGATAGTGGCGATAAATAAAGCTGACAGTGAGAAGCGTGTCAGTCAGAGGCTTCTCCTGCTGCTGGTTAGAAGTGGTTGTGGAGGATTTGTGATTCGGGGGTGAATGTGGGCAGTCCTCATCGACCGCAGCAACAGCACTCAAACATACACAAAGGCTACACACATACACACCAGGAAGCCTTGAACAGGAAGGGGGTGGGGTTATGTAGGCGGAGTCCTCTATAATTTTTTTTTCCCAGCGTGCTGACGAATCACACGGAGATAAAACACTGTGTCCAGACAGGCCGTGAAGAAGGGAATGATAGGCTAAAGAGAAGGGCATACAAGGGGGGAAGTGAAGGAGGTAGAAACAAGATAATAAAGGAGGAACAATGGAAGACGACGAGGAGGAGGTACTGTGTTACTTGGACAGGGTGCTGGAGGAGGAGGAGGAGGAGGAGGTGTTTGGATATGAAGATGGGGAGATCGAGCCCATCGCACCAAAACATAGGCAGTTCAAGGTGAGATAGCAGCTGGCTGCATGGCTCCTGGGAAAATACACACACACACTTGAATGAATATGAACACATGGACTGGGCTGGAAATCAGGTGTGAAGGGCCATGACAGTGTTGACAGACTATGAGCCATCCTAACTGAACACTCTAACACTCTAACTGAATGTGTCATTGAATGCTCTGATGTAGGATGATGCAGCCCCAGCATGTCTCCTCTCCTTGAGGTTGTCACTTATGCTGCTGTCTGCGAGTGTGTTAAAAGTGTGTTGTCAGAATGACAGCTTCCGTAGTTCCTGCTCAGACCTAATGACCGCTTCCTTATCACACACAACTACGCAAGTAACACTGTCTCGAGAAGGCACACACAGAAGTGCAGGACAAAGTGGAAAACTCCTCACTGCTCCTCTACTTCTTCTCATGCCTTCTCACCACACAGTGGGTCTTTGTCCTACTGAAGCTAAAATGCTGCCAGTGAGGGAAAAAGTTTTACCCCCGTTTCCTGCTTTTTCCCCTCATCATCCTTCAACATCCAAAGGAGGAATACACTTCCTTGTTAGATTCTTTCAAATCATTGATGGATGTATTATTTAATGCTGTTGATTGATGACTTGCTGAGCAAATTCTAATTTTGTTTCAGCCTAAACACTGTTGGTATTTCACATCTGTTGTAAATGTAAAGCTGTCCACAGTGCTGGTGTCATTATCTACGTCTGCCTATGTTAATTATTAATCAAACAAAAGAAAGATCTTAGATAGTAATGACTAGTCTTAAGTACATGTACAATGTTCAAACCTCAGCGTTATTAAGTATTCATTTTTAAATGTTTTATAATATATAGCTTATAATAATAGCTTAATATAAGCAGGGTCTGTGTATGTAAGGTCAGAAGTAACTGCTGTCAAGTCCTGTGCAAATTTACATCCACACATGTTCTGTCCTGTTTTTTAGGGACAGTATCACTGAGCTTTATTTAGGTAGACTCCCAACACTCATTTACTAACTTACATTCCAGATATATCAGAATTATAGCTCCATAATAATCGTGGGTCCTCATCATGTGTGCTTTTCAAATTGTTGGTGTCCTTTTTTATGAATTAAATCCGTCTGTATTTGTCTTTTATTTTCTCCTTTCTCTTTTATTCTGTTAAAAATTAGAAATGGTTCAGCGAAAAGAAAAAAGCTGAAAATGATTCATGATTAAGTATATTTTTTAACATCACAAAAGCTGTAGTGCCTTTGTCTGCTGTTGAAATTGTTGGACCTTTCCTGTCCAAAGTTAAACCTGTGCATTGTTGTTAAGGTTTAGTCAGCTGTCAATAACAGGGTTTCTCCAGCGCTTTAGCAGCATAAGACCCTGACCCACGGATTTCAGCTCTTCAGTTTTCAGCCCCTACTCCCTGACTGGAGACACCCCAATACTGGGGAGAAATCCTTGGGAGAACCCTGCATATGTTGCAAATAACAGCTATTATTGTACACTTTCATGCACATTCTTGCAACACTTGACTGATAATGACAATGCTGCTGGAAAATTTCAATGACAAGCAAATAGGTGTGCTTGATAAAATTCGGACAACTGATAAAAAGGGCTTGTTATTGAATCTGTGGTTCTAATCTTTATTTCTTCATTCTATAGGGAGATATTGAGAAAGGTCTGGAGATGAAAAAACTGGTCCTCTCAGGATTCCTGGCCAGTGAGGAGGTCTACATAAACCAGCTTGAGGCTCTGTTACTGGTGAGACATGAATGTGTGGTTGGTATTTTCTAAGCTAACAGAAAAGACATCAAAAAAACAAAAACAAAACTAAACACTCAGACATTACAGAGGTGTTGTCCTCTTGATTTCTGGGACAAATGTTTATGTCGAGCAAGATTTTATCTTTTCATTCATGTACACAGGCTGAAATGTTTTACCTGCACCACGCCCCTTTAAATCACGAGATTTCATTACACCTGCAATTTTAATCTTAGCACTGTGGACGCTGGATGATTCTCTCCCTTGCTATTATGGTCACATGATTTTCATTGGGGTGCTGCTGAGTTCCATCTGCTGACTATCATTACTGTCAGCGACATACAGTATTTTCCAGGTCCCATCCCAGTTTCTTTGACCACATTGGTGACTGTGCTTGTCCTTCCGCCCCTGACCTGTTCTGTGCATTTTGCAAAATCTCTCCCAGCTGCTTTCATTTGATATCATACTTGATACATAATTTTCTCTCAACCAAATACTTGCCATCAAGAAAATGTGATCTCTAAAAATGTTTTCCTCATAATTTCAGCAGTATACACTGTATAACCAGTATACACTGCTACCCAGATATTTGAGCATTGTCAGATCATAGTTTCATTTTAGTTTTTATTTTATTTGTTTATATTTAATTATTTATTTGTATAATATTATTTTCAAATATAAGTGAGTGTGTGTGTGACTCAGAAACAATGTTTTCTGTACTCTCCAGAGCCGTGAAAATTGTGCTCACAATTGTGCTCCTGTCTTCTACTCAATAGTGCGGATTGTCAGCCTCACCAACTAAGTTTCTTGTCGATCAATATTGCCAACATCTGTTGTCCTGTTGTGGAAAACCTCACTGCATCTCCTATTTCTGAAGCAGCAGCAGCAGCAGCGGCACTTACACAAGAGGAGGTTTCACTCACACTGGTTCTTTGTGTGTAAATGGGTCAATTACCGACCAAAACAAACTGTTGCTGTCATTGAACTTTGCAGCGTCATGTTAAATACTTTACAGTACTGAATACATTATACTGAAAATACTGATCCAATATGAAACATAAATTGTGAAATGTTTTGAGCACCTACAGAGAGATCATCTTTTGTTCTAAGCCTAAGCAGTGTCCATGAAACATGAACAATAATGATATTTAAACCATTGGGAGACTTCAGGATGAATTAAAAATTAAAAATGAAAATAGACAGGAAAATGGACAAATGAAACCAAATCATTTCAGGGGACACTACAAAAAGCTGGATGAGTTAATCATAGTTAAGATTTTCAAAAGGCTTCTCCAATCTGAGAAATTTCCGATGATGAAATGAAAAAGTGATGTGAAATATATGCCAAAGTCTCATTTATGCTCACTGTCTATAGTTTCTAAATCAATGTACTGTATCTGTGTCCATCCAGCCCATGCGCCCTCTGAAGGCCACGGCCACAACCTCCCAACCCGTCCTTAGCATCAAGCAGATAGAAACTATATTTTACAAGATCCAGGACATTTTTGAGATCCACAAGGAGTTCTACGATGCACTTTTACCCAACATCCAACACTGGGATGAGAAGGTCACAGTTGGTCATCTTTTCCAGAAACTGGTGAGTCAAATGTGCCTCAGAATTACACTCTTGCTGTTTTTTTTTCTAGCTGCCTGTTAGTCACCCTGCCCATGCAGCCTTTGTGTCTTTCCTGACTTTATTTAGTCTGCGGCCATTGACTTTGGTGTGACATGCTCTGCTATTTATACTTTCTCTTTGCCACATCACTGTTTATGTTGGGTGTCTGTAAATCACATGGTCTATTAGTTTACTCTGTGAAGTCATTCTGTTGTCAGAGTTGCTGCTGCAATCCAATTTACCAAGAGCATCTGGGAAAGTGATGCAACAGCTGTGAAGTCGTAACCTTATATTAGAGTCTCCTCATTTGCTGGAGTTGCAAGGTCTGATGCAACACAGCACAGAGAGATGCCACGCTAAAGGAGCATGCTGAGACAGTTAAAGTACATTTTGATCCTACATTTACATAATGGCTACATCAGAAGTTTGCAATTTTTGAAGGAAGAATGAAGAAGAATTCTTAATTTGTTGTGTGTTGGCGAAAAGAGCTCCTAGCCTGTGTTTCCACCTTGTTTAACTAAATATGTACTGTATATTACATGTGCACTCTATGTGATTACTACATGTGTAACCGTATGGGGAAAAAAACCCATAATGTAATTCATTTTTTATCACAATTGGCAATGTATGCAATAGACTTTTATGCATTTCGTTTTGCATAGACATATACACTCATAAATTTGTAATAAAACGTCAGTGTTCATCTCTATATTTGGGGGTATAATTGTTATTTGAGTACTGTATATACTTGTACAAATTTCTGTTGCAGTTTAACTCTGACAAAACCTGCGACATAATGAACAGATATTTTAAAAAATTTAGGACTATGAGTTGCTACTAACCCTGATATGGAATCTTTTATGAGCAAACTACCTTCATACTCTCAGATTTCGTGCCTTGTCACATCAGACCAGTGAAATGACCACATCTTTCCTTCCATGGCGTAATATATCGACATTGGGAAGTGGACTTTTGCATCCTATGCTGACACAGAAGGCATCCTTCAGTGTGGCATGTTGACCCCCTCTGCTTTCAATTGAAGCTCATGTCCAACCACCATCCATGGCATATCCTGAGGCTGCAGGCAGCACCTTGCATAAAAGGTTGAGATTTTGTAAGCCATGGGATGGCGCTCTTTTCATCCTACATGTAACAATGTGTCAAATGCGATTTAAAGCTGTGTGCGTTTCAGCCATGGTGACTTCCTGATAGCACCGTCAGTAAGGAGGAGAGCCACATAAAGGGCTATGTATCACAGATGATAATAAACGTCTGTGAAGAGAGCTTCCAAATGTCTTCCCCCTGCTCCTGAGCACATTCGCTGGCGTGAATGAGTTTTCCCTGTTGATGTGCAGATACCATGCAGATACCTGTCAGGAAAGTAGAAGTTTTGAGTTGCCTCAATCATATTTCAATCAGTTCCTTCATGTTTATGACCCTGGGTGACTCTACTGTACATGTACAGATCAGTAAATGTTCTATCTCCAAATGACTTCTATGTTTACCCTGTGAAAGGACAGCCAGTCAAATCCCATTGGGCTGATGGGATTGGCGATGATTTAACGGCTGCACATTCACGCTCTGTTGCTATGAGGGCTTGTAGTCACCATGCAGCCAGAGCTAGAGAGAGACATTGAGAAAAGGGAAGAGGACATAGGAAGTGACTTCTCCAAACCAAAGTGCAGTGACATTATCTGGTTCGGCCGTGTGTGTGTGCATTTGTATGAGTTCTGATTTTGAAAACAGAGTTGTGGACTCCAGTTCATTCTGCATTTCTTAAATTTGGGTGGAGTAGTGTACCTTTCTTTCTGCTTATTTAAATGGAAGTAAACAAGCTAAGCTGCTATCCACGTTGCCTCTTAGATATGGATTTTTTTTTCTCTTTAAAATGTGAAACGAGATGGACATTGATTTCACAACTTTATCATTCACATTTGAAAGAACCTGAATGGTTCAGAATCATCATTATAATGGAGAATTCAGGAGATCCCATCTACTCTTTTGTACGAACAATGAACAACAGGTACTTCTGGGTAGTCCAGTTTACTCTTCTTCAAGTTCTTCAATGTTCAAATATATATCCTCCACTGTGATGTTAATATGTTTAATCCTTGTTTAATATTGAACATTCTCTCCTCCGCCTGCAGGCGAGTCAGTTGGGCGTTTACAAGGCATTTGTGGACAACTACAAAGTAGCGCTGGAGACTGCAGAGAAATGCAGCCAGGCCAACATCCAGTTCCAGAAGATATCAGAGGTATGTAGTCCATAGGTGGAAGATAAGTCTCAGACAATGTTTGGTAGGAAGGCAAGTGGCTGTTGTTTTACGATTGTGTATAGTAGTTTTGTGTCAGTCCCTAATAAATCTCTGGCACAATGTCCACTCCGTGTTGAATCCCCCCTTTTGGTCTTACTTGGAGGAGGGGGGTGGTTTGATGTAGTGTCTGACGTCTGTATGGGGGAACTTGGTAATTATATTCAGCAACGACAACAACAATCCCATAGTAGCTACACAGGCTGGATGTGTGTGAGTGAATAGGAGAAGACGAATACTTGAGTGACACTTGTTACTTACACGGGTGTGAATTCACTTGTACAAGTTTATCCTGAGATGGATGCTTTGATTTCCTTAGATATAACAATGCATACAGTGACAAAGTTCATGATGGATATTGACAGTCATTGAATACTCATTTTGAAGGACTTGAGTCCGACCTGGAAAAATGACTTGTGAGCTTCTCTATAAACGGGTTTGTTTTATTTATTACGCAGAACCTCAAAGTAAAAGGCCCCAAAGACTCCAAAGATTGTACATCAACAATCTCAATGGAAGGTAAGTTTTTTTAATGGATAAAATGTCTTTATTTATTTTCTTCCATTGTGTGTTCATATGCGTGTCAGTGTGTGTGTCAGTGAATGTTTCATGCTCTGTCGTCTTTTATCACCAGTCAGATTTTGTGGACAATGTCAATTATAGTTAACCAGAGGGGAATAGTGTACAAATCATACTGTAAAAAAGTACATTTTTGGAGCATCTGTACTGTATAAGTCATGTTTCAATGCAATTTATGCATTTCTTAATATGACTCAATTCACATTTTCAGAATTTCTGCAGTTTACTCCTCTTCTGTTTGTTATGTCTCTCTCTCTCACTCCTCATTTTGGTGCTGAAAAGAATGAGCATTGAAGGGATGGAGGGGCTTCTGCTCCTGAGACTGTGTTGTAACTTCACTTATGGCTGAGAGTTGAGAGCATCTTGTTAAAGAAAAGCAAACTTGGAATGTATTTGGTTGAGCTCGATCAGCTGCCGTTTGAGTAACATTTCTGACTTTGGTTGGAGCCAGCGGAACATAAAATGAGCAACAATGAAGATTTGCAAATTTCTCTTCCTGAAAGAAATCATTTGAAGGAGATGGTTTTCAATTTGTGTAGCAGCTGTTTTCAGAATGTTATATTGGTATTTGCTTGACTGAACATTTAAACAAATAATAATATCCTGAGGTTTATGTTTAAAGATTCTTTCAGCGAGGAGCCGTCTGGTGTTTACTGTCTCTGTGAGTGTAATCATGGAACTGAAGTATTTGCTAGTTTATGCTTCTTTAAGGCTGAGTCAAATGTCCTTTTTAGCCACTGAATTAGCCACTGAATTTTCTTTCATGCTTTCATGCTAAGCAGTAGAAGTAAAAACGCGTCTACACTTGATCACAATTTTGCAAGTTGTTATTGTTGCTTGGACAGTAATCCACAACAATACATTTGTGGCTAGTTTAATGTGTGTTATTGTTGTTGGAGAAATTTTCCTTTGATTCTCAACTTCACTATAGAAGTTATATTTCAAATGTTGCTGGGTAATTGTCACACACATCTTGATGATTTTAATAACCTGAAAACCATTATCTGATTGTCCTGTTGACATTTTATGTGACATTGGAGCTGCTTCAAACATTTATAAACAATAAAAATGTTATGGCAGTGAGAGGCTGCTCTTATCAGTGGCTTTCCGTGGGGTCCTTTTCCGCCCCCCAATCCTGCTCATTTCAGTTCCTGTCAAATTCTTTGTGGATCCTGTTTGCTATTCATTTGTTTGACCACCTCCCTGTTCATCATCTATTCTTTGGTCATGCACTAACACCAGCCCTCACCATAGTCATGCAACAGGGATAAAGCAAGAGAATGAAAACCTTTTCTATTATGAATCCATTTCAATCAGGGACACCAAACACAGGCCTTGTCCAGTGCTGATTTAGATGAAAAAGTTAACTGTATTAAAATCCTTTTTTGATCAGCTATCTGACTGAAATTTGAGCACAAGCAGTGCCTTTAATCAACTTGTCTGTATGTATGTAGAACAAGTTCAACAATGTAAACATATACTCTACGTCTGTCAGAAAAGAAGCAAATGCTGGATGGACCACACAGTTCAGTTCAGTTATAATGACTATTGTTTCATTGTCAAATAAGTATATGGTTCTGGACAGTTTAGCCTCTTTTTATCTGATGCAGTTGACCTTCATTTGACAACAACTGAGGACTTGATATATCTCACTTTGCGTGCAATGCGTGATATGACAGTTTCGCATTTGAAGTTGGACGGCTGACAAGAATTAACTTCTAGAAATCCTTGCAAATTCCTTGAGAGACACCAACAGCTGGTGAAAAACCTATATATTATCAATAATGTTATTAATAATTATTAATAATGCAACAATAACTACAATATGTCAAATAATCATGTCATAAACTGGACTGGATTAATTCAATTTTAATGGAATTTTCCCTCCCACTCTGTTTTTTTGTTGTTTTGTTGAGTTGTGGTTGCATGAGCCTGTTGTGTTTGTATGCACTTGCATTCCTTCCATCTTTTTGTCGCTGAAATGGCTGTAATGTTGTTGTATCGCAGAGTCTCTCTGCAGGGTAACACATTTTTTAACAGGAAGAAAGAGCAAAGAATGAAGAAAATTGGTTCATATATCATCTTGTACAAGCAGGAATATTCAGGGCATAAGTGTCCCTCCCAGTCTGAGGTTTCATTTGCAGTTTTCTTATGTCCATTTCTTTCTGACCTTATGAGACCTCTCTCCTCAGCTCTCCTTTATAAGCCCATCGACAGAGTTACCAGAAGCACTCTTGTCTTGCACGTGAGTATTGCTCCTTGATTTCACTTGTCACTGACACACCCAATAAACTCCATCAAGGTTGTGATATTTGAAGGTGGATTCATAGCCTTTTGAGAACCTTTGTTCCTTTACAAAGGACTCAACAAAGCACACACACTGGCTTCCCCTTTTGTCACTGAATGTATACATATTGTATTGCCCTTGTATTAGCTGACAAAAATGGTGTGCTAGAAATCTGATTTTTAGAGCAGATTGTGCTTTGCCCGCTGTTGAGAAGACCAGAAGGAACACCACTGTATCATTGCTAATCTAGTGAAGGCCAATGACAGTTCCTAGAAAGGCGCTGTATGAGGAAGTCAGGTGGATCAGAAAAGTGTGGGTGTTGTGCACGACATGTACAGTATGAGGGGAGTGAAATGGATGGAGATGGTGCAATCTTTGACAAGACTTATGAGGACATTTTGGCTGGACAGTTTTGAGGGTTGAAACGTCAAAAAAGCTACTACATTTTAATGGAGTTTAGGTTTAGTTAAGTTTACCTATTTATTTTGGATGGTGGGAGGCTGGGGAAAGCCTTGTTAGTGAGTGGTTCTCACAAAGGTAGAGAGACAAACATGTGTGTATTTGTCAGAACGAAGGGAGAAGATGCGTGGAGTAGAAAACAGAGGTGAAGTACAACCTGTGGCTCTGGAGTGGCGTGTGGCTCTTCAGCATCCTTGTGGCACATCCCTTCAGCATTGAATGGCGATGGGTCTGTTGCGACTGAAACAGCTTCTTTAGACCGCTCTTTATAATGAAAAAATCCAGCTTTCCTCCCTCTCCTCCCCTTAGATGTAATTTGCTTGTGTGGTTACGTATGCCGTGCACACACTGAGCCACAGAGCACACGTATACATGCATACAGGCAGCAAAAACAGGTCAGAAAGTTATCTGTCCAGCAGCATCAGAGCTGCACTTGGAATCTCAGTCACCAATGTCCCAGCCAGCTACAGCAACTCCGGAGGGGCAAAAGTCCACAGTAAGACCAACCATAGTGTTGTCTTACTGTGTGTGTACCTCGGTAATGTAGTGGTTGTCATTGTTGCTGTGTCTGATCATCAGTGAAATCCTCGAGCTCTGCGGTGCTGGTCAAGAAATGATTCTCACTCAACTCAAATAAATGCCTATCGGATATCAAAGTACATTTCGACGGAGGTGTTGAGAGTGTTGGGTATCGTCATAATAAATGTCATTGTTTTTGCAGGACTTGCTGAAGCACACCCCTAAAGACCACCCAGACTTTCCTCTACTGCAGGATGCTCTAAGGATATCTCAGAACTTCCTGTCCTCCATTAATGAGGAAATCGACCCTCGGAGGACTGCTGTCACAACACCCAAGGGAGAGGTGTGACAGAATATGCTCCACTCTGCTGGTTTGTCATTCTGTATCCTGAGTAACGTTTTTGGCTCCAGGCTCGTCAGCTGGTAAAAGACGGCTTCTTGGTGGAAGTGTCAGAAAGCTCCAGAAAGCTGCGGCATGTCTTCCTCTTCACTGACCTGCTGCTCTGTGCCAAAATGAAGAAGACAGCTGTGGGGTGAGTCTACCGTCCCAACTCAATTTCCAGGCCCAAAAGTGAGCGAAACTCATAATAAATCATATCTGCTACTTTCTCGGAATGTTACTTAGTTAAAATATGCATTTTCCAAATCCATTGACTGCCTTTGGAAAAGGAGTACAGAAGCACTGAAAACGCTTGGAGAAAATGAAAAACGGAATCAATATAATCCATGTATAGCAAATTGCCAAACTCTCAATCTTCATGATATTGTTTTGGCCAAGTAGATTCTATTCTTCTAGAACTGATGTTGCTGACTGACATCAATTCTAGCTTTTCTGCCGTTGACAATCTATACTAACCATTGCTTTACTCACATTCAGCTCAGTGGGCTTATAAACTTCTTGTCACAGTCCTTTTCAGAGGGCAGAAAAGGGTTTCTTCTTTCATTTTGACTCCTCTTTTTCACCTATCTACCTCTTATTTCCTTAAGACTTTTGGACAGTCTTTCCCACCATTTGTTCTGCCGTTTTTCAATGAAAATACTTGCTTCCAAAAGGGAATAAATTTCTATTTTTTGCAACTGATGCGAGAGCAGGGCTCGCAACACCAAATAATTAAATCACATGGACCTACCAACAGAACACAACATAGTTTGCTTTGCATAGGTTTCCCTTGAGAGGGAAAACTCAGTTTACATGTACACCTGACGTCTTCTCTGTTGACCCGCAGCCGTCACCAGCAGTACGAGTGCAAGTGGTACATTCCTCTGGCAGACTTGACCTTTCAGACTCTCGATGAGTCTGACACCAGTCCCAGCATCCAAGTCCTTCCAGAGCATGAGATTGAGGAGATGAAGATGAAGATATCAGTCTTGAAGAGTGAGATTCAAAAAGAAAAGGTGACTATTAACAAAATCAAATCAGGAGACACACCAGACATCACTTACATAACCAAGTTTATTTAGCTACTGTTGTAATCGGATGAAATGACTCACCCTTGCTCAGGCAAACATCCGCTCATGAAATGTACATCAATTTTTTTCACTTTGACAATTTCCTAAACACCTCATATTAGCACATACTCATTTAATCAGGTCACATTAGTAATTTACTTTTTTCTCCATAAAATAAATCAGAACTAAATACTGGACTTAAAGTATATATTTATATGTAGATGTACATATATTGTATTTCTTTTTGTTGATCATGATGTTAATGATGATTATTACTTCTTGTATATTCTTTCTTATTTCCATATCACAAACATTGCAAATTCCTAAAGCACCATCATCAACTGGAGGAAAATTCATTATATAGTATATAGAATATTATAGAGTATTTTAATGGTTAATCTTAATGATGCAAGGGTACATTTATGCAATGTTCTGTTATCTGGAATCTGAAGTGTTATTCTTTTACACAAAGTTTCCATTCCTTCATGAATCATGAAAATTATTTTCATGAAAAAATGTACATTTCAGTGAAGAGAAATTGGTCAGATTTATGGTTGTTACCTTGGTTAGTTTTTCAGCTGTCACATGAACATCATGTTTTTATTGCCATGATCAAAGGTTTCATGTTGGTAACGTGTTTTCAGAAAGCGCCAAAGGGTCAGAGTCGTGCGGAGCGTTTAAGGAAAAAGATGAATGAACAGGAGTCCTGGCTGCTCCTACACTCTCCCACCATTCCCTTCCGAATTCACAACAAGCATGGCAAGGTAGCGGCCGTGACCTCCACTTTGTCTTTATTCATGTAGTTGTATAGTCTCTCCACTAGAGGGAGAGGTTCTACATTAAAAATGTGTTCGGTGACGTTGTTACCAGCGCATGTTCGATGAATCTAGTAGTAACTTCATTATAATTTGGAGGAAATGAATCGAACCTTCTGTTTTCTATTCTGTGAACATCTAGAGCTGCCTGTTCCTACTCTCCTCTGACTATGAGCGGTCGGAGTGGAGAGAAAGCATTCAGAAACTCCAAAAGAAAGGTAATTTTGCCCTGTTTATGTTTGCTTTCTGACTTTAATTTTTGACTTTTTTCATCTCTTTCAGATCCTCACACCTGTTTATTAAGCTCTGTAGAGCTTCAAGTCTTAACCAGTTCCTGTTTCAAACTGCGAACTGTCCACAGTATTCCAGTCACCAGTAATAAGGATGGTGAGTAAAACAGTTCGTCGTCCCCCTCTGGTATCTTTGCTTCCATTGTCTTCGCTGCTCTGTTTTGAGTTATATGTAAAACACTGGACTGCCACATAATTGGACTTAAAGGCAAATGTCAAGCTGGAGTATGTTTCTCACTCTGCTTCTTGCTGTCGACTCAATACAGTGTTGCTGATGGCCTGTCCCGAACTCACTGCTGCTATTCTTGTTTTTGATCCAGCTGTCAACATTTCACGCCACTTTCAAAAGCTGGTAGTGGCGTTAGGGCCACCTGGCAGACTTTCCCATATGTGTAAACAAATACAGTCATATGCTAGAATAGCACCGAGAGCCCAGAAGCTCATTTGACAAAACAATTGTAAACAAAACAAAAAAAAAAAATGTAAGAACGAATGAACAAAGGGCTAACCACTAGTCCACCGTGTGGCCTCTTTTGAGGATTGTTTGTTTCCAGATACAAAAGAATGCTATGCTATATGCTATTTCCATGCGTGCGTTTTAGACATTAAAGCACATATTAATTGGCAGAAATCGGTACACGTAAGCTGTAAAATTACTTTTGGAGGACTGTATTTAATTTCCACTTAAACAGATAAGAATTTACCCGAAATATCCAGAGACCATCCCAGATACGCCCCAGTCTTCATTGAAAACAGTTTGATATCTTTTACAGTACTGATTGAGTTGAGGATGCGTTTTCATTAGTCGGACAACAAGCAGCATTTCTAACTTGCTGCCACAGCCGTGTTTTTTGGGTGAACAAATCTTACATCAAGACAAGAGAAACTCTGCAACTATGGGCTTTAAAGCTGAAAATCACACCCAGCCATCTGGTTCCCATTGACCACACTTTTAATAAATTGTGTCAATAAATTGTGACTCATGAAATTAGAGCCCCTGTCAGCCTCACTGAAGTCCTGATGCTCATACTTTGCATGTACAAAATTTGTGAAGGTGATTTTATGGAGACAGCTTCATTAGCTGTTTTGAGTGGCATTGCGTATACTGTATTTGATACCATTTTTATATTTTACAAACCCTGAACATTCCTCTTCAACTGAACGACAACAGTTGGTTTGCTGTTCTCTCACATTCCAGCTGTCAGCTGAGAGCTTCACCTCACTCAAACACTACAGTCTTCCCTTCAGTTTGTTGACGTTTCATTTTCCTCATAGTCAGGTGATATCCTTGTGTGTTGAAAGAGAGTGTCGCCCCCACTTTTTCCTTTGTTGACCTTTTGCTCCTTCCTCATTGTAAAGCCAACATATGACCACACACGTGGACCCTTGAGATGTACACAGCTCCATCAAAAGATTCCTGTGTGAATCATCTGGCTTTGGTCACAGGTCACGTTGCCTCATACAGACAAAAAGCTTTTGCTGCCATCCACCGTAGATTACTTACAGGCCAGAAGTGGGGCTTCACAGCTGCTCCAAAGGCAAGTGTGCGGTGGGACAAGGGTACGTGAGGCCACCCTAAAATCTTTAGCCCAAGCATCTAACTCTCTGTTAGTGAAATACTATACCGATGTGAACCTGACAGTGGTCACAAGGGAGACAAAAAACATATTTTCCATCTGTAGAAACATTCTTTTCTAATGTGATATGATGTACAAAACATTCGTAGGTTTGTAGTCACACTGGACTAACAGTGCTGTACTCATTTCACAGATGAGGAGACTCCCGGCCTGTATGGCTTCCTGCATGTAATCGTCCACTCTGCCCAAGGATTTAAGGAGTCAGCCAGTAAGTCTGCCAGACACTTCCTTTTGTGTTTGCTGTCATGCTTATAGATGCACACACATTCGATTCACTGGTGAAAAACTGAACGTTTTCTGAAACGTCAACACTATTGTGTTGCAAAGGTGTCAGGAGGACAGCTATTATGTTTGTTTACATAACTGCCAGTTATCATGACAGTTGTGCAAATTTGAAACCTGAGCTGAAAACGTTCCAGTATCAATGCATATGGAAGTCTGTTTGCTCATTGGTGGCACCGAGAACTGAGAGATTGAAAAATGGCAGGCTCATGTTACTATTCTGTCTGAAGGGGCCCAATGTGCCGAGCATAAGGAAGGAGATTCCAGCATGGTGTATGTCACATTATTGCTATAGGGCTGCTCTTCCAGATGTTTGGGGTTTGTTGCAGTGTTATCGGTGTCTCTCTGTGGTGCTTAGTTTTTTTTTCTTTCTTATGACTGGTGTTGCCAGCCTTGTTTGACATGTCAGGCAGTTAAACACATATTTTGAGAGAGTAAAGCAGCCTGTAATTTTGAGCATGCACGGATAGTTCTCATAGCATTCTACAAACAAATGTTTCTGTGCACATGCCTCATAATTTGGTGTACAATAAAATCCAGCCTGTGTATCATTATTGTTTCCACTTTTCTCTCTTCTCCTCCCCAGTAAAATGTTTTCTGCTGGAGCCCTTTAGCCAGGTAGCAACCTTGTTGGCAGAGGCTTTTTACTCCCTGACCCTGATCAGTATACCTGATTCCCACTTGTGGCATAATTTTGTGCACGCATCACTCGACCCAACATTCAAAGCATCTTGAGGTTAAGATTAGACACACAGGGACGTACACACGCAATTCATTTACCTGAAATGGAAAGGGATGGTATCTATGGGTCAGGGACCAATCAGGGACCAATCCCCTCATATCTAAGCCAGATGGTGCTCTGCCAAGAAAACGAAAACTCTTCATAGCCTCTTTGATTTGTCCTACTTCTCAACTTGTGAGCAGAGAGTTGTTTCTTAATATACAGTTTTTGTCCATGTTAGAGTCAAAGGCCTGGGGACATAAACTTCTGATTCTCATGTGACTAAACCTCCAGTGAAATGTTCTGTGTTCAAAATAGCATATCACAGCTCAGGTTTTTTTTTTTTCAGCCGTTCTCTGGTCTCTATGAGAGATTTTCTTCCTTTTACAATCCTACTGGAACATAGCCAAAATTAGAGTGTGCATATGTGGTCAGGGTTGTATGCGTGTGCATTGAACTCGGGTAACCCTGTCCATGATGTGATGTGCAGTGTTGAGATTATGGAGACGTTTCCCACTTTGACCTCCCAACACACAGGAAGTATGTCTTAAATTGAAATAATGCTTTGTCCCCTCCTCGTGTATGTCAGTCGAACAGGTTCCTTGGCTTGTTCAGGATATTCTAGTCTACCTTCTTTTTATATAGTATATAGTGTATAGTCGTCTAGTGTTGATATACTGATCGTACTGACGCTCTGCTAGAAATATCTTCAAATCCGTCTGTGCATGTCTAATGGAGGTGAAGCTGGAGGAGCTGGTCAAGTCCACTTGATCTGTCAGGGACACGGAATCAATTCTGCATTCTGCATTACAATAATTATCTTTTGACAAGATTTGGAGTATGTACATTGGTCAGGTAGATCAGTAACACTTGCTGAACTTGAACTTGAACTTGTTGTTGTTATAATGGGCAGATCACTTTGATATGGTCCAGTTTCCAGGTCAGATGTATGTAATGTACTTGGTTTTAAAGATAAGTTTGTGGTCTGTGGTTTCATCTAGATCTCTACTGCACCCTGGAAGTGGACTCTTTTGGATACTTTGTGAGTAAGGCAAAGACCAGAGTATTCAGAGACACTGCAGAACCACAGTGGAATGAGGTAAGTTAAATAAAGTTGTTACAGTTTATCCATCACTAATGCTCTTCATTTCTTTCATGGCATTGATGTACTGCTGTCTGTCTTCTAGGAGTTTGAGATTGAGCTGGAGGGCTCTCAGTACCTGAGAATCTTGTGTTATGAGAAATGTTATGACAAAAGTATGCTCAACAAGGACGACAATGAGATTGTGGACAAGATCATGGGCAAAGGACAGGTCCAGGTAAGACCGAATTGTGGAAAATAAGGCTACAACTAACAGTTATTTTAGGAATCGATTCATTTGTCATTTTTTTCTCCAATCACTCAATTAAACAGATTAATAGAAAAACAAAAGAAAACATTAATTTCCAACCTTTTATTCAAAATCTTCAGAATATATAGTCTTTTCAAAAAAATGTGTAGTGTATGTTTTTGTATAAGGGGATGTGAGCTATCAGCACAACAAATAATATATTTTAAAAAGACAGTGAGAGAGAGAGAGAAGAAATACAAACCAGAATTTTAATTCAATTCAATTCAATATTTTTTTAAATTTTAGATTGTGTCTCAACAAGTCATGTGTCTGTCAGTGTGGACAGTCGGACGAGTCAAACGGATCAGCTCCTGTGTGCTTCACTGTCTGTGCAGTGGCTGGGTGCTGACAGACTGTGGCACATATATGTGATTTAAGACCTTTCAATGAAAGGTTTTCAATTAGTTTGAACCTGAAATACATGAAAATGGGGATGGTTGTCTGACACACCCACGGTCAGCGTCACAAGTTCACGGGAGCAGACCTTCATGCAGCGTTCAGTCGGTTCATTCGGTGATATTTCCTTGTTGGTTGCAGTCACTGATGTCACTCTTCTGTTCTGTTCTCTTCTGTAGTCAAGACATTGCAGAAATCTACCTTTTCAATTGCAGTGTTGGCAACAATGAAATCAGTAAAATGACACAAAGTGCCTGAGAGATCTCCTCTGAATAGCATTTTAACAAACATGCTGGACAATATCTTGTTGATGTGTGTGCCAACACTTAATAATCCATGTATATCGATTTTATTGAGTGGTTGTTGCTGCCCTAGTGGCTAACAAACAGAATCTGACTGTTTGAGACTGATAAACCGAATCTGCACTCAAACAAGTGGATTTGATGTGGTGTAGTGAAATGCTCCTTTTTGCATTTATAGTTTATGTATTCGATGGCACTGCGCTGTCAGATTGTGGAAAATAATACATTTAAAAAGTTTTTTGTTTTTTTTTATCATGCTGTGACTGGTAAATCATATGTGGTTTTCTTTAAAACTGTTCCCCACTTTGTCTTGTTCTTTAGACTTTCCAATTATATTCCACTTTCCCAGAATCTCTTGAGATGTCTTGGGTCAAGTGAAGCTTGACTCCTGTCATCCTCCCACTAACTGATTCCAAGTGCTTCCATATCCATTTTTGCTTGTGACGCAGAAGAGCAGAATCATGTGTGATGCAGTTGTTGCTGGCGCAGAAGCGTATGTTCTCGGAATATCTCGGAATATTGTCTTCCAGCCAGTAAGAAACCAAAAGAGACCAAAATAGCGCTGCCCGTGGCTGGCTTGCAGGGAGGGAAGAAAGGCCAAAAGTACTATGTGTTCAGTTACTGGATGCAGAGAAGGAAACTCCGTCCAGGGTGATAATCATGTAAATATCATGTATGTGCTTCAAAACGATATTTTTCCTTCAAGACATGTGCTTAGCTTGGTGAGCCTGGTATTTCTGCTGTACTGTGGGAGACTCAATCCTCTGTCAGACCTTAAGTTTCCTGCTGCCAGAGTTTAGAAGACGCCATGAGTGTTCTGCTGTCCTCTCTGGAGACCCGGAGTTATTTAACAAGCTTGTGGGATACTGAGTGACCTTACATGGTCATACTGGGCTGGAAGTTTTGTTTTCTTGCTTTCTTTCACTGTACACCACTGGCTCTTTCGATTACACTCATGAGAAAGTAGCTTGTTTTTGCTCTTGAAAAGATGTTTGGATAAATGTCCCACAGTCGTTTTTGATCACGATAAAAGAAGCGTTTTACATCTATATTTGGCTATTATTGAAGTTAGTAGTGGAACTCGCTGGATATAATTTCAGTTGTGCTTTTAGGTGAATTAGTAGAGTTGATGTAGAGAGATGTTTGCTGGGTGAAGTTCTATGAGCACATAGAAAATGTAATTGTTTCCAGTCTTCTGGATCTGCACTTGTTAATCCCTTCATACTGCAGCAATGTTGGGGTAGCTCTGGTTGAGTGGATGTATGGTGCCAGCTAACAAGGCATCCAGGAAAAATGCACTTATATTGTAGTAGTAGGCACTTGTACTGACATTGAGCAGCAAGCTCATTGATCACCAACCTTTAAGAAGCTGTGAGATATGACATCTTTTCTCAAGGTTTCACCTTATCGTTGATGGCAGTGTCCCCGGTACATCCTCTTGCGGGTTTCAAATGGGGAGATTGTGACCTGTGTACACCCACAAGCAGCACTAAAATATGACTTCACGAAAGGTGTTGAACTGGCGGAAGAATCAATGCTCTCACTAAGATCGTGTTCGACTAAACTTGGTTGTCACTCGGACATGTTCTCCCTCTGCAAGTGCAATGTTTCGCAGTCAGTTCATAGTTGTGTGTGATTGTTCTTATGTAACATTGCATCATATCACCAGTCAACTTTAAGCTTTGCCATTCTGTTCTGAAATGTTTTTCTTGTGGACTGAGCATGCTACTGCAGTGTTGAATTAAATGGATGGGCTCTAAAACAAGACAGTTACAAATCTTTTTGTTGCTAGATGATACCGAAAAAAGTTGGGTATGTAAAGATAAAGGAGGAACAAAGTTGTTCCCGGCAGCTTTTATGTCTTTTCTCCACAGTGGAGAAGCTGGAGAGGAGGTCCAGGCATTAGGGTGCATTATCATAAAATGAGGGGTGCAAGAGGGTTGTAAAGTTTGAGATGAGTATCTCACTGCACTCTCACTCCCACTTAAGAGCCTCAGTCTTAACTCGATGTGAAGCATTGAATGCGATAGTTGCCATGTTTCTACATGACAGTTTTATTAGTAGATGATCTCACTTGGACTAATGTCCCACTTCCCTCAATGAGCATTACCCTGCTGTGGTCAATGTTCTACCCTGCATATTCTTTATTGTGTATTTGTACCTTGTGTGTGTACAAATTAGTGAGAACCAACTACTATTGTGGGAACTTAGTGGGAACTTTTCTAACCTCAACATCATCAAAGCAGTGGCCCCATAGAATGAGCACAAAGAAAGTAACAAGTTATAATGTGGCACTAAGCTCATTTATATGATTTTTGGACAATAGTTGTTGCGTGGATAGCAGTCTTTTACTTTGACATTTGGAGCTGCTCTACTTTATGTTTATGCATTACAATGAACACACAGTCTAGTAGCACAGTTGCCAAAATACTGTAAATGTTTGGTTGCTTATGAAGCTCCTATTGTTACTATATAGATATGAACTATTATATTTAGTCTGAAGACAACTGTGAAGCAAGAATATTCCACATCATTCTTTTCCGACTAGTGGGCCATCTGTCTTTAGCCACCATGCATGGCTCTGTACATGCAACCCATGTGTCCTTACATAATATTTTCACGGCAAAAAATTGACACCAGATGTATAGTTTCCTGAGTATTCATATGTTTCTCTACTCTACTTTGTCTTTGCCTAGACCGAAGAAATATAATGTGATGGAATGATGAAATTACCTGCAAAACATGACAATGTCTCTTGTTATATTTTGCACCTTATTTGGCTCTGCAGTTGAGTTAAGCTTTCACCATGAAGCGCATGATTCTTTGAGGTCCTCTGCTGTATATACATCAGTGACTTTTTATGTTGTTGTGCCCTTTGTCTTTTCCGCCAAAGCTATTTTGGCAGACCTCTGCCACGTTTAGGTCAGCAAGCTCTGGCATCACACTGTCCTAAGCAGCCTTTTCTTATGAACGGAAAGAAGCCCAGAGTTCCTTTACCATGGAGATGAGATGAACCTCCAACTGAAGTTTGTTTTACTGCTGTGTTTTGGTTCTGATCTCTCGCAGCCAATGGGAGATCTGTTCCTGAGTCCTTATTGTTTACTGAAATGCCAGTTTGCTTACTTCTCTACATCATGTGGCTTGACAAACTAATCGGGCAGGAACCTCAATGTTTTCCACATGGCTGCAGTTGGGCTTTACCCACTGTGGTTCTGCACCACATTAGGATGTGATTGATCTGCTTGGGGCCAAGGGATTGGCTTCTTCCAAGAATTCTGAAGTATGGAAGAGGACAGTGTGGAGGTTGTTTCTCAGAATGAATAGGGGGTGATTCTTTTCCCACAGCTTGTCCCTGTTTCAATGGATGTTTCCATTTTATAACATACTTTTGCATGTTTACATGTGAGCTGTTGTTCTCTGCCTTTTGTGGCATTGCATTACAGCTGGATGAGCACTCTCTGCATTGTTCCTTGAGATTTGTCAAATTACTGATGAACTGAATGCTGATGCATGTGAGCATGTGATTGACAGGAAACCCATGATATATTCACATTGGTTGGTATCTGCTTCTGTAAACTCAGCCTGTTCATCTTTGAATTAGGAAGAGAAACACTCTCTAACTGTAAACTTTGATCTTCAAAAGATGAGGAAATGTCATCCAGGGCCGATGACTTTTTATTCTATAAGCAGAATCAACTGTAATATACATTATATACTGACAGTAGGGTACAGGTATATGTAGACATAGTGTGCATATACATGCATATGTATCGACAACGACTTATTTTCATATCATGTCATGTATTCACCTCCCCTCAACATGTCTTTCCAAGTTGCTAGAGTATGTTTTCCTGTTTAAAGGGACCCCGTCATCCTTTCGCATGCTGTACGAGTTATCTACGGTGTCAGTAAAATGAAACGTCAACTTAATATAAGGTGAAGATGTGTGAAAGAACAATGTACATACACGAAAACATTAAAAATAGGCCTACATAATATGTTGCATTCCTACTATTTTGGTTTATTATGTAATCATGACTGCTTTCACAGAACCCACATCATGGGATCGACGGTGCACTGCACTGTATCAATATCTCCTTCCCTGCACCAACAGGCTCACGGAGTGACTTCTCAACTATGTTCACAGTCCGTACTTTCCTGAAAGATCAGGAAGTGTGTTTTTGGCTGTGAGTGAGTGGGACATGCATTTTCCTCAAGATCCGCTATAAAGGCTATGTGGACTGCTTTTTTTAAAATGGCCTCCGCATCCAAACATCTCCCTATGCCACAAACGTACTGTGGACCGTTTCACTAACATTCTCTAGATTGCAAATTTCGCCATATATTAATTAAAAAGGAGCTTTTCCAAAGGTTCATCCTGCATCAGTATCTTTACATCCCCATCAGAATCTGTCTTCATTGGAGTTGCTGTCACTGAAGTGAAAACGGCACCTATGAAGTTGTTATTCTCGACATGTATGAGGACAAACATGAACTGATGGAGGTATTGAATATCTCAACACATAAACAGTGACAGTGCTCCTCAAATCTGAGTCTCAGTCCTTTATGTCTACTTCTTTATATATAAGTCTTTTTAATGTCTTTCTGAAAATTGTTTGATCTGGTTTTAGAAAAGAGCACTTTGTAGCTGCCAGACTTGATATGATGGGATTTGGTTGGCTACATTTTTCACAACATAAGCTTTAGTTTGTTGGGTGCTCTGCTGTTCTTATGTCAGCTGAGGGAGCAATGCTAGGCATTTGATCCCTCTTTATGACTTCCTGTCCCAGGGCTAGGGAGGGTGACTGCACATTTCCTGTTTGGCCTGCGATGTCCACATCATTTTTTGGCTCCTGTAGGGAGCACTCCTTACCGTGATATTTCTTTGCTACTCACTGTTCATGAGAAGACTGCTCTTTTACGTGCACTGATACATGACATGAGTGTTCTTGAATCCGAACACGCCAAGCTTTTAAATTAGCCCAAAATTAGCCTCTTTGCCACCAACCATGCATGTTTAATTGAAATTGAAATTGAGTCATTCTGTTCACAAACAAGCACACACAGAAACTGAGCCCTGATCTTGAGATCCTCTCATTTGCATCCATACTGGGAATGTCTTTTTTTAATACAAATTCACTGTCCTACTGTATAGGTATAGAGTGAATGGACACAACAGTTTGTTGTGTTCCATTGTGTGTCCCACTCTTTGGTGACTGGACAGGACTGGCCTGCCACTACTGTTGTCTGGAATGCCACATGAAAACACTTCAGGAAAAATGTGGTGATTTGAAACTGTAGTGTCTGCATATTACTGCACATTTGTTAGTTAAAATCACTCGCAGTTAACTTTGGTTGATAGGCGAAGATGGTCGATGATGTCACCAGAGCATCTCTGAAACTGTTAGCAAGAGAGCAGACAGCAGTGTCTATTTTTATATATTCATATATGTGTATATTCACATCATTAACTGAGGAATATGCAAATTTTTGTTTCCATGTACTACCATAAATTACATCATCATACGGATGAGTGCGGTGCCTGGTCTTTATAGCTGGATCAAACACAGGTGCCATCTTGTGATGCAACCAGAGGTATCAACTCTGTTTATTAGGCTGACTGAGTCCATGGAGGCAGAGGAAGTCGTGAGCAATATCAGTGAAGATTTGACGGACTTGGTCCACTCCATAATGGTGAATTGTCAAATACAAGTAAAGATGTGATGGGTGTTGTAATCTCTTATGAGGGGTCAACAACTCGTCCAGGTTAGTTTCGTCACTGCTGCTTTGATGACATGTTCCTAACTGTTAATGTTTGGGAACTGTGGGTAATGCAGCCAGTTTCAGAGCCCATTTGAGGTGAACTTTCAAGCCGAACAATACCTGCACAGCAGCAAAACAGTTGCTGCAGAGTCACAACAACACTGATGGTTGCCACTTGTCCTTAAGTTGCTAAGCCCATTTCATATGATGGGGAGGAGGACAGGCTTAGTACATGCTCAGCGCCATGGTTACAGCATCCTGCAGCTGCAGCCATTTGCACGGCATGATAGTGTTGACTGGATCTGACTCTCGTGACATCATCGAGTCGCAGTTCTCTCATAGTTCAACGCTGCGCTGAATTTCAATTCAAACCATGTAGACAATATAGGATAATCTACTGCATATTACTGCGTACTGCATATTTCTGGATAGTTCCACAGCCTTGTCGGTCACTTGTAAAGTGGTTTATATGAAATATAAATTTGTACATGACCTAAGTTATTGGCCATTGGTCAAGTTCAAAATGAGTTCAGTTAAATCATCATTTGTGGCAAGATGATTACAGAATAAATATATTACTGTATAACTGAGCAGAGGCAGTGATGGACCAGATAGATACTGAGTTGCTGCACCTGCTCCCCTGCTTGAAGAATTCAACGTCCCACACTGACACCATTGCTAAACCTGAGCACTGTGATGACAGATAACACACCTCTTTGTTCTCCCACTTCAGAAATCACTGCTCATTTTACTGTGAGTCAATAATATATAAAAAATTAACTGGAATAATGTGGGTATTGCAGCTGTCACCACATGAGAAAAAGCACCAATCCTCAGTCAACATGGCTGTGTAAAATGTTGTCGTCTCAGTGTGTCTGTCCTCTTTTTAACTTGTGTGGTCTTCCAGGCGATTGCGTCCAGCTAGTCGCAGGTTTTATTATTCAAGTGAGCCGGTTCTGTGAAGCTCTTTTAGAACTGGGTGAGGCTGTACCTTCAGGTCAACCAGAGGACATGGCACATTCTGACTGAATAATTCTGGTGAGATAGGCTTTGTCTTTAGAATTAAATGACAATTCACTTTTCAATATTCATTCTTTTTTGGAAACCTTTGGAAGATTTTTCTCTGTGCTTCATCACAAAGTTACTACCGTTACCCGCTCATGATGCTTCTTCTTTGAAATGATATTTTACACACTGAAAGTGCCAGCGAGAAAGAGTTTACTACTTGGGTTGCCCCTACTTAAGACATGGTTGGATCTCAAAGCCTTCTCCTTCCCAATCAACAGGAAGATTTTGAAGTGCCTGTTGTCCTAGCTAGGTAGATGGTGAAAACCACAACCCCTGTCTACACTTCCCCCTCCTGACTGCTCATATGCTAGGGCTCTATGAGGTATCGTGCCGGCTAACTTATGTATAATTGAGAAGAACGACAGGCTGATGTCAGAGAATCAGCTCTCTCAGCTGAACCATCTGCCCCTTCACCTTTCCATGTGTGACCTCTTTGAAATGAACTGAATAACAACTACATGAAATGTGGGTTATGTTTGTCATGTGCCCCACACAGTTACAGCAAGTGAATAAAGGCGTCAGCTATTGGTAGTGTGAGAGCTAAAATACCTTAAATCTAATGATACTATAAAAGACTCGCAAGAGAGAGAATGCTGGTGTAATCTCTCAGCACAGGTCGAGTCAAGATCAGACTAACTTGAATTGTTCGCATGGTCTAGGCTGAAGACAAGAGTTCTAAATGATAGGTTCAGATGGGGGTTACAGTGTAGTGCTAACAAGCACAGTGTTTTGCAGATAATCCTGGAGTTTTACTCCATGTGACGCCTCAGTGTTCTGGGTCAGCATGTCTGTTTTCACCGTCATGAATAAGGTAAGAGCGTGCGCCAGGGAAAGTGGAGCACTGGATGTGTGAACATGTACTACAGTATGTGCTGGAGTATACCAGACCATGAGTTCACTTGTGTGGTTGACGTGATGCACTGTGGCGTGATGCACTCTGTATGACCCCGCTAGTATAGACGGGAAGAAGCTTGCGGTTTCTCTGAGGAGTTGCTCTGCCTCTGTCTGCCTTGGTGACAGAATTGCTGCTCACTGCTCATTGGGGCACTGTATAGATGCTGGGTGGTGAAGGAATGTTCCTATTTTCAAGTTGACAAGACGAACAGAGAACAAGACTAAATTTGGATCTGTGTGGATGATAGGGCAGAAGAACACATATTCAGCAGTAGTGAACTCTTTGCCTCCCAAACACGGCTTTCTCAGACATACTTTCCCAAAAGGCACACGTGTGCATGTCATTGATGTCTGACCGACCCTGATAATACGGCCAGCTGCACTCCTGCTGAATGCAGTGAGAAAAATAACATCAAATGTTTACATGTCTTTCTTCAGTCTTGCTGTTTTTATGAAGAACTGTTGTCACTTGAGGAAGCTTGTTGTTCATTGTGATGTCATTGTTTAGTTTGACTTGGCAAGTTTTAGAATATTTCATTAATAATTAAATGGGTTGGTTTAGACCAGCTAATCTCACTGGCAAATAAGCACAGAAGTTAACCTTATTGTGAGACCTGTGCCTTGTATGAGAAGCCACTTCTGACTAGGGAGGACAGGTGTACCTGCCTGTCTGTTATGTGTGTTAAAATGAGTCTCCAGGGTCAACTGACAAAGTGAACACAGCTCATCTAATACTCACTGATCAGTTAGTAAGTAATCTCACTTTCCCTCTGAGGTTCATTGTTGAATAGCGTCTTTAAACCTTCACATTCCACCCTAAATCTCTCTGACGCAGAAGATGTAACACAGTCCTGCCATCCTTCTGCCCCCACTGTCTTCTCCTTCCTCTGGAGGTGTGTCCCAGAGACATCTGGAGAAGCACAATTGTCCAGTGATGCTAGCTCATTCACTTTCCCTCCTCCTCTCGTCCTCCCTCCCTTTTGCTCCCTCACTCTGTCTGAGTGTTTCCTTGCCAGTAGGGGATGTTGTAAGCAGAGTGGAGCTCACGGCGAGACCAAACAAAGTGGAATTATCACGAGGAGATCATGACAGCCTTGTCAGATGTTCTTGTCTTAATAAACATCTAACTCAGCAAGAGCAAGCAAATCTTTTTTTTTTTTTTTAACGCTGGTGGATTGTGCTGGACCCAAGTGCCAGTGGTCAGCCAGAGGTTTTCTCCACTCTACTCCTCGACCTTGTCCTCTCAAGCATACTTCCTCCTCCTGTTTTTGGTGGAAGAAGGATTCTGAGACTTTCTGGTATGACGGAGATTCTTGTGTCTGATGTCAACTTGAATACTCTCTGTGAGTGTCTGGAGGAAGACTGCTGCATAGACCAGAACCAGCACAACCTCCCCAGCCTGGAACAGACCCCTGTGCTGAAGAGGCACAGCAACACGGGGGCCAAACTATGGGGACGCGTCCGCAGCAAGCTGCTCCGGCAAAAGGTTTCTTCCCTCTTGTTGCCACTTGTGTGCTCTCATCTATCTATTACTGCACTCCCCAACTGCCTGCCGCACAACTTTCTATTGCGCAGTCTTTCAGGGTCGCTGTTGTTATTCCACTGATGTGTTAGTGTGATGATGTGCTTTACACACTACAACATAAATATACTATCAGTGGGCCGAGGAACTTTTAGAGGTTTAAATGAATGATTGCGGTGTGTTTGCTTACGGTCTGTGCTGGTACTGTTTGAGGTGTTCGAGTAAAATATTGTGGCATTGATCGTGGAACAGTCAGTCTAACCATGGCACTGTTATGTCACACATTTGTTCCCTGTACTTTTACCAAAATAGCTCCCTCCACTGTTCATTTAAAATACTGCCATCCTTCCTTCCTAGACACTGATAAGCTGCCACTTGAAGGTTTTGCATCTTCTGTTGCTTATGAACACTGTGTGTTCCTTGCAGTTCAAGCATCACAAGAGTAATACTCTAGTACTGTAGAGCTGCATGAATGATGGCAAGGCAGTGTTGCTTGGTGAAAGCAAATGTGATGATTTTTAGAAGTCGCTTCAGTGAAAAAATGAAAGGGCTCCACATATTTGTGTTGTTTTTTTTTTTTATTTTAATTTTAATTCATTGTGTTCAGGGGAAAAAAAACTCTGCTTCTTGATTGTATTTTCTACTATCTTACTACCATTTACATGAAGAAGACATTAGTCTGTGGTCTTCATATATCTTACTCCAAGATCTATGCAGAATCTTGATGCATTTAATGTTTTATTTAGTTTTTTTTGTTGTTGTTTTTTTTAGCACATTTCTTTCTAGTTAGCTGATTATACATATTATTAATGCTGTTTAACTACAGTACATTTGTATCTTTATATCTTTTTAACCCTTTATTGATGCCTTTTTATCCTTGGCTAACTTGCATTGTGTGTGAAGGCTTATTGAAATGACTTTTTCCAGTTCTTGCACAGAAGGATTTCACTGTCAGGATGTTTTAAGTTCGCTTGAATTATAGCTTCCATTTGATCTCATCTGTCCAGCACTCACTTCTTTTTCTTCCTTTCTGTTCCGCTCTGCATCTGTTTGAAAAGGTCCTGCATCATAGTGATTTGAAACCACTCTTGTGTAGTGCAGATAGGCTTTGTTTCTGGATATTATAAATGAAGTTTAACCAAGTGTCAGACCTGATTATTCATTTTATTAAATTAACAAAATGGCTTGATTTAATAAAAAAGAAATTAAAGAATGGATTTCATACTGGAAAATAATTTAAACATACTGTAATGCATTAGGTAAAATATGGGGGGCATATGTAAGAAAATAAGTGTGCTTTTTTTAAGGGAAAAGGTGAACAATGTGTAATGTATAGTTGTGACGGCAGTAATAAAGATGAGCATTTCGGGCTCTATATTTTCCTGGGAACAGTTATGACTTATGGTGATTTAATTCCTTGTTCAGATGGATTAACATGGAGAACAATGGAGTCCAGGCCGTTTATGAAAGTAAACCTCGCCCAACCATTTTTGTCCTTTGACCTGTGCCTGCCTTTGCCCTTACACCAGGACGTGTTCTGTGTGTTGAGATGCAGATGAGTTATTAAAGCTCCCCTCAGATCTGTGTTTCCTCTGCAGTAATTAAATCTCACATGATAATTGAGTAGCCTCACATCAAAATAAAATTTAAAATGTTTGTAATTTCAATGTTATAACAAAAAAAAGCTGCTTTGCTCAATATGCTCTTCAGAACTACAAAGAACTACCATGTGACCCCACACACACTTCTAACTGAGAGGCTGAATGAGGAGGCCTGTCCCTGTTTATGGGTCGAGTTGCTCTATTCCTCTCTCAGTTCATATGTTTGTCTTCATTCTAGTCATGGACACCAAAAAAAGATCAGTTTTATTCATCCATGAGGAGTTTATTGGTTTTATTTCATGGCAGCGACAGCAGCTCCAGCGAAGAGAGCCACAGATTCCAACATCAAAGTTCAGACGCAGGTCTTTGAAAAAGCTCCTGAATTGTGCATGAGCGCCTCATGTCTGCCGAATGGTCCACTGTGTGTCCGTGGCAGCACTGGGTTTACAGTGTGCGGTGCGTCATCAGTCCATGAATCTTTCCGGGTCACAAGAATGTGCTTTGTGACGTGAAGCATTTTTTTAACTCGTAAAATCACTCAGAACTGGATGGTTCTTTCACACTTGCATCACCAGTTAATGTGATGATTCATCTTGTGAATATGTAAATGTATCATCTCTACTCCATGCCCTTATATACTGCAGGTCACATTTCTGTCAGACCCACCAAGAGCAGCACCTCCTATGGGCACAATGGGCCTGATATTCGAGCTTTATTGGAGGTTGCAGGCATGTTTCAGAAGTACGCTGCATGTCACTGTGTTGCACTTTGCAGAATGAGGTGATGCCTGGTTTCCTGCAGGGACGTGAGGCTTCTCAGCAAAACACAACCATCAGTTATCACTCTCCGCTCTGGTTCTGAAAATGAGAGCAGGCTGCATCATGGCAACAAACTTGCATGTTTGGGTGACATCCTCCGCTACCAAGCAATGTTTCCGATGGGAAGTATATGAGTATAATGGTTGAGACGACAAAGGAAAAGGAATGTTTTTTTAAACATCATATATTTACAGCAGTAGTCATACAACTCACACTTACTATATAGTTTCTAATTCTCTCTGCTCCCATCTTCTGTCAGCTTATCCCACATTTTGTCGGCCTCCTTTTTCCCCGAGATTTATTTCTGAACATCATCATTGCACCATCACGTTTCTTTTTCTCGTTGTGCACTCACTCAACACTAAAGTGGTTCAGCTCTGACCATGAGAAATTTCGAAACCTCTCCACCACAAAAAGGTGGTGATTCATGGCATGTGCTTCTTCACGCACAGCATTCCCTTCTGTTTCTGTAATTGACTTTCAAATACTCACTCTTCATATCTAACCAGAACACACAGCACACCCAGATCGAACTCATTTGACCTTTTTGCTCCTGGTTGAAGCGAAATGAAGCAGAAACAAGTCTTCCAAATGTGTTTACCTTTTAGCGTATAGCCAAACTGTACATGCTGCGGAAGGCTTCCAGTCATGATAAAGAACAAAAAGGAAGGTCCATCTATCAAGCAGCACTGGTAGCTGATCATCATTAGTTGGGATTATTTATTGAATTATTATTATTTTTATGTTTTATTTTTTTAGTCACTGGCCTTTTCCATGCTGCCTGTTAGAGACCGTTGTATAAAATCAGAAGTTTGAAATGCTGGATTCAGCGAGATGGAAAAGCAGAAGAGAAGGAAACTGTAGTTTGGATGTAGAAGACATGGCATCACTGAGTCCACATTTCTGCCAGGGATGGCTCCCCTAAGTTTTAACAATCCGGTTTCACCACATGAATCTTTAATCAAAAGTGACTTGGGCTTTGATGGCAGGAAATGATCTTGGTCCCAAAGATCGGTCAGTTAGCTCAGGACCGGTTTCCAGCGATTACCTGTCTGTCATCTCCAACCCAAACCCTGCTGGGAAACTAGCTTGATGATAGTCATATGAAAGGCTAATGGGCTTTTTACGACTAGACCAACTCCACTCCCTTTTGGGTTCTAATGCATGTTGCCCTCGTGCACAAGCAATCCTTCCACTCCACTTGCTACATCACAGCTGTGTGCTAATGATGGGGTCATGGAGGGCAGGCTATAAAGAAGATTTTAGCAGCGCTGAGAGAACTCCAGGAGGCACCAAACAGCATGCCGGTGTTGCGGAGGGTTTCTGGTGATTCCATCTATGCTTGTGTGGAGACTGCAGTCTAGTGATGTGTGAGCAAGGACACTCACAGGTTTAGTCTGCACTGATGAACTCAAATATAAAAGGCTAAAAATCGTAAGATGTTAACACAAAACTCTGCAATGTCTTCTTGTGACTCAATAAATTAATATCCAAGCTTTCAAAGGGAGCTGCTGCTGTTGTTGTCAGGGGAAGAAGATGCATTACAAACATCTTCAACAGTCGTGAATCTTGGTTTTAATGTCTTTGATTTATGAACGTGTTCACTTGGAGGATGAATGAGGTGTACGACATCATGTATGTCCAGACTATTTTCAGACATTTATTTATGACATCCAGCTGCAGCAAGCAACTGCCAGTCCCAATTCACAGAATTGCAGCCAACTGACCTGTATTTCTGCTGTAGTAATCTGTGTGAAAAAAACAAAACTGCATCTGTTGTTTGCAAGCCATAACCTCAGAGTGGTAAGTAAGAATTTAAGAAGTACGTTAGTCATAAACTATTTACTGGTCATAAACAGATGTAAAGGTGTAGTAGATTGAGTTACTAGGGTGATACTTGCTTTCCTAACAGTGGTATGGGTGTTAGCAACGAACTGTTCTCATAACTTAAAAATAAAAAAAATGCTTGGTGTGTGCTAACCTTCACAACAAGGTTTGAATCTGCTCTGAACTGACTGACTACTGCAAAGTATATCTATTGGACTTCGTTATGTTTGGCAACCTGCCTATTGTTTCTCAGTGACTCCTGAAGTCAGCATGTGTTATGTGTCTTCATAGTTACAGACAAACCAAAGCGAGTCATTAATTTTTGGTTCAGATAAATATGTTGATGATTTTAAGAAAAACACTGAGAAGGCCGCTGACCCAGTTATTGTTCCCCCGTCTGACTTCTGCTTTCACTGTAATATTATCGGTTCATTTTCTCAGTTCCACTTCAAACTGTTTTTTTTCTGAGTTTAGCAAATCCTTATTTTGAATTATTGATGATGAGTCTGTTGATTCTCTTTCAGTTGGATCCTCAGACGGTTCAGTCCAAGAACTGGCACATGGATGTCATAGAGATGAACGGGGTGAGGAACTGACCTCATTGTTGTAGTCATGCATGCACTGTGGTTATTGTTTCATATTTAGCATTTAGATCACAGGAGTATGTACCTGCCAGCAAGAAGAGGCTTGTTTCAGTGTTGAGAGTGATGTCATCCATCTCATAAACCTCATCTTTGTCTTTGGTCACAGATCAAAGTGGAATTCTCCATGAAGTTTACCAGTAGGGACCTGAGCTTGAAGAGGACGCCCTCCAAAAAGCAGACAGGCGTGTTCGGAGTCAAAATCAATGTAGTGACAAAGTCAGTGCAGCAAAATGAATACAGTGTTTTTTCCAAGTATGTTTTCCATATTAAATGAGTGCACCCTTCCTCTCCAGACGGGAGCGTTCCAAAGTGCCTTACATAGTCCGCCAGTGCATTGAGGAGGTGGAGAAGAGGGGCATCGACGAGGTGGGAATCTACAGGATCTCAGGGGTCGCCACTGACATTCAAGCCCTCAAATTAGCTTTCGACACCAGTAAGAGCAAACTCTTCTCATTGTCTTCCCTCCGCTCAGAACCATCATCTGAATCGCTTCCACTGTAACCGCTTCTTTCTCTTCAAGCTGAATAGAAGTAGCATGGCTGCATTTTTTCAATAGCTGTAGCCATGATAATGATTTATTCCTCTGCTTTTTTGCATCCTGCAGATACCAAAGACATCCTGGTGATGTTGAGTGACATGGACATCAACGCTATCGCTGGAACACTCAAGCTCTACTTCAGGGAGCTGCCGGAGCCGCTGCTGACCGACCGCCTCTACCCTGCCTTCATGGAGGGAATAGGTGACCCTTGACCTTTTATTCGTCCGTGAAAATACTGACGCATTTGGATACCTGGTTATAAAATGGCTTATAGCTTGACTTATAGCTTATAACTTATGGCTTGAGTTTAGAAACTGAAAGTTTTGACTGAGTGAGGGGGAAGATGTCACGACGGCTCCTGAGGTTCTTATGTGGTACTGAGGGGTAAAAAGTGGATTGAATGATTTGAATTCCAGCATGTGGTCCTTAGATTGTTTCATTGTCATATATGAGCCGTCTGGCACACGTTTTCAGTGGTTGTGAGCTGAGAAGTTTTGGAGCTAGAAAAGAATGTTTCATGTGTCTGCCTCTCCCCGTCTGTCCGCAGCTCTGTCAGACCCAGCAGCTAAGGAGAACTGCATGATGCACCTGCTCCGCTCTCTGCCGGACCCTAACCTTATGACTTTTCTCACTCTGTTGGAGCACTTAAAACGGTACACCTTCCAATTCTGTCTGCACTTTTCACTCAAAACCATCTGGTTGGTGGAGCTCTAAGGGTTTATTGATTGAATTTGTGCGCGCAGGGTTGCGGAGAAGGAGCCCATCAACAAGATGTCCCTTCACAATCTGGCCACTGTCTTCGGCCCCACCTTACTCAGGCCGTCTGAGTCTGAAGCCACTAAGGGCCAGCACATCACCTCAGCGTCCGACATCTGGTCACATGACGTCATGGCACAGGTGATCACACACGTTTTCATCTCTTGTTAGTTCCATCTACTGTTGGTGGTGTTGGTCTTCCTCTTCATGGTGCAGACATTGTCGATCTTGTGTTTCTAATTCTTGACTTGGGCACCATGAACAAAGTGGTTTTCGTCGTCTTATCTTATTCTTTTTTAGAGTCAATCCCCATTCATATCACATCGTAGGTCCTATTTTAATATTTATTCTGCATGAATTGGAAAAGGATGATGGAAATAATGCATTTGAGCTCTGTCGACTTGAGCAGTCAGAAGTATTTTTCTGTTGCTCCAATCTCAACTCAAGTAACCTACTTCTGGGATGTTGTGCTCCTTGAAATGGAGCATTTTTCTTAAATAAAGGATAAAAATAGAGGTCCTCTGTAAGGTAACAACATTGTTTATTTTGACTCCACACAGCACATAAGCAAGGTTATGAAATGTAGAATTTTTACGAGCCAGCTGTGAAGCACGTTGAATCGGCAGCCACACTGAGCGGTGCATCAGTTCCATCTCCCATCACTTCTCCTGAGTTCAAGCAAACTTGTTGCTCTGATTTGGTCGCAAGTATTTTTCATGTTAGAAGAGCACTGTCATGCAATAATGAGGTTTTGTGTTTGACACTGTGCTCCTTGTCCCCTTCAGGTTCAGGTGTTGCTTTACTACCTGCAGCATCCTCCCATCTCCTTTGCTGAACTCAAACGCAACACTCTCTACATCTCCTCTGATGTCTAAGACCTGACCCAAGCTTTCAGGGCAAAGGGAGGGACTCCATTCATCTTCACCCCGCCGCTCTGTTCCAACATGTACAGCCCCCCCCCACCACTGCCTTCCCCACTGACCCGGGGGAAGAGTGTATGAGGGGATGCGTGGGTGTGCTCCCAGTAAAAGGTTTTCATGTTGTATTTTTGTTACATGAGGGGAGCGCGGCTGCCACACGCACCCACCGATGGGGCGACATTGTGGCAACAGAGATCAGCTCAGGGTACGTGAAGAGTTGAGGTCATCAGGTTCTCCAAGAATCTCCATCTTTGTTTTTATCTCGATCTGAGGCATTCCAGAAAAATGACATTGACCCTAGAAATCTTGTGCTCCATAATTTTGACGGCAGAGGAGGAGGGTATGTGGTTCGCCGGTTGGTTGCTGCGAACGTGTCTCCTCATCTGAGGGAAGCTGGTGACGTTGGTCGTCTTGATACAGATCAGATGATCTCTCTTTTTCCACCAACCGTGAGAGAACAGCCGTCTCTCTCCGCAGTCTCGGACAAGTCAGCCCTATTTATTTAAGATTGCTATCATTTGTGCCTGTACAGTGGTGTGTGATTAGAGAGAGGCTTTTTGTTTCTGTTCGTGATGTTGTTCTCGTCTGTCCCTCATCCACCATGGCCTTGGTCGGTGAGCCGAGCCGAGGATCACTCAGAAGGGCACTGTAACTAAACACGCCATGAATGGAAGGTTGAGCTTTTTTTCCCCACGTTGTTGCATTGCAAGCCTGTTCCAAGTGTCTCACAGCACCAGTATAATCTTTAGGATGATTTGTGTAGTTGCCCGCATTGCATGTTGAGCTTGTCATTCGAAGCAGGCCAGTGACACACAGGTCCTCCGGACATATCATGAGATACTGTAAGCACTGCTAGACCAGTACAATTTGATATTTTTAATAGAACACGGGAAGAAACAAAAACAGATGTATTTTAATTTGAGGAGAAATTCAAATGCTGTTATAATGATGCTTAATGTTAATGTGAACTTTCTTTCCTCTTTTTTAAGTAAAATAAAAGTTGCTAAAACACTTTAACTGTGTGTGTGTGATGTGTCTTCCATTTCAAACTAGCAAATGCCATTTTAATTGTGAGTGGGTGAGATGGTCACCCAGATGTCTTCCACTCTCCTCCGAATTGTGTTGAAGGTCTGGCTTGAAGGTCCAGGGTGATGCTGGAGTTCTAGTTCTTATCGTGTGAATAGTGTGAGAAGTGAGCCGCGTCTGGGCTCCAACTCTCCAGATGACTTTGTCTTCAGGAAGACAAAACTTGATGGACAGACACTATCTGCAAGACGTCATCAGGAACAGCTAAGGGAGACCACACCTCGAGCAGCTGAGTCGTTGGTCCATCAGGCGGAAGAACTGCATGTTGTGAGGTCAAACTTCCAGCCTCCACATAGAGCCATGGTCAGCTTGGTGCCAAACAGGTGGAGGAAACTAGACAACAAATGCATGAGATCACATGGAAATGGTGATTGGAAATGTTTGCCAGAAGTTCAAGATATTTAGAGGAACTATACCATTAAGATAAATGTGTGAGGCTGAAACCCTCACAGCTATTCAGGAATTTGACAGCCACATCAACTAAGAACTTCATTCTTTACACAGAAAGTTCTACATGCACTAAAACCTTATGGAAGTGCAGCATCAAAATGGACCACAGACAGCATTGTTATGTAAAATCTGCATTGTATTGAATTGTTATTGATTACTGTTCTTCAACATACAAACCCAATGACTCAAACGTTATGAACGACAACAGCACAAGAGTTTCTACACTTTCATATCGTGCCAGGGTTACACCACACAGGCAAGTTTTCTTTTATCCGAGTTTCATCTCAGTGGCTTGACCTTTACAGCAGGTGGCCAAAGCTGTTGCGAGCCGAAGTACTTCACATCCACTCCCATGTCATTATTTAAATAAAAGTATTTATTTCCTGAGGTATGACAAGTTCATATCTTTTTGCAGATCCATTTTTTGTATCCACGTGGTCATCCTCTTCCATGGTCCACACAGTGAACTTGTGACGGCATAATAAGAGTTCAGGTCCACAAGTTGGCCTAAAAAGCATCAGTGACTCAAGTCACACAGGGCTCATCATCCGCTCTGGTCCGTCTCTTGAACTCTTCACCGCAGATAATACTCTATAGCAGCAGAAAAAGCAGCGAAGCCACCACATCCCAGCACTCCAGCCTTGAGACCAGCTGAGGGATTCAGAAACAGTCATTGGCACATGGCCATGCACAGATTTATATTGAGCTGGTGTGTTGACATACCCCGAAATCCGATGGCTCCTCCTGTAACACAGCCACTGTACACAGCATTCTTCCAGTCAGACTTGCCTCTGTGCTGCAGACACACAACAAAAAAGATGTTTCTCGGAAAGCCAAATTCATAAGATACCGTCTGTTCGTAAAAATACCACAAGAGGGCGCTAAAGCACAAAAGATTGCTGTGAATCGAACGGCTTTATATATAAATATATATATATATATATATATATATATATATATATATATATATATATATATATATATATATATATATATATATATATATATATGCGGCCCTTTGACTGTATTAATGTGGCTATTTTGTCTAGTGCATTTTTTGTTCATTATGATGCAACTGAAACATAACTTTCTCATTCAATTATCTTTCTTCATTGTTGGTCTTTTCTTGTTGAGTATTTCTTGTCCCTTAAAATACATCAGTAATGAAAGTAGATTTTGAAATGTACGAAACGCATCAAGAATCTTTAGATGGAATGTGGTTTAAAGTAAATAAAACACAACAAACCACCATTTTCTGTGCATTTCCAAGTGTAATTTCATAATCACACATGATGTCATCACTTGATCTTTATTTTTCAGTTTTCTCTCACCCTCCTTGCTTGGGGTTTGACGGTCACAACATATAACTGGGCCCCTTCGGAAACATTATTGCCCATGTACCTGGGGTACAGTGTAGTCATGAGATCTCACTAAACAAATGGTCTTGTTCAGTTAGTGAGGGTCCGACTGCAATGGGACGCTGGACGTATCAGAAGACTGCAGCAGTCGGACATTAGCAACTACAGTTGTGGGTATTTCAGATGGTACTGCGGGTCGGCTTAACTTGAGGACAATAGTGGCAGTGCTTTGTTAGAATGGGTGGGAATGAAGCCACTTTCTGAGGGGCCAAGTTAACACATTCTGAAAAAATACAACAATACGAAAAGAGACTCTCATCACCAGAAAGTCAATGAAGACAAAGCAAAGCACTTCACACTGGGTCTCAAGCTCTTGAACCAAACTTTGTGTACTTACCGATTCAATGATACACTCCGTGCAGGAAAACATGGCTCCGACGATGGCAAAGTTCTTTGCGTAGGACATCCCCCTCTGGCCCATGTCTTTGAGGACCTCTCGAGCTGTGGGCGTTTTTAAAGGATCTTTGGGGTCGAAGCCTACATTGGTGTCTATACCAGCAGTGAACACACCAAATGCTCCTCCCAGGACAAAGCCTGTGGAAGCATGAAGAGCGCGTCAAAAGAGGGACTTTCAATCCACGCCGTGTGTATGACAATCGATCAAAACCATTGATCCATTGAAAGCAACGTTTGATCTTCTGGCAGATAGGTAACAGTTTCACAGACAAAACAGTCCAATTACTGAAGGAATATTGGGAATATATTTGGTGTTGCATGGAGCAATTACTCCGTACTACTTTGAAGTTCTTATTATTATCTTATCCAGGAGAAATTCTACAATACTACAGCTGTGAAAAGCCTTGCTGAAGATCGCTGCGTATCACTGTAGAACCATTTGGCTGGTGTCACACCAGGGGCTTTTCTTTGCACTACCTATCGTAGAAACAGGAAACAAGCTGCAATAAAGATGATATCGTTTCGCGAAATCAATACTTTCACCTGAAAACACCACGACAGAAGGGACGGTTTCCAACATGATGGGATCACAGTGAATGAGTGAGCATCAAGGTGAATGTTGACAGAGGCACGACGTTCTTGTACAAGAACACAAGCAATCCCACAAAGCCCTACCTCGTCTGCAAACAACTCCACCGAACAGAACGCATAATCCGCAGTAAATATAAGTGCATGCGAGTACGATGTAGGTACCTCCGACACAGGCCAGTACAGCCTTGAAGGTACAGCTCTCCATTCCCCTCTCGATCATCTTCTGCTCGTCACTCTTAGCAGGGACTGGCAACCCCCCCATCACGGCGGGGTTCAGGTCCTTCACGGGTCTCTTGTCCCCGATCAGATGCTCCAGAATCATACTGTACTGGATCGGCTGGTAGTCCACATTTGAACCAGCATCGGAGCCATGGGTGCTTGAAACGCCCGAGGAAGCCGCCATGTTTCCCAATGACAGTGTTCTGAGTAAATGCAGTCTGACATCTGCTGTTGCTGATTCGATGTAAAAACAGCGCGATAATTAAAAATAATAATTTAGTTTAAGTGATTGATAATGTTTTAAATTGGTAAGGATGCATGGATCACGCTGCACTTCTGAGGCTGTTTGCTTATTTTTTTCAAAATAAATTACATTTCGACATTTCGTATCGGCACTTTCGCCATTCTTTCAATTTTAGTAAATCGCACTTTTTGCTTTTGAGTAAGTCGCATCACTATGAAAGATAATGTTAAAAAGAAATTGATGTCGACAAAAAAACGTTTCACTCTTCTCTTTTTTTTTTGTTAGCGACGCACTGCTAATAAACAAAAACACTACAGTACCCACAATTCTCTTCGCCAGTACTGCGCCAAACACGCCCCACGCGCTCCACCTACCGGCTCGAGCGCAGGACGGTGACAGAGTCCCGTGCGTGAGTCGACGGCAGCATCATCATACGGACCAGCCATACACTCAGGTGAGCGACCAAAATACTCGCCACGTATATAGTCCGCTGGTGCTGCTTTAGACTGCGCTTAGCGCTGTGCGATGTTTTTTTGGTTGTGTGTGATGATTTTTGTGATGACAATATTATAGTCGCCAGGTTTGGTGGTGGACGACACTGACCGATGACCGTCGCCATAAAATGCAGACATGTTTCCCGAGATCAAGAACATAAACATCCGCTATCTGAGGTGTTATAATATTTTGTTGTCCTGAAAAACAAACATAATATTTTCATAGCTTCCGGTTTGTGTGGCAAATGTCTGTATTTACGTGCTTACGCTGTGCCACGTGTGAGTGCGATAAATGTGTCAGCGTTGATGCCGGAGCGCTGTTTTCTTCGGCTGACTCACGAGGTTCAATGGTTCTGCTCGGCATACTGTGAGAGTGACGTGGTGATGTTCAAATACACTCGCTATTTGAACTGGTGGATGTCAAATACTTTTTTGTTAAGATGGTTTTTCAGACTCCTGGCATTGGACCACAAGAGTTTTGTATGATATGAACTTCTCCATGGAAAATCTTCCTTTTCACCATTCAAACATTTGTTACAGATACAATACAAACAGTTCAGTAGTCATGCAGTGAAGCAAAAATAGCTTAATAAGCAAATGGTTTTGTCTGTGATATCAACAATATGTGATCTATAGTAATATAATAATAGGAAGGATTTGCACAAAGGTGCAGCCAGCAAACTAAGACTATAGAGTATTTTCTTTTTTTGTTAAATAATATGTTTGAATTCTGATGAAAGGGAGAAAACACTGTTTACAAAGTTCTAGCACTGTCATAAGCATCTTTGCTGAGACAGTGGACGTGGAGTTATTCCACTTCTTGTGTAAAAGTCACACGCTGACTCACAGGTTCACATCATTCACAACATCCCTTAAGGTAAGGACAGATTTGGCAGGGATTCCTCACCAGTGCCATGAGACCATCATATGATCTGATCACTTGATAATTGATCTCTTATTCTTGATTCAAAGAATCAAGAGTGAAGAAAGGGTGTGGCTCTTGTGTCCTGATTGTAGACTGGTGTGAAGGTAGTGAGGTGGACAGGTTTTGGAGTCTGGGCCTTGAATCCTCTTGGCGTCTTCTGGTAGCCCTCATGGCATCTCAGGAGGTTCACATGAACATTCACAACGTAACTCGCCTCTATGTTCCCCCCAGTCAATCAAACACTGTATCACTCCGCCTCTTCCTCTGGTTTTACTACATTACGTGGGCAGGGTGGTTGTCCACCCATCTGGGAGGGGGAGGGTGCAGGCTTGATGCTTTCTACCTCCCAGGCCTCCCTGCTTTCCTTAGACCATCTAAGTGGTTTCACCATGATGGATCTCATTCTAGAGTGCGTCTCATGTAGCATTAGAACATTGACAGCTCTCACATCCCATATAGAAGTGGGAGAATGTCTTACCTTTATATTCATCAACATTCAACAGCAAGAAAATAACGGAAACAGTGGCCAGAAACTTACTGATGGTTGTGCATACGGCAGAAAAACATCAATAAACCAGATTGTGTCAGTCAAATACAAACACCAAACATATAAATGACCAATGAATTATCCGGTAATCCGGAGTTGCAGCATGTCAGAGAAAATGGTAACAGTCCAGCGGTAATGATATATTTATTTTACTGCACCTGTCAATGAGAATCAAGTGTTTATCAGCCAAATAAAAGCTAAAGCATCAAGCACCAGAGCACCTATGTACGTGATCCTCGCTGTGCTCTGCTGACACCCGATCTCCATCAAACAGTAGCTTGTGCAGCTAAGAACAACAGCATTTTATGAAGTTAAGTATGACAGTGTCTGATCCGACTAAACCACTCCATTGAAGCCCCATTTAACTTGAGTCATGCCGCTCATGTTATTTCCTGTGGGGCAAGTCGTGTCAAAAGTCAAGGTCATGCTCATGTTCACATTTCCTATTATTGAGCCAGTGTACCACGACACCACAAATGACCTTTGGATAAGCTCACCAAGGAAGGACAGAGAAATACTTGTGGAACTATGGCATCGTAGTACAGGATTATGCTGCCTAGGGCCCCTTTAATGGGCTGGAATCTTCGCTATATGACGCAGAGGCATCTGAAGCATCTTCAATGTAACACTCCTGCATTCTGACTACACAAGACTGACTGGTTTCTCTCCAAAAAAAGAAGCCGGGTCTAGTTTGGTTTGGCTTGTTGTTAGCTGTAAAGCAGTGCTGCCTGAAACTCACAGTAATAACTAACTTTATCACAGACATTAAATGTCTGAGATAAGGGAATGATTAGGGAATGGATGTGTTTTTTGCTGTACTGACTATGTGCCCAGGTCAGATCTACCCTTCATGAACTTCATATCCTTGAGCTTTGTGGATCTGCCTGAAAAAAACTTTATTTACAGCAGGAGAAAAGATGAGAGTGTTATCTTCATCTGTTTTCACTTGTAGCTCCGGAAGTCTAGAAAACCCATCACATTCTTGACAATCATCTCAAGTCGGCTGCCTGTTGGAATGTTTTTTGTAAATAGGTCATCTGGGCCCGATTTCAGTTCCAATATCTTCAGTGAAGCCTCGGATCATAAGAGAAGAGTCAGCGCTGTAAAACATGTTTCATAAAAATCCAGGTTAGCAGGACAAGTCGGATTGTAAGTGACATTATTTTGAGCTGTTTGGATAGCTAAGTTGTTTGGTAGATGAAAGAAGTCTGTAATTTCCTTTTCATCCCTGGTTATACAAGTGAACACACCCACAGTGCACAGCAAATACTTCTCATGCCAAGCATTTGTGTACCGATGCAAACTCAGTGCTACCAGGCTTTTTATATGGAAAATGTTTGGTCTTCAGTGGTTGTCTGTTCTTTCCCATGCTTAATGGATTTGAATGGTTCCATGTGATCCATGAAACCAGGAAGGAGCAAAAGCTTATGCAACTTTAACACCATCAAAACAGGAAGTGGTGTCCTCAAGGGAGTGTGGTTTTTGATGCACAAAACAGAATTATGTAACTTCACAGTTTGAATACTTAATAGGTTGAAACCAGTAACATTTTCATGAGGCGTCACAGCTGAAATTTGTGAGGTTCAACTGAGAATATCGAGACTACTACAAAGTAGACGTGCACCGTAACCCAATGTAGGGGAACTAAGGCCAACAGAACTATATCAGTTAGTAGTGCTATTGTATTTATGGCAATGTCTGTGTGTGTAGCTCACAAAAATCAATTCATTTCAAACAGTATTAGTATTCATGCTTCAAATAGTAAACCATCACCAAATCATGAAAATATTCATGTAGCACTGACGCTTCCACTGTGTACTGGATGTAAGGAAATGAAATGATATTCTGAGCGAAACACTGTGTTGTCAAACTGAAGTACAGGCTTCATACTGACTGGCCGATTCTAACATGAACATCTCTCATAAAAACACTAAGTGTGTCACGTGTGTATGTTGTTGTATTTACCAATAGGATTACTACAACAAAGTGCATTCAGAACAAGTACAACTGCTGAACATTCTCTCTGCGGGTACAAAAACAAACTGTTTATCAAAACAAAGATTCCTATGGCGACGTGTGCAGACTGTAGGCATAGCAGAGCACGAGGGTGCAGAGAGATGAGTCACACTACGAGCTGCGATCAAAAAGTGAGTGGTTTGTCACAGGAAACTGGGGAAAGGTGAGGTGATTTGAGGCCCATTAAATAATAAAAAAAAGCATGCTATATGGTTATTATGAACACACGATTCTAAGACATTACCCTCCATAATCATATTGCTGGATTTTTCCATTGTTCCAAATTGGTTTTTTACACTGTTTTCAGTGGAGGTAGCTGGATGGTGTTGGTGCCTATCATGTGTCAGTGATCCCATGTGTTACTAACCTCTGATCGGATTCCATGTAATGTGATAGGCTTTGATCCTCGCTCTTAACTTTTGGGAAGCTGCAGGTTTGTGCCACCAAGATCACGAACAATTCCCACTGAAGTGGCGAATGTCATTTCAGTCAGATGATTCTGCACTTTGCTCGCTAAACGCAGCATTTTGGCTTCATTTTGTTTGCAAAGACAACTTTCCCATGGCATAATGATGTGTTCTCCGTGGGACCGCTGACGCTGGAGGACACACAGTGTTTGTTGTTTTTGTTTATTTAGAAGGAGGTGTGCTCACACATGCCTCCTGCTAAAAGAGAGAAACTCATCTGAACATGAGATTGACGCCATGGAAACAGGAAAGTGCTTTGTGGGGAAGCCAGTTAAAAGGCTTCAACGCTACGATTTAAAGATAGATAGATAGATAGATAGATAGATAGATAGATACTTTATTGATCTCTGAAGAGAAATTCCCATTTCCAGCAGCATGACAGGTGGAAACATAAGAGCAAGTAAAAAAAGAAAAAAGAAAAAACAATGCTACAATGAGATAGGAAATTAAAATTAAAATAAAAAAAAGACGTAGTAAAGACGTAGCTTTGGAGGATCATGGAAGTGAGAGCGCTGGCTCTTCAGCAGCAGGCTGTTAAAAACATGTCTGAATTAAACTGCTTCAATGGTTCATTTTATTGTCGTCTAATCTCATGGTGTCTTGAGACAGGCCTTCATTGACAGAACACTGTTAAAGCAGAGTGTTATACGCTACTGTGAATGCACATCTGCAGTTTTTGTGCTACTGTTCATCACTTTTTCTCTCTCAGTTGAATATTTTTTTCTCCAAGACTTAGGAAAGAATGAATATCCCTCAGTGCATGGCTGTTTCCGGTCAGTGTTTCTGTGGTACTGTTGTCACAAAGTCCCTTAGGAGATGCCTCTCATGCAGACATGTTCCTTCACTATTAATGATCTCTAAAACCTTGTGTCAGTTGTTTGTGTTGTTAAGATATAGTGTTTTTTTCCTTGTCACATTGATCCAGTGAGCTGTATTCCCCAGTATCTGAATCATTATTGCCTCTATAATTATTAACAATATCAATCCAACTCTTTATCTGGATTCTCCTTCAGTATTGATGATATTCTTATAATCCTTCAATGGGAGAATCTTATGCTTTTGTTGAGGCTTTTACAGTCTAAATGAGACACTACCTCGTGGAATGTGGAGCGATTTTAAAGAAGTTCAATGACACACTGTCAAATAATAAGATCCTTTCCGTAAAACTCAATTTACTTAAGCCCAATAAACACTGCTTTATTTTAACCCAGTTATGTGAATTAACTGTTTAAGAATAGTGTAAACAGGAGGCTCTAGATCGCACCGATCTCATGGATCGACTATGAATTTGTAATCAAAATGATGTGACCTGTGTTCATGAGGAAACTGAACCATTAAATCATTTTAATCCAGACGCATGTTTTCATATACCTCTTCAAAGATTAAAAAAATACCAAAACCTCGGTGAATGTAGCTACCATTCTGTCAAAAGGACAACAGAAAAACATTTGATGTGAGACGTGGCCGTTTGGTGAGTCCGATTTGATCATTCTTGACATGGTTACGTATGAAGAAATCCTAACGCTAACCCAATGAATCACTCTGCATGTTAGTTAGTTGCTATTTATACTGGAACCCCTTATGTTGAATGAATGGTGCACCATCCCATGTTTTACCTAACCCCAACCACTGGGCTTTTTTCATGTGTTGCGCTGCCAATGCTGCCTTTTCCGTCCGTTAATGACACATGTGCACTGGACAGCATTCTTTTCATGGCAATTCTGAAACCAAAATTGACTCTTGAATTGACTCTTGATGCATGCAGTATTCACAGTAGTGTTGTCAGTCCTGTGCAGGCAAACAAGCAGTCGTCCAGCTCGAGCCTTGTCACATTAGACCTCTGAAATTGCAGGCATTTTACTCACATTAAATCACTCAAATGTGCTGTTTTTGTCCTTGAATACAACACCGGCCAACTCTCCAGTATTCCCTCAGCGCCGCCTCCACAGATCAGCGGCAGTGGAATGGAAAGTTGACCGGGGTGAAAACAGCACATTTGAGCACTTTAATGGTTTTGATGTGGTTTGATGTATCAAGTCTAGTTATATTGGCGGCGTGATGCGCATTCTGAGTTAGTTTTCGTCACCAGTTTTGATGCTGGAGTTCAAACCTTGTCAGAGTGATGTCACGTGTCCTCACACATTTTAAAGCTGGTACATGGAATTCACTGACCTTTCTGCGACGTAGACTACAACGCTGCTGGTGTACTACTGAAAAGAAAAGCAGATTTGCGTTGTGTCATATGGATGCATGCAGTCTAGCAACTGCAACCCTGCAACCTCCTGTTTTGAAAGAGTTATGTGAAGAAATGTCAGAAGTCATATACCCCTCCTTAGGTTTCCTTACATTTAATTTGTCTGACGTTTTCAAGTCTTTTTCAGCTGTTTGAAGCTGCCTCTTTACTCTATTGTCTCTGCCACCAAATTGAAGCCTCTTTTATTGAATCTGCTATTGCGAGACATAAAATAACAAACAGAGCAATAGAAGATAAATATTGTAAATAGTAATTTATCAAGTAAATAATTGTTTTGCATTTTTTGGTAGGTAGATCACTGCGACTTGGTCATTTGCTCACAAGCTAGTAAAGTCTGGGTACTGATGGGCCTGTTTTCTATGTTAACCAAAAACCACTGTGCTTTTCCTCATTTTTTCAGAGCGTCTCAGTCTGCTCACTGAGATGAGTGCGCCTTCTTTCATGTGACTTTATGATGTAATGTTGTTTCCTTACTTGCTTTGTTGATGGGATTTTTTTTTGCCATTACATAATTGTATGGTGTAATAGTGTTTTTTCATTTTAATTTTTATATTTAGTACAATAGGACAAATGCAACATCAGTTGCCTTCAATACGTTCAAATGCTAAAGAGACTTGATACTTGTAATATACCAGAAAAGAATTCCAGTCACCATCGGATGATATCATGAAATTGTCTTTTACTGCATTTCTGTTAGAGCCATATTATACTCAGTCATCTCGGACAATATATTAATGCTCTGAATGTGTGCAGTGTCCTGTGCTAGTGAGTGAAGAGAGTTTTTAAACTGTGGCTGCTCAGATTTTGTGGTTGAGTCTGGGTGTGGCCATACAGCAGATGCCCGCTAACCACCCTCAAAAGCCTGGCTGGGTTTTCTTCCTCTGCCCACATGTTCTACAGCCCTGGCATACCACACGTTGTGGCTCTCACACAGTATGGAAGGATATAAAAGCCCAGTCACCCCTCCCTTCACATTGAACTACTGTATGAACTTGTTTGCTCGAAGCTGCTTCAGTACAACTTGAAAGGAGTGCAAATATTTTACTGAAACTGCTGAAACTTTTGTGTAGTTTCAGTAAAATATATGAAAGTGAAAATGACAACGTTAAACAACATTAAAGGGGAACAATAAAACCAACTCAATATAGCCTCGTATTCTTGGAAGTGAAATATTCAGATTCAGATTAGACATTTGTTATTGCTCAATTCTTCCTGTAATACGTTTTTTGAGAGTTGAGAACACAACGGGCACATGATTATATCTTCTTCCTTCTCTGTAGAGATGTCTGTGACTTGACAGAGGCATCTGCACTTGCAAAGTGATGCAGTCATGTGCACTACTTCCTGATCCTCACTGCAATGTTGTGAGCAACTGGTCTTCATTGCTCTTGTGTGTGTTGCTTGAGCTGCACTCAAACACTCGGTGCATTGACACCTTACAACATTGGCCGGGTTATATATTGTGTTATATTGTGAAAGGGGCCCTCGAGAGAAAAGTTACAATAAAAATCAAGTGAACACGTGATCACATGGTTTGTTGTATTTCATTTAATTTAAACCACATTCCATTTAAAGATTCTCGATGTGTCTCAAACATTTCACAATCTGCTTTCAATTCTGATTTTAAGGGACAAGAAATACTCCTAAAATAGCCAAGGTAAAAAACAAACAGGAAAATATTCAAAACGAGAAAGTTATTTTTCTGTTGCATCATAATGAATAAAAAACAATGCACAGGACAAAAATGCAGAGAGAGACAAAAAGAGGCAATGTCAGTTTTAAAGTTTTACTATACATGGGGAGTGACATAAAATACACACACACACACACACATATATATGTATATATATATATATATATATATATATATATATATATATATATATATAATGTGACTGGAGCGGTGTCATGTGACCATAGCTATGTCATGATTACTTTCTGTACTTTGTGTATTTTTACTCGTGTGGTTTTTTTACTAGATTACTTTCTGCAGTTTTAGTATTTTTACTCGAGTACTTTTTTACTCGATTACCTTCTGCACTCCTAGCATTTTTACTCGAGCACTTCTTTACTTGATTACTTTCTGCACTTTGAGTATTTTTCCTTGTGTACTTTTTTACTCGATTATTTTCTGCACTTTGAGTGTTTTTACTCAGTACTTTTTTACTCGATTACTTTCTGCACTTCGAGTATTTTTAATCGAGTACTTTTTTACTCAATTACTTTCTGCACTTTGAGTATTTTTGCTCGAGTACTTTTTTACTCAATTACTTTCTGCACTTTGAGTATTTTTACTCGAGTACTTTTTTACTCAATTACTTTCTGTACTTTGTGTATTTTTACTCGTGTGGTTTTTTTACTAGATTACTTTCTGCAGTTTTAGTATTTTTACTCGAGTACTTTTTTACTCGATTACCTTCTGCACTCCTAGTATTTTTACTCGAGCACTTCTTTACTTGATTACTTTCTGCACTTTGAGTGTTTTTACTCAGTACTTTTTTACTCGATTACTTTCTGCACTTTGAGTATTTTTAATCGAGCACTTTTTTACTCAATTACTTTCTGCACTTTGAGTATTTTTACTCGAGTACTTTTTTACTCAATTACTTTCTGCACTTTGAGTAAAATAGTAACTGAGTAAAACAGTACTTGAATAAAAATATTCTGTACTTTGAGTAATTTTTACAAGCACTTTTTTAAATCACTACTCTGTACTTTCTGTATTTTTACTCGATTACTTTTATACCTGTGGTTTTACTTGGTCACTTATTAATTTGAATAATTTTGTAATTATCTTTTCAGTCTAATTTCAACAATTTTATTTAAATTTCATTTGATTTGGGTTCATCTGGAAACTGCTTGTTTTCATGCTCGTGGGCATGAAGACCTGAACTGGACCTGGACTCTTGCCAGACTGTGTGGCTTGTACCATTTTAAGTTCAGTAATTGTAATTGGGGACTCATATTTTTGAGGCAAGTTTGGGTCTAAAGTCGGAAGAGTTAGTTGCTCACAAGCGTCATGTAATTCAGATATTGTGGGGTTGACCTCAGATGTATATAGAGATTCATCTGCTCTGAAACAATTCTTATTTTCCATGGTGCTCAAAGTTACCCGTGATTTTGTTTGAATTTGAGGTATTGTGAAGACATTATTTGACGAATAATTGACCCTCCAACAGTGCATGGAAATCTACTCACACGTGACCTGTGGGATGATGTATTCTATAACACCCTGTGGAGGCACAGATGTGCACCCTTTGCTTGTTCAATATATGACTGAAACTGTGCAACAAAACAGCATATACGGTGCCTTAATCGATTGTCAGGAACAGACAGTTATTGCAAGCTGAAGAAAAAAGAAGAGTTCAGAACAGTGGCCAAGGTGTAGTAGAAGAGCTTGGACCTGGAGATTTGACTCCCTCGAGTTTATTCTTGACAAACTGATGAAATCAGTCGTGTGAGGTCCTTCTGTCCCTTCAGGCAATCCAATAAGTCTGATACAGTTCCACGTGGAGCACGCCTCCAAGTCTGTCCAAGTCACTGTTTTCTATCATGAGCTTCTCCTCAAATTATTTTATTGACCCCTCTTTTTACTGTCTCCGTGATGGTGGTCTATCAGTGAGCTGTCCAAGATGTTGGCATGATGAATGAGGAAAAAAAATGTCTTGCATAGTCGACCCCCACAACAAAATATATATATATTTTGTTTATGGGACTGAGATCCAGGGATTGTGCAGACCACTCCATGACCTGATTTTTATTAGTCTGCAACCAAGACACTGTTGAATTACAGGTGTTGAATTACATGGTTAGAAGAGCATCCCAATATGTTCACCGTCTTTTCAGTGTCCAAGATCCAACTCCAAAACCTTTTTTGACCCCAGCTTTTTAGACGTCCCTGCACTTCACTCACTGACTGAAGGAGCAGGTGGACTGAGCCATTTACCGTCATTAGAGAATTGAGAAATTGCCTCCAAAACTGTGTCTTACCAATACATTATAAATAAAATACATGGGTCATGATAAGTTTATTACTGATTGTTTCATGATTTTACTCCATATCACTGAATATGTAAATTGATGTTCAACGTTTGCAATTTCAGCATGATCAAAACCGGCTCCATGAAGGCGGGCCTGCCCAAGCCAGGACAGCCAGAACGTGTAAAGCAGTCCTCAGGAGGCCCAGGTTCCTCATCCAATCCTTCCTCAGCCATGAAGACCTCGAGATCTTCGCACACGCTGTCGTCGGACCAGCGGCATAGCAAGGTGAGGCACATTATTTTTTTCATTTTATTAACCTGTTTTACATTCACCTGTTCCTATCAAGAATAAATAAACAAATAAATACTATGTGTCTGAAGCTGAAGCGGGCCAACAGTGATGACGCCTTGACGAAACCTGCTGGACCTAGTGCTTCAGCCTCACGTATGAGGAAGACAGTAACCACAGGGGCTATTTCAGACCTCGCCGAAGCACGCCCTCGCAGTCTCAGTGGTAGGACAACATTTCCAATATCTTTTGTCTTCAAGATATTCCGATTCTTCTTGTGGCTATATTGAGGAATATCTCCATAAATGGCACAACACTGAAGAAATGACACTTTGGTACCAGTCAGTGTGCAGCTTGTATAACAGGGCAAATTTACTGTCCCCTCAAAATAACTCGACACACAGTCATTGATGTCTAAACCTCTGGGAACAAAGGTGAGTACACCCCTAAATGAAGAATTTGAACGGGATAATGTGGCTCATCACGCAGCTGGTCACAAAGAACAGAGAAGGTCTGGAGAAATGACACCGAAATGCACGAATGGAATCAAAAATGCCAACACTGATAGGTCAAGTTAAAAGTGAACAACAAGAATTGCTGCGTCTGAAAAGAAAGGGAGGACAATAAAGGTAGAAATGAAAATACTGTACATAGAAAACTCAAACATTAATGGTTTCAGTATGAACGCAGCTCTTCAACATGCAGAACCAATGTAAAACAAGTCCACGATCCATGTAGTCTCCTCACCTTGTTAGATCATCAATACCTTCTAATGGGTCGTGATTCATTCACATCGTGTCGTCCTCCTCTGTTGGAGAAATGAGGTCAAACGGGATCATTTGGTTCAGCAGTTGAAAAACACTGCAGTCGAGGATGCCCCACAGATGCTCAGTAGGGTCTAGGTCTGGAGACGTGTGGCCAGTCCATCACCTCTCTGACCCCGCGGCGTATGGTCTGAGCACTGACAGACTAACCCCCCCATCCCTTCGACCGTCAGCAATGCTGAGGGAACCTCTACTATGAATATGCCTGAACAACTCTGAGGCAAATGTTCACGGCAATAGTGGCAGTGAAAATGTGGAACTCACTGACAAAGGAAATGAAAGAACGAGGAAGGTTTGAAACAGCAGTCCGTTAAGTGGCCACTAGAGGGAGGCAATGCCCTTTGCCTATTGATTTATTTAGACTATTGAGGACTGGTTTCACAGACAAGGCCTAAGACGAAAATGCTCATTTAAGATCACTTAACACTTGTAGATTTAGCCTCTTCTTGTAGTCTACAACTAAATAGAAGCTTAAGTGAGTCCCTCTAAGGAGGCGGGTTCGTGATGGAGCCCAGCATGCAGTGCAGAGGCCAGCTACATGAGTTCCTATTGAGAAGACAGATTTATTGACTTACACTGCTGAAATAACTTGGGACCACTTTCATATGTACAAAGACGAGGCTGTCCACTCAAAGAGGAAGGCCCACACCCACTTTCTCCCAAGGTTCTGATCAGTTTTTGGCATCTGGAATTTTTGTGTGTAGAATTATTCACAAAGTCTCCAGAAACGTTTGAGTTGACTTCAGAGTGTTTCACGATGCCAGGTGTGACAGAGTGGGTCAGAGTCACTCCATTTGTCTCCTATTTGAAGTGTTTAATTCCACCTTTATTCTGTATTACGTGTTCCAAACTCTCCCAGGTTTTGTACCTTTACTATACAAAAAATCAACACAAACAAGTATTGTTACATTAAAATAAGTTTAATGGTTTCACTAAATTTATTTAGGTACTCTTTCAGATATGTAAAGTAAGTTTGGTTTGTCATGCATCGTGTGGCCCACAGACAGCAGGAGGAAGTGGTAGCCACTTGCTGTTTTTATCACCCTGGTGATGTCATTGGTGGCATCAGTGCAAGGTGTGTATAAACCACACAGAGCAAACCTTCAAGTCATGGTACTGAATTCTACAATCACTATACTACTGGGTATATGTGGGCAAAAAAAACATTTGCTTCGATGTACAAAAGCATTTAAAATTTCGATGTTTTGATTGTTTTTCCCAATTCACTTTGATTATATTAATATTGAAATCCAGTTTTGATCGGAATGATAACGTAATGGTTGACCGACGGAACCTTTGAATTTGTCACAATAAGTTTGCAACAAGTTTGAGTGTGCGGAACAGAACAGAAGAAATATCAAATGACGGAAAAATGGGAAAATGTATGTTTCAGCAGAAAATTGCGGTAGCACCAAAATAAAAGACGCACCCACTGAGAGGAAAAACGAAGCAGAGCTTCAGACACAGTGGATGAAAACAGTGCTTCAGCACCAATGAAACACCTGTGATTCCATTGGTGTGGTGTGACAGAACGTGTTTGCCCTTAACAGACCATATACTGTATTAGCCGTCTTGTTATTTAACTCGCAGGGTTCAGACGGCGAGAAAGAAACAGTGGATTATAGTCCGGAAATGATGGTATTCAGAACCTGGTCAAAGTCCACCAACACTAAAGCGGTTTCACTTCATTATGATCTAAACTACTCATGCCAGTTTTATTCTGTGGAGTCTGGCACTCCAGTCGGTATCGCCTCAACATAGTCTCATAATCCTGCCCTCACACTAGATATTAGTTGGTCCACACCCTTGTACCATCGAGGGTCTCCAACTCAATTGACATGGGAACCACCAGACACAAGTCTATGTGATGCTCAGGGGAGTGAGAGGTCTTCTGTTTTTTGCGCACATCATAGATAGTTTTGTTCATCGTAATGTCGATAATTCAGGTCATTAAAATTAATAGGAATGTTCTTATGTAATTGCATTAGAAATGCTTTTTCTTTTTTAATGCAAACCAGTTTAGGGCCGAAAAATATGTTTTATTTTCTCCCAAATTCTGTTATGTTTGTTTATGTCTTATTTTTTGGAATTCTATTTTTATAACTCTGGGCCCAAATATAGTATTTTTAATTGTAAACAACTGAAATGAAAATAAACATAAATTAATGTAAAAATTATGGAGGAGAGAATACAAACAGATTTTTTTTATGAATACTGCACCATATGTTGCATCAACAGCAAAATAAACAAAACATTTTAAACTCCTTTAAAAGTAACTTAAATTAGTTATCAAAGCTGTAAGACTAGTTGATCTTTGTCATCTACTCTTTCTGCAAGTTTCACAATCCACCACGTTTAGCTTAACATTCGGAGTAGTGTGACAGCCAAAAGTAAGTCGAGAGTACACATTTACTGTGGTATATCTCCGTAAAAAATATAAGAGTCATTTTACCTGTACTATCAGTTCAAGTACAATTGCTGCATTACACATGCATTTTGTCATTCTGTGCAGAATAAGAGGACGCTGCTTGGAAAAATTCTCACCCACATGAAAGAACAGATTCCTGCTTTGTACTGCTCAGTTCATGATAAATTTACCAGTCTCCTCACACTCGCTTGGCCTACTTTTGCTCGCCAATTCCCTCCAGCCAACCAACCAACATTTAGAGTGCAACCTTGCTCATTAACTCTTTGTCATAAGATTAACCCTGTGATACTGTCACAGAAGATTCGGTCTTCCAAAGTGTCAATAAGAAGCACAGCTCGCTTCTGTATCTTTTCATTTGAAGTTTTTGGTGTGTGATGTTTCATTATAACAAAGATTCGATTCAGATTCAGTGACAGTGAAATGGATTCAGTAGGTGTCAGCCAAAATTCTGTCTTCCTGTGAAATAATGAGCAGGATTCCTTTATAAATTAATTCAGGATACAAACAAGTCAAGTCAACAATTCAGGGCAAATGCATTCACAATTCATTTGAAAAAGAAAGTGCAACCGGGGTAAATGTTTAATCAATCAGAACAAAAGGTGCTTGAACCTTTGTCTTTTATTCGTACAGTTTTACCTCGGTTCTCGACCACAATTCGTTCCAGAAGGCCGTTTGAGAAGCGATTTGTTCGAAATCTGAATGGATTTTTCCCATTACAATTAATGGAAAAAGAAATAATGCATTCCAAGCCTTAAAATAGTCTTTTGTAGGCGTGAATGTAGAGTGTCTGCTGCAGGTGCGCTGTTCCTCTATGTGTGTGGCCGCTGCATGTGGGAGGGGTTGCCGAGTGAGTGACGTCTCTCCAGAAGTGAAGAGGTGCCCGGTGCGTGTCCAGCTCTGAATGTGCGCTTCTGTGCAGTTTGGCTGTGACAAAGTCATAAACCAAGTAACTTAGCTCTGTCCCAGACTCGCCTCATCCCTGTCCCAGCTCCAGCCCACAACAGGACATCAAACCCTGGAGTGAGCGCTCCAGCCTCGGAGGAGAGCGAGCACCTCCCCTGTGACACTCTACCACGGTCCAGTGCGGAGACAGGAAAGGTTTTACACCTCAATATGAAGAAAAAACAGTCAGTAAATGTAGCTAACGGGACACGTCTGCATACAGAGGCTGCGTTATACACAATAACAAAGTGCGTCGTGGGTCAGCTGATCGGTCCGCGCATGTTATGGTTTTTCCGACTTTTTTCGGGGGCGTTTGAGTTCTGGATTTTCACAACTTTATTAAACCAATGTGCATATTATTAGTTCCCGACCGCACCTCACAGACGTAGTGCCCACACACATGCTAAAGCACAACTTTGTGGTCCTATATGTTTTACAGTGGTACTACAAAAGTGGTACTTGTTTGATGGTCTCAGCAGGACACTTTTCAACCGGACGCAGAGAACATAAGCTCTGTGGCAGCTAAATGCTTTTGTATTGACATGGTTTACATTGACACCTCCACGCTCGACATCTAGAGTCTGGAGTCTGTTCTCAATATTCAGATGTTTATTCAGAAACTTGCAAGTTTACTTTAATCCAAGAAACCTGCCAAAGTGATCTCTCCTCCACTGTGTCGAAGATGATGCTTCCTTCCACTAATACAAAGTCCAACATACCAGCATGAAGCATCTCCTTGGTACCTGTCAGTTCTGTGTTCTTACTCTATTGACGGTTGAGCCAGGAGGACTGAAGAGCTCAGGGCACCGCCCCCCTTCACAGTGGTGCCATTACTCAATAATTTGGTCATTTCTCTACAGCACGTAAGCCAGGAACCCACTGGAATCGGACTATTCTCTGCATGTAACCATGGTCACTTATTAAAAAAACACATCACATACAGTAACTGTTTCCCAAGACCGGATTTACTTTTAGATATACGTTGTCATTGTGTCGTCGCCAGGGTCTGTCAGAGGCTGTCTGTTTGACCATGCCAATGATTTAAACGGTTGGTTTTGCTAATGGAGTCTGGACCCTGTCAGACTTGGTGCTGAATCCCACCCCTGTCCCGATGACTTATTTAACTGCTGCTCATCAATAATGGAGTCTGGCTTTCACTGGACCAGGAGTCCCTGAGGGTTGCAGAGGGAGGAGAGACTGTGCTGCTCTGTGTGTAACACGGCAGCAGGCTCAACAGCCAATGTCACTGAGGGTTAGTTGGGTTACATTTAGGGTTCAATGCAAGTGCCCCAAGGTGCGTTGTGCAAGTCAATAATTCTTCCAACTCAGAGTTGTGCTCTTTGCAATTTGGGGTAGGAATTACCTTGACAGTTATAACTAAATTTTGTCTCGTAAAAACAGTTGTTTTTGCAAAAAAAAAAAAGAATATCCTTGTTGGAGGACAATGCTATTGTTATTAATAATACTGTAACTAACGTGGATAACGTGGATTTTCAGTTCCGCCTAAGGTTTCTTTCAGGAGATGCTGTTGCAAGTCTTGTGTGTTCATCCATCTTTTTCTCAAATTTATTGCCATGGTCAGTGGGGATCCCACCAACTAGGAAAGTGCTTCGGAATAAAGTGCTGTCACTGAAATAAAATAAAATAAAATAAAATAAAATAAAATAAAATAAAATAAAATGTTACATAATGTTCTTTTTTTGTATGCGGCTATAATATTCGCTGGTAGTAATTACTGAAGCAAATGTCTTCAGATTATAAAATAAAAATAAAAATTCAAAATGAATCATACGAACAGATAACACTGCAACTCCAGTAGGAGTGTCTGGATGTGAAGAGACCCGTCGTACCCAGCTCCGACATGTGCTCCCCGGAGGACACCACCTGTCTTTGTGTGTGTTGGTGAATGGCGGCAGGAGAGGACACTCATCTCTGAGTTCTTATCTGTCAGATTAATTCATCAACGTGCTTTGTTCCCCTGGGACGCTTCAACGTGCATCGGCAGCGATCCGTGAAAGACGCACACTGACAGGCATTCAGACGTGTGCAGTTGAAGAAAATGAATGGCTGCGATATATACTTTTCTTTTCTTTCTATCATTCCAGACAAACATTCCTTTCAAATTCATGCTCTATTTGAGGCCATGGGAAAATAGAGTCACACCTCCTCACTATGGTTTTCCAGACTGTGTATGCAAATAAGAACATGCAGTGACCTTTCATTTTTCAAGGTTTGCAGCCTGAGACACGAGCACAAAATGTGTTTGAACAGAAGTCTAAATAATAATAATAAAACACGCAACAATTTTGTTGATTTATGGGTTACTTTGCATATAAATAGAAAATAGATCTTCACAAATCTTTTCTTATTTTTTTTAACGAAAACTGTCAGAGTTGGCTGCAACTTTATACTGTAGGTTTGAATACCAGTCGAGAAAACATTCAAACATGTTTTCTTCCGTTTCATTCCATCGAGCTAAAGGCAGCTCATCTTTGCTAACAGTGCACACGCGTAGTATCAATACCATCGCAAATGAATATGGTCTCCAGACATGACATGAGCTTTCACTGCATTTGTCACTTGCTCAAAGAGATGACATTGACTTCAGCCTTGGTGGATCACATTTGCATTTCTCAAACAAACAAATGCCCCAATTACATTTCAGTGCTACATTGTTTCCCATCATAAGCAAAACACAGATGATCTTTGCCAGATAGACCTAGTTAAATTCTTTGCTAGTTTAGAGACACGTGAGCAAAGGAGAACATTGATGAAGGCAATGGAATATTGAACTGTTGGTGCAGTATAAAATGCTGAATATGTGGTCTGATGTGGGTGGAATTCTTTCGGGGCTCTGGCTGCAGCTGCCATTTGTGTCTATTTTAAACACAAATCTTTTCTGTTACCAGTGGATGCAGAAAGTACTGAGCTTATGCAACACAAGTGCTTCTCGCTACAAATATCCGCACTTGTCAATGTGAAACACGGTTAATATTTTGAAAGCATCACATTGTTTTTTTTCTAAATATTTTTGACAAAATATCTGAATATATTTGAATATAATTACACATGAAAATGTAGTAATGATCAATGACCAGTTGCCCTGAATTCCTGGAATATTGTTAGACGCAGTTCGATCTTGTCCCGTGACCCATTTGTACAGCTGTATGCAAGTGCTATTCTTTCCCGCCTGAAATCTCTACCTTGGCCTCCCCCAAGCTTCCGCCCCCCACACTCTCCATAGTAATTCCCTGTATGTGTGTGTGTGTGTGTGTGGCCAGTGCAGCCACTCCTCCCTCGATCTGCTATCATCACGGCACACGACTCCGCTTCTCCGCGCGCCTCTCAGTGCAGCATACTGCTCCGGAAGAGATGCTTTCCCACACAGTCACCGGCTGCCGGGAACCTCTTGCCGTTCCAGTCACACTGATCAGATGAGGAGAAGAAGATAGAGTTTTTCAGTGTTTCCTGTGAAGGAATACAATTGGATACCCTCCCATTCAAGTCCACTGCAGCCCCAGATTCTTTGGAGAGTCTGACGCTGTGAAGTGTTGAAGTTCATCTACATGGGGAACCAAGCAGGAAGAGAAGAGGAAGCAGAGACAGGTGCGCTTCTTTTCTGTTGTTGCACTTTGGCCTGTTGCCTTGTTGTAAAAAAGGATTTGAAATGACATGATTATGTGGATATTTCTTTTGTAGAAGGCACTACTAACACGGTCTGACCAAACCAGTAAAACCACCGATGGAAGAGCATTGTCTTGCCTTCATTATAATGCTGTTCATTCATGCCACGGTGTGAATGTATCCGGGCGTGTTTGGTGAGGTGAAGTGTCTTTGGCGACCTGCGTGTAACCTAGTGGTAGATCGAAGTGGACCGGCAGACAGTTGTGTGACGGTCTCTTTCACTGTGTAGTGCAACTCCTGCTGGAGACGTTTATAATGTGAGGGATGAATTGAAAGTGGACGCCAGTGTCAAAGTCACTCCAGCTACTGTGGTGGACAAATCTAGTGCATCAATGTTGCAATAGGATCGGTGCAAACAGTGCTGAGGTCAAGTGATTCAAATGAAGGGAGATGTCTCCTCCTCTGCCTGAAATAAGTATCAAGTATTGCTGCTTCAAATGCGACATTTCAGCTGACCACAGCTATGTCAACTTCATCACCAGCTTGAACTTGTTGCAATTAAGGACATATAACATATATATTTTCATGTGGCAAAGTGCTGCTCTAATAGATTAGTATTCATATGCTGATAATACTAACAGTTTTTCATTGTCACATGCATGTTAATTACTTTCAAGGAACACAATCATGTTGTCGGTGTGTTTTTTTGGCGTTTGCACAGGTACACATGCTTTAAAATAAACTGCGTACGTCCCTGCCATGCCGCTTTGTTCATGTGCTAATGTGAGCCTGAGGAGATAATACAAGGGTCTTGGTGCAGTTCGATGTTGGTGGGTGCGTGTGAGATGGCAGACAGTCCACAGCAGGAATGTACAACATCACCAGGGCGGAACACGAGAAGCACACTCACACTTAAGAGGCGCTACGGTGACCCACCTGTAAATGCTGTGAATTTACTGCACGAAAATCCCTGGGTGCTGAAGAATTTTCTATGTTTCTATTCCATCTTGCCAATGCTAATCCCCTGAACTATCTGACCGAGTCTTGCCTCTGTCTCCCGATTTCCTCTTTAGAATAACTATTATCTACCGGACATTAGAATTCGATTTGGAACTCAAGGACCTGGTGATTTGTTTAGCGTGCGTGTCTCTCAGGTGTTATTGTTGATGGCTTTCTTGCCGTACCAAGACACAATGTACTCATTCTGCTCAGTCGTGAATTCATCCTGTGTGAGCTGCGGACACTAGTCGCTGGTCTCTATAGGTGGAGGTGGTGGGGCTCAGTGATACCTGTGTGCTTTCACACAATTGAAGACTTGTTTACTCCCACCTAAATAATTTGTCCTATAGATCTGTTTCTGCTTAAAAAGAATGGATACGATGTCAAGCGATTCCATTTGAATTTGAATTATGCTTTGGAGATGTTCTTGTGTTTGTCAGACCTGCAGTATGTGCAGCCTATCTTGGCTCCAACATGCGTCTTCAGTGACCCGGTTCTGGTGCAACCTTCCGATATCCTTTTTTTTTAACTGATTCTTTTACTCTTTACACTGTGAGATTAACTGCTCTGTGTGCGAAACACTTTGTGAGCAACTTTCTAAAAAGAGCTGTATAAAAAAAGCTGTCCATAGATTAAATCACAATGAATCGCACTAAACCTGACTTAACTTAGGCAAGTTAATCTCACATTTTGCATCTGTTCTAGATGTAACTTGAAGGAGGATGTTATCCACACCACAGTGGAACAATAATACTTTCCTTGTGGAAACATTTGTTGACTCCAACAGCCCAGATTCTGTCAAGAACTTTCTTTAGAATGACCTCAGAGGCACTGAAGAGGCTCAACAACATGCTGAAGCATAACAGTGTAGGCATTAATGGTTCCTCTTGAGTTTAAATGTAATCTTTATTTAAGTTATAGTAGATTTAGAACTGAAAGAATACGTGAGATGAATTTGCCACTGAGCTAACTCAGCCTTAGTGCGATTGAGATAAAGGTTTTTATGAATTGACAGCCTAAACAAGGCTGTTTTTATAGCTATTTCTTATGAGCAAAAACACTTGATTTACGTGTGTTTTGGGTTTCACTAGATTGAAGGAATTTAGATCAGGGCATCTTAACCTTTCTGATCTCAGGACCCACCTTTCCCTGCCACCCATTCAGAAAATAGAACTGGTTCATGACTCTTGATTTCATTTGAGTTCAATAGCCATACTTAATCTACTTAGACGTCAACAAACCAAAGGCTTGTGAAGTGACATGAAACCATGTGATCATTGCAAACATATTTGTTATCGAAAAGGTGCAAGTCATAGTCATCCAATTTACTAAATAAAAAAAGAAAAAATACACTTGATGCAAACTGTTCAGAAAAACTGAATAAAATTCTGAATTAAAAATACAATAAAGTTATGTCTGTGTATTGTGTTTTTTTTTAACTTTTCCATAGATAGTAACTAACGCAAATTTGCAGCTGTCCATTCAATGACACACTACTGCCACCATACGTGGCAAGTGTATTAAAACTGAGCGTCTCGCGACCCTCAAGGCCCAGAGGTGTAAAACAAAAAACTTTTAGTGGCCCTCCAGGAGGCGCTCGCGCCCTGTGGTTAAGAATCACTTCAGATCATTTGAGCTAAACTGAAGAATTATGGTTTCTTATGAACGTATCTGAATCAGAGTGTCAGGCGCTGGTAGCAACATTACTGAGAAAGCTCTTTGGGTGCTTTACACATTTATCTTCATGCATTAAATTAATCTGATATGTACAGCTATGAAAAAAAAAAACACTAGAAGTGACCATGTGTCATGCTTGACACTGTTTTTGTTTCTATCAAATCTACCTACTGTCAGTGTTAACAGCTGAAGTAGGAGTTTGCACAGCACTGAAGTAATCCCAAAGTTATTCTATTCAAAAAACAAAGTTCCATCAGACTAAAAACTAATCCAACTTCAAAGTAATGTCAGTGATGCCCAAACACAGCAGGTGAATTGAGCTGTGGCTCACAGTGGCAGAACTGAGAAAGATTAAAATATAAATAAATAACTGATGTCAGAAGAATCCTCAGATGCAGAGGGCCAAACTGCTAAAGACAGAGGAGGAGCCACCACACAAGCATGAACTCAAACAGGAAGTGACCTAACAAGATAAGGCTGATACCAGCCTGGAAACTTGAAGTAAAAACCGTGAATTTAACAATACTCTTTCACTGTGTTTCAGGTGTCAAGAAGTCAGGCATCCCATCTCCCAGAGATGTCCCTGCAACGATAACCAGGGACCGTCTGTCTCTTAGGGAGCAGCTCAAGACCTCCTCCACCAGGAGGATGGTTTCAAGTGCGAGTACATCCAGTCTATCAACGATGACAAAACAAGCGCGAAGCACTAACAAGTCTCGCCAGGAAGCATGTGACCAGGAGAGGGGTCTTCTGGAGAGTCGGATGAAAGAGTTGATGGATGAGGCCAAGGTTAAAGACTTGGAGATCAGCAACCTGAAGATGGAGTTGCATCGCTGCAAAGAGAAAGCTGTTCCGCCCTCGCCTTCCTCTCCACATGTTTGTGAACCTGAAACGCCTGAAGAAGAACAAGAAGAGGCGCAGGTGGAAGAGGCTCTTGTTCTGGTCGGTGAGTTGAGAGAGAAGAACGCCAAGTTTCAGAGAGAACTGGCTGCCCTGAGGGTAGAGAACCAAGACCTGAAGGAAAAGCTTTTGAGCTTAGAGGTTTTGTCCCCTCAGACTACGACCCCCAGCAGTCCTTTAAACACACTGTTGAATGGAAGCCCTCCTGCGTCCTCTTCACTACAACAGTCCAGTGTTACGTCCACTGCTACTGCTGTATCCTCCAGTTCAGATATCACTAAGGACTCGCCGTCACCAGATTCTTCTGAGTTTGAGAACATCGCGTCCCATTCAGGATCTGTCAGCAGTGGCATCAGTGGAGAAGCAGCGTGTACAGTGGGACAGGATGCGTCAGTGAAGCAGCTGACAGAGCAAATTCACAAGATGGAGGAGAGCCACCATTGCACCGCTGAAGAGCTGCAGGCTACTCTGCAGGAGCTTGCCGATCAGCAGCAGGTGGTGCAAGAGCTGACGGCTGAAAATGAACGTCTGGCTCAGGAGAAGCGTCTCCTGCAGACTTCACTGCAACAACAGAGAGAACGTGTGGAGGTGCTGTCACAGAAGAATGACACGCTGACTAGCAGACTACAGGAGCAAGTTCCAGCTGAGGCCCAGAGGGAGGCGGATCCTGGCAGCCAGTTGGACCAAATGTATGCTGAGTTGGTGGAGAATTCACATTTTGAACGTGAGAAGCTTGTGAACATCCAGCAACAGTTGACAGGCAGCCTTCGGGTTCTGGAGGCGGAGCACCATGAGGCTCAGAGCCAGGTGCTCCGCCTCCAAGAGGAGATGAAGAAGCTGCAGGCTGAGCTGGAGAAAGCGCTGGAAGCCAGAGGTCAAGCAGATCAGACTGTGGAGGACCATAAAGTCTCAGCAGATTGTCTTAGAGTAGAAAACAGCCGATTAAGAGCGCAGGTTGACATCGAGAGGCAGAAGGTGGTGGAGCTGATGTCCATGCAGAGTTCCAGTGACAGTTCTGAACTTCAGAGTCTCTTGAAGACTGCCCACACTGAAAGAGACAGCTTGGAGGTGGAAGTGACTGTGGTCAGGCAGCGTGTCCTCCAGGCCCAGGCTGAGAATGAGCAAGTTCAAGCTGCAATGTCAAAGGTCAGTGGGTCAAAGCGTCTCACCTTGGGATTTCTTTGATGTTTGCTTGATTGAACTTTAGGTTTCTATATTGTCCACCCTGTCAAAATGGCCATGATCCCTCAGTCATATAGATGTTTCCACACATGGTTACAGCATTGTGGCATGGAGATTTTGTTTCTACTCGTCTGCTCTCCCTGAACAGACAGATTCAGGTGGTGTATGTTCCATGTTTTTGGTTAGTGTCAACCCATTTGTTCAACATTGTTGTGCACCTGGCATCTCATTTAAAAAGAAGATACGGAACAATTATAATTTAATAATTTATTTGTTTTGCCCATTGATACTAAATATTTGTCAAGAGCATTTATCAAAATAAAAAACAACATGCATATATATATATATATATATATATAGAGAGAGAGAGAGAGAGTGTGTGTTTTTAAATTTTTTATTTTTTTTAGACAAATGTCACCTTGTAATAAGGATGTATGTTTATTGGCGGATGCAGATGCAGTGAGCCCTACAGCAGAAGATGAGACTCAATCTCCGTTATTTAATGCAAAGTTTGTCTTCAATCACAGAGGGAATTTTGCAGTTACATGGAGTGTGTATACAGTGAGTTAGTCTTTTACTAGTCTGTGTCCTCAGCATTTAATGGTGTTAAGAATTTTGCTTATCCTATATCAGCACAGGCAAGTGGTTATACATGTATATAATCAATATTGAAAGATGGATTCAAAGGTATCAGTCATTGTTCCTAGTGCTTTAAAAAGTCCTGTGTTCAGCAGCTGATACTTCCCTTTTAAATGGACCAGTTTTACTCATGGTGCTGCGTGAACACAGGTTGAAGCTAAATGCCGGCAGATCCAGGCGCAGGCTGAAAGTAGGGAGCAGGAGCTCCTTTGCCGGGTGGCGTCCTTGGAGCAGGCCGTCGTTCCAACAGACAAGCAGGTGAAGGAGATGAAGGAGACCATCTTTGAGCTGGAGGATCAAGTGGAGCAGCAGAGAGCCATCAGTCTCCACACCAATCAGAACGTCATCGACTTGGAGAGTAAGATTTGTCATCTTTTTTTTTGGTCTAGTGGCTGGTATTTTCCCTGTTTCCTATCATCTAAACGAAAGAATTCAAGTCTCCAGTTCCAGTTTCAGATTGGATACTAGGATTACTGTACATGCTGCGTATGTACAGTAGCATTATTTGCTTGCAAATAAATGTCCATTAAGAGTAAAATGTGAATTGCAATAAACAAATGCAGTTAATAACAACGCTGTTCCCACTTTGTGCCACCGAAACAAATATTAAATGTTGCTTTTTTTTTACATTGTTATTGCGTTTGCATTCAACATTTCAACACCAAGACTCTTAAACTCTGTGATGACAGATCTGGTGAAAAGGCTGCAGGAGCAGAAAGCAGATGCAGAACGGCAACTCAAGGTCTTCACCCGTCAGATGAAGGTGAGAGGCCCCACCTCGCTGAGCAACAAACTTTTTCGTCTCTTTTTCATGTGCAGTATGTCTTGTTGACGCTGGTTTGTTTTTGTTTTCATATGAAACTTTCAGGAGGAGAAGGAAGACTGGCGTAGGTTTCAGGCTGATCTCCAGACTGCTGTTGTTGTGGCCAACGACATCAAGGTCGAAGCGCAACAGGAGCTGCGGACTCTCAGAAGGCAGCTCCAGGAGGAGCAGGATCATAGTGCAAAACTGTCGGCGGACCTTGAGGCGCTGCAGGGATTGAGGTACCTGCATCTTTTCAGCTCCCATTTCCTTCCCCAGTCACCTCTCCCTCACCCCGGACACCTTCCCGACTGACACTTCACTGCCAGAGTAGTGCTATACCCTTCGACAATGGTTTTCCATTCACTTTCTTACATTTTTTTAGGAAGGCTTTGCTCTAGAACATAAAAAAGTCCTCTGCTAGTTTGCAGTATTTAACATGAACGCGGACAAACAACCCTAGACATGGTCCAGGTCTTCACTTGTTCTCACGCTATCATCACATTCTTGTCTCTGCAAAGGAGACTCTGGGGTTTCATACACTTTTTCCTGCACTTTTCCTATCAAATCCATTCTAGCCATCCATGCAGACTAAGTCGCTGCTCTGACTACTCACTGTGACAGATGTGTGCTTCATCTGTGTGTGTGAGATGCAGTGTTTTTTCCATGTGTTCACTTGCACTAGCTGTAGTACAACTCTAAATTGTATTGTGTTTTTTCCCAAATATGTTCATCAGCAACACATGAACATGTACACATTTGCAACGTGATATGACTACGTTTTACATCCAAGAATTTAATACAACAATATTATGAATAAAAACACAATGGTAAAATAACAATAACAATGAGAGTGAAGTAACAATAAAAGACACGCACACACAAAACAAAAAAAACAACAACAGACAAGGCCCTGATTGAAAACATTTAATAAAAAATAGCTTAACCCCTCCAAGTACTCATACATGAAAAGTTGTATCATGTTTTTTCTTAAAAAAAAAATCTTTTATAGTACATGTTTATGTCATTTTCTCATCCTGCCACTGCCCAGTTCATGGCAAGAGTAATCCGTTTAAGGTGGAGCGCAACAAATGTTTGGTCCTCTCAGCTGCCTGAACATTGTTCACTTCACATCTATCTGTTGGAGGAGCTAGCTGAACAACCCTATTTGGATAACACCGTATCTCAGATCTACTGTGTATTGACTTCAGGAGCTGAACTTGTGTGTGCGTTTTCTCAGTATTTACATGCAATGTGACTGAAATCATCAGAAACACAGGCTTAAGCTATGTGCAATTACATCACTTTTTACCACTTATACTTGACAACGCTGAAGGAAGACCATGTGACACGCAGTCAACTTAAGTTGCTTGAAAAGTAAAGCTGTTTTGAGATCAGCAATCGCGCCCCCACCCCACCTCCAGCCTCCCTGTGTGAGAACGATGTCCCACTGTCAAGTGTGTCCCTGTGTTTTGTCCAGGTGAGTTCCCTGCCCGGCCAGCTTGCCTCTCTGTGCTGATGCTCCTCAGTCACCTTCCCATTTGCCTGGATGTTCCACCATAGAACTGTCTGCACACTGGCACACTGAATCTTTGCCTTACATCATGGTTGGCTTTGCTTTGCCTTGTGCATCTGCTCCCACCTACTGTCTATCCCAAGAAGGACTGCTTCGATATTTTCATCAGCTTCAGATACTGTACATTCACAAGTCTCTCTACAACTGAGTGCTCTTTAATCCTTGACTATTTAGTCCCAAATAATTTCATGCATGAAAGAATTGGAAATCATTTGTAATATCTTGGATGTCACTTGATGTTTTAAATACATTTAGCTGCATTCAGTGGTTGATATTTTTGCTCTGTCTATCTTTACAGAATCACCAGCGGGGCCTCTTTCGACACGAAGACTGCAGTGGAAGGACACTAGATGTGGCTTCATGTGCCACAGTATTGTTGGGACTGTGTATCAGGATCTCTGTGAATGTTAAGAAACAATTGTTGAAATTATTTATTACTCTGTGACAAACATGTTTATTTGTACATGGACGATCATGTGTAAGATAGACGCGAGAATATTGAAAGTTGTTTTAGCGTTTGGCGAGTGTAACCCGTCATACAAACCTGAAGAACTGTTTGATCGACTCCTGCTCACTGGAGAAAACTGTCTTGTGCTTCATTGCGCAGTTGATCAAAAGTCCACATTATCCTTCAGCTTCTTCTGTTTTGGCTCTAGAGGTTCGGTATTGGACATTTATTTCAAACCCACATGCAACTAAATCATCTCAACTTTCTTTCTTGGGCCCCTCACGTAGCTCTCCTTAACATCTTTGGGTCAACAGGTCAAATAGAAGAGTCAAAATATGAATCACATTTGCCTTTGATTCCTAACCAGAGGAAGTGACTGGAAATCGCTTCATCAATAAGTGGCTCTTAAAATAAAAATGACAATTAAAAACACATACTGTGAATTAAGCACTGTGAGGACCACTGTGTTTGTCCTCAATATTAGCTCATACATGCGTTGATGTTAACCAACTCTCTTCAGCCATGTCCTTGTCACTGAGGGATGTGAAGATGCTCTACCTCTGTGCCCTTTGTTTCCTTTCAATAAAGTGTCAAATATATACGGTACGTTTGGATTTACGCTTATGCCCAAAACCAGATCCGACAAATATCATGCAAGTCAATGTGCTGCTGGACAGTGAGTGAAATAAACTGATGCCGACGGTAGTGGGTTTGGAGAGAGATAGAAAACCTGCCCCTAGATGGCGCTGTCTGACTGAATTAGAAGTGTATTTAAATCGTTATTGCTTTATTTAAATTTACACCTCTGAAATCATAACATGTTCTGATCCCAGCAGTGAATGGTGAGTCTGACAGTCGGACACTTTTATTGGATGGAGGGAAACCAATTCAAACTGAGCCCATTGATGGTGAAACATTCCGGAAGTCCCTGTTTTAAAGCAATTCAAAAGATGCCACTGGCTAAAAAGATATAGGACCTTTTCCAGACTGCAGTTTCAGTGTTCTTTTTTTTTTCTCCTTCCACCGAACGCCTTAATTGTCCTGCCTGTGTGCTTCTCTACACGGTGTAAGACACCAACCATGGCTGGGAAACAGTGTCATCTTCTGTCTGTAGTGAAGCCACTCCGCGTGTGTGGGACTGGATCCATGCTTGTGAAGGACAAATATTTCTGATGCTTCACTGAATAAAAATCTCACATTACTAAACAGTGTTGTGCGTTTCAGTGAGCACCCGTGCAGTGCTGTCAAGCTCAGTCCAGTTTTTCAATCTAACTTTAAGTGAACAAGTGAGTCGTCTTTGATTTATTTCATGTTGGATCCTTTTGTTTCTCTGCATCCTTGTTTGTTGTGTTCAACAGGTCTGAGGGAACCAAGGTCAACGCTCCAGACACGGATGGCAGGCGTCACTGGTGTGGAGGAGATGCTGACCTACAATCTGGAGTCAAGTCCCTCATAAAGACCTTTGATGCAGGTGGAGGAGTAGAGCAGGAGTTGAGAAGTTGTGTCACAATGTCCAGGACTGACGTTGATATCAATCTATCAAGATGCTACCACCAGACCACTGTGTGGAAGTGTAATGAAACATGACAAATAAAACCTTTCTACATAAGATAAAGAAGGCAGGATGGATTCAGTGCATTTGTGAAAACTAACCTCAGCCAACAAGCTCGCTGAACTATCAACTGAACAGGATTTCAAGCTGCCTGGGTTTCTAGAATCAGCATTTATTCTGCTTCATGAATAAATGATTGTATAGCCATGACAACAGACAAGGTGGAGGGGAGGGTTATTATGATATATTGCAACAAAGCCATACGTTTGAAATTAATTCTTTGCAGTAAAGCTAAAAATCAGATGGAACACTATTGCTTACAATACAGCTTAAGATGGGATTTATGTTTATTTTGTTCAGGTGAAAACAGTCAAGAGGAAAAGGGGGCAAGCTTTGACAAGGAGAGAGATTTCACAGAAATAACATTTAAAAGTGTTACTGGACATTTGAAAATGCTGTGAAGGATCAATATGGCAAAAACAATGTGTGGTTAAATGATCCTTTGCAAAGCAGATACAACACTCAGCCATCACATGGGGCAGCACCTTGAACACTACTCGTCCTCATATATACCTATTTATTTACTCAAAAAAAGTCACATTGACAAAAATGTTAACTGTTACCCAGCGCCACTGAGGTGCCTGTGTCATAACCACGAGTGTTTCAATCACAAACCGCTTTGTTTCATTTTGTTTTCTTTAAATGTGAACATAGGAAGGAAAGAAAACCTTTGTTGACTCCTCCCAATTGTAAACACTCTCACTCAAATTCATTTACTGCTATTGGAAAATGCACAAGTCACTGGAATAAAATGGATTTCTGTCTTTCAGATGGTCCAGAACACTCGTCTACGAGAAGCCCGTTCAGTGGGATTCCTGTGCGCTCTCCCCCTGCTGCCGCCATCTCTCCAATGCAGGTCAACACGCAAAACCCTTCTTATTCTCATCCGCTTCTTATACATGCATCCCTCAGTCTCCCATGAAAAACGTATTTCCTTATGACCCTTCAGAGGCTGACACAAGTTGGACCGCTGCCAAAGTCTCTGGGAAAACAAATGACACTGGGGAACCTCCTGAATCATCATGGTGGGACGCTGCCATTGTTATTCTCATAAAACAGAATTTATAACTGTTGATACGGTTCACCATCTCTATTGTCTTTTAACAACCAGCCCTTTTTTGATCACAGTTGTTTAGTCAGAGGCGCTTCATTTTAGAAGCAGCATTAACCATGAGAGAGACACTCAACATGCTGCACAGAGAAGGTGTCTGATGCCTGCACATACTTTTATGTCGAACTATTACATTCTAATAATGTTTTAATAAGACATAAGGTGCTTCACGATGCAATGAAGTGGCTCTGCAATGATAAACTTTTTTTAGTTACTTTTGTTATGATGTACTACATCCAGCATGGAAGTCATTTCCTGCCTGGTTTAAGAAAACAAAAGTCACCTGGAGCTGCTGATAACGTGTGGGAAAACGCATTGCGGTTGTTGTTGTATACGGCCAGTACTTGGACACAAGTATTGGCTTCTCAGTTTGCAGCTTCAGTGTTTTTAGATCTTTTTGTCAGACATAACTGTGATATACTGACATATCATCACAAGCATTTCTTGTGTGTCAAAGGATTTTATTGACAATTACATTCAGTTTATGCAAAGACTCAAAGACCCTTCTTTTTCATTGGCCGTGTCCTGCTCTCAATTCACGTCTGGGCCACAGCCTGACTGATGGTCGCCCCTTCATGCATCATCAATGCTGGGTGTTAGTCAGAATTAGGGTGTGGGTCTGTCTATCCGCCTCTCGAGGCTTGACCACAAGTTCTCAATGGGATTTAGGTCTTGGGAGATTCCTGGCCATGGATCCATAATTCTGATGTTGAGTTCCCCGAGTCTCAGCGTTTTCACTTTTGCCCCATGGCCAGGTGCTCCATCATGCTGGAAAAGGCATTGTTCTTCCAAAAAATGTCACCATGGCCAAGCAGACGCCATGTCAGCAAGAGAGCTCCACCCTGGGTTTTCACAGAGCTGGGGATGCTAGTGTCAACACTGGAGCTGATCAACATATTGTTATCATATCTGGGTCTGAAAAACGAATAACGTTCACGATATTAACATCACAAAAACAACTATATCAAGTCTTTCCCGGCTCGGCCTGCAATGTAAAGCGGACAGTGCTGCGAATGTCACTACGCAAATGAGAGTTCTGTCGGTGTGGAGTCTGCATAAGTCATAATATGGAGAATTTCTAAATGAAATAACAAGGACGCAGAGCAGAGCAAGGTGTTGTGTTGGTCTCAAAAATGCCGGTGAAACTAGCTGCATCACCTGGGCTTCCATAGTTCACTGTGGAAGTAGAGACCACAAGTGGCAAGAAAGCAACCGCACATGGCACAATGTAAAAGCGACATGTTTGTTTTTCACTCATTCTCTGCTGACCCTTCAGCCAAATTACCAAGCAGCAAAGAAGAGACAAAGCCCAGCAGCCTGATGAGGAAGAGCCCATCCCTGGAGTCGGTGATCAAAGCTCCATTTTGCCTCAGCGGGCGAGCTGTATCCTTCAACTGCAGCAGAGCCAACGGCAGGCTCAGGTGGGGACATGCTGTTTCTGGCTTCCCAATTGACTGTTCAGCATCACATTATGAGAGTGACAAGTGCTCAGATCTGCCTTAATGTCTGCTCACAAATATTCATTCACGCTCCATTATGACTGCTCTGAAGTTGTCAAGTTTAATACTTGTTTATAAAGCTCTCCCTAGCAAATTCAATTGCCTGTCTTTAACAAAACAGATCGATGAGTTTTGAGGCATATTGCCTGCTTATTTGACCTTCAAAACAACTTGTGACAGAATGAGATTTAAGTCAATAAAAGATGAAAAGTCAATAAAAGCATGTTACACTGCCAATGCCATAAATGACAGCTGACATAGACGCGTAAATAAACCTTGCTGAATATTAGTAAAGATGTTATATCGAGTTAATGACACCAACTGGACGCAAACATGAAGTCACCATCAAAATATTAGTTCAGAATTCCTTCCGTCATCACCTCTTACACTGCTTCGTATCCTCTCTAAAAATGACAGCCAGACTTCCTTGGTTTTCCCTTAAGAAAATCTGATGGCGCTCCCAAAACCTGCTCCCCCTGGAAAGCTTGTTTTGCTTCTCTCCCACTGTCTCAGCAAGGCTTTGAAACCACTAATGATTTCAGCAGACGTGTTGTGGTGACGTGTGAAAACTTAACGGCACTCGGACGGATGACCGTGTCTCATGGCCTTCCCTTGGCCTCGACATTGAAACAACCTCTGGGGACTCGACCCACTGCACGTGACAGATTTTGCACATCACAACCCCACAACAATAACCCCCCATGTCACTATTTTCAGATTTGTTTACAGGGGGGTAATATGCGACAGATCCGCTATATATATATATATATATATATATATATATATATATATATATATATATTATATATATATATGTATATATATATATGCCATGATCTAAACTATACTTTACTAACTGGACTTGAAATGTGAAATATTGTAAGGCATAGCAACAAGGAAGTTATAGAATGTGTTTTATCGAGTCTGCGACACACTCAGCCAGCTGGAAGGCCGATCATGACACGTACACGTTCTGTGGTTTCATGAGAGCCTGGAAAAGCGGTGCATTTGTTTTGCAAGACAGATCAGTCGACCAAGCTTGTGTTGTTTTTTGTTGACCCACAAATGCTGAAAAGAAAAGATGCTGGCTATCATTTTCAAATATGGAGACTCTGTGGAGGACATTTGTGTTTTTTTTTGGTCACAGTGTGGAGAGGAAAGACCCCTTGGCTGCACTGGCTCAAGAGTACGGAGGATCTAAAAGAAATGCTCTACTGAAATGGTGCCAGAAGAAAACAGAGGCCTATCCGGTAGGCGATAGTGCTCTTTCACATATAAGTCAGATGCCATGCAGGTCACTCCCTGGTGTTCCCCGCTGCTCTCACGCCCGCTAGGGTTCTACTAGATGGAAGAGGACCATGAATGTCTTCATGCTTCATTGTTGTTTCTTTTCTTCTCAAGGACACATTGTACACAGGGCAGTCACTGGATCTGGATATGCCATGGCATATATTGAACCTTGTTCAGCCATTGTTCTTGTACTGTGTTTCATGCCACCATGGAGCCAAGTGTGGTCAAGCACCTTCATAATTCCTAGTTTAAAATGTGCAGAATTAGAGATCTTGCTGTGTTATCAACAGGTTTGTCTGCTGACATGTCAATTGCTCAAAATAGAACATATTTATTACAATCCTCTCATACCTTACAGACATTACAAACGTATTGACAAGTTATGCGACATTTTTGTAACTACAAGTAACATCCGACTTCCGGCTTGTTTATAAACTCTTGACAACTCTTGACAAAACACGAGGTTGAGGTTAGCCATTTGTTTTGGATGGTTAGGTTCAGGGTGAGCGGCTGGGGAAAGGGTTATGGCAATGAGATGCATTTGTCAGATACACTTTCTTGCAAACCATCATACTGTGCAGGTTTTTCATTTCCTTTGTCAGCGAGTTCCCCATTTTCCCTCCCGCTATTGCAGGGCACATTTGTCTCAGCGTGGCTCTTGCACATGGTTGGTAGACGTTCCCTCTTCTTCTCTGCTCCTCCTCCTCAGGAGTTTAACAGACGTTGCACATGATGCGGCAGCAGTCCATTTCTGGTTCTAAACATGACTAGCAGTGCTTGTCTCCCTACTAGCTCAGGAACTTTCAGAATGCTTGCTTTAGCAAACAGTAGAATATTCTAACAGCCTTGTGTAGCAGACGCAGTGGTCTTGTGTAACATTGGTAGGTGTTCCCCCACACCTCAGCTCCGTAGAGTAAGTGAGAGAGTACAGTCCACTGTTCCCAGTGCTTTCTCATTCAAGTGGCATTGTGCTGCATATGCAGCTGTTATGTGCTGCTTCCTTGTGAGCTGCTTGTCTGTGACAATGATATGAAGTAATGATTTCTACCACTATCATGATCAAACTGGTTTATTACATGATCTGAGGTGGGATGTGTGTTCGACGATAGGTGACCATTCGTTGAAATGGGCGCTCTCATATTGTCCACCATGTTGCCTGCAGGAAGTGACGTGACTCTGCCCATCCCTTTGTTTTCCGGTACCTTTCCCGGTGGTAGCACCACCAGTCCGAAGCTGCAGACCCAGCATTGACTCTGAACCTGAAACAGTTGGTTTGGTTTCACGACAGTAACAAGTGTCAGCAGGAGCAGGTTCCAGCCCTCTCACATTGGAACCTCATGTTTACCTGGCTCACTGATTTGATCAGTGATGATCCTGTAGATCACAGTTCTGATAGAGATGAGTTGAGCTCGAGAGAAGCAGGCTGGGACCATGTTTGCAGTGCCAGAGCATGTTCCTCATGTTGTGTTTTTCGTCTCTGCCCGCTCTTCTCATGGGCTCCACATGTCCCTGCGTGTTTGAGCCTCCCCAGGAAACACACACATCAAGGACTTTGTTTCCACCTGTTCTATCTGCTCCCCTACCTCTACCAGTTCCTGGGCATCCATGGTCTTACATAGCCATCAACTTTGTCACGAGACGCCTGCCTTCTGAAGATGACACCGTCATCCTCACTATTGTGACGTACTTTGTTCCACTGCCCAAGCTGCCCTCTGCTCTTGAGCCTGCTGACCTACTCTCCATGCATGTTTACAAATACCAGAGCTTGCGTCTGACTGTGGACTTCAGTTTGTTTCCCAGATGTGGCCAGTCTGACTTCCAGCGACCACCCATAGAGCAATAGGCAGAGTGGGTCAATTGGCACCTCGAGTCAGCACAATACACACACATACACTGACCTGTCCTGGAGCGCACATCTGCCATGGGTACACACACAACTTGCTGACCTCATCTCCCACTGGACTCTCTCTCTGTTTATAGTAGGCTACTGCTGTCCCATCGGTCCAGGCCCTGATCTGCCACCGCTTCTCCATGGACTTGGTGTGGTCCTGGTTCAAAAGAACGCTCCAGGATCTTTCCCTCCTGTGTGAGGGACTGTCTCTCTGTTGCATTCTTATATTACCTGAGACAGCGACTATTTTTATTTTTTCAGATGTTCTAATCTTTATTTCCCGTTGTAGTTCGTGTTTGCCTGGTTTGTCAGTGTTCTGGACTTTGGACTGCGAGTACCACCAACATTTCGTTGGAGTGTCTTTCATTGTGCGGTTGTGTCTTGTTTGTCTTCACCTGTTGTGTTTGCTTTTTTAACTGACACGGACCTGATTTCCCATACAAAATGGCTGCCTCACTTACAAAGATCTGCTTTAAATGGATAGAGCGACAAAACTACAAAAATGGCAGCTGGGCCGTTCATCAGTTTGGGTTTCAGCTGATCCATAATAAGCTATTGCATTTGACAGTCTCCATTCTCTTACAGTGCATGAGAGACCTTCTCTGAGTCTCAAGGGCTTAGCTAGTTTTCAGACCACAAAAACATAACAATCATAACTATGATAAAAGCTCTATCATAACACTGTCAGCAGCAGCGTCAGATGGTCATAAGAGAACAAATATGAAATAACATTATTTTATTTCAAATAACTCTCGTCTCAAAAGGTTGTTTTTTGTTTGTTTTTCTTATGTTTATGTCAGCAGAGAAGGCCTTGTGGGCCCTGATGTTACTGGGCAGTTTTTCTTCATAACAATTTAATGGTTTTTGTTTTTTTTTTTACAGTAAATTGTCTTTCCAATCTAAACATTGCTTTTTGATGTTTTTCCCTTCTCATAAAAAGTGAGATTCTATTGAAAGAAAAATAATTCCATCACCAAGACACTCTTGCAGCATGCAATAACTTACTACTCCTCTTCCTTCTGATCATCCTCCTTCGCCACATCCTCCTCCTCCTAATAATAATAATAATAATGGAAATGTCTTCGGGAAAATAATACTCATGATCATATAGAATAAGTAAATCTAAAGAATAGACTGACAAGTTAAGACAATAAGGTAATTGAGGTAACAGATTAATTGAGTTGTATTTCATTCATGCACACATAAACAAAACTACAAATAAAATAAATAAAATCCATGTGGGGAAGGAAAGGACACCTTGACTTCTCCTCCCCATCATGTGTCTTTCAATAATGCCATTTATGGTTTACAGAGAGTGTCAGGAATGTCGAATCCTGTGGCAGGCTATCATGCTCCGCTCAAGGTTGTGTACTAGATAAAGGACCAGAATCCATCAGTGTACCACATGCTGACCATTGTCTGCAAAAATAGCTTCGGTGTTTTGGGAGGATCCCGCTACTCTGTTTTCGATTGTTTCCTCAAGACCACATTCAGGGCCTCAGCATTGTTCCAGAGCAGGTCGAAGTCCGGATTTTGGTGTACTTCTATGTCTTCCAGCGAAGCACAAAATCCTGTTGCTACACCAGTATAAATCAAAAGGTCTCTTTTTTAATGCCTTCCGATTACATTGTTATGAAAAAAAAATCAATAACAGAGTGCTGTCAGGCACTTTGAGTGAAGCACAGTCATACTTGGCAAATGGAAATTATGGCTGACGCGGCGCGCGCAGGATCTACACATCCTGTTGCCAGGATGTCCAGCTGCTTAAGGTATGTTTGAGTTGATGAAATTCAGAGACAGCTTTCCTTCTGTTGTCGGGGAGATGTGTCCGGTGCAGAGCGTCTCGGCTCCTGTTGCGGATCCACTGACAAAGTGGTTGTGGTCGATGCATTTGCACTGTCATACAGCCCTGACGTGAATGCGCTCAACTTTTTCCATTAACCGTTCCATGGTCTGTGTGCAAATAAAAAGAAGAAAAAATAAAGAAAATAAACATCTCCCACTTGCTTCCCACTGGGATGGCCTGCCCCACTATTTGACGCTATTGAAGAAGATAAACAAATGACCACACACACTCTCACACCTAAAGCATCAACAGAGGTTAGGGCTCGGGTTAAGCCATGAGGGGGCGCTCCTTTCCCTGAGTCTACTCATTCATGTCACTTTGTTTTTATAGCACCTCAAATGTTGATGCATTGGGGCACTATCAGTAAAGCACAGAGCCACATAAGGTACTATAATATACCACGGGGGTGAGAATGCGTTGCGCTGTCCAGCTGTTATGCAGTTCCTGTATATTTGCTTGAATAGCGGCTGATAGGCGAGAGGTACTGTGCAGTAGAGAGACCAGGCGGCAGCTACAAGGGGTGTGGACACAGTGGTGAAAGAGCAGTCCAGGAGTTGCTTCTGCAGGAATATTTTATGTTTCATTTACTCACTGATGAATGACTTCCACCCTCCTCTGGACAACGAATCATAGTTTCACACAAAAAGCAAGAGGATTAAAGAAAAGCATCTGACAAAGTTAAGGGGAACTTGTCAGAACATGGCTCACAAAGTGCTTTACAGATGTATAAAACAGAATTTAAACATGAACTGGATGAATAGCGTCTACACTCTAATCTATACACTGTATAACCATGTACAGAGACATCGATGTGGTTGGCTGCTGAATCTGTGTTCAGAATGTTACAATCTATTGTATAGGAGAAGAATATTTTTGAGGTTTGTGTATGCTGGTATCACCAAAAGGCACCTAACTAAAACAGGTCAACAGATCCCAGCAACCACTACTTTGTTCTCTCCTGCGACATGGATAAAGGGTTGGACTTTCAGCAACATGAAAACAATAGCAAATCTGACTGTGAACAAAAAAAACACAGAAAAGATAAGTTTCAAGAGGCTGCGTGAGCCATACTGTCAGATACAGAATATGATGCATTCAGGGATTTTTGAAAACGAATTACCGACTGTGACAAGCTCCTCTGCAGACACCTCATTTTGAACGTGCTACAAAATAGAATTTGAGAAATTGTTTTCGAGATAAACTGTGTATGTGTCCTATCAGTCCTTGTCTGTCTTTCAGCTCACATGTTGATCTTCCACATTCCTGTCAGTTTATAAAAGATCTCAGGGCAAAGGTGACACCTAATTTGGGACAGACCAATAGTGAAGTCCATTAGAGGGTGTACGAAGTACAAGACACAGACACAGTGCTTCATTATCAATATAAAAGACATAAAAAAAGAAGGTTAGTGTGTTCTTGACCTTTACACACTGACTTGACTCCAGACTTCAAAGTCGATAAATGCCCAGAACGACTTCCCACCGTCAACAAATAAATCTTATCTTGATCTAGATTTGACTGAAAGCAGGCCTGGACTGTGTCTGGCAGAAACTCATTTTTATCCGCAAAATATGCTCTTGGAAATATAAAACAGGATGGGATGGTCAACGACGGAGTACACAGATGAGCCTGTACAGATTTAAAAAAAATAGCTCGTACTTATTTATTTTATTTATTTATTTTCCTAAGACACAGTTCCAAAATGCAATTCAAAACGGAACAATCAATCAAAAACAAAAGCAGAGGTCTGCTTGGCTAAACCTCCAGAAAAGATCCTGCACCAACTTCCCAGGACACTCAAATGACTTCTCCTGTGCCGTGTCTCTCTGTCAGAGGAGGAGTGGTGGCCTAATGCAGCATTAAGGTCCATTTATACTCAGAGTGACGTACGGGTCCAGGGACGGACGGCGCCTTCTGTCCGTGCTCTGCATTCATTTCGTCCTTATTTCTACAGATACAGACCAAACGGAGCAGTACCAGAGTAGCAGCAACTGGAAAGTTTACAAACATTTTTTTAACCAGAACGAGTGTATTGCTGTATAATTACTTTATGAATAACGAAACCAAACAACTCTATCATGACCGGAAAACAAATAGTTTTAACAAAGACAAGGTATTGTGCAAAACAAATGCAGAATGTTAACCAACTCCAGTTTTACTACAGTGTCATAAACTCTGGGGAAAGGACTTGCCCCCCATAATAAGCCCTCCGCTACTGCAAATTGTCCGTTTTTTTACTTTTCCCTTGAATTAATCTTGTGTCACTATAGAGTCTGAAGAACTGAGGTCCTTCGTCTCATGTGTGGCCCCCTGACCTATAATGATCTTCATGCTTCCTGCTTCTTCTGTCTGGGCCAGGCCCATTTGAAGGAAGCCGACATCTGTCCCGCTTGCCTCGCTCTTCCAGGAAGAGCCCCTGCGGAGCAGCAGTTTCATGCCAATACGAGCCGTGTCTCCAGCATCTAGTTCTTCCCTTGAGCCTCTGGATCCCACCCCGGTGGTCTTTCTGGCTCGGAATAACTGGTCGGATTATGATGAGGACGATGAGACACATGCGTTCGAGTTGGCGGATCTGAAGGCATTATTTGAGGTGGCTCATCGCCCTATCAATGAGTTGCCCGCCACATATGCATCGGCGGCAGCGAGGTTTGGTCTCCCTGTATCCACCAGGACTCTCCCTACTGAGCCATCTGAGAATGCCATTGCTGGGTCACTGTCTCATCTGGTCTTGGATACGGATACGGTCATGGCAATACCTGGTCTGCTGTGAATCCCTAAGGCCTTCGCTTAGGTTGTAAACTAATAGTGAAGTCCGTTTGACTGCGGAGCATGTAAAAAATAGAAATATTAGTCACCTGGATGTAACTTCAATTCCATGAGTACATGCAAAGCCCTTTAACTGCTCGCCCAACTGGGCCTTCTCTCCGTTGCTGAGATTTGAAAAGGGACGATTCGCAGTAGCCGAGAGCTTACTCTATGTAGAGTTATGTTTCGATTTCTGTGTGCTTTTATTTTATTTCCTGTGTTCCGCTTTGTTGTTTCCGTTTCTCATCCGCTCGCTTCTAGCTTGATGGCAGCGCTGCTGGATCCCATTTCGCTGATCAGTCTGCCCGGGTTTCTACACCTGGGTTCCAACAGTAATATTCTCTCACTCGACCCTCTGATCTCTTTTCTGCGTGCGTGTTTGTGTCTTTTCTATAGCCTGTTTAGTTATTCTCCTCGCTTGCCTTTTTTATCTTCCTCGATCGCGCGTGAGTGTTATTCTTTAACTCGCCTTTTCTGTTTCTTTCTTGCATAGTTTATTTATGTTTGTCCTCCTCGCTTCACTTCTGGTGTTGACGTCCTCATTTATTCCTTCTTGTTTGTGTTTATTGTATTAAATCTATTGTTAACTCCTACTCTCGTCGTTCGAGTTTTCTGTTAACTGGCAACTGCCCGTCAGACTCATTGAGCGATCATGACATGTAGGGGGCTAATCCTTCCCACAGGTGGATGAAGTGAATATAAAAGATGTTTCAGGGCAAAGGCGATGCCTTATATGGGACAAACCAATTGTGAAGTCCATTAGAAGGCTCTGCACGTGCTCATAGAACTGGAGTTACTTCCAGGTAACTAATATTTTCATGTCCATGAGAGTGCACTGATGTAAAACTGTTTACTGGCATCACTGTCCGACTCTTTACTGTTGCTTCCCTCCCGGGACATGACACCTGCCTGCCCTCTGCTTGGCAGAACTTGATATGAACTTGTAGCTTGTTGCTGACCAATTCTTGAATCAGTGCTGGAATAAAATAATCGTAATATTTTTGTGCGATCAGTCCAGACAGAATCACTCCTACCAACATGGAGCTGCATGACCTTGTACTTTTTGCAGCTCGCTCTTTGTTTATTTCCCTGAATCCCTAAAAAGCAAGGGATCTGGCTTTTGTGTGGAGTGAGACGCTTCCTGTCTCTGTGTGCTGTGTTTGCTTTTCTGAAGCGGCTCCCAGAGAGCTGTTGTTGTCCATGACTGGTTTAGCATTCATGACTCTCTCTCTCTTCCCTCCCTATACAGACCCCACACCCCCATGCACACCCCACATTTCCCTCTCACCATGCTGGGGATGTGCGATTCACCACAGTCAGGCCACAATTGAAATGGTTTCACTTCTCATAAGTGCTATTTTACAGGGACTTATTGCTCTAAGAATCAACTGCTGACTGAAGATGACATTTTCTCATTGTTCTTCTCACATTAGCTCATGATATGACTGCACTGTGACACACACTACTTGCACATGCATTAGAAACAGAAGAAAAAAGTGGAGAAAAGATGGAATTTCAAGATGCAAGATTGGATCTCAGATGTAATAATTAAGTGTGAACTCACTTTCTAAAAAGAAGGTAAACATGTAAACATTCTCAATGGAGCAACATCTCCCAGCAAAGAATATTTTCTTTTTTCATTTATTCATATCACATTTTTTTTATATTTTTGTTGTACAGTATTTTGAATTTGATATTCACTCTTGTCTTTCAAATGCAGAAGAAATGTCCCTGTGTCAGGGTCACAGACTTGTATCTTTTGCAGGTGCCTGTAGCCCTTTCTCTGTGAACTCCAGTCACTGGCTGTGTGTCATACCACAGCAGAGGCTTTAGAAGAGGCTTAAGCCACAGCATCAAACAACAGCAAACAATTGCAGGAAGAAGCATTTCCCCGAACTGACTGAAAACCGTGTGCGATGAGACAAGCTCAAAGACAAAACTGGGCATGCTGTGATTCCCATTCTTCCCCCCTCAGATGGGAGGCTTGAGAGAGGTCTGAGAAGATCCACATCACTCTCCGATGTAATCCTCCCAACGGCCTCGAACTGATTGTTGCTTCCTTTCTCCGTGTTTGTCCATGTTGATTGAGCTGGCTGGACGTGCTGCTATGCATGTTTTCACTTACAGAGGATCAGAGGGACACGTGCAGCGAAGAACACACACACAGACTGGCAGTAATGGAACCATAAAGACCCAGAACAATGTGTGATTGAATTACATTTGAGTTTTTTTTTTTGTGCTTCCATGAGATAATGGTGTGTCCAGTGGCAGGAAGCTACGCGAGCGATTTAAGCATCTTAACTGTTGCGCTGTCTGCCGGATGCTTTATATGTGCTGTGTAGAGCTGCAGCATCATTGTCCATGAAGATGAGTTTGACAATGAGTTTCACTTGTAAGGCATCACTTATCACTTTGCCGTCCTGCGTTGACACAGGAGTCAGCCATGTCTTTCATTTTACGACCTTCAAAAAGAGCGGCTCTGTTAAATCCACTTTAGTCAAAGAAAAAGCACAGACAGAGAAAGAGAAAAGCCACTGGTCACCTGATGCTGCCGTCAACAGTTTTGAATGATGTGACGCCACATTTTTCACTTCCCTTAAGTGTGCCACAGTCATGCGGTCACTGCACGCTGGTCGTCCGTCCGGGATGTGGTCCAAGAACCACAACGTCTACGCCTTTCTGCCGCTCTAAGTTGCAGTCTGCCGTCGGTATTGCCATTCTCAGCTCACTTCCCTCTGAGGAAATCCAGCCGATGGTGAGGTACTGTTGTTTGGGGTCAACTCATCTACTTTGTTCCACAACTCTCCTTTTTCCTCCTCGCTGACATCCATCTGTGGGCCGTAAGCTCTGACTTTGCTCATCAGGACCCCTTCTACATCAAGCTTTAAGCTCATGATTCTGCCAGACTCCTTCACATCCACAGCATTGTTCACTTACTCTTCCTTCTATATGATCCAGTCCCCCATTTTACGCCCAGTCTACAGCATGGTAAAGATCTTGGAGATCCTTTCCACTTTGTTTCCTGCACACACAACATGTCCACCTTTCTTTTCTGTCATGGTCCGACACAACTGATGACATGCTGGAGAACATGACAGACACATTAGGAGTAGGACGTTCATTTTTTGCTTCACGATTCATCCCACTGTTTCTTGGTAGATGGATAGAAACTTGACAATATGGACCATGGACTGCCCATGTATTTAGATGATGGCCCATCTCACTTGGACAGGGGCTCCTCGTATGGAAATACATGCCTTAATAACATCATGGTCCCACCCAGCAAACACATTTTAATGGCTTGGCCAAAAGACTTTTGGCCAGGTGCCTATGACAGGCCACGTAAGGTAAACTATTTCTTGGACAAATACTAGGTCCAGTTGTCATAACCATTTAATAACTGAGCTCTCTCACAAACTAGCTCAGCACTTCAAATGAATGAGGCCCTTACTATCATGAGCTGTGAGGTTTTGCAAGGTGAAGTCAGCATGACTCCGTGTCCACACATGCACACAAAAGGCCTGCAGCACCTGGGTCTTATTGGTTGAACCGACTTCCCTCCAGGGCTGAATATGAAAGGGTGTTGCTAGACATGGAGAACAATGTGGACAATGTTTTCATGGTAGACGTGCTTCTATTTCTGCAGAATATTGAGGTGACCAACTTCAGCAGCAGTTGGAGCGACGGTCTGGCCTTGTGCGCCCTCCTGCATACATATCTGCCAGCCCACATCCCCTATCAGGAACTCATCAGTCAAGATAAGGTAGACAACTGAACGCTCTCACTCACAAATGCATACATTTATCTCCTCACTGTTTATTTAAATTCCGGCAGCCGCATATCTGCCTTTGTGATATACCTCATGGGTTTTATCGAGACTATTTCCTTGAGTTTGGCTCAGCTGGAAAAAGTGAATGGACAAACCAAAGGTCAGGGGGCAGAATGTTTATAAACACTAAACTATTGTTGAGTTGTAGGCACTACATCTTTTTGGAGACAATAACAAGTGCAGTCATGAGGATTGTGTGTGGTGATGTTGAGGTTGTTTCAAGTCAACATGAACGGACATAACAATAGATGCCTCTACACCTGATGTGACGTATTGTTATTGGTGGCGCATGTGCTGTCCCTGATGTGTAGCATGAGGCTGGTGACACAAACACTTGGCTGCCTGCCTCTGAATAATTCATTAGAGACATGTTGTCTTTAATAACTCTCGCTGAGTGACTCCCCCCAAGGCCCAAACAACCCACTTCTCCCCTCCCAGTAATCCCATTACTGTGCTCTCTGACCTTTGCACAGGATCAGGCTTTTTTTCAGCCAGTGTCATGAATTGAATGAACTAATGGACTTCATGACCTTTAACATATTCCTCCGGATCAACTTGAATGAGGACTCGATGGAAAAAAAAGTTCAAAATCTAAATGAAAGTCAGGTTCAATTCCAACTTTCAATGACACGACCACTACAGCTGAGACACTTGGCAACATTTCATTTCCAGCGTGTATTTGTAGACTGAATTCCTCTCAGTGAATGTGAGACAGTGGCTTGTCCCCACACTGCAGAACACATCTATCCTCTTTATTACTTTCTTACTATATCTTCCTCAACGCATGATCTTAACTGAGTTATGTCATGTATTATGCACATGAAAACTCTGTGGGTTCTGGAGTAGAGAAGCAGAGACTACACAAGAGAATGTTGGAAAAAAAAATACAAAAGCACTTAAATAGGCGGTGGCTAGAAGGCACTTTTCAAAGTTTTCAAGGTTGAACGTTCTGCACAAGAAGCTCCATCCTCTCTGAGCAAAGACACCTGCACTGACTGCTGCATCTACGAGTTGGTGCAACAGAGGTGTTGAAAAAATACCTTGTGCGCATCCATTTAAACTTGACACCATCTATAAAGCTGACAGGTAGGATCACTGATGGCCTGCTTTCCAGCATCCTATGTTCCAACAATCTTCATTAAAGCTTCATTTGTGACCTGCTGATTTAATGCAGAATTTTTCATGAATATTTCCTAAGAGTTGCTTTGGCTGTATGAGGAGCGCTGGCCTCACATCAAATGTTTTACTCTCCTTTAGGTCCGGAATCTAACCCTGGCCTTCCAGGCAGCCGAGAGCGTCGGTATCAAGCCTTCACTGGTGAGACCCAACTGTTGTGCATGTGCAAGGTCCTGCAACGCCAGTGTTGTTTTGCTGACAGCTTCCAGTTGAAACTGAATCCTGCTCCTCTCTGAGTGTGTTCTTGTTCCTTTGAGGGAGAAATTCATACTCTCAAGTTGAGGTGAAAAGGCGAAAAGCCCTTTCCATTTCCAGCTGATGTAGCTGGGTAATGCTTGTGAACAATAGATGATGTCAGGATGTCGGATGTAAATATTGTGTTGGACATAATTCAAACATCCCCTGCTTTGGGATGGGAGGGATACATCCATGTTTGTCTTTGTAAGAACTGAGGTTCTCCATCCAGCGTAGCGGGTACACATCCAGATTCCTGTCACGGATTACTGGCCAGGAAAAAAACATTCCGTCAACTTTATCTAGCTTGCATTGACTTAAGGCTGGGATGTTCCTATGGTCCTAATTCTCATTCCTCATTCATTCATTCATTCAGTCAGATTGTGTCATAACAGTTACAACCTTTCGAGTGTTTTCAACGTCAATAAAGGTTTGAAAAGACGTCATGCTAGCAGTTAGACCTGTTAGCTCTGCGGAGAGTCTCTAGCGTCGCTAGTCAGAACGTAAACCTCTTTCAATAATGCAGTCATTCTGCCATGCGTGGTGGAGCTAGAGACGCGTCAGGTTAAGAGAAGTCAAAGCCACGTCTTCTCCGACGGTGAGTGTGTAGCAGGACGACGTGTGTTTAAGACGAGAGCACGGGGAGTCGGTCAACATTGATAGAATGAGACTTGAGACTTTGGCCGATCGTCCACATGTTCAGATCGTTCTAATATCGGCCACATGGACCCATCACTCAGACGTTTTACAAGCTCTCAAAAATGTCACAATGTATTTGAAAGGACCAAAGCCAATCATTGAAATGTTGTGAATCCTATATTCCAATGTAAACATAAAGCCTTCTTGCCCTGGCTATTACGAAAAAAACCCTGTCTCTTTAAATGACATCACTAAATGACATCGCAGATGACATCACTCAAGCCTAGCTGGAGCCAAGGTCTCGAGATGATGATTTATTTGCTGTTTTTGGTTCTTAGGTACGGTCCGCTGAGCTGTATTGATGTGAGGAGGCCGAATCTTGTTCGATCATGTCAGGCAGAAATGAACCGGTGTTTTATTGAAGTCAGAGCTAAGATACTACCATAAGTCTTACAGCAGGCTTTGAACGGCTTGATCGACTTTTGACCTCGGCTCCAGCAGAATCATTAATATTTGAACAACAACATTCATAATGATGGTAAAAATATAACATACATTATCATTGTTCTACAACCAACATATTTTCTAGTAGCACGTTGAAATCATGACTAAATGTCACCAGTGTATTTTTGTTAACATATCTGTGTGAACATTGAAGTCAGTTTTTATCACAGTGTTTCAAACTATACATGCAGGTATCAGTTCGAAAGCACAAAACACACACACAGCCAGACACCAGGACGGTTAATAGTGTTTACTCTAAAACATGGGCAGCATTTTGTGTGCATGTGTGTGTCACGGACTGTGAGGGTATACACTCCCTCACGCAGTGCACAGGTGAAGCAGACATGAGCTGGGCCACTGCAGCCTGGTGGCACTGCCTTCAACAGTGAGGTGACACATTAATGATCTAATGTGTCAGTAATACTGAGTCGCGACTCAGTCTGGGCCAGTGAGAGACTGTGTTTTCTGCCAGACAGTAGTTGCACTAAAACACTGAGTGCAATTGCAGAGAATTGTCCCAGTTTACAGCGGAGAGTGAACAGATTTATTGAGTATTGTTGCCTACATGAGGGGGTGAAATGTGACCTGGTACCCAGCAATTGTGCTAAACTGGTCAACACATCCTCACTCCCATGGCGTCATATATTGATGTTGGGAAAGTGGCCTTTTGCGTCATATACTGACTAAAACGCAGCATTCAGCGTGGCGTGTGGAAAATAACATGTAGTTTGGGGTGCGCTATGGGATATGCTCCATTCATTCTACATTTCTAAAAGTGTCAATTGCTATTTAAAGTCCATCAAACGGTCGTGTGTCACGGTGAGTATCAGTACCATCACTAAAGAGGAAAGCCATGAGAGGGGGGAGCAACTGACACCCAGTCCCATGAACTGAAGAGCGCATGTTTGCCCGTCTGCCTGCAATGTTCCTTGTGAGCCCCCGCCTCACTCATTCCTGCACCCCTGCGTGTGGTGCTCCTCACATTCCACAATGTACAATCCACACCCACGCCTGAAGCTAAATGGAAGTCAAACTATTTTTTTTCTCTCCCCCCAACGCCATGTGATGCTCCATGTGGCCCTGCACAACGTACAATCCACGCACATCCCCCACCTGGAATGGACGGAAACCATTCTTTTAAGCCATTGAAACACATATGCATAATATTCTACGCCAAAGGCCACCTTTTCCGTTAGTATAGGAAGGAAAATTCCCTTTCCCAATGTCAGTATATTAGTCCATGGGAGTGAGGATGGGTTGGACAGGCCTGCTTGCTCAAACACCCTTTCTTCCCACCCACTCTGCCTGTATGAGAAAAGCTCCCCTTAAATAAAAAAAAATCCCAATACTCTCTCTTTCAAATGACTTTTGCAACTTTTTGCATCAGACAGGTACGTGGTATTTTGATGTGTACTATTCGGACATTGTTGGATTGTTAAATACAGTATACAGTGTAGTAAACAGTGTGGCTTTGTTTTGTTCAGTTTGACATTTTTCATTTGTCTTCATCAGGCTCACCTCTTCGCCTGTCACACTTTTACACTCATTTGCAGCAATGGTGCGTGGTTCATATCAGTAGTGTATAAACTGAACAAATGGAAAGTGCAAATCAACTCAAGCCTCAGTATGAAATCTTGATACACAAGGCCCCCTGATCACTATTCTGGTGTCAGCCATCAGATCAGAAATCAACATGATTTCGGTTAATGTATCATGTATTATGTACAGTGTATTATTCATCATCAAACGCTGTGAAATCCTTTTGATTCATCGGAACATCAACACTCATCACAGACAGTAATGCTGCGGTGACTCCAGTCCTGGAGTCTGTGCCAACATGAACACTCTGCGAGTTCTGGAGCAAAGAAGCAGAGACTACACAAGAGACTGTTGAAAAAGAATAAATACAAAAACACTTAAATAGGTGGTGGCTAGCAGGCACTTGTTATAGGCACAAGAAGCTCCATCCTCTCTGAGTAAAGACTTCTGCACTGACTGCTGCATCTACGAGTTGGTGCATAAGAGGTTTCTGATCTTGTGCGTCTGTGTGTCTCAACAGAACATGGAGGAGCTGACCAAGACAGACCGACCGAACTGGCAGAGTGTGATGCTCTATGTCTCGCAGATCTATAGGTACTTTGAGACCTGAGGTGGAAGGGACGTGCGAAGTGGAGGCACTACAGAATGTCTTCAACACCTCAACATCTGCAATGACACAACCAGAGCAACCTCCCGATCATTGACTTTTGATCTGAGACCTCTGGTTTGATGGTGTACACTAGTGAGAAACGGAGGAGGAGGTGTGGTGTGCTCTATTGTCAATACCTGTGCGATGTCTTCCTGACAAAACACACTCATCCGCGTGAAAACCTACAAAAGATATGCACGTCACATTGTCAAGTGTAATGACAGAGATGACTCACCCCTGTCTCGAGTCTCTTTACAGCACGCTGAACAATCTACAGCTTCAGTTTATATGGAACAGAAGTTAGTTGCTTCTTACAACTTGATGTTCCCATGCTGACTATGTATCTCACCATCTATGTTAATAAAGTTTTGTAGCCTGCCATATCTTGTGCACCATTTTCTAATCCAAGAGGATTTGGGGGGAACGTTTCCCTGCGTGCAACTAAAATATGTTGTTTGTTGGACACGGAGTAAAATGGCTTCGGCCTCAACACCAGGTCAAAGCCAAAAGGGCATCATTTTCCAGACAACAAAACTAGGTTGAAAAGCCTCTCTTGTATTTCAGAAGATGACCTGATTAAACTTGGGTCACAAGTCAGTGCAGACCAATGAGAGACACCAAAACAACAAGCACTGAATGTACATTTTGAAATATTCTTTTATTTGTCATTTATATTTATTCATTTATTTGTCATTCAATTGTGAAATCCTTCTACTACCTGTGTATAACCTCAGGTGTAGGTGTAAAGGCGCCTCAGCAGTGGCAGCCTCACCAGGACAGTGACCCTGCTCCGTGCCATTCCAGCTGTTCCATTCCATTCTAACTCTGTGCCAGTGAAGCGACCTGGTGTCCCCCCAGGGCTGAGCAGAAGGAGACGGGGGGGAGTCATGCCAGGGCTGAGAAAGGAGGAGACATTTTGGGGAATATCCGGTCGCTCCCCTGCAACGACAGCGGGATGGTGGATGGATGATGAGCTCGCCGCTCTGATCCTGCATCGCTGGGAGTGTGATACTAGTTGCAGAGCCATGACTAGCAGCGTGGACACCATGTTGTGCAACAACTTGCAGATGGACTTGTCCACCGTCACTGCATTAGGAAGCAATTCAATGACCTTCCTGAACACTGCTGGTTAAGTGTGTCTCCCACCTGTCTGTGGGTCTGTGCAGAGCAGGCGCCCCAATCTTCACCCGGCTCTTCAGCAAATATCTCTGGAGCTGGGTGAGGTCAACTTGACTAACATCCCAGGCCCCAAAAAGGGCTGAATGAAGACAGACCGGTCGCCCTGACATCTGCAGCTTTAAATGCCTGTTGCTGGCTCACTTGAAGTCATCCTCCAGCACCAGGATCATTCTGGGACTCGCGTGCAGATCTTGATGTGGATTTTCAGCTCATCAGTCATCACAATCGTCCCCCAACATGCTCTAAATCTTCCCAGCTCACAGGGCCGCGTGTCTCCTCCTCCTATGATAGAGAGGGACCCATTTGTCCCACCCAACAAAAAGTATCATGGCATGGCAGGCTGCTCCCTCACTCCTCTGATAGTGTCTGGGAGATAGCGGCAGGCAGCAGGCTGTCCTCTGATCGAGGTAAAGCATTGTGAGGGTAACATTGCCACGAATATGAATATGTTCATAAAGTTATGTTGCAAGTTTACATTTATGTTTAGAAAGCGTATCTGTTGCGTTAGTTCATCTGAATTGAACTGTATTGAACTCCCAGGTCAAACATCGCAGGCCAAAGTGTTTTGCCATCTCATTTAAGTGAAATAAAGAGGCGTGAGCTCGCAAAAATGCCATTTCCGGAAGTTTTATTGAAGGCGCAGCGGTGCACAACATATGCAGAGCTATTAAGTGCAGTAGCACAATGACTTTTCAGTAAGGCACCAAGCTTGTCTATTAGATGTGAGAGGTGCCACTTTTATTTATTTTTGCTGACCAGACTGTAGTTATTAGACTTTGCTTTCGTTCCAAATTTCTGTATTCAGTTTCACACTGAGTAGGCCTTCAGTAAGTCGCATAACATTAAGGAGTATAATGATATAATGTTACAACTTAACATGTTCATGTTTTAAACTTGCAACATTTGTTTTTCACATTTTTTTTTTCATGTCAGAAAGTTCTTACAGAACCAGTTCAATTTCCCATCAACCTAAGTAACCATAAACCTGTGCGTGCTATTAAATTTGTCTTTGTGCCACAGAAATACTGAGCTTGCAAGAGCATAAAACATGTACATAAAGATATCATGCATGTATTTATACAGGCGTGCACTGCAAAATCTATGAAAAGACACAAAAGAGTTAAAGATCATATGACATTTTGTGAATGTTTCATTTTGTAGTTCACTTCATGTACTTCAATTGATATAAATATGTACACTCAATGTTAAACTCATTCCTAGGCTGTGACTTCTGCCCTCTGGATGTTGAGACCTGGCCCAGTCCCTGTACTGAATAGGGGTTTTGATGTCACCACGGAAGATATATTTGGATTTCTGGAGCATTCCCCCTCATCTCAGTCATCAAGAAGCTCAACATCACTGGGCCAAACTTTAAGTTGTTGAAGTGACTACTGAAACAAAAATTCTCAACATTTGGTCTCTTTTTAGGGAGAGGGCCACACTGTCACTGGCTGGGCGGTGAGTACATTGTCTTTTCTCAGTGTAGGTGCAGGGCCCAGCGGAATATGCCACATTGCAAAGACCCTCCTAGAGGGCGGAGCGCACTGAAGTAGAGCAAGTTACCAACAGGTTCAGACACACCTGGAAACTTGATACTGTAGAGAGAAATTCTACAGTCCAGACCGTGTGGGGAAATCAGAGTTTCTCATAACAAAAAAAAAAAACCAAACAAACAAAAAAAACCCCAGATGCTCTGTTGTCCTTAAAAAAAGATAAAATAAAATAGAGAAATATTAAAAAAAAAAAAAGGATTTAATACCATATAACAAAATATTTTAATATTTATAAACCAAATAGATACAGTCACTTTTATATATATATATATATATATATATATATATATATATATATATATATATATATATATATATATATATATATATATATATATATATATATATATATATATATATTTGCATTTACAAAATGATTTTAGACTGCATGACTTCATATCAAAGATTAAAGATTAAATCATGTGATATTCATCAATGTATTAAGACGTTACATTGTCCTTGAAGTTTAGGAGCGTGAACATGCGACGCGTAATTACGCGCGGTGTTTGGGAGACGCTGGAGTTATTTTGGCCACTTTGAAGCATGCGAAAACAAAAAAAAAGTGTGTTTGGGCGTGGGAGAATGTGTGTGTGCGTGCGTGTGTGTGTGTAAGGGGCGTGGTTTCGGTGAACGCCGCTTTCTTGTCTGTGTCTTCTGTTCAAATGTGGTCTCCGCTGAGTTTGCGACCCTGAGGGATGCTGCTTCGCACCGGCGTCGCGCTGCGTGGCCGATGTTTGTTTCGGTAACTTAGATCTGAATGTTTCCATCACTTTTCAAGTCTTGCGAGCGCACGTGCGGTGCAGACAAGTCGTATCTAGACCTTATCTCCTCCAGATGAACGCTTGCGGAAAAGTCGCGGGTCACAGCTGGAGCGTTTTGTCCGCCGCGGGATTGGAAGCAGGAGCATTGGGGTTGCGCGCACAAACCTGCTGAGATGAACACCGCCTACATCGTCATTGAAGTGGTCATAGCAGTTCTCTCGATCTCCGGCAACGTCCTGGTCTGCTGGGCTGTGGCCATCAACACCACCCTGAAGAACGCCACCAACTACTTCCTGGTGTCACTGGCCGTAGCAGACATCCTGGTCGGTTGCCTCGCCATCCCCTTCGCCATCACCATCAGCATTGGCATCAAACTGGACTTCTATGGCTGTCTGTTCCTGGCGTGCTTCGTCCTGGTGCTGACTCAAAGTTCCATCTTCAGTTTGCTGGCCATTGCCATCGACAGATACCTGGCCATCAAGATCCCTCTGAGGTAAGCCTTGTTTGTATGGCTGCATCTGAGCAACGTCTCTCAGTTCACCTCTTTCTTGGTGTTGAGGTCCAGCCCACTGACCTTCACTTGGACTGTCACAGCAGCTGAAACTTGCACTGTGACTTTCCTTGTGGATTTTCATATTTCATGAAGTTATGCTAATACAGATATAAATCTAACTTGTGACAGTGGTCAAAGTTGTACCACCAGTCAAGCCCAAAAACAGACAACTGGTCACCAGGTTCAGTGACCTGAAGTTGAGTGAGGTGCATGCGTGTGAGAGTGGTGTTTGTGTTTGAGCACTCACTTGCTCTCTGACTTGCCGTATGACTATGAGATGAGTAGATGACTCATTATCAGTTCACTGAAAACTGAGAACAGGGTTGCATGACTAGAACATACTGTGTTCAACAGACTGCTGAACTTTGTTAGTCTGGTGTCAAAACCTGAAAAATGTAAAGATCCAAGTCATGGTTGGTGTGAGGAAGCAAGGCAGTCATTGTACAGTCATGATTCAGGGACGGATCATAACTTGTGATTCACCTGCAGGGGATTTTATCTCTTGGCCTTCATCTATGAGGCAGAGTTAGAAGAGCTGCAGTTTACATGTTCAGGTTGTCATTGGGAGTGACTAGGAAGGACAACACTACCTACCAGTGTATCAGCTCGTGGAAGAGGGGAGGACATCTTCAGGCACCCGATCATCAGATACTTTCACATTCTCGATATCTCACTTAGACACCTCTCAGCACTGACTTTAAATGCAGTAATAACACAAAACAATGTCATGAATTCATTTTCATTGTCTTTTATTCCACTGGGGAAAAGAAAAAGAAATGGAAGTACTGGAGAAAAAGAATAGGAAGACCAGCATTGAAGTTCTAGGATGGACATTAAAGATGAGTAGAATCAACTCTGAAATGCAAAGAAACAATCTATTATGTGCTTTAAAGATGAAGCCTTGGGTTGGGCTTTTTACAAGCAAACCAAGTGTGACACTCAGTATGGTGACCTTGGGAGGCTACACGTAATGTAATGTAACGTAATGTAGAGGAGCAGGTATAATGCCACTCAGCCTTATGACTCTGCACTCAGTCCTTCCATTACTACTTTCCATGTGTGTTTCAGGAATGGAGGTGCAATTTTCAGAATCACCAAGAACACCATTAGATCTTCAGTTCAGGGATTCACAAAGGCAAAAGTTGATTCAACGCCCCAGACGTTCAGAGAAACTCCAGAATGATATTCATATTCACGTTTCAATGGAACAATAAGACCCCAGCGCTCTGTGTTTGGGGCGTGAAACACAACAATGAGGCACTGGTGAGCAGCACATGCCAAGTGTCTGTCAGGTCATCAGCACCGAGGTCTGACTCGAATCAATACTAGGTGTCTTTCCATTAGCGTTGATGAAAAGGTCACTGCTTCAGGAGCTTCAGGAAAAAGCCTCCCATGGAGGGGCAGCCACAAGTGAGATTTCTGTGGAAGTGAAAAAAGAGACAGTTGTGTCACTGTGAGCGATCTTGTTCTTTCTGAAGAGAAAAAAAAGGTTGCATGACTCCATCTGTTGGGTTATTTCTGTGCCATTGGACTCAGCGACAGTGTAAACAGGTATTATTACCATTAAAGAGACCATTCACTTGTTCCGAGGAAACCAAGACTGAATGCACAAACACAAAATCTGCTCAACTGCTGAGTTGCCATGGCTCCAGAGGGAAGGAGCGATGATGTGATCTAACCAGAGAAGGCAGAAGAAGAGGAAGCAACTATCGGTTGTGAGGAAGTGAATTGTGTGTTTAGTGGTTGCTAATGCTAATGTGTAGAATTTGTCACGCTAAAGCAAATCATTTGCTGCAGTCCAGGCAAATGGAGCACCTACCCGCACTGTTTATTCATGAACAAAAAAACAAGTGTCAGACGTTCGATGAGCTCCAACACCGCAGGACACGTTCAGGGCGATGGGATGAGATGATGGTGGTGGTCCAGGACCGTTCAGATTCACTCAGTCAATTCATGCCTCTCTGGTGGCACTAAAAGCATTGGATCTGTTTCATACGACTGACTTGGTCGCACGACCCCACAAGACTGCTGCTTAAGTTGATGAGCCTATTGTGGCACTAGGAGGGGGAGGTGACATGGTAGAAGGTCTGCATGGTTTAAAAGCTGTCAAAAAGAGTCCAATACCTTCACCATACAGTGTCAAACCTCCCAGGTTGTTGTAAATTCTATTATTAATATTTTTGTTTGCCAACGCTCACATACACTTTCTGATTCTCTCTTAGATAAAAGTGTTTCCACAGATGGTTTTAGTTGAATTGAAAAAGACCACAACCAGATGTTTGTATTCCCCTGAGAGGACAAAAGCCCCGCTCCCACCGACCGCTGCCTTGACAAGCCTCCGTGTTGTTGGTGTTTCTAAACACACTTCCCCATTGCCGAAACACTTTCCTCTCTGATCACCCTTGGATGCAGAATCTCCTGTTTTCTGAGAGCAAGTTCTGTGAATTAATGTTGATTTTTGGCCTTGTTTTACAGCCAAAGACTTGAATTTGTGCTGAGGTCTTAAGTCTCAACCGACACTGGTGTGTGTCTGCCTTGGTTCATGTCAACACATGCACTGGTCCCTCTGTCAAACACCATTGTGAAAATAGTCTTAATAAGAAGTAGAAGATATTGGAAAGGACATTAATGGCAGCATCCTCTTCCGTGTCCCCATTAGGGTTCACTGATAGTGGACACACTTTCACAGGCAGCGCTTATGCTGCAACCTGGCATCAGTTAGGGACCATCAACAAATTCTGACACTGTCAGATTATTAATGAAATCCTCCAATACGCCAATGAAAGAAAGAAAAAAACTTTCATCAAGGTCAAGGTTTTCAAGGTTTTTCATCACACAGACAAAGGGCTGACAGTTTCTATAATGATTTGGAGAATAGAATATGACTAAATGAACATTTATTCACATTATTTCTAATATTTCTTCAACAGCATCTAGGAAATGTGTCAAGACTGGTCCATAGTTAAAGTCAACTGTTTAGTTGTGATACAGCAGACAGACAGCCCCTAAATAACAAGCGGGTTCTACCAGAGACGCGAAACACTGAATTTCTCATCTGTTAGTTAACTAATATTTATATTTAAACATAAACAAATAATGATGTTGGGGACAACCCCACATATAAGTTTCATCACAAAACAGTTACAAGAGAGACTGCAGTGTGTCCAACACATGGAATAGAATGGAAATGTATTTATGTGATGATTATTGCTATCAACAAAATGTCAATTTTTTTTGTACCTACCTTCCATCCCTAGTGCAGGTCCTTGACAAATACATGCAATAAGACGGTGTATTAGGGCTGGACAGTTATGGCAAACATGGTGATTGCGATTATTTTGATTCATAGCAACACTTCCATATTTGATCGCTTCTCCAGCGTCTCTGCAACGTGATGAATGACAAGGAGTGCTTGATTTTCAACTAAGTAACTCACTTCAGTTAAACTAACCTATCCATGCAGAGGGATAACACAGGTCATGCTTTGAGTAAAAGGCATAAATGACTTCATGTGGAATTACAAACTTGATATTTCTTTAAACAAAGATCATAGTTATATTGTATTCAGTCCTTTGTCTATTGTGATGAAAAACCTTTTCTCAATTCTATCTCCTGAAGTGGTTGTCCTTCATTGGTATGTTTGGTGATTTCACGACCGTTTTAGAATTTGTTGATGGTCCCTAATTGATGTAGCATCAGTGCTGCCTGTGAGAGTGTGTCCGCGATCAGTGAACCCAAATCAGAGATGTGGAAGAGGACGCCGCCGCCAATACCGGAGCGGAGGTCCATCGAATATCCAACTATTTTCACTGTGGTGTTTCACCGAGGCACCTGTACCTGTGGACCCAGCATATGTTGACGTGAACCAAGGCAGGCGGCCGTGTCAGGAAACCTATGCAGGAGGAGGACCACTCCATCTAATAAAATAAACACTGATTCAAGTCCGTGACAAATAGTGAACCACGATTGCAAGGTGAGGCCAAATATGAGCGACCACATCCTTCATTACTGGTCTCTTTAAATGCATGAAGTATCTCATGCGATTCAGCCGTCCTCGCATGACTGAGTGGAGAACTTCCATGAGTGCTGCAGCAATGCTGTATCTGCTGTTAGCTGCTGCCATGTTATCATTATGATGGACATGCATGTGACGTCAGCGTGAGCACTGGACATTAAGTTCAAATGCCAGGTTCAGCGCCCAAATCTGCGATTTTTTCGCGGATGCTAGATCCCACTTCAAGAGGTTGGGTTGGGTCAATACCCAATACCAGGATCGGGGCATCCCTAACTTTAACCCTATTTAGTTATTTTGGGTAGCAGCAATGAGCAGCAAGAGCCCAAGATATGAGGAAGTGGCCAGAGACAAGTTACTTTAGAGCATTTTTAAGTGGTTGTGGTCACACACTTCTTGACAATGGCTGGAGTAATCTGATTTCAACTCGACTCGACTTGTTTAGGAATGCTCTGACCATACTGATCACCAATGTGGATCATCCACAGTACTGATAACTGTGGATCACTGATAACACATGGATTGGCAATACATTTGTGATTGAAAGATAGTGCGACTAGGTACATAATGGGGGGGGAAAATGAGCCACAAAACTTCCTTCATTTAGACACTTTTCCAAGAGCAAAAAAAAAAGTTGAAGGCACAACGCAGCCCCTCTTGAGAACATGTAATGCAAGCTGGTCAGGTAGCATGGTGAAACAAATAACTTTTTGAGTTATACGCCTCGCCTCTGCACGATTCATTAACAACATAAAGAAGAGTGATTTGGCATTCCAGCGGCTCCACTTAGATTCACAGTTCCACATAAGGCGTGCATGTCACAAAGTTGAGTTGTGTCACAGAGATTTCTGCCTGTCAACCTGGGGACGCGCTGCTGCGCAACATCTCCATTACATTGAAGCAGACTTGCTGCACTATGGGTAATATGTAAAGGGAACAATAAACCAGTTTTGTGGATGTACCAAACTGAACATATTTTAGATGTGTGCCGGCAGTGTGTGTCAAGACACTCGAAAGCAGGCTGCGTCATAATCAGATTTTGAAATCTAATATATAGCAGGTATTCTTATAATGGTATCCATTAAAAATGGAAAAAAAAACTGCAACGGTAGTGGGTCCAAACAGCGGGTATCCCCCGGCTCAAATGCACTGTCACAGTAACATGGCAAATGTGCAGGTTTTATCACAAGAAGTGTTTCAGTACAATTGTCTGTAGTTGTGGTACATGACCAGATTTCATACAAAATATTACATATGAAAATATAACAATATAAAAATTGGGAGGCTGTCTGCTCATTGTGTGTGTTCCAGTTCAGTTCTGTACTCCGGGTGAAGGCTCAGCAACACCGAGAAAAAGAAGGGATATATGGAGTGGAAAAAAACAAAAAAGCAAAACAAAGAAATGCCAGCACAATGTAGTCATGCCAGAACTAATCCATCAGGCAGGCAGCTCTCGACTACTGTTTGGCGTGTGTGTGTCTGTGTGACAGACAGAGCTGCCCCCTCTGCCACAATCCATGCTGCATATTTGGCTACTGGTTACTGTGGATCACACACGACTGTTTGGTTCATCGTAGCTACTGTGTTGCAGTGCAGCGCTGGATTCACTCATGTACATTCTACTGATCTGACTTTTAGCTAAGGGGCGTCTGCCCAGTTTTTCTCAGCAGGACACCTTAAAGAGTGCCTGGATCATGCCCTGCTTGTAGTGTCATGACACTGGCCAAATATGATCCAAATTTGCAGTTTTTCAACACTTTTGAAGTTGTAGCTTGGCCATCGCCAAGGCGCCTGTCAATAATAGGGCTGTTGAAAACTGTTGTTTTCTTGATACATTGTGATGCAGATGTCAACCATTCTGCATCGATACAATCGATATGATACATACAGCAGGGAGCAACTTTCTAATCCATGGACAACAGGGTATAGCAAACTTGTTCGCAACATTAGAAAGAAACAATCACTTGCAGAAAACATCATAGAGAACAAAAGGACAGATAATGAAGAACAAAGAAAGAGAGGAAACATATCTGACTTCTGGCTTGTCTCCATTGACTAGGCAAAGCAATTTTGGTGATTCAAATCCACATCGCAGTGTAATAGAAAGCGATTTTTAACAGCTACGATTTTGAAAGCAAAAGCCCTGTCACGTCAGCACTGTGACTACACCGTCTGAGGACCAAGCAGGAGCGATTCTGCAACAGCTGAAGAATATCTGACCCAATGTCTCACATGTACTTGGATCATTTCCTCGTTGTCCGGGGAGTTATTTAACTATTGAACTGTAAAAAAAAGCAAAACTCTGACAAAGAGGCAGTAGCTGCATTGTAGAATGGACATCATGGGCCACGTAAAAAAAAAAAGAAAAAAAAAGATGGGCCTGCATATTTATTTTCTGTGCTGCGCCTGCCACATGAACCAGCTGGACGGGCGCATTACTCAGGTGCAAGTGAAACACACAACTGTCACTCGAACTCCTTAACTCAGGACAGTAGAACTGGAGAAAGGGTAGGGGGCGCCCCAAGTGCTGAGTGAGAGGCTTCAGGGGACAGTTCAGACAGTCGAAGGTGGGGGGAGACGGATGGGGATCCTCCATATGGCACAAAATGACACAACACTTCGGATTACTCAGTCGCTCATATGTGTCATTATATATACAACTGCTGCATGTGTTTATGAAGTGTGTAATGTGGGCGAATAAAAATAAGCAATATGTGGTCAGTAACCAGTTCATTTCTCTAATTCTGTTTTGTATATGTTTACATTTGTAATGCATAACTGCTTTAATAAAAAGAAATATATGGTGTAGGACGGCCACTGCACACAGGGCTTCTATTTCCTACTATAGGACGGGGTGGGATTCAAACCACCAAATGGACGAACTGCTCGACCACCTGAGCCAGTGCTGGTTGTACTGATTGTTATTATGAAAAGCTGTGACAGGAGTGACCAAATAATCTGATATGACATATGAAGTGAGAAGCTAAGACAGAAGCCATTTAGCCTTGAGCTCTTTTTGTTAGAGAGAGACAACATCTGTGTGAGTGTTGGCTGGCACCTGCGTCTCTGGGGCCATGATCACGACCCATGTTTCATAGAGATGGTTTCCTGGATGCTTGAAACTATACATATGGTGTGTAAATATGGAAGTGCACGCAGTAGTTGTGCTGTAAACAAAGAAAATAAATGACTGAAGTACTCAATAAGTCAAATGAAAATTCTAATTGTGCCACTAAATCACTCGAAGCATGAAGGATTAATGGAGTTTGGAATGGAGTTAAAAAGCAGGGTGAAGGAGTTCGCCTCTCCACCTTTAATAGATTTTACGCACATTTAGTTGTTGTAACCCTGAATCGCTTGATGAATCAAACTACTCAATAATTTGTAATCCAAATCATGAATAGTTATCACAGGCTCACACATTCATATCTTATCCACTTGTGAAGAAATACAGTTGTAACACGACAAATACAGTATGACATAAAACAATGAAATGCTTTATAACCCTGGCAATATTACTGCTGGTAAAAACTACCAAATGGGACATGAAACATTTTCAGTGGTGTGGAAGAAAGTATCCATACCAGCATATGGAAAAAGTGCTTGCTCCCGAACTTTCGCCCCCCAACACATTCAGTCTTTTACATGGCTCTGGACGAGTTTTAGAACTTGGAACTGTTAGAATTGAGCCAAGTCTGATGTGTTTTGGATGACTGTGGGTTACTGTTGGATGACAAACAGCTCACCAGTCTCCACCTAGTGGCGCCTGCTGGATCGGCTATCTATCATTATCGGTAGGGATGGGAACTGCTATGAATGTAATTGAAACTATTTAAACGAATCTGATTCCTTTGTCCATACTGCTTAACAGTTTACAGCATTGCACAAAGAACGAGGGGACCTGCAAAACTGTCCCTTAGAGTTCAAAAAGCTGTGTCGTGCTTGGTTCATGAGCAAACATCAGAAATCAAACCTCAAGGTCTGATCTGGAACATGCGCTTAGTGAAGCCTCAACCATGGCAGTTGACAGAGAGCTCCAGTTCTTTAGAACTGAGGACTTTATTGGGCCTTGAGTACAATTTAAAAACATCAATGTATATACAGTGGTACCTCGGTTTTTGAATGTCCCGAAATTCATACAAATCGGAGAAGAACAAAAATTTCGAGATTTTTTTTGCTTTGGATTTCGAACGAAAAGCAGGAAAAAAAACATAACATCAGCTGACCCACGACACGCTGTGTTATTGTGTACATTCAGAGCTGGACACGCACCGGGCACCTCTTCACTTCTGGAGAGACGTCACTCACTCAGCAACCCCTCCCACATGCAGCGGCCACACACATAGAGGAACAGCGCACCTGCAGCAGACACTCTACATTCACTCCTACAAAAGCCTCTTTTAAGGCTTGGAACGCATTATTTCTTTTTCCATTCATTGTAATGGGAAAATCGATTCAGATTTAGAAGAATTCGCTTCTCGAATGGCCGTCTGGAACGGATTGTGGTCGAGAACCGAGGTACCATTGTATATGTATCTTACTTATCTCTTCTCATTTATCAATTTTCAGGACACTGCACATGCTTAAGGAGGCAGACAACAGAAACCCACATGGTAACCGACATGCCAGCTTTAGGAGGGGCTCACTGACCAAACACAGAACGTCAGAATTCCAGAGAGTCAGACAATTTTTAACTGGTTTTGAATAGGAAGCGGTTCTCAAGGTCCATCCCTAATGATCGGCCAATATACAGCTGGTCTAACCCATACTTTTGCAACATGACAAATTGAATGCAGCATTGAAAGAACTAGCACTTAACCCATTAAGCACCAAAGTTGCAAAATTGTGACAAAATTGCAGCACTTAAACAAGTCCAGTCCTGATGAAGTTACCACTTTACACAAGCGGAAGGCAGACACCTGTAATCAATGCGGTAACATTTGGGGCCATGTTTCTCTCAGTTTTTGTAGTAAATAGAGTTTTGAAAACTGCCATCCAGTCAAGGATAAGAGGGAGGTTGTGGTTGTGTAGATGGCACGTAACAGAGAGCGAATGATGAGTAAGACAGACAGTGACGCACCTCCTGTGCGTAGTGACAGCAAGTTTGCTTTGACAGTCCACAAACAGCACATACCAGAGCTGGAGCTTCACAGCGTCTGGGGGCGTGGTGAGGCATGCTCAAAACACCGCTCAGTCACAGTCAGACGGCAGTAAGTGCGACCCTCACCTTTACGAGAGTAAAAGTTGGCCGAAAAAAGAATTCATTTCACTGGGCTAGATTACCAGCCTTTCTCAGCTGTGGAAGACAGTGACTTCCACAGAGTGCTGTCACTCACTTGGAGCCCCAATATATGTTCCTGGTATGTACAGTTTACATATGAATCACTCACAAAGGTCTCAAATCATCAAACCAATTTTGATGTCACTCAGAGGCAACCTAAGGGAATACAAAATGCAGTTTCTGAATGATGATTTTATTTAACAAGAGGGAAAAAATTACAATCCTGTTTGGCTCAGTGTGAAAAAGTAATTGCTCCCCCCTCTTAAATGGAATCTGTCAGAGGAAGTGAAGTAGGCTACGAGATCTCAAGTACCAACGCATGCCACGATTCGAAGAAATTCAAATAGAAATAAGAAAAAAAGATGGAAGTCCATCAGTCTGTAAAAGGTTGCAAAGCCATTTCCAAGGCTTTGGGGTTCCACCGAACCACTATCAGAGCTATTATCCACAAATGGAGGAAACTGGGAACAGTGGCAAACCTTCCCAGGAGCTGTCGACCGACTAAAATAACTCCAAGAGTGAGAGGGCTCATCCAGGAGGTCACAAAGGAAGCGTGGACAACATCAAAAGAACTGCAGGCCTCACTGGCCTCAGTTAAGGTCAGTGTTCATGACTCTACCAAAAGAAAGACACTGGCCAAAAAAGGCATCCATGGGAGAGTTCCCAGGCGAAAAACCCCTGCTGTCAGCAAAGAACACAACGTCTCGTCTCACTTTTGCCAAACACCATCCTGATGATTCTCAAAACTTTTGGAGACATTCTGTGGACTGACGAGTCAAAAATGTAACGTTTTGGAAGGTGTGCGGCCCTTTACATCTGGCGTTAAAATGGCACAGCGTTTGAGAAAAGGAACATTATGTCAACTGTGAAACATGGAAGTTGCAATGTGATGATCCCTGGGCAACTTGACTGACGGCAGAATTAATTCTGCTGTCTACCAGAAGATCTTGAAGGAGAACATCCAGCCATCGGTTTGTGCCCACACACTCACACGCTCTTGGAGCAGGACAATGATCCGAAACACACCAGCAAGTCCACCTCTGAATGGTTAAAAAAAATTAATAAATTCAGATGTCCTTCTGACTGAATGAGTTGCTGCACTGCGTCTTGCATTTCTCTTGAAGAAGTAAATCAAAAGATCTGTCTGTCTAAATGAAGTCAATGAATGTCAGGTTATTGACCAAGCAGAAAAACTGCACTAGGTGGTCTCAGACATATCTCTCTGGCAGGAAATGTACACAAGGCTCCATTTTAGGCCCCATTCTATTGTCAGTCTACACTCTACCTTTGGCTCAAATCATCCAGTGTGACCACATGCCTTTCCACTGCTGAGCAGGTGACACACAGATGTACTTTTGTGCGAAGAATTCTCAAGGCCCTTCAATTAATATCGCATAAAAAGAGTCCAGGACCTCTAAAATCAAACTTAAGCTCTCACATGCCGACTTTAGAAACTGTATTCATGTGTTCATATTCTTCCTGCTGGAGTAATGTAACTCTCTACTCACTGGCATCAATGGTAATTGGTCATTTTCTTTTCATGTCTGCTGTCAACAGGTACAAGGAGTTGATGACTGAGAAAGCTGCGCGAGAAATCATCGCCATTTTATGGATTTTATCTTTCATCATTGGACTCATCCCTTTCTTTGGCTGGAACAAGAAGTCCGAAGCCTGCAGCAGCAATAGCTCAGAGATAGCCAACAGCACTGACTCTGGTCTGACTGCTAACTACTGTAGTGGAGAACTACTGTGCAGCTGTGTGCGCCAGTGCTTCTTTGAAAGTGTAGTGGACATGCACTACATGGTGTACTTTAACTTCTTCGTGTGCGTGCTGCTGCCCCTGCTCATTATGCTGGGCATCTACATGAAGATCTTCACTGTGGCCAGGAAGCAACTGAGACAGATTGAGCTCAAGTGTGTGGGCAACGGGGACAGCCATCACCATGGCCTGCTACAGCGCGAGATCCGTGCTGCCAAGTCGCTCTCCATTATCGTTGGCCTGTTTGCCATTTGCTGGCTTCCTGTCCACATCCTCAACTGCCTCACGCTGTTTTACAAACAGCTGTACAAGCCAGACCTTGTCATGTATGTGGCCATCATTCTGTCACATGCCAACTCTGCAGTCAACCCCATCATCTACGCATATCGCATCCAGGACTTCAGGAACACCTTCCGCAAGATCCTGGCCCAAAATTTAATGTGCCAAAGAGATGAGTGGTATTTGAACTCCAGTGGCTGCAAGCCCAATAAAGACCAGATACATATGACTATTGACCCTCTGCTATAGAATGGCACGAGTCTAATGCTAATCTGGATGTCATTCTAATGTTTACCATACGTGACGTTACTATGTTTGCGTGCGTGTGTGTTTGTGTGTGTGGTCCTATAACTATACTTGTCGGGACCACACCTACTTGTGGGGATCTTATGGATTTGTGGGTACATTTTGTCAGTCTCAACAAATTTAAGCCTCAATTTGAGGATTAAAAATTCAAAATAACTGGATCATTATAATTGAATTTTCGTTTGGTTACATCCAGGTTAATGTTAGCCATTTGTTTTGGGATGGTTAGGTTTAAGGTGGAAGGCTGGGGAAAGCATTATGTCAATGAAATCTCCTCACAAAACACATGTACAAAAACTGTGTGTGTGTGTGAACTTGTTTAGCTGTACCTGTGGGGACCTATTCTTGGAAACACACCACCTTATTGGGCCGTTTTGCGATTTGTGCTGACCTTTTGCCGGACCCCACAAGTTTAAGCCTCAATTTGAGGATAAAAAAAAGTTGGTCACTATAATTGAATTTAGATTTAGGTCCTGGTTAAGTTTAGCCATTTGTTTTGGATGGTTAGGTTTAGGGTGGGAGGCTGGGGAAAGCATAAAAGTCAATGAAATGTCCCCACAAAACATAAAAAAACCACGACTGTGCGTGTGCATGCTAGGACCTTATGTGTATTTATTGACATTAAACAGTTTGTGAGACTAGTATCTCACTGAATGTTTGTACAGTATTTGAAGGACTTTTGTTGTAAGTTGACTGGAGGAAAAAGCGACCAGAACTCCAACTTTGCTATGTCACTGTGAAAGAAAGGGCAATTATTTTGTTATACTTACATGTTTTAGGAGTTCACAGCTGTGTTAGCGAGATGAAATTTCACCTTAACATATGCCATTTCCTTCAAATAACCCACAAAGGACCATGAGAGTGCTGACACACTGTGCCATATAAACACTTACGGACATCATGGAGCCACTTTTTAACCATTGGCAATTGTCTTAAAAGATGAAGAGGTGTGTTTTGTAGTTGTGAGGGAGAGCAATGCAGTAGACAATTCTTAGCAGCCAGCTTTTCTGACACGATCTAGATCAGGGGTCTTCAAACAAACACGTTTAGTATTACGGACACTCTCTCATGTCTCTGACATGTAATAAAAGCTGAACCGCATCATCGGTAAACAGCACATCCGTGGGGATGGCAGAAACTGCGCAGAAGAAAATGTGCGGCTGCGTGTGGAAGCAGCATAATGCCATCCTAGATGGGAAATTTCAGTTGAGTGTGTTTGTTTTGTGGCAGAGAGGCGCTCTCTGATGACATCATTTTACCGAACACTGTTTTCTCAATGATCGTAAAATAATAAACAAAAATGGGCACAAAGTTGCATTTTATTTTTGCACATTTTCACTTGACTCGCTAAAAATGTAGAACCATTCGGATGGAAACCCTGTTAGTACTGTTAAGGTTTTTCATTGATCAGTGAGTTTTTCCTCTCACATTTTTTCTCCTATTATTGCTGCGTACATTTTTCTCAGTGTGGTTTTAGCATATGGTAGAAGTTCCCTCTTCTCTCTTACCTTTCCTGTAGCCGAGGCAGTGGTCTTTTATAACCACAGTAGGTGTTCCCCACACCTCAACTCACCTCAACATTTGACTGTCAGTCGAGTGCTGCTGACACCTGATTCATGAACAGTGTGTCTGTGCTCGAGGACTGTGTTGAAGACCCCTGATCTAAATTGCAGGTTTGTCAGAAAGCATTCAATGAAAGAGCTTTTTCAAATACTTATCCTGGATATGAACGACCCATGAATGTCCATCAGAATCTGTGAGTCCTCTAAATCTGCTGTCACTGAGGTGATGATATGATTTTGCCATATACCAAAACACCATTAAATAACTTTTGGAATCAATAAAACAAAACTCTTAGGATGTGGGTTCGCAGTTACTCTAAATTTACTTGAAGTCTAGCAACTTCTTGCCAAGATTACATGTGAGCCAACTTTGTTAATAAACTGCTTTGTTGAAGTTCTGTGGTTGATATTTGTGATAAGTTGTCAGTAATTGTTAGTAACCAAACGTGTTTGAAATTATCGTAAAACGTGCTCGACACAGAAGTTAATCGGAAAAACAAAATTCAATATTAGGGGCAAAATTTGATGTTTAAACCAGAATGTGGATCACCAAGCTGCTCTTATCGCACTTTCTGCCAAATTTGATGGTGCTGATGCAATTGCTCGACCCAGATTGGAGCCACTGGACAATGTTGCCTTGAATGAAACTGAACAAAGGAGACAGGGCTTAAATGGTCATGATACGTACTTGGCGTATGCATTCCTCTGCACTGTGTGAGAGACGCAAACAACTGTAAGCCATTCTCTTCCATTCATACTCACCGATTCACCAACACAATTTAACCCCAGAATGAAAATGACAGAGCACGGAGATAGTAACACAACAGTGTTGTGCATAGAGCAAGCCTGGAAATCACTTGCAGGACTGCTATGTTTATGCCATTGTTTTCCACTTCTCTGAAGTTGTGTAGCACTGATGGTACACTTGCATAGTTTACATTATGTTACCTGGCACTTTTCCATTCCCTGACACACTCCAGCACTGACAGTACTCCCTACCAGTCGACACCTTGATCAACCAGACACAACCCTGTCTGCACACTCAACTGAAACTCCTCAGATTCAATGCTTGTTCAGTTTGATATGAATAAACTGAGGTTGGGATGGTGTCTGATCAAGGAATTGTACTGCCGCTTACGGTCTTGTTAAAGAAACAACTTGATTAAAAATTCTTTGTTATTGTTATTTTGACCAATTCTTGTTATTTGCATTAGTGCTTCTAAGGTGTCCGGAAACTAAAAGTAAAAATGAGTCTTAAATCAGGCAGCGTCCTGTTCATATGTTCAAAACTGATCAATCTTTTGAGCTTTTCCAAATGCCTCTGGTCAAGGGGACACACGTGGCAGCACATCGCACTGATGTTATTTTGAGTCCCTCTTCTCAGTTGGTCTTCTTTCTTGGAGTTTTACCTCTGTCTCCTAAAAGGCTTTGAGTACGCCAGTGTCTTTAGCACATTAAAATGTGTCATAAAATTGTAACTGTCCTGTTTGTGTAGTTATTTTTTTATGTCTCGCTGTATTTTTTTTTTCCAATGTTGTGAGTGGACTGCAAATTCTTGGTCCACTATTTTTCCCCTCCATTTTCCAAGCCAAGCACTATGTTCAGACAAGGCCTCCACAATATTAGAGATCTTTCATTCTGGACCCGTTAAGACCATTGTCCCATTGTTTACAGTCTGCTAACATAGTGGCTCAAACTAGGTAGGAAGGAAATCATAGATAAGAAATTATTGAATTTATTATATAAATGTGTTCAGTGTTAAAATGATAGTCTATGGACTTTTTGGAATCAGAGGAACATCTCATCATTGTGTGTGTTTTTGTAGTGCTGCCTTCCTTTATCTTAATCCCTGAATGAAGTTTGAACTATCAGATTCAGCATAAACCATAATTAAATAATAATTTCCGCTGATTTAAAATGTGTTAATGATATTCGACTCCCCATATCTGTCTTTCCCAACCAATAAGATCTGCAGAGTACAACGTGGAGTGAAACAAAAAACTGTAGCTCTTGTTTGTCCCAGCGGGCTTCAGTGCCCCCCTTTCTCTTGCAAAAAAACAATGTGCTTTGGTTTCTTCTTCTCTTATCAACGAACTGTTATTGAAACTTGACATAATGTGATATTTGCCAAAATGTTTTGTCAATAAAAATACTTTATCCAACTTGTCATTATTATGGCTGCGGGACGTTTGAAGATCAAGTTATAGAATGACAGCTGAAATCACTAAAAGCATTCATCACTTCATGGAAACATTCACTCACCGTGAAAGGGCTAAGCATAGCATTAGTGTCCAGCCATGACCCACACAGTGAGTGTTGTGGAGGGGAAGTACAGGACCAGCGTCATTGTGTCAGCATCCTGCTGAGCAACGCAGACATGTGCGAGTCAGACACACTGTCCAGCTGACACACTCCCATAGCCTGACACAGGTAGACCGCCAGGATGTGTTTGCACTGAAACAGAGCAGACCACGACTTTAATGAGACAATGACGAAAGTGTTGCTGGGTAAAAACCATCTGTGTGAAAGTGTACAAGACATTCAAACACTGTGCGTTTCAGGTCAACATGTGTTCACAATTTCCAGAGTTGGAAGACTAAAATACGTCAGTGGAGGGTTGTTTGCTTGGCTCATATGTAGCTTTTGAAGCATTCTTAGTTGCTTCAGGTCACTGAATTGATTCATAAATCTTTTATCTATAAAGTTTCATATTTTCAATAGATATTTTGGTGGCAACATGGGTATATCCTCCTGCTTACGATGTGGAATCTCTGCAGTCTGTTTCAGTTTGGTTTCTCACACTGATTTAGCAGCAGCCTCCTGGGAAACTCCATCACATATAGCAAAAGGGTAATGTGCTGAACATTGAGGCAAAAACGTACAAAAAGGAGTGGGAGAGCTTCTGTGCCGTGAGGTGACCACCTGTCCCAAATATCACCTGACAAACACATCTGTTTATGAGACAACAGAAAAAAAGTTCTGAATGTAGCTCATTTTCAGTGGAGGGATTGTCAGGGTACCGTTTTTAAAATGAATATTCCAAAGACATACACATGGTTTGTGGTGCTAATTCAAAGTGTTTCAAGATAAGCTACATTGTAAGGGGCAGTCTACAATGTGGTGTAGAGGGGGATAACTGAGGAAGCCCAGCTTGAACTAGTTTGATCGGCATATCATTGAGTCATTGATGGACATGGATGGACTAAACCTGTGCATTCTACGATGAAGAACATAAAAAGAAAAGGAAATCAGGCTGCGTTTATTAGGTAAAGAAAGGAAACCTTCTAAACATACTAAAATTGAATGACGATATATTTTTGAAAAATTCTGCAGGTTATGTAAAACCTTGCAACAGATTTACAAAGCTCATCTAAATGCTGTAAAACAGATTCATTTCTCACAGGAATGGGAGATGAATAAATAGAACTAATCTTAGCTTAGTGTTTAGCCTGCTCTGAGGGTCACTGCCAAGAATTGATCACCATAGTAACTTGGTCAGGTTTACTTTATCCTGCTGACCAGCAACTGAGTCAGGACTAAATGAAGCTGGGAAAACCAGAAAATCCTGGCTTACTGCCTTATCTTGGTTGTGTACAAATACCCCTCATGACTTGACTGTTGCTGGACAGGACCAGTGTTAACTATTTATCTATTGGAAGCCAGGATGTATGCCCACATCTAGCAGTATTGGAGGCTAAAACTGGTCTTAAATACATATTTGCACCACAGAATTAGTTCACTCTACCGCTGTGCAGTACGTACAGTATATGACAGTCACTCGCAACCTAAAGTACATGTAAATGATGTGTTTACACAGAGTGCTGTTGTCTGCATAGGTACATGAGGGAAAGGGGGTCCAGCAAGTTCTCCAGCATGCACACCACAGCTCCACATGACTTTGTTAGTAATGACTTACACTTTTTCTTTTATTTCAAATAAATGGCAAAAACCTTCATTAATTAATGCAACACACATGGGTACATTCATTTTGAAGGAGCCACTTTCATTTTAGTCACAGAATTTATTGGACTTGGATTTAATAAATATTGACTGACAATTTGCAAATTTGTTTCCAGGATGAGCTTTTGCCTCTTGACCTTGAACATACCTCATGTTGCCTTTTCCAATGCACAATGATGACAAACGGCTCTGGCAGCGAATTAGAATATTGAGATCAGCAAACAGCCAAATTCAGGTATCAGATAAATTCTATTTTCACATAGCAAAAACAGCACTACACTGCAACTGTTTTTGGGGCGAGTATGGGGTGAATACCAGGCCAGCAGTGAGAATAAGTTACTCCGAGGAAGCACCTGGTGAAGCACCAGATTTTTCTCAAGGCTGATGAGGGCACAGCTTTTGTCGGCCCCAGATCTAGGGCTGCATTTAGCACTGTTGGCATGACTGCGTCGGTTAGCGATTCATTGTCTTCAACCAGCAACATGGGAAAAGAAATGACCTTCACATTTGACACTGGTAAGTTGCAAGAGATCTTATTCTCTTCCTGAGGGACTTCTGGCATCACTGAATAGCACCTGACTTTTGGGTTCAGCACAGGCTTCAAAGCTAGGATCAAGGTGATGTACAATGACATTGAGATTGTTCTGAAACTTAAGATCTTTGTGCTTCTTTCACAGCACCTATGGCAGGGTTAAAGTCAGTGGGGTTGCTCTATTGAGTTTCTTTTTGCTGCTGTAAATATTTGGGAATTTCCCTGCACAGTCCGACACATTTCTTGGTTGATCAATGTTTAGATATTGAGTTACAGCAACTGTGACCAGAGACGTTTGTCACTCCAATTACATCTTAACTGGTTATCAGAACAATCTATTGTGGAGTGAGTACCACATGTGCAACATATTTCAGAGGTTGTTATTTGATCCATATGTCTACTAATTCCATAATTCATGAACATATACAGTTTCTGAGAAATGTATTGATTTGATTTTTAATGGGTAACTGATTCTCAGTTCTCTAATTTTTCATGCCCCGTATATGACAGTTTTTTTTCATTGTCCTAGGAGTATTTTAGCCGTTTTCCTTCATTACATTTATCCTTTTATTACAGTCCCTCAAACAGCTAAGCAGCAGTTCAACGAACACTGAATATCTTGAATAAAACCTGCCTTATTTTTTAAATTATCTTCAAGGATCAGCCTTTTCTTCCATACTGGTGTGGCTACAGAACTAACCAGCACCAAAGCACAGTTTTCCCAAACTCACCAGCAGACTCTCATTCCTGAGCAGCACACTGTAAGCAAAGGCTGGACAGGGGCAGTAATGACAAGACAAGAAGCAGGTGTACACGTGTCCAGACCCTCCGGTTACCTGTAACAGGTAATGTTTGCTTAGACTCAAATACAATGCCAAGTTCATATGAATGCAAATCAAAGTAGTTAAACGGAACATGGAGGACAATGTTTGTACAGAATGGACATGACAATCTGAAAACATGCTGCTCCACTATCTCTGTTGCGTGAGTGTGGCAAAATTACAAGAAAAAGAATTTAAAAACAAAGTAAAAAATGTCAGTTCAGTTTAAACAAATCAACACACTGAAAAAATAATATGAAAATCATAATTAGCGCAGACATTTAAGGGTTAAAATGTTGTTTAATAAACAATAAAACACAACACATATGTTGATGTAGAAGATATCGATTTTGTCTAACTTTACAGGTAAACATACAACAGCAAGCACAATTTCGCTGGAAATAGGAAGACATAGGAAGCACCAACATGTTTCTATTTTGAGAACAAATAGGAATTTTGAACTTCCTACTCCCCTGTATTTCATAATCCAGCTTTTCAAATTAACCACACTGTCTCTGTAGCCTGTGTCCAACAGTGTCCTTGCTATCTACTATTCTAAAGAATAAATTGAAACTTCGAGTCTTAACCCAAACCACAACCTGACAAAGATTGTGGTATATAGATTGTGATGTGAAAGATAGTTTGCTCAATGCTTCTGCTGATACATTTTTCTGTTCCTAACAGACGAAATGAGGATGATGTACTGGCCCATCATAGGGCATAACCATACCAGTATGCTGGGCTCTGTAATACAAGTTCGAAAGCTCATTGAGAGAAAGACGAACAGACGCCTCTGACCATCAAAAGGAAGTGTTAAAATATAGATGCAATATAATGAGTTCTAAGCCACCATTACCCCTGTAGACGCTCTCCACCCCTCTCATTCGAAGAACAGTGACTAATGTGGTGACAGCATCTCTTCATCATTTGTCCTGGCAGAATCCAGTCTCAGCTTGAGACACAAGCTCCACTCTGAGCAACACACCCGCACATTAATTCAAGAAGGCTCTGACACAAGAACTAATGTCTCCTCAAATGGCAAAACTGGCTCCATTACTCTTTTCAGCTTTAAAAATGAATATCCTTTTCAGACCTACCAAAGGAAAGCTGTCTAATGTGTTGGCTGATAAATAAGGGGGTGCATCTATGTGAAACAAAAGCACCCACTCTTGGTGAAAAGCAACCAGCCCAGCAGGTGAAGGCAGAAAGCTGATCAACAGAGCCAGGAATTGCCACAAAAAAAACAAGCGGAGAGGTTCATATGATTTCAGGTGAGCTTTTTTTCAGCTGGTTTTAAAATAATGTACATCATGACGGCAGCTAATGGTGTAACTCTGACAGTCACCGCTACAGCAGGCAGGTTCTTACGACTTAGCTCTTCCAAGAAACCCACTTTCAGTAGTCATTTCAGCCTAAGAGGTGGTCACAGAGTAACCACAGCCAGTTGGAGCTGCTCAGCAGAGAACTTTCTCCCTCAATTATTAGCTTTCACTCCACTGTGTCCTCGAAAATGTAGCGTCATTGTGGGTTATAGTTATTGTTTAGACCAGTGCAAACGTGTACTAACCATAAAGGATTGAATCCAGCCATATGAGAGGGGAAACATTAAACATTCATTTGTAATATGCATTGTGACTTTTGGAACATTCTCTACCCGTTGCTGTTTGAGTGACAAGTATCACATATTCCACAACAAAAACAACATTTCTGCAAAGGTGTCTTAGTTTAATACAATGCTCTCATTACATTATTTCACCTTTCTGCAGAGTGTTTTGGTTTTTTTTTTCAAATACTCAACATCAGCGGTACAAACCTGAAAAGCTTTGCGTCCACTTGGAGAAACCAGACAGGTGACGGAGCGCTGGTCCACCAGGTCCAAAGCTTGGAGAGCACAAGGTCCAAAGACAAAATTGAGCCTTGGAACAGATGAAGAAAAAAATGTTGTAAAAGATCATTGCACTATTGCAAAAGAAACAACTATAACTTTGTAATCCTCTCATTTCATGGCACGTTATTTAAGACTTGGTTTAGCATAGACCATTGCCCTTTACTGCTGATGCCAATATACATTCAAGAGTTTTCCTTGACTTATGACTCAATGACTCACTGAATGCTCTTTTCCTAACGTCAAACCTGTTGTCTGTGTCCTTCATCTATTCCCCAGTGTTTCGTTGACACATCTGAGGAGTTTGCTGGACTCAACAGAAGCAATTCATTCATGTTTTTCCAATGCAAGAAAACAAGTGCGTCACTTGTGCTAGCGATGGCACGCAGATCCATGAATCTGCGGGCAGGTGAGCAGGCAGGATGTGCTGACGGTAGAAAATGTCACAGTAAAAATAGAAAGCAGGGTGACACCTAACAGAAGCCTCACTTTCAGAAAATGTGTTTGTTTTTTAAATCACATCATTTTATTGATCCCATGCTTCCATAATATGAGCGACGGTGTGCAGGTTACAAATCATTATCAAGCATGCAAACAGGAGTCACTGTCACTCATCAGAACTTACGCCAGCAGCAGGTTGTCAGGAACTGCAAAACAGAAAAAAAGCACAGTGGAATCAGAAAGCTGACTACTACTTGTACAGTAAGTCATATGCACTATCCTCCTGAAGTCTCTTTTATTCACGTCTGTCATCAAAGATGAGCATGAGACACAAGATACATTTCACATTCTATTTCCAAGAATGCACATTTGGTCCAGATGTGAGCTAAACTACTGGACCACATGAGGATGAAAAAATAGAAGTGTTTAACAAATATGTAAGTAGAGAACACACATTTAACAAATACAAGAGAACCCTTCCATAAAGGATGCATAATGTTAAACATTCAGAGCCTACATCACATAACAGCCAAAACCCGAAACAATAATTTCCTATGACCAGGTAAGACGTTAAACCAGTGCTTCTCAATTATTTTCTATCGCGCCCCCCCCCAGGAAGGAATAAACGTTTTGCGCCCCCCCAACTCTCCTCCGCCTCGGTAAATAGTATAATTTGTCGTTAAAAATTATTATAAGTACACCTCTGCATTACTTGCATAGATCAATAATAATAGATAGTAATAATAATAGATAATAGAGCACCTTACAATAAACAATGACTTTAGTAACATTGTTTTTTGTCTCTCAACAGAAAAGACTTAAAGGGCATCAATTAGCCTGAAACTTAAAAAAAGAGTAAAACAGTATCTTCCCCCGAGGTCACATGCGGCCCCCTGCCATCACCCCGTGCTCCCCCAGGTGGGCCCGTCCCACTATTTGAGAAGCATTGCTTTAAAGCAAGTCCAGCCAACCTGCACCCCCAATCCTGCATGCAACTGTGACAGAAGTGGGGAACCTTCGAAGAGCTAGGGAGTAGGCACAACTTCAGCCAAGTTCCTGTGGAGGGTTTCTCCCCACATCAGTGCATTGGTGGTTTCAAGTTGACCTCGGAAAGCAGTTTCAGTTCCGCAAATACATCACAGCAATATCAGAGTCAACAAAGCAAGTGGTCCTGGAGGAGCCTACTGTCCCTCGGGTAGGCAGGACTGGATAAACCAGTGATGAAAGGAGAGAAAGATATGCAGAGCTGGAGCAACAGCTGGAAAGTCCAATGCAAACCAGTGGTTCAGCTCGAGCACCAGGCAGCGTGTTTTCTTTATTCTTAAATTCTTGAGGTATAAAACTGCTCTTTCATCAATGTTGTTTTTGTTTTGTCATTTGATGGGGCATTCATTTGAGTTCTTCAGAGAGTCATTCCCCAACATTCTCTGGCCACGGTTCACTCTTGCATGATGATGAGGACAAGAGGATGAGTACAGGAAACTGATCCAGGACTTTGTCACATGGTGTGACTCCAACCACCTGCTCCTAAACACCACCAAGACCAGAGAGATGGTGGTGGACTTTAGGAGACCCAGGCCGCATCCAGAACCAGTCACCATCAAAGGAGATTGTGTGGAGGTGGTCCACACTTACAAATACCTGGGAGTGCAGTTGGATGACAAACTGGACTGGACTGCCAACACTGATGCTCTGTGCAGAAAGGGACAGAGCCGCATGTACTTCCTCAGAAGGCTGGCGTCCTTCAACATCTGCAAGAAGCTGCTACAGATCTTCTATCAGTCTGTGGTAGCGAGCGCCCTCATGTATGCAGTAGTGTGCTGGGGGAGCAGCTTGAAGAAGAAGGATGCTGCACGCCTGGACAAACTGGTGTGGAAGGCAGGCTCTGTTGTTGGCACAGAGCTGGACAGCCTCACATCAGTGGCAGAGAGACGGGCATTGAACAGGTTTCTGTCCATCATTGACAATCCCAGTCATCCTCTGCATAACACCATCTCCAGACAGAGGAGTAGTTTCAGCGACAGACTGCTGTCATTGTCCTGCTCCACAGACAGACTGAGGAGATCGTTCCTCCCTCACGCCATTCGGCTCTTCAACATCTCTCGGGAAGGACGATAAAATGGACAAATACACTCTAGACTCACTACACACTCACACCAAAGACACACGTGCACTTTAGTTCGTGACACACACACACATTCACATGCTGAACTGTTATTTATTTTAATTTCCTATCTCATTGTAGCATTTTTTTTTTATTTATTTACTTTTTTTTACTTGCTCTTATGTTTCCACCTGTCATGCTGCTGGAAATGGGAATTTCTCTTCAGAGATCAATAAAGTATCTATCTATCTATCTATCTATCTATTATTATTATTAATAAATATCTGTACACATACCTGTTACTCCACCAAGTGCGATCGACAGTATTGAGGTATGCTCAGCTAAGAGCATCGACTTAAACTCAATGTAATGCAGTGTCTATTTTGAGAGAGCACAGCTATTCCAGATATTGCATCGTTGCTGAGTGGACGTACGAGTGTGACTGCAGTCAGAGCACCACAAGGCACAACGACAACTATAGTCTCTGAAATGCTGGGGGGAAAAAAAACAATAACCGCTATAGTCATTCATTCATGAAGTTAGGAGTTAGTATCTGGGCACTTTTCACATCAAAAGACATAGTCCATCTTTCAAAAAAACGTATGTAACACAGAAACTTCTAGATTGAAGAAGAGACTATCAAGATTGAAAATAACGTTAACAACACACAAAGGACCAGAACCCACACGTACACAAACAAACAAATCTAACCAACCATCCCAAACACATGTCTAACCTTAACCAGGACTCAAACCTAATTATAATAAACTATACTAACTATACTAAACTATAATAAATATTTTACAGATATTTTAACCCTCTAAACCTTGTGAAGACAGGCCAACATGTCCTCACAAGAAGGTGGCTTGTCAAAACATGGCATGTCGTACTCACAAGTATGGCTAAATGTGCCCACACACACAGAGAAAAAAACAAAAAAAAACATGCATGGATACACAAATACAAAACTGAAAGCAAAAGTGATCAGAGAAATAAACCAAAAGATTGACAATAACACACAACTTGCTTACATACACACAAAAACCTAACACAGACACAAACTCACACATAGCTACACAGACACTGATCCAAAATAGAGAAAGTGGGAATAAGGAGCAGACGTTATTAGAAGTCTGTTCCTTTACAATGTAGGAATGACTATTGACAGAATTGTACACAACATATCAAATGTTGATATGTTGATATGTGGTGTAATAGTTCCATAAAATGACCATATAACTTGTCAACACGTTTGTAATGTATGAGAGGGAGTTAAATGAAGATTCATTCAAATGTTAACAACACATGAACAGAAGTTGGGGCCAGTCGCAGTGAAATATTGCTTACTTTGAGATGTTTCTTCGAATGCTTTCTGAATATCTGCGAGGAGCACCTCGGCAACGGTGCATAAAACCGGGCGCATTTCTCACAAAAACGGTTCAGAAACACTGTTTCCAGTACGTTTTGACGGTTGCCTCCCTCCGACTGCAACAAGTCGTAGCAGGTACAGGCATAGAAATGTAGGGAGTAGAGCAGCGACAGTGCGTACGGTCACTGTCTGGTCTGGTCCGCCTGCAGAATTCCGCTGCTGGACCTGGAAGTTGACTTCTCAGAGTATGCGCCGTTCAAGTTAGACCGAACCTGAAGTGGACAGGTACTGCTGGACACATGTGGGTGATCTGCGCCTGCGCACGATAACCTGTTCATTCGCCATGTTTTATGGCAACCCTACAGGGACAAACAAAACACGAGATTTTGGTTTCACATCAATAAGCGTTGCGCACAGACATTGCTTTCAAAATCACAACATTGTTTGAACCCATAACAAGAAACACGAATCACTAAGTCATTATTGTTAACGCATTTCTGTATTTACATTTCACAGACCGATCAACAGCGACATCTGGCGGTGTTACCTCCGTAGTGTATATAATTTGTGTCCAGAAATCAGAGATGAGCAACAAATCTTACTTTTTTTTGTTATGTTATTTTCATTGGATAATATTGGCTTACCGTACGTAATAAACTGCATTTGTGAAAACATTTCAAGGTAGATTATAGTGTTAGGTCAACGAGAAACGAGGAAATATAGTAAGATTGTCCGTGTTTCTCAACCATGTTCTTACAGCACTGATATTCTCATGAATCACTTTTTCTACATTGAAATATTTGTACTACATAGTTAACCTCAGATGATTTTAGGACAAACAATTGTGGAACACAGTACTATTGACCATCCTGTAGATTGCATACTTTATATTCGAGATAATGCAAAAACATATATGACTGAATAACTCCCTGGTCATACGTATCAATGTTATTGATATCAGACGATTATTTGTCTCATTTAAACCAGCATAACACATATGATTAAAACGTCATGTTGGATAATTTCACAGTAAACACACGTACATAACCAGACAGAAAGGTGCAGCAGTGCCTTAATATCAACTGTGCGTAATCTGCATGAATGTATAGGCAAAGCACTATTTGAACTACATAGTTCAAATTCTTAACTGTTACTTCACATTGTATGATTTCCTCTGTTATAATTCTGTTTTACAGATTTTAAAGGGAGAATTACATATATTTATGACTAAAACCACTATAGTCTGTTATTGTCACTGTCATTCTCAATTACTAAAAGCCACAATAAATTGCTGGATGTTTTTGCTATAAAGTTCGATAGGATTGCGATGCTTAGGGAGCCTCATTTGAATTTTGAAACACAAGACAAATTTACTGTCAGTAACACTGACAGTGGGCTTCACTTTCATAACCTGTCATTCACAGAGATATCAGACTTTCAAACTTCATTGAGCAATAACTTCAAAGGGATCATCAGGACAGCTGAATTTGGACATTAGTTGCTCTTTAAACGTGGCGATCTTAATGTTCAGGCATGTGGGATTCAGTTAGGATGAGCAGTGAGAACATCATTCCTAGTGGAAGTCATTTCACATTTCAAACATGTATGAAAATATCACCATGTTTCAGTGGGTTAAAACTGATCCACTTTATTTGATTGGTCTGAACTCCTGTCATAGCCTGCTAAGAGACATTGTGCGATACATACATTGCAATTCATCATATACAAGCGTTTTCAAGTCTCAGTTCCAAAGGAGAGAAAAAAAAAATCATCACCTTGTGATTAATGTCCAATACGAAGTTCCAATTGATTATCATCTTCATGTCTGATTTATTTAAATTTCAAGTTGGTACACTTTGTCTGTCACTGCCTCAGTAAACATATCAATATCCTCAACTCAGAAGTGCATGGAGGGAAGACAGAGAAAAAAAGTGTGTCTGTGTATATAATATATATATGTATATATATATACATATATATGTATATATATATATACACACATTGGTGATGACAAGAAGAGACATGTAGAGCAAAGAAAAATATAGGAAAGGGTAAACATTTGTAAAAGAATATGACTGCCATTTTTGACCTAGATATTTATTGCATGATAAAGCGCCTTGCTTATGAACATATTGAAAGCAAAAGTTATGTGGTTGAGAAAAAAAAAATCCCCTAAATATTTAACAGTATAACTGCAATGCAAAGGTTATACAAATAACTTATTTACCAGCTACAAGAAAAGACAGTAAGTAAAAACATCCAGATTTCTGTGGGCGCTGAAAAATGTTGAAGCACATCACTGAATACTCCTAAATAAGTTACACAGCAGGTAGTATGCTTTTCGTCACAAGTTATAAAGCAAAAAAAAGTGCAAAAATGTTGCAGACCATTCTTTGTTTGGTGAGGTTGTCTTTTGTGTGATGGAAAGACACAAGACAGGTCAGATTTCATTGAAGGGCAGTATTGAGAAAAAAAAAAAAATTAATAAGGTGGACTATGGAAACAAGTACACACAAACACCAAAAGTAAATCTCTGAGAAAATTAGTTAAAGCTGCCTTCTTACTCAAGTCACAAGGCATGGCAAAACCATCACAAAACATGTTCCTGACGTGCTGATTTTTTTCACCATGACAACATTGCAAAGCAGTTTAATCTGGTTGGACACAAAGAAAGAAACATGTGACAAGACCTGTCAGCTTGTGTGGTTAAAAATGGCTCACTTTGTAAATTCCTAGGGGGTTCAGAGGAGTAGTCATTGGTTCTGTCACAACACCGTTTATGCCAGATGTGTCACCACTATGACAATGCACCAGTGTTCTTCAACTTACTTTTCTGTCAAGTGATTTTCACTCACAACCGTATGAAGCCAGGCCTGGACCACAGTGGTGAAAGTTTGTGAGAATGCATTGTTTTTCCTTTGTAATTGATGATATTGTAATGTTCAGGCTCTGGTGGTGATTGGTGGAGGTCAGAGACTGACAGACCTCTGTGGCTCCAGTTTGAGCAGAGAGAGAAAACCTCTGTCATTAAAGTGGATGTCAAGTAATGTTGGGCACTGTGAATGCTGGAAGAAACAATATGCGAGTACAAAGACCCACACAACCCCTTCCAGCTTAAAGTGGATAGTTTTAAAAAGCATCAATAAAATAAAAAAAAAAGTTCAGAAAACACTGCAAAAGTTCACCCTATTTACATAAAATGATTTTCTTAAAGACAAGGTATGTTTACAGAAATCCTACAAATTTCCAAAATGTGTCTCTTACGCTTTTTACAAGTCAAGTTCGGCAACATTTTCACACCCTCTGCCCTTCCTACCTTCACAAGTTCTGTTTATGCTTCAGTTCCAAATGGACACTTGCTGGAAAGCCCTGCCTCAGTCTGTATTTTTTGTAACAAGTCAGGGGGTGCCATAGCACCATTAAAAAAATAAAACACCACCCCATTTCCTTGACAAACTGGCCGCTGAGCAAGAGTCCTTTTGAGGGAGGGGGTCACCATCCAGGCACACGCCTTCATTCTCTTATGGTCACATTACATGAGCACAAGCCTCAGTCATCACTGTCTGACAGGGTCTCGTACTGCTCAGACAGCAAGGATTGCCACACGCGCTGGTGGCCAGGGGCGCCAGCTGAAGATGGAGGCTGCTGCTGCTGCTGCTGGCTCTGTATGGAGGGTGAAGCAATGGAGGTGGGTGGTGTGCCACTCAGAATACGCATGGTCAGTGGGTTGTACGGAAACTGCATGGACCCTGTTGGAGAAGACGAAAGAAGGACAATGAAATTCTGATCAAGGGATTGGTATCATTCAGATCGCAGAATGCGAGCGCATTGTGAAACCAAAGCTTTGGCTCTGCAGTACAGGGGCCCCCAAGACTGAGATTGGGACCTTTTTAGCAGTTTCGTAGTAAAATCACCTGAATTGTCAGAACAAACCCTTTCTTTTAAACCACAAATAAAACTTTACGATTAATAAAAAGAACATTTATCTTTTGAATCTATTATTATTTGTAGGGCGTATGAATTGGCAGACAATTCAGAGAGGACAATTCAGAGAACCATGATCTAAGGCTTCCTCAGTGGGAAAGAGAGATGCGGAGGGAACAACAGTAAATTAAATACTATTCAACTGATGCAGTTAAAATATTTTAGACCAATAAATTCATGGAATTAAATAATCCGATCAGAGGACTCCTTCAAAATTCTCAAATGACATGCATTATGCATTACACCCAATGAATACAATGAAAGGTTCATAACTAGGATCACAAATGGTTTGACCAAATATAATTAATTCGCCCACGTAGAGATATTCCAATTTTGTCAGTCTTTTAGGTACCTTCAGGTCAGAGTAGATCTATACATACACATATTTAACACAACTTCTTCTGTCACACATTCTTTGACAAAATTGATCACCCAACAAAAATAATTTCAGTAAGAACAGCATGGGCATGGATGTGCGCCTTCAAGTGGACGTCGAGCGGAGAAGTGGGTGGGAATACACAATTTTCCAAATAGTGCTATTATGTCAAAAAAATTCATTGGTCTAATGAGTCCACATGGAGTGATGAGTCCAATGATATTTGCAGCGTAGTGAGTTGAGAGCATCGCTGAGTTTGTTTTCATCAAAAAGCTGGATGTTTTGAAAACTAGTGCAGAGTTAGTGAAACGTATCCTTGAGCATTTCAGGACGTTACACAGAAATCTGTAATATGGATTCATGCAGTCATGCAACTGTAACTGTGCAGTCTCCTTTTTTTGAAAGATTTATCTGAAAAACTGTATGTCACATTCCTCTTTTGTTTTATTATCAGACATAGCTGCCAACAAGAAAAATAATGAAGACCTAAAAAAAAAACAAGGGAAAATAATACATGACTCATGTTGTATTGCTCTTCTCTTGTTTCTATTGTTCCTCCTTTTGCCCAGTAAGATAGCTATGCTTAGTTTTGTCTTCATTCTCTGTGATCACAGTATGTTGTTACTTTGACTGAATCTGTACAATGACTGACAATGATTTATTTTGTTTTTTCTACTTATTAATAATGCATTGCAAGTATCGGCTCGGGACTGAGCAGAAAGTCAAAATCAAGTGATGGTGGGGTTAAAAGAAAGTTGATTGGGACATTGATTAGTTTAATTCTTTCTTCATTTTTCTTCTTCTTCACATCTTCTTCATTTTTATTTTCATCTGGCTTTATTGGATGTCAATCAATGGTAGCATGTCATAGCTTAGTGGGCTGAGAGTCTGGCCTGTAATCCAGAGACACAGGTTCAATCTCCCGGCCAGACACAGTCAATATGTATGTTTTTACAAAAAACATACATATAAAACTATTGATTTTCTTTTAATTTTGGTTAATTAACCTGGATAAATTAAATATTAAGTGTCTAAATTCCAATACCAAATACTAAAATGTAAGCAATGCAGGTATTCCCCATATTCCACTTATTTTGGATACAAATTTAGAGCAGGAGATGTTGAAGCTGCAGTCCAGTAGAAAAGTTCCTTTTAATTTGGGAAAAATGTACCTACTGACACACAGCTATTTGGAGATACAAATTGCAGAAAATGCTTTTGTCTCCAAAAAGGGGTGTCATGTCATGATTCATTTATTTACAAACTTTAAATAACTTTTTAGATTTTATCATCTCTTTTGTACAATTTAATTGTAGTTTGGTGAGTTTCCAGACAAATCTTCATAAGAACAATCATTTCTTCTATCTTCATATCTTCTTCATATTTTGGAGTTTAGTAATTTTGTTCTGCATTTAGTTTTTATCTAACTCCATGATTTAATGTTTAATGTTAATCATCCACCTCTGTGCCCGGAAATAGAGGTGAAACAGGATCATTTCCCACGGCACACCTGACACTCTCAGTTGATTTAGTGTGAGAATCGCATGTGAGACTGCACTTAATGACCAGCAGATGTCGGCACTCACACATGAACAGTTGAGGAGCATGATGCATTTGAGCTATGACCAACAAGTGATTCAAGAGCGCCAGAGAAAGCATCACCTGCTGAAGAGGGCCGTTCATCCCAGCTCCACTGTGCCTGAGCTTGTCTGTGATAGTCTCCATCGGAGTGGACGGACGACACTGACGAGGGCCGGTCATTTGAAGCATACGCCTGACCTACATTAGGAGACTTGGTCTTTCGACTGCTAGCTTTGCTCTGCTTCTGCTTGGCTGTAGACAAAAAACACGAGAGTAGAAAAAAAATCCAACTAACATTGTGAAATTAGTAGGCATCATGCGCTTACCAATGCTCGGCGATCGATTGGCCTCATGGCGAGCATCGCCGCCTGCACTGGAGCCGCTGGTGATAGAGCCAACACCTCCCTGGTGCTCCTCCTGTCTCTCCTCCAGGTTGCCCATCAAGGCCTTGCGAATGATGTCCTCTAAGCCCAGGTTACTAGCTGGATCACTAAAGGAGTGATTTCTGGGATTTATGCTGCCTATGAAAGAACAAAATGGCACAGTGGAATTGAGAAATGGCAGCTGAGTCTGAGCAAGCAAATACATTTCCAAGCGCCATTAAACTTACTAGAGCTGGTCACAGCAGGCAGATTGAAAATTTCTGTTCCTGGTTGTGCATTACCTGCAAATGAGGAATGAATGATGAATGTAGTGAATTATACAGACGCACGCAATCCTGGACAGCAGGGATGCTCCGATCAGGATTTTTGTTGTAGATCACTGATACCGATCACATGGACTGATAATAAACTTGTTATCAAAATGACGAGACCTTGTGTGTTCTTCATGTGAAAAATGAGCCATTAAGTCATTTTAATTCAGAAGAAAGAAGAAAAAAATGAAAAACTTTGCAGAATGCAGCAACTATTATGAAATTGACAAGCATTTTATTCCATGTGAGACATTGCAGCTTGTTAAGCTCTAGCAGACTTTGCAATGTCCATGACATATTTACAAACTGACAAGAGCGAGAGAGAAAGAGAGAGAAGGGAGGAGCGGATGCATCACAACTCGCGTGGCTTCATCTGAGTACCGGGTGTCACATGTGATCAGTTGTTGTGATCGATCGGCACATCCCTGGATAGATTAATACTCATTCATCAATGCCCATACAAATGAAATAAGATAGAAAGATGAGAAAGACAAGATGCCTAGATTAGAAGGACCCACTTACCAACATCAGAATCCCCGACACCAGATGTGGTTTTCAACTTACGAAAGATCTCCTGCTTTTTGGATTTCACCATCGGGGAAGTGCTCTCCAGCTTGGTGAAGAAGGAGGGCAGGTAAGCCACACTTCCTGGTGACCGTGAGTCCAACCTTGAAAAAAGAAATCAGAAACGGTGGTTTACAATCAGTGGTGATTTTTTGGCAGCAGTTGAACCGTGCAGTGGCATTATAGGAGGTGCGGCATGGGGATCCAAGGTGGGGGGAGACGGATGGGGATCCTCCATATAGCGCTAAATGCCACTTACTCAGTCAATCATGCGTGTTATTATAAATACAGACCTACAACTGCTGCATGTGTTTCTAAATGGTGTAGTGTGGGCAAATAAAAATGAGCAATAAAAAAATGTGGTCAGCCACCAGCTCATTTTTTGAATTGAGTTATCTATATGTCTGAAATATGTAGAAAGAAGAATTAATGTTTTTTTTTTTACCTCTTCTTACCATATATTTCCATAATGCAACACCCAAAAAAAGTGTTGTTTACACAGTTTTTGCCATGGATGAAAACATTAACCTTCCAGGGCAGAGTGGGATCCATACATGTGGACCGCGTCCGCACTATGGTGGAGGATAATGCTAGCTCTCTCCCAGACAGGGGCAGATGCAGTGGGCTCACTATGCCTTGGCTTCCTGAGTAGCTTCACTCTGTGCAACTTTCCTTTAAAGGGGACCGAATAGTAACCTGAATGACATGCCGTTCAGTGTAAAAAGAGGTGCTCCACTGAGCAGCCAGGTCAGCTTACACTAACGGAAGGGGTTGACCTGAGAGAGATACAGCAATTTCAAGCAAAGCTCACGCAACTGACTCATTAAAACAGCATGCACTCCTGGATATCACAGGCCTTTAGACCACTATTGCGGCCTAAGACTGGTCAGGACGGAGAGAATCCGAGAACAAGACTATAGACTGCCAAGACCAAGACGAGATCAAGATCAGTCATGAGATTACTAGTCCATAACCTTATCTTTAACTCACTGACCAAATGATAAATACCTTATTTCAGAGTTGTCTGCTTCTCTCCTTTGTATTGAAGGGCCGCTGTCTTGTTTCTCCATCCCTTGGTAGCTCTGCGGAGGAGATATGGGTTCATAGTTCTCCATTGGCCTGCGCTCCGGAGACTTCCCAGGCCTGAATAGTTTTGAGAAAAAGAGAATATTAACAGGGAATTGTCAACAACTTAAAAACCTTAAGTCAATAATATGCCTGCCTGGCTCTGGGTTTGTCAGGAGCATTTTCTGGGGAAACTCTGCTGGAAGGCCTGTGCTGATGCAGAGCTTGAATTTGATTCTCTGGACTATAACGGTTGGGCATCTTGGTTCGACTTGAGGAAGACACCGGGGGTACGACATTCTGAAACAAGGCAGAACTTGACGAAGTTGGAGGAGGGTCTTGATTTCGGGCAAAGTCTTGCGTTATAATTTGCTGCAGAAAAACATACAAAAGGATTTAAATAAATAATATCGATGATATGATATCTTGGGGATAATATTTCTTACTGATATATGGTCAGCCAAGGTCATGACTCTGTGTGTCTTGGGAACCTGGGCGTAAGAGTCCACCTGGGAGGAGGGTGGCTGCTGAGAAGTTGACTGGGAAGTCTCTACAGTTGGCCGGTAATGACTGACTTCATAAGCACGGACACCACCTGAAAATAAAGCAGTAGTCACAAAACAATGTTGAATCATTTCTGTCATTTACGTATCTACATTACATACTGCAAATGGGGAGGATAAGGTCATTTGAGTTGTTTGCTCCACTCTATCACAAAGATACCTGGTTGTGGTACTTGAGAGTCCTCCGGCTTGTCTGGTTGTTGGACAGGGGAACCGGCAGGACTTATGACTTCAATTGCTCCCCCACCAGGGTTTTCATACCGATTGGACGGTGCTGTGAGATTAATGGGAAGTGTGTTATCATTTAAACTTAAAACATTTCATAAATTCAAACTGTACAAAGAATTAAGAAAAGTAAACTCACTAGGGTTGGAGGAATCTGAGCTCTGAGAACCTCGTTCTCTTGAGTCTTTCTCGGGTGCTATCTGGCGTGTAATGATGACATCAATGAAGTTAGCGGCTGTGATTGTCGTCTTCCCACGAGTTCGAAGCTCCTCTTCAATACGGGACTTGGAGGTCTGTGGTCCCTTATCCTTACCACCAATGCTTTCAGGGTAAGCTTGATGAGGCTTGCCACCCGATAGTGGCATAGCACTGTAAGGTAAGTGCATGGGCTGCCTATCTACCTCCTGCTGCTGCTGCTGCTCTGAGAGACTGGCTGCTCGCCGATGAGAAGCAACGTCATCATCACGATCATGTTTGCTTTCCTTTGACTTGGCCACATCCATCTGCGGTGCAGAGGCCGCAGCATCTACTAGAGCTGCCAGCGCATCTGCAGCCGTGTTATAGCGAGAGTTCTGGGATGCTGCTGTTGTTGCTGACGAATGAGGACTGGAAAAAAAAAAACAGAACATGCTCCAAGTAACATTCAGGAGTGTTGTATATAAGCATGCAAACACAAACCAAGAGTTGTTGACCTACTTTAGAGAAGTTATAACACTTTTGCTTTGAAAGATGCTGGGACGCTGCTGAGCCACCACTTCCTGTGTCCTATGGGAAGGAGATGGGGAGTGCAGATATCCTTGACTCCCAGGTCGCCCTGGTTGCTCAGGACCACCTGAGCCACACATAAAAAGAATGCAAACTTTGTTGATCCAAAAACAAAATCTATACATAACTGTTATACTGTAGCAGCACAATAAATACTACGAATAACTGAATTTCATAAATCCCAATCTTATGAGATTCACAACTCACCACTACGGATGTATTCATTGGATCGCTCCCGGTCTCTATCCCTCATTTCTCTGTCGCGCTCTCGCTCTCTGAGTTCCCTCTCCTTCTCCCTCTCTTTTTCCTGCTTCTCTCTGTCACGCTCCCTCTCCACATTGGCGGCAGCGGCAGCAGCTGCGGCAAGGTGGGCTTGATGACCTGAGAACATCACCATCAACCACTGAGTATCACAGATATGACTTATGCAAACACTAGTACCCTCTGTCCCTATCTGAAACATGCAGCAAAAGCAAATAAATCTTTTACTTTATCAAATCAGTGAGTTGAAATGTTTTTAATGACATTTGCTTTTGGAAAAAAATATTTCTGCTTGACCAAAATAACCATTTTTGGATACACTTAAAATTAAGGAACATATATCATCATAAATTAACTACTTATTCAAATGCATATTACCAGCATATTGACCAGTAATTAATATTTATATAGTACAGTTGAGCTTGTTGTAAAGCCTGACTATATTTTATCTTAAACGACCAAAAATTCACTGTGAACAAGACCATAATTACTGGGAATCAACAGCAAATGAGCACGTAATTCATTTATTAATAGCTAATATGTCTTCCAAATCTAAAGTACAACCCAATTTTTTATGTCAAAATCAAGCAAAATAAGAAAGCAAAATCATCACCATTTCATTAAAAACATCTATAAAATAATAATTTAAAAGCAACAACTGATTTAAGTAAACCAAATATTGGAAAGGACACACATTCACTGGCCACTTCTTCATGAAATGGCTTCAAAACGGTGTTCAAAAAGTACTAACTCCACCCAGATTTTGGTCAGTATTGACGAACTATCATCTCAATGGGAGAAGGGACAATTCAAGAGAAGTAGACTCATATATTCATAATGCGCTGGACGTGGTACGCAACAATCTTTATCCACTGTACACCATGGCATTTAAACAATCTCAAATGGCACAAAGGAGCCCTAAATGATCAAAGAAAATGTCCCCACACATGAAACCCTGTGATCAGGCTTTTAGCTAGGAGGGCGTCTGGACGCCCGCTTCTCGACCGTAGCTTGGCCGCCGGCATCTGGCGGCCAAGCTACGGTCGGAATTTGGGCGTCCATGTTTTCATGTTTTGCAGATGCCCTCCTTGCTAAAAACTCTCGAATGAGACGCTGAATGAGGAGTGCTGTCACTGTTGATGCGAGGAGATGTTCTAGTCCTTCTGTTTGTTATTAAGTTTTATTCAGCGAAGAGGAGTTTATTACTGTTTTAATATGTTGCAAAATCATACTTTTCACTTCAGTGACACCAGCTCCACTGAAAACAATCACAGTTCCTGACATCAACGTTCTGATCCAGGATGGGTCTTTGAAAAAGCTCCTTGATTGAGCGGTGGAGAACAAGAGTGGTTGTCCACAACTCCTGTCATGCTGCTCCTCATGTCTGTCAAACAGTCCTGAGTGTGCTTGCAAGGAGAAATAGACCACAGATGTGGCTGCTGAGAGAGAGAGACACCCGGCAGCCGCATCATGTGGTCAGTACACAGAGCTGCTGTCTTTAGGACCAGCAGATCCATGTTCCTCCCCCAAACAGACGAAAACACACTTCTTAATCTTTTCAGACAATATTTAGTTGCAGTCACAAAGTTGCAGTGTGAAGTCTGTAAGTGGCATGACTTCAAAACTAAACTGGTCATTCAAAATACCGTCACACTTTCATCTACACTCTTCAACTACAGCTGTGTGTCCTGATCTGTCTGGCGCATAATGCAGGAGGGACGGAAGGTCATTCAAAACATGCATTTGCAGGAGCAGATGGCCATACAAACAAGTTCATGTCAAAAACGATGGCACTAAAGTTTGCCACAGTAAAAATACACAATACATACTTAAAATTGCAAGTGTGTTGGAAAGAAATATAATCCTAATAAATTACCTTTCCATGAATTAAAAAACATTATTTCAATAAACAAATGAAAAAGTGAAATGTTAACAGCAGATATATCATATCTCACTGCGTCACGGTCTGCCCTTTGACACCTTAGCCATGGCTGGGCAATCCTAATACTGAAGGGACACTGGAAAGTAGGCCAAGACGAAAAGTGAACAGGAAGGGATGTGGGAGGGGGCCTCACCTGGTGATATGGAAGTTGGGTTGAAAGCCCTAGGAGGAAAAGGGGGCTGAGCTCCAGGGAGGTAGGCGATGCGTTCCAAAGTGGGGGTACCTGGACCCCCAGGGTGAGGCAACAGGATAGTTGGAGGCATCTGGGCTAGATCAATAATCCCTTTTACAGACAGAAGCAAAGGGCCAGTGGTGAACAACAAAAGTGATCCAAGAAATTCTTGAACGTATTAACACCGTCTACATTTAGCTGGAACCCACCACCCTTACAGTATGTCTTGCACAGATTAATAAGCAGGGCTGCAAGAAGAGTGGAATAGTGGTTAACTTCAAAGAGGCAACCACTTAGCAAATGGAGAATTTGACACCATTAATGATTAGAAATTTAATAAGTGGCCAAATGAATTGCAGCCCAAATATAGAGAGCAAATCTGCAAAATTTGTCAAGGTCATTTGCTTCTGGGCGTCTGGAAAAGGTAGCCACTACTTCACGGACACACTTTGTGCAGAGCACAGCCACCTCGCATCCTCTCTATGGCTGCAGCTGGTGAACAACCACCATGAGGTTGAAGCTTACCTCGTGCTCCGGGCACATAAGGAATAGGGACTGGTTGCTCCCTCGGTGAAAGACCACGTGCCATGTCAGGGCGAGGGATGACTTGCATCTGCTGTGAAGTGATGTAATCATTGAGTATGGTCTGCCTTGTGTTTTCCATGGTGTAGAGCTGGTAAGTGTTGTGGTAGCTCGTTGGGGACGGCTGCCTCGGGAACATGAATGCTGGAAAAGAAGACAGAAGAAAATAATTTCCGCTGAAATTCTCCCAATATGAGATGCACAGAAACAACCGTGGTGGTGCTTGAGTACAAGCCCTTTTTCCCTATTTTTCCCTGCATGAAAAAAATGCCTCATCTTGAAGGCATTTTTTTGATGACCCTTCTACTCATGCCACGCAGAGCAGCATTCACTCCGACAAGCAGCATCAGAGAGGTGAACACAGCGTTTGAGTGGGATGTAAGTTTTAAAGGGGGATGATTTTGATCTTTTTTTTTGTCGAGGGAGTGGCATCCCACCTCAACTCAAGTACTGCATATGAGAGGCTACAACTTCATAAGAATTTGTTTAGGGTAAATATTATGGCACATACATGAGTTAAAGAAGGCAATAATTACTAAATATAGTACCAGGGTCCATCACTCTGTGGAAGGCAAGTGTTGGGTCGAGGCGTGGAGGCAGATGTGCACGGTACATATCTCCAGGAATAAGAGGCTGATGATGGGGGTCAAAGGGGCTATGAGATGCTACAGGGTCAGCGCCTGTCACTGGAGACTTGGCTGGAATGCTTTCCCTCTGATTTGGGGTCATGGCATTCTTCCTCTCGTGAGCAGCAGACTTCGAAGAGCTGATTCCACCTTTATGAAAAGAGAACCCCAGATCATTAAATCTGTATGTTACATATGGAAAATCACACTTAACCGCTTAGAACATGTCATCAGGCCTGTCACCACAATTAATAAGTCAATTGATCAAATCATAACTCAAAATGAAACTGGTCATTTTGCCAGCAACAATTACCGTTTCTTGTAGAAAAACAATGACTAAGAATCCTATGACTGCAGTCCCTGTGTGGGAATATTTCGGTTTTAAGAGCAAGGTGAGCGCTAAAACACAGACGAAACAGAGTGTCTCATTTGCACAAAAGTGGTGGCAACTAAAAAGAAAAGAACAATAAAGCAAGCTTGCAAGCTCATTTCAAACACCACCCTCTGGTTCAGTACTCTCAAAATTCACCGACTACAGAACACCAGAGACAGTCCACATTAATATCATTATTTTAACCATATTAGTTATTCAAAAGACATTTTGTCAGCAATGGTAAGAATACTACTAATAATACAAAAGAATTGTGTTTAAAGCATGTGCTTGTGTTATTATTGATAGACTACCTTGGCCAAAAAATATTGTTGACAATAATATCGTTTATCAGAAATACAATTTATCGACCAGCAAAATTTGTTATCGAGACAGGGCTACATGTCATACCATAATCAAACGAATGTGCCTGGAGATAAAACAAGATCACAGGTCACTGAACAATTAAATAAAAGTATTTAGATTGCCTTGTATATCAGACTTATTTTGGTAATGGTCATTGTTTTTCGAGAAACAAAAGTTTAAAAAGCACACACACCAAATATTTTGTCCCAAGTGAAAGGACTAAATTGTAAAAGCAATCATAGAAAACTACGTATGGAAATTAAATACCACACTTGAAGACTAAATTATATTGAACTAATAAGTGGACTAAATTATATTAGTCTAACAAGTAGTTATTACACAAATGGACTACTAATTATTGGACTACTATCATGCAACACACCTTCCACTCGGAGCATAGGAGAGCCTCTGGTCGCTGGGTTGCTGCTGTAATTCACCGGGGTCCTACGGGCATTTGGATCTTCGTACATGCTTGGGCTTAGCTGGGATTTGCCAGCCTCCTGATGCGTGGAGCGAAGGACTGAGGTGGAGTTAACCACTGAGGTATGGCGAACTGCTTTGACCTCTTCATATTTGGCCCGTTCCATGGCCTCCAATTGGGAGGAGAGACCATGCTGGAGTTTACTGGGACTAGTGATCAGGGACTTGACATTATGCTTGAGAGTAGGCTGGGTCATGGAGTGAACCTAATAAATGAGGAGAATTTCAACTTCAGGAGGTGACAGTTTTTAAGTGCACAAGGTAACATTAATGTAATCATACCTGGGATATAGATCCCTCTACACTCTTTCTGTCCGACAGCTCGGGTGTTTTGCAACTCTCTTGTCCTGGCAGCTCCTGTCGTGGGATTTCATGAATGGAGCGTCCAGTCTCTTTGATTGTATTTACTCCTTCATAGGGCTTTCCCTTCCCAATGCCTCCTTCAAAGGAGCGAATAGGTGGGCTCTCTCTCTTAATCTGCTTTCCATACTTTAAAGTATCCTCATACGTCTCTGCTGCAGTTCTGGGAGTCCCTAAGAAAAAAGATGATTGTTTTATCATTGTCTCCTGTACAGAATGAATGAGCTCTGGAAACAACATTTGCAGACACCTTGCATGATAGAGCCAGTGACTAAGGGCCGATCCTTAGAATCACCATGGATAGTTTCTCTCGGTAGAGCTCTGCTGATAAGTCCTAAAAGAAAAACACATTTAAAATACTTTTAATATTAGCTTCTTTATCATATCCTAATGATATGCTTTGCAAAGCAATTCATAGACAAAGGCAAAGACATCTGTACCCTCAAACGGTGCCCCTTCCCTGCTGAGATGACCCCTGCCCATGGCTCCTTCCATCATGTCATAATTGCGCTTTAACTCATGGCCAGTTCTGGGGCTGCGGGTGTTTTCCCTTGTGTTCTTGATTGCTACAAAGCAGAATGCGGTTAGGATTGGTCCTCTCTTTTAAAATGCAGAAGCATATATTGGATTAATTTACCATCATAGGAGAGGATGTGACCACTCTTGCCCTCATAAATCACATGACCTTTGGCCATCTGTTCTCTGGTCTTGTCCGAGCTGGCCAAGTCCTCTGTGGCCAGCTTGGTGATTGTGCCCTTGAGGAGATCAGCAGCAATGCTAGATTGAGAAAGTGCGGGTGTTCCCTATTTAAGATAACAGCACAGGCCAGTGAGAAATCAGGTCTTCACCACAAAAATAACAGTTTTCGATTCAATACCTGAGTGATTGATCCTCGGAAAGCCAGACCTTCACCCACCTTTGATAAACTTCCTCTGGCATCCTGCATGGAAGATAAGGGTGCTCCTAGAAGGAAATCAGAGGAGTGAGCACTGTGAGGATTTAAACAATTCAATGCATCATTTAACCTACGAAAGTCAATACCATATTTATTGGCGTCATCCCATTTAGCATGCAACATCCTGCGTTCAAATTCAAATGCAGTGGTTTCAATGTTGAATGTGTGCTTGGTCTGTTTCATGGATGCCATGAAGGTAATGAATAAATTAAGACTAATGCCACACAAGTTTTCTTCAGCAAAATGTATATTTTCGTTGTGCATGTGCAGTGAGGATTCGCAGTTATACCTGTGGTAAATTCATTTACCTGGGCTGTAACCTTTAAAAGAGTAAGTAGTTACACCGATATGACCCCTGTCTACATATGGATGAGTATCCAATGTGTCATGAAACTGTACCGCTTCCTTATTTAAAAAATATTGCCAAGATTTCATATAGTGATAATATGACAATATAAATTTAACTATTGCTATATTTTAAAAAAAGGGACAATAGTTTTGATACATTTGGGTCTTCCAAAAGAGATGGTGGTGTTAAGACTTTAAATGGTTTATTCAGATTAAAAATAACAATTGAACACATTTGTATTCTACCAGGCTTATTTGGATCCTGCTGCCGAGGAAGTCCAAGAGAGATTGAACCCACTGAGCTCTTCGTTCCCTCTGGTCCATACAGAGCATGAGAAGGCAAGTATGTTCCAGGAGTTCCCTTAAAACAACAATGAAATAAGGAAACATAAAAAACAGCATTCAGGATTTATTCTAACTTCACATTCTCTATGTGGCAGGGTTTAAAATAATAGATTTTTTGGATAAACTTGTCCATTTGCAGTACTAGTTTACCGTTGTTTTTACACAACAAATAGCATGACCTACAAAATATATTCCAGATACATTCTTGTCAGTTACCTATGCGAGACTAAATTTTGATGGTCACTTGGACCAGGAGAGAGCGCTGTGGAGCTACCAAACTAGAGTACAGTAGCCTGTTTAAAAAAGGTGAACAACTAATGACCTAGATATATTCCTGGTTGCTTCAGCATTGAATTTAAGTATTGCACTTCATTTTCACCCCTTAAATTTTTTTAGCGCAAGCATGAGATGATTGAAGACAGCCTTTAGTTAGTGTTTTAAAAAAATAGTACATCAGCATATCCAACAGGGCAAGAAAATCACATTGCATCAAGATGCTATCACACGACACATATTAACAATTGAACAAATAGTTCATTAGAAGAGACGTCAAACACCCATGTTTAACTGAACCTGCATCACTGGAAAATCATACCTGGGAGATGGAGCCTCCGTGAATAAAAGAGGGCTTATCGGGCTTAGTTGTTGGAATGAGAGGCGGAGGAGAGGGAATGTTTGGAGGCCGATTAGGTCTGTTGAATGTCACTCTAACTCCATCTTGTATACTCTGGCCCATTTGGCTGGATGCGTGGTGAAGAACTGGCAAATACAATGCAAAAATATGTCAGACATCAGTGAATGCCCACTTACACAGGCCATAATTGTCTTCTAATAAACATATAAACCGTTTTCTGTAAAGATTGCATCTGTATCACATTATCCCATTAATGTTCCATTAAGGATTTCCCAGGGAAAAAAACCCAAATAAGACAATGCAATAACGTGCAATAACCTGAAAAATCAAAAATTGTTTGTGAATCAGCAGAAGTCCTTCAACATGTATGGACTTGCTTAAAGAAGAAATGGATGAAAAAAAAAATGAGGGATGGTGTGACATATGTTGAAGGAGAAGCAGGAGCAGTTTCCTAGTGATTGTGAATTATAAAAAAAATGTCAAACACACTTATTATTCACCAGTGGAGAGCTGCTTAAGGGTCTGTCGTCAAAATAGCAAAAAAATTGATTTACAAATGGCAAAAAGAATGGTAGATGTCTGATTAAAATGAATTATTTTTGCTTTGTTAAATAAATCCTTAGTATCACTCCCAATTCCAATGTTTATTGGAAGTTCAGAGTAGAAAAACAGAACTCAATCTACCAGCATTACCCTTGGTCACAGAATTACACTGTCATTCTTATTTTACAAATTCATTTCCCATATTTTAATTTTTCATTTACTTTGCTTTTGTTTTTTTCATCGTGAAGGTGAAGGTTTTGTGAACAGAAGTGTTAAATAACAGTAACTGTCAATTGTCAACTGAGAAACCAACCTATTTCTTATCAAATAGTGCTACTTGCTATCTGAATTCAGGTTAATTTGTGTGTGTTCATATCTCAATATATATAGCAAAGAACTTTCAAAATGAGGAATGGGTGAGACAGAGCACAACCACACTGCTCCGACCCTGGACTCACACCAAACACGGCTCAGTGAGGTGCTATTTTTGCCATGCGGAAAATAGGATAAATGCAAGTCAATCAGAGCACTCAAATTCACACTGCTGTCTCCATGCTCAATCATTAGAATTGAGTTCTATTTGGGTTTTTTTTTGCTGCATCTCAGGAGTTGAAGTAAAGTTGGTGATGAGAAGAATATGAGGAAATCACTAAATCAGAGTGTATCCAGTAAATCTTCAAAATAAAGCTTTCAATTACATTCTACCCTTGAAACGGCAACATGACAGCAGCAGCAGCAGCAGCAGCATCAAGTGGTCAGATGAAAGTATCTCACGTGACAGACTCAGCAGAGTTGTCTAGGTGATACCCAGGTGGTATATGCTTTAAACCCACTACGAAAGGTCAGTTCATATGCTGAAGATCCAAACAATGCACGAGACGGTCACAGCTCAGGAACCCACCAGCAGTGGCAGACAACACCAGGTATACCCATAGGCGAAAACTGTATTGAACTCATTAATGTAAATGATCTGTAATCTGTGATCTCTTTGTTTTCTCTGTTAGATGTTGCACATGGTTGGTCAAAATGAGTGTCTCGGGTAACCAAACTAAAAGTGGGAGTGAGTGGGTGACAGACACCTGCTACAGAAGCAGACCGCTGCACCGCTGATGGGATGAGACTAAGCGCTGGTGAGATGAAGAAATTGAGAAAATGTGAGACACAACAAGGAGCAGCCAAAACACGAGTGTGTTTGGTCAGAGTCTGAGGTGAGTGGATGTTCATGAACTGCAGCAAGTATGGTGGGAAAAAATGTATGTATATTTGTAAACCCAGGCTGGACTGCAGTTCTTGACCTCAAACTTTAAACCTTGATTACTCAACATGAGCTGTATTACCCTCTCTGTCCAGTACAGTTGGGCTTCGGGTGTTGTAGAGTCCTCTTTGTTCTTGGTCTCCCTGATCTTGCCTTTGTCTTTCTTCCTGGTGCGCAGAGGCATGTACTGCTTTGATTTGGTGCTGCAACATGGTGAAGCCACTGATTGACACTCCACCAGGTCCAAATGGAACCTATACCAGTATTTGGAGGAAAAAAACAGATTTGTTTGAAATGCTTTTATGTTTGCAGTGGCTCTTTCTTCAGTGCAACATACTTTTCAAAAGCATACAACAGGCAGCATTAAATAACGAAAAATGTCTGTTTGCAAGACCACAAACAATAAAACTTTATTGTATCTTTTCACACTTCTCTCTTCTCTCTCTACAACACTGCCATGTATATCATGTTACTGTACTTTTTTTCTTAACACCTGGCAGCAAGGCTGCAGAAAGGGCCATGAATACCTCTTCTGGACAAAGGACTGAGATCTAGTTTTGTGTACACGCACGCACACATACATTTCCATTTCTGTCCTTATTTTATGTAAGGAGTCAAAACAGTCTGATCCAGCATAACATGAGCTTAAAAAGGGACTTACCATAGGTGGGATAGCAGCAGCTCGCTGGTGAAGCTGCTGAATGTTCAAAGAAGATTGCTTTGGAGATGCCACCAATACTGTGCCTGGGGGGCTAAGCAGTGAAGGCTTTTCCATCGAGAATATTCTGCTAATGAAACAAAAAACAATTGGAATCCAATGATTTTTCCAAGACTTAGAAATACGATTCATCATGGCAAATTTAAGGGAAGCACCTGTGTCTGTCAGGTTCTGGTTCCACATCCTCATCAGCACTGCAGGTGGCGCTGGAGTCATTATCTGAATGAACTTCTCTTTGCTTTTCACCAAGAGGTACCTTGTCACCCTTCTCCTTCATCTCTGGCTCAGTCTTAACTTGCACCTCCCCAGACTTCATGTCCAAATCCTGAGGCTCAGTTTTTGGATGAACGGGATCTGTAAATGGGGCAGGCCGGGACTTATCTTCTTGTAATCCGTTCTCACTCTCTGGGCTTTTCTCTTCTTTTACACGGAGTTCCCCGTATGATGGATCAGGACCTTTACCGCCGCTGGCTTCAGCTTTCTCTGGGTCTGGGTCGGAGCTCTGAGTATCCCCTACAGCACTGTCTGGTCTCTTGGAGACACCGGACTTCAAAGAGTCCACTTGAGGCGGTGACGGTGCGCTTTCTGTATCTGAACTGTTGTCGCCACCTGACGATGCACAAGATAAATGCAAAATTCATGAGTCAGAAACTGTGGTTTGCAGTAAATGTAGTGCAAACACAATGGAACAACTCAAAGATCTTTCTGAATATTTCTAATGCCAACAAATATGAGTCATGCGATACATTCTCCATTATTATCAAAAAGGAAATAATTTGATTATTTATACAAATAGACGCTGTACTGTAGATTTCATTCATCAATAACTTGGGGATTGCCTATATTGTCTTGATATTAGCATTATTATCTAATATCAGTATGCCTTGTTCCACCAATAATAATGGAAGGATAACGTAATGGGCCTGGATTTCGCCAGATGCTTCAGGAGTCCAGGTATGTTTACCAGCACAACTGACTACCTCACTGAGGTGCACCAGGAGGCAGAACAACAGAATCAATCATCTGACAAAACTACAAACTACAAAAATGTCTGGGGTCTGTTTTCTTTTTTTTTTTAATTTTTAGTTTCACCATGTTGGCAATTTATAAGGCCATGCCTTGTGTCATATGAGGGGGAAAGAAGACAACACAGCTTCTTTTCTCACCGCTCCCTGCACCATAATTGACATTGTAAGGCTGTTCAGTGCTGTCTCACATCTCAATGATGGGAAGGGGTATATATTAGATTAAAATATTTTAAAAAAATCTTTCGTATTGTGAAACACTGTCAATGGGTAGAGAGACATGAAGTTATGTATGTCCAACATGGATTTAACATAATAAACTCATCCTCCTCATTCTACTCTTCTTGACAACAAAAGCTGTTGTCAGTGGAACCAGTAGCAATAACAAATTAAAATAGATGCTTGTCAGACAAATAAAAGCTGAAACACGTACATTATCAAACACCCTAATGCAGAGCGAGTCATGGACCACTCTGCAGTTTGATGACTCCTGTCATGCATCGAAATGTTGCTGGTGTGGATAAAAACCTCAGAGTTCCATGTGTCTTATCAAGTCGTTTTTGGATCACGGTGTCTGCCCAAGCAGCAATCAGACAACTCAACCACTTGTTGCTCCATCAACATCCCGAGTGCAACACTCAGTAGACAAAGGCTAAAATCATATCCCAGTACAGAGCATACCGGGCCTCTCCTCAGCTAGGTCAAGCCCTGTGCCAACGCCCAATTTGTTTGAGTTCACTTCTCTGAATTTTGCGCCAAAGGGATTTTGTCACGGGACAGAATCCTGGGGTGTGAAAGACCCCTCAGACTCACATAGAAGATGTCTGTGTTCCGAAGTCTATTAGTTGTTCTGAATCAGTTGGTCGCACAGGCCTCCATCAGTTCTACAGCCTGATGTGAGGAACTTCAAAAGAGCATCGTGTTCTTAATGTACCACTATTTTTTCATTGGTCATTTGAGTTGCTCGATAGCCCAGCATGCTGCTGTACAGCAACCAGATGTTACTGGTGCCCAGTTGACCTTGATCAGCTGCTCCCATAAGTTTTTGGAAGGACTGAAAGACCAAGAAACACTGATGACAGCTGTCTTGTGGTTTGTTTGGAAGACAGTTTTGATTCTATATATATATATTATTAAAGATGATCACAGATACTACTTAAATGTTTGAGATCCAAAAATATAAGGATGACATGCTTAGCCTTTATTTTACTTGTTTAGCACCAAAGAGCTAGAGCACTATTGTGCCTAGAGATCAACACAAACAATTAAGTCAACCTTTCCACTGACCCTCACTGTCATCTGCGTTGTCTTCATCTTCATCATCAGGGGATGCCGTGGAAGGTCCGTCACCTTGAGATCGGTAAGCACGAGCCCGTCGTGTATCCTGAAGGACAGATATAGAGATCATGTTGTGTCCTAATGTATCATCAAAAAAATATCAGGGTACCTGTTTATGTTGCTGGAGCAAGTTGTCCAGATTGTGTCGTCTCTTGTAATTGAAATAAAAGTTCTTGCACTGAGCCTCACTTTTGGTGCCCACCATTTTGGCGATGGCTGTCCAGTTTCGCCCATGTGCGACCAAACCTGGTAAGGTCAATACAATCTTGAGTGAAAAAAATTCACATAATATAGAGACCTACATGGTTTCTTTGCAGACCATTTAGAATTTCTTTTTAAATTGAGTGTTTACTCTTGATAGAATATTGCAGAATCTGACATGCAGCTGATAAACTATTTTATGTGATAAAGGGAGGTGTACATAGATGCTACTATAGAAGACAGTGAGTCCACGACACAGATGATGAACCTCCTCTTTAAAAAAGGTAATGGTGAAGTGGCTAAGGGCAGCTCTGCCAATGTCAGTGAAAGAGCTTGACCACTTGAGCTTGAGAATTAGCCGCTGTTTAGCATCGAAGTTGTCCTCAAGTCAAGGCCGGCATTGCTTCAGTGTCAGAACCTCAGAGGTGCAGCAATGTTCTGAGACAGCAGTGATTGTTGGAAATGTTCTGAAAACCAATGATTTGTAAGTGATATTCACAGTCATATACGGGATGAGTACCTAAAAACAATAGCTGATGCTGAATCTTTGAATGTGGCGGATAGCTCCTTGGTCATGCAACATGTGGCACCAAGCTCCACAGAGACTGCAGCGAGAACACTGAAGTATTGAAGTTGTAAAATCAAAAGAAGTGACTCCTTGCTTTGCATACGATTCAATCAATAGCTCTTTTTACATGATACAGATAATAGGCTAACATTATATTAGCCTGTGTGACTCAGAAGTGTGAAACAAGAGAGAGTAAATCACAAAGACTAACTAGTCTTAAAGCTCAAATAACTTGTATAAGTTGGTTTTGAATGAGTCTAAAATGTACTTCATGATACACTATTAAAAAGTTTGCATTATAACCTCAATAAATGAAAGTTGATTTCTATGTAATTTGTATAAATTTTATTATGAATGTGTGTGTGAATCGAGCAACCCTGCTTGAAATGCTTAAAACTGGAGATGTAAATTACTTCTAACAATTCACCGTACAAAAATATGTGATAAATACACATAACTGTTAACAACTAAAGGCAAGACGAATGGGCTCCGTCCTGCATTGTTAACTTGATGACTTGTGTACAGCATCGTACATAAGTGCAGATTTTGATTTGATGTCAGGCTCATTCAGAGGTATGCTGGATATCATGTGTGTGTTTGCAATGAGAGTGAGATTCCACCCTGTCAAATGCTCATAATTAACAAGTCTAGCACGTCCAGAAATATGGCTACACGGCCAAATCTTTGCCAGGGCATAAAAACGCTAGTTTTTTTACTAATAAGAAGTAGAGCTATTCATGCGTCCGGCCGGGTGTGCAACTTGAGTTCCGTGAGCAACTGACTTCAGTCATTATGAGGTTTCTTTTGGGATTTCAATGAAAACCACACCAAAACCATCATGTTCATGCGCACTTCCATGATGCGTTATGAGTTTGTTTTGATGTTTGATCATGTGAGATTTCATATTTAAAGACCATTTCAGGCTGAAAACATAAAAATACCATGTGACTACCAGTGACCACTTGGAAGTACAAATGAAGTCCCCATAGTTAACATTAAGTAGACAGGGACATTTGAGTGACCCTCCAACAGTCACGCAGCGTTGCTTCATGAATACTAGCAACAGACAATTTCTGAGAATCCAGCAGGACAGAGCAAATGAACACCAAATCATAGATTTTATCTCACAGTAATGAATGTAGTAAATGGAGAATGGAGTAAATGAAAGACCAATCACAAAAAAATATTCAGGAAAACAATTTACCGGGGGTCATTGGTTGCAGAAAAGTCAAAGGTCAAAAAAGAAGTAGAAAAACAAAAAGGTACCTTTTTTGGCGACTTCCATCTCTTCTTCAGTCCAGCGGGACGTTTCTCCAGTTTCACTAGCACCAACTAAATCACAAAGAAAATAGACTGCAATTTAGACTGAAAGTAAGAAAGAAAGTGGTGCGATGGAGACCAAATCAGGACGATTGTGACTGTCTTTGTGCTCATTGTCCACTTCTCACGGAAACTAATCAAATAATCTGTTAACACTCACTGTTAAGACCTGCAACCTCATTTGCACTCTTGCTCTCTCACCCTCTATCACAATCATTCTATCCCACAGACTGAGCCCTCCTACTTTTTTATCCAGAAGGGAGGGCCACAGTCTACTGATGTAGCGCCAGACAGTGTGCCTCCCTCTTTGGGAAATGGCCTTGGATGGAGACAAATACACAGACCGATAGAAAGGCCAAAGCCGAGACCAAAACACTCCCACTCGTGAATCTGTTCGACAGTGAGCTGCTGTTAACTCCTTCACCTCTGCTTAATGGCTTGCTTGCTCAATCTCACAAACACATGCGCAAATTCTCAGTTACGAATGGTCGGTGTGGCAGGACAGAGAAATCGAGCCCACACTACTCCACAGCACCGCCTGAGATAGTTTAGACATTCGGACCAATATAGACTCTGATCTACCCCTGACATTAACACGTCGCTTTTAATGTCCACCATTCTAAAAATCATGTGCCCTTTCAGGACCAGATGCAATTTATCTATGAGCAATGAAAATGTATGAGTGCATTTAAATTCTCCACTCACTCACTCAATGCCTGTCCTCACTGAATATGCAAAAACCTCAACGTGCATGGCTGTACTGCAAAGCCAAGGCTGACAGATAGTAACCCTAAAACATCTAAACCCTTTCAATTCTCAGAATCTGTTGAAACTGGGAGGTCAGAGCAGCACAGAGCAAACAGACACACTAATCCACAACATATTCACCAAATGAGGTTACAGTTTCCTGCTCCACATATTAAGGCCCTACATTCTAGCATATCAAGTTCAAAGGTAATGCTGGCGCAAGTCACACAGCACCAATTAATCAACTAGATTCGCTAAAATCCTGAGGGGAAAAAAAAGGATGCCCGACACATTCTTCCAGCTTATCTCCCACAAAAGTTAACACATAAGCTGCTTTTATATTTATAGCGAAATAAGTAGGTCAAACCCAGTAATTTTGTGATGTATGACACGGTCTTTGTGGTACTTGAAACAACCCCACAACCTTCTGCATTGATAAGTATCAAAACATTTATTAGCTCACAAAAAAAATACACAGGCCCCATTTAGAATGTACAATAGTGATAGAGTCAATTGTTTCTCCCAGTATTAAACTCATTTAAGGACTGTCCTACAGAACCTATAGTTTGCCATGTAGTCGTTTCTCCAAAGCCTCTAGACTCCATTTCTTTTTCAGCTTGGACTTGGACATGTTTTTAGTGTGCAAGTAATGTCAACAAACTAATGTTACAGATAAAGATGTCAGATTTCAGATAACAATACACTAGTACATTAGAAGAATTAGCACTGCAAGGAAATGCAAGATCAAAATCAATTTGGGTTTCAGAATTGTCTCTCAATGTTTCATTTCATGAAGCAGCACTGTTACTACATCATAATGATTTCACAAAAAGAAGAACTTGTGGGTTTTAGACCCTTATTAATCATTAATTGTATTTCTTGCGTTACGGCCCTAATCCTCAATGAAAGAGCAGCGTACCAACCCAAGTCACCAACTGATCACTCTCACACACCACAAGGCAGCTGTGAAAAATGAAAAAAGGGTTGAATGTTCTGTCTTACAGCGAACCATTATTATTAAAGAAAAAGAAATGGTAATTCAGAGCACTTCATCAGGACCAAGCACAAGTCAAACCATGAAAACACAACTTGAAACTTCAAGCATGTCCAAGAATTTGTGGTACCTGTGAACCCTGGTGAATAATGAGTCTGAACCACAGTCGGCTTTGCCAAAACAACGAATGCAATTGCTCTAAAATGTAACAATCCAATGAAGTGACAAAATAAGAATTTTGATACTTGGATTTTTACCTTTATTGGTATCCACAGAAGCCACTGGTGTCTGTGGTTTGGCGGGCTCTTTCAAAGATTTCTGAGCATTGTCCGATTTTTGGACCTGAGGAGGATCTGGAGCGGCGTCTGCAGCAGAGGTTGGCGCTTCCTCTGCCACCATAGATGCAGCCTCATTGGCCATGGAGCGTGTGGTGATTCTTCCTTTCCTCCGACCTTGGCTGTTGGCAGTCTTCCTGCCACGAGGTGCGTTTTGCTCCTTTCCGTCCTCGTCTTCCCCACCTTCACATTTGTCTTTATCCTTGCCAATGTCCCTGTGGTTGGAAAAGTGAAACAAATCAGGTTTAAGTTGTGAGCAATGTCATGAATAAAATGATGAATAAAATGTTAAAAAAAATATATATATTATATATATATAAAAATACATAATATATAATATAATAATATATAACGCATGGTGAATATGTCAGATGGCAAATTACCTTTGACATTTGACCATTATTGTTACATTACACACAATTTTGTCAAAATATTTTCTGACATTTCACAGAGATTTACATTTAAAAGCAGTGTTAGTGAAGAGCAGATCCACCCCTTATTCCCAACAGCGGTTGTGTGTAAATGAATGCAACATGTGTCCGTGTGACAGCCTTTATGTTGTGCGATACTGACACTTTTATGTTACAGTCAATTGTGTGTTATGGTCATTCAGTTGCTTCTGATCTTTGACGTCTCTCCTCCAGTGTAAGAGTAATCTATAATCTATTTGACACAATTTTGTCTTCGTCAAATTCATTTTCATGTTGTTATTTCCTGTGTCAGTGAGTTCCAGTTCCACTCCCACTATTGCAGAGTACATTTAGCCATGTTCAGAGCCAGAAATGGGCTGCTACCGGACTATTTACAAAGACTGTTTAAACTGCTCCTGATGAAGAGGAACAGAGAAGAAGAGGGAACTTTTACCAACCATATGATTGGCACACTTGAGCCAGCGACAATAAATATACATACATATACATGACATTATCTTTTGATTTTTAGAGCTATAGTTATGAGTAGATATGAGTAGATAACATGGAACCACTAAATATTTTTGACAGTTGACTCAAAACTGTAGGTGAGAGAATTATCTCTAAATAAAAAGGATGTGAGAAAAAAATCTTTTTAAGTAGTAGTCTAAAAAGCAGATTCACTTAACATATAAATGAATGGAAACAAACCAACAGATAAAGAATATCAATGCAAACATTTTAACAGGACAACAGTAATAAACAACTTAAAATGATTCACCTAGGATCCTCTTTTTCATCTTTTTCTTCCTCGTCTTTCTTCTCCTCGTCCTCTTTTTTCTCTGACTTCTCGGACTTGTCTTCTTCGTTTTTGTCATCTGACTTGTCTTCTTGTGATGGACGTGTTATTTGCTTAAGACAAAAACAAAGAAAGTCTTAAGTCTTGACTTGTCATGAGCCATCATTACAGACAGAACATGAAGATGCCATAGACCAAGAATGCACATCTCAGTGGGCCTCTCAAGGTCCACTCAAACCTCCTACCTAGGACGCAAATAAGTACCATTTACCATTCAGCCATTGATGCAAACGTGTACAACCTGTATTGAGTGCATCCTGACCAGCAGTCTCACAAATTGAGTTAAGATCATACTAGTGTGAAGCGCATAAGTAATGAACTTTGATCATGTGCCAATGTGCCATCCAAATCAGAGGTATCCAAATCAGCCATCCTGACTCCATTGAAGATAAACAGTGGCATTTGGTACTGGGGCCTTCAGTGGGACAGACCCACCACCAAATGTTGTAACCAACCTGAAAATACTAAAATATACCCAAGATGAAAGGAGCAGTTGTTCCGTCACACCAGAGCAACATAACATTTGAATAGACAGCAGACTCAAAAACAACAAATAATCATCAGACGTCGGTGAGATCAGGGCTTATGGTTTATCTCGTGTTTGTATTCAAATTAAACTCTACAACAGCAGACGCATGTGTCATCTCACAAGCTTTGTTCTGAAACACTCCAGCAATTATTTAAAAAAAAAAAAAAAAAGATTAGGCCAGAAGCTTTAAGAGTAAGGTAAGAGTGAAGAAAATGTTGGTGGTAAACATTCCAAATAAACAAATAACCAACCTATTTTCCTTTACTGTTTTAATGTAATAAAAATAAAACTAACGTGTGTTTTAGCAAAAGGAAAATTTAATGATTGATTTAAAATTCAAGGTTACCTGTACAATAACAAGGGTATGTGTGTAAAGTAGAACGCAACATTTCCCAGTTGTTGACTAGCAACCAATGTAATTATTACAAATACACATGGGTGTGGCCTGAGAAGGCAACGACACATATCTCTATGGAGGGACTCATATTAGACTTCAGTCTCGGAGGCGAAAAGGATTCATTTTAGTCTGAGTTTTGGGCGAATTTCATTGAAAATGAATACGTAATGTGTGTAATGGCCAATTTACTGATGTCATAAAAGTGAATGTCCTGTCTACATGATATCCATCTAAGTGACATTTATGAACCTACTCAAACATTACAACAGAGTGAAGAAACACCGCCCTTTGACTGAAGCTCACCAGAACAAGAAAATATGCACCCTGAAAGAACTTACACACAAGCCATCTAAAGAAATGCAACCGGTAGAACCGGAAAAAGAAAGTAAGCAAAATATTTCACTCAAGAAAAAGTCTACCAAAATTGAACAAACCTGCAAGCTCATTTGCTGGTCAAACAAACCGTTTCGTCTATGAGCCACAGCTAACTGGCACTGCAAAACTGAGTTTACTTTCCACTGGTTCCATAGCCGAGGCTGTGGCAGTAGGACAGGGACAGCAGAGCGACATTGCAGAACTCCTTAGAAGGGCTGCCGGCACACAGTACTGCAGTACATATTCAGGGAAAGCGTGTCATCAGATCGCTTAAGCGGCCCAAAGAATTGTCCATCTCGCATGCACACACTAATCTATGCAGGGTCACACAAGGTAATCCCAGTCGAGCACTCCTCTTTGATTGGCACTCACAACAGCAAGGGGAGTTTTTTGGCTCAGTTGGTTGGACTATACCAACTCAGCTGTTTGAAGAGGGGTGACCGTTTTCTTTTTTTAAACAGATAAGAGACAAAATGGAAATAAAAGAAAAACTTGTGACATACTGATAAGTAAGTACTGATACGCACCTTGTGAAGAATGACAACATTTTACTCAGGAATGGTCACTGACAGTTTGCTCTAAACAACCATGTTATCATGGATTATTATCAGTAAATAAGAAAGTAATTAGCTTCGCATGTGTTCCTTAAACTTAACTGTAACCAGAAACATAAGAAAATTGCCAAAGAAAGTACACCTATTATTGTTTTCAAATTCATCCATTTAACAAGTCAAACTTTCTTTTTTTTTATTGCAGAAAACGATGGCAAGAAATTTTCATCATCACGATTTCTTTTCTCTCTCAGAGACCACACAGATTTTGTCAATTGTCAACTAGGGCAGGGTAAGTAAACTGAAGTAAACCGTCACTGCTCTAGCTTGATAGTGAAAATAATTGCAAGCAAAATTACACATGTAAAGGCGATGTATATTAAAAAAAACGTTGCATCAACTTTTATAAATATTTATCCACTCATAAACCGATCAATACATTTCATGAATCCATCATAATATGATGGATATAGTATTATATCCTCACATAGTACAGCAACAAAGGTTGATAAGGATGTTGCATGCATTATAATGTACCAGGATGGTAGGATCATTTTGCCTTTCTTGTAAATGTTAATCATAGTTAGGTAAGTAGGACATTGGTAGGTCAAGATTTTTACATTACAATTGATCATGCTCTAAATACAGTGGAGTCACAATTTAAGTCTTGATTGTAGTGAATAAAAGTAGTAATACTGTAGTTATATTTGCAGTTAACATTGCTACCTTGTAACATCACATCTCCACAGATCTTTACGCAACTCAACTTCAACTAGGGCAGAATTGCGCTTCATTGTGACAATAGCATGTAATTTACAAAAAGTGATGGCTTGGAGCCTCTATGACTGGTAGTTTGGGGCGCCTGAAAGTAATAACACTTATTGGAAAGAAAAGGAAGGAAATCAACTAAACTTGCTTGTCCCTCCCTTATCTTTATTCAGATCATGGCCCAAAAACTTAAAAATAATACAAAAAAATCCAATAGTTAGACATATGACAACTGCATGGCAGCAGGTCGGACAATTATTTGGAGAAATATCATCTCTTCCTTTTTATCGTCCAATCTGGAGAAACAATGCTTTCCCTCCAGGACAGACAGATGGTGGATTAAATATTTGGGCTACAAAGGAACTGGAGAAAATAGGTGATTTATATGGACCACAGAAAGTCCTGATCATTTCAAGAATTACTCATTAATTTTAAGATACCCGGAAATCATTACGTCAAGTATCTACAGCTGAGAAACTTGATAAAAACACAACAAAACCAATCATTAAATATTAAATATACCTTCAAATCTAACTTACATTTACATTAACAATACTGACAATAAAGTGTTCAAAAAAGGGCTTGATTTAAAAAAAAAATCTACAAAGTTACAGTTGAAGTTAGTGGAAAAACTATACTACTATATTATAAAGACATGCCTGACTGCAGAGAGTCACAAAGGAACACTGTTCCACAGTGTGTGGCAATGTGTTGAAATACAAAAATGTTGGCACGAAGTAAGAAAACACATATTACAGATTCAAATACCGTTAGCTTCACAACTGTTTATATTAGGTTTATACACACAAAATATAAAAATTAACAAGAACATCAAATATGCAACATGAGTATATTAATTGCAAAACATTGAAGCTCTTGTCTGGAGGGATGTCAGATGACCATACATAAATAGATGGCTCCTCTAGAACAAACAACACACTCATTGAAAAATCAACAACATATTTTTCAACTGATCTGCCCGCCCATTACATCATATTTATCAAATAAATGTAATGGTCTCATGCAGAATTTCTAGCAGGAGGAAGGTATTTCTATTCATAATGTTGTAATGATGCTATCAGAAAATCAGAATTTATTCCCAGTTAAGAAGCAGAGACATGCCAGTAAGGGGTGGGAGGGTTAAATGTTTGGGCTTTGTTTAATGATCATATGTAAACATGCACAATTGTAACGACTGCTTGTTTTCATTCGTGAATTGATGACCATGTTGACTGTTTTTCTTTTTTGAGTATATGTCGTTATTTGGAAATATTTCTAATGAGAAAAAAAAAAGAACTTTCTGAACCATTACAGCCAAAGTCACCACATCCATCATAGTCCAACTGTGATGCATCCGGATACAAACCAGTAAATCTTACACTTTAAGCTGAGATCAAAGCTTGAGAGCACCTGCCAAGTCTTAGGTGTTGCAGGTCTCACAAAGAACACCACCATTTTGCCATGCAGGCTCAGGTGTGTGTTGAAGTTTGAGGAACACCAGTATTAAAACTCAAAGTTAAAGTTGTCCTTTTGCTGGCTTGTTTGTGCCATTCTGTAAGAATGGCAGTCAACTCTCAAACAATAGGTGTGAGGATCACGAAAATAAAGCTTGTTACATGACACATCCCATTTCTCATGCACTTCTAGCTAAGTTAATCTATCAAATCACTACAGTAGGTGGGTACGATGAAATCTGGTACCTGCCCCAGACAGCTGAGCACCTCTCCTATATTACTAATAATTACTAATAAATACTAATAATGTTTAATCTATCTATCTACAATCTTTACTTTTAATAAAGCAAAGGAGTTCTGGGATCAAAAATAACAGAGAAGTGGCTACATGAGGAGTAGACAAACATTAAGCGTATTGGTTTTCCTTTATGATGACAAAGAACAGAGCATAGCACGATCGCACAGAGAGCCGTAAGCGCTACCTGATTTCTTCCTCTTCGTCTTCCATAGTTCCGCCTAACCAGTGTCTTGTAGTTGTGGTTCTTTTTGGTCAAGTAGTAGTACAAGACACAGTCTGCAACACACTGGAACAAGTTCATGAAATTAGTAGACACCAAAAATCACGAGGAAAATAAATTTAGCCAGCGAGTGAAGAGGCTAAAAAATGTATCTCCTCAGCTAATTACCTTTCTTTCCAGATAGGAGGAAATCAGGCCAAAGTTCTTGGGGTGTTGGACAAACCTGGAAGTAGATCAAGAGGTTATTTAAGTGCAGACGTCTGAATACTTTTTAACCATGCACAAACTTACTTCTCTTTAAAGATTTCCTTTTCATGTTCGGTCCAAACGTTCATGAACTGTCGAGACTTGTACACCTTCATTGGATCATCCATTAAGCCATTCATGTTAATGAATTTCACTCGCCGTTGCTCAGAGTCATACATCATTGGTGGGATGACAGACAGCTGTCGCATCTGTTTCTCATTGTTCTGTTAGTTTATAAGGAATTTAATAAGGAGACAGATGTGAGAGATAATACACAATTGATCATGTTGACTAAATGAGAACTACAGCAGAGTCTCACCTCCTGCTCAGACAGGCCATCAATGATTTCAGAAATCTCATGCTCACTCCTTGCAATGGTTGCAGAAAGACCAGTGCCTCTTTGTCCAACCCTACGAAAGAGAAACAATGTGTTACGAATGCAAAAGACGATGACATGGAGTAGGAATTTAAAACTCCATGTAACAGCACACTTGTAAGTTAACCCTTTGGGTGCCAGAGTTTTGCTGAATTAAATATTTAACTTTGATATCACTGTTTCTGAAGTCTGCAGTTTGACAACAGTTAGAATTGAAAGCACACTGTCAAAGAGAAAAATCTTTCGTATGACCAAGAGTTGAAAGTAATTTCACGCAACAAATGTGCATATCATGACACTAGTCAGCGGTCTTATCGAGTTACATAACTCATACAGACGTCAGTGAACACCACTGCTCCTCCACCACTGTTTGCACTGTATTTTCTCCTGCCGCTTGTACAACGTCTGCCGCTATATTCATTCCCAACAAGCAGTGATTGACAATGCCTCCACCAAGTACTCGGACTTGGTGAAGCAAAGCATCTGTGCTGGATGTTGATGGCAAAAAGACTCACGTCACTGTTTACTACACAACTTTCTACAGAAACACATCCACAAATGTTGCTTGCATTAAACTGTCTGTCTGCAGTGTGAAAAGGCTCTCACACTAAAAAGTTGACAAAGCAGGATACAATAAAACTATTAAGGAACATGTTATCCTGCATCGAGCAGTTTGCCTACCAAACCTACTAAGTTTATAATAAAATAAAGCACATGACATGAGAGGGGTTGCTGGGGGATGGCATCCTCCCTCCCACTGAGACTTTTAAACGTAATGTATTTTTTGTGTCAATCTAAGAATGAAGAAAAAAGTGTGGCACTTTTATCATGCAAAAAAAGAGAAAAAGGATAGGTGCTCAAGCACCACTAGGGGTCTATGTGGGTGTGGCTGTTGCATCAGGAACTGGCCGCCTCTAATATTTTTAATGGAAAAAAAATGTCCCAACAAAGACATTTACCTCAAAAGATATTTACCTCTGAAAGCGTTCCTGTTGTTCTCTCTGCTTGCGGATTTCAGGGAATTGCCTTTCATAGTACTCTCTTGTTCTGGTCTCCTTGGCTTTGCGCCTCGGGTTGTTCTCCAAGCGTTCAACCTTCTTTTCCCAAGCTTCCATCAACTGGTCATAGCGCTGACAGATCTTCTGTTCCTGTGCATAGAGTATAGTTAAAGAATAAACGCAGTGTGAAATTATCATATACTGTCTACAAAGTTGGTTCTGCTGAATTGGAATGCTGAATAATAGTAAAACTGAATTCAAAATCAGAGCAGTGCTGCTCAAAAGAAAGAATGCACCAGTGTTTCAACCGGTTCTGACGCACAGACCAGTCTGTGCACCTAAGGGGCATCTTCATGAGATGCCCAAACCACCACAACTGACTCCTTGCAACGCAGAGAAGTAGTGGCTCTACTTCAAGTCCGTTGCTGTGGCCTTTGCTGTGCCTTTTGGGCTCAGCTCCCTTTTACACACAACAGTATGGTAGAGTGAGGAATGAGTCCTTGTCTGGTTCTGAACCATGGCCTCGGGCAAAGAGGTCCCAGTAAAAAAAAAAAAAAAACTACCTCACAACAACCTGTCTGATTTATGTGGATGTTCAAAATGTTTAATGATGTTACCAATTACCAAAAAGTTATAAATGTAACCAAAATTCTCAGTCTAGAAACGCACCGATCACAGTTTGCGGGCAGAAACTGCTGCTGGGCTTTGGTATCTGGTTTCACACAGCGCATAGCTGGAGTCCATGCATTGTGGAGAAATAATGCAGTGTTCCTGTTGCGCTTTCACAAGAAAAAATTGAATAACACCTAAACATGTGTTTAATTTTCCCTAGTCTACATCGCTTTTCACAGGCTGATTTCCTGTTTGAATGATCCTCTTTACCCCAACATCAAAAACAATTAATTCTTTTTGAAAAAATAATTGCACTTCTCTGTTTCAGCTCTGCCCTGCTGCTGATTTCGATGGAAATTGGTGGTAATACATACTGTATCTCATTAATGTGTAGCTATGAAGTTAAACTATAATGCATAAAAATGCGTTCAATCTGCTTTCAGGTCAAAGACAATAAGTATACATATGCTCCCTTGAATCTTGACCACAAACAAAAAGCCAAGACGGTGAGGACCAGCTAGGATACTTACTCTCTGTTTGCGTGCATGGTTCCTCCTCTTGAAAAACAAAATCAACTTCTTCCTCATGACTTGGTTACTGGAAGAAAATAATAAACAGTTAAACATTGATATGACAGTGGTCACAATAGCACTATTGGCATTTAAAATACTTATATATTAACTATATTTTGGAAGACATATTAACTGTGTCAATAAAAGTGAAGTAGACTGAATGGCTCAGGATTGCCGGAAAATTGATCCTGGGTTCTACCCAGCGCTATAATTTTTTTCCACAAAAAAAGTGGAAAACTCCCACTACGGTATCAGTATTATTTTTTTTTTAAATGTAGTGCAATACGACTCCATAGTCAGCGCTCCCTCATCGTCGGTTGAGTTAAAACTGCACCTTTTAAGGGAGGACATTAAGCAGGACCGTGAAGGTTGTATAATGCAGTGTTCTCAGTCATCAAAATCCCACCATTGAAAACTTCTCATCTGGAGGTCAGCACCTCACAGGGCAGTAACGAAAGACTTTGACAGTACGGTTCAACTATTGTCAACTATAACGCATGAAACTCTCATTGATTATACGTACAAACAGCAACTTAGACACTGGATACAACTTTATTTTCTCAGGATGAGCACCAATAAAAATAATTAACAAGCCTAAACAAATTTTGGCTCAGCCAAAACAGCTCTTGTACTATTTAAAGCTTTTGATGGAATGTGAAAATACTCACGTCTTAATGTTATCATGGTACACCTTGGTGTCTGACGGCTGATTGTAGAGGGGCTACAGGGAAATAAAAAGGGACACATTAATACTGAGTTGAACTGAAGATCAAAAAATAAAAACTGAATGACCTACCAGCTCAACTTTTGGACCAAGACCTTCCAGGATTTTGTGAGCTTCTTCAGCCTTTTTCTGATCAAAAGAGAACGATTTTAACATTTCAAATCAACATAGCAATTAAATAGAATGCCATTTTTGAAGATTTAAGACATAAAATCTCATAACAGAGCTGTAGCAAGCTCTGTGAGACCGCTGTAGAAAAACCTGGCAACAAGGAGCCACAGAGGCGCCACATTACGACTTCCATGACGACAGCACCGTCTGATGACCAAACAGGAGCCATTTAACACCAGTTTGAGTGTATGCGCACTGCTTGAATCATGTCTCACGTTTTCTCTTTATATGGTCATGAAGGTTCAGTGAAATACACAAAATTCTTTGCTCGGTCCATATTTGCATGGACAAATTGGCTCAACACAGAAGGAAGTTTAATCCAAACAAAAGAAAACGGGGTGATGGAAGGCTGATTACTCTTCTAGAAGTTCACAGCAGCAGACTCACCCGGTTCTCATCATAGATTATTTGGACTATGCTGCGGTGCTTGTGTTCCACTGGGGGAGGCGTCACTGGCTTTTCTGGCTCAACTGGCTTCGCTGCCTCTTCCTCAAGTTGTTGCTGCAAAACATAATTAGAGATTGCCAATGGTCAATATTTGAAGTTAAAAGGGTTTTCAAAACACACACACACATCTAAACAGTGTCAAATAAAAAAAATACAAGGTTTGCAACATAAAGCATTCTGAATTAAACCTTCAGCCTCAGCAGCCACGATACTAAATTATTCTCTACCCACTATAATGAACATAGTGAGAGGTTTAAACCACTGAGCCATTCTGGATTCTGAAAGACCAGTAGGTTGAATATGTAACTGTTTGTTGTGATAATATTTACAAGTTAAAAGGTTATGTACATCTCCATGGATAAAATAAGGAGTTCTTAAAATACATGACGAAAATTAATCTCCTGAAAGGCAGGAATCCTTTCTCTTCAAGCAACTGTCTGCCCAGATGTTACTTCGAATGACGACGGGCCCACCGAGCTCAGCAAAAACAAATTAAACAACTTACAATTTATACATACTAGGGCTGCATGATAATCACTAAAAACATGTACAATAGCATCTCGACTTTTCAACTTTTAAGAATCACAGAAAAATCTCTTTTTTTCGCAGAGATTTGTCAGAGAACCACTGAGCTGTCAGCTCTCAGGAAGCCCCTCCCACCTCTGCTCACGCAGCAGCCGGTGAGGTAAGAGCGGGTGAAACATTTTGTGAATCAACGTCAGAAATAGAGAACTATTTTGCATCACCTATTTTTATACAGAAGGTGATCCGTACTGTCGACCGTGTCTTGCTGTTATTGCCACAACACAAAAAAAGACCAAAAGCGCAAAAGATGTGGTAACTTTTCAACTCGAAAACGACTTGCCCCCAGGCTGCAGTTATTTGGGTCACAAAGTATGTCAGACATCATCTGAAGTTTAATCAATTATACATCTCATAAATAACCAGACTAATCTACACTTATTCTGTTGCATAAACATGAGCACTTGGGAAAAAAACAAAACTATACCACTACTACTAATAATAATAATAATAAGAAGAAGAATAATAAGAATAACGTTTATTTGAAGTCCAGCGTTGCATAAAGGGAACTCAATCTGTCAGCACTCTCCGTAGTAAGTGAATAACATTTTTGTGAGTCGGGAGGATGAATACCCTTCAAGCAACAAAGTTGCAAAATTGCGACAGGAAACAGTGCTGCATTTAAGCAAGCGGCAAATATGGCGCCTGATGTAATTACGACTTAACACAAAAAGATGAGGTGAAGAGGTGTGTTTATGTGAAGGTTTAAAGTATTTATGTGAAGGTTTTAAAGCAGAGTTGAAAACCTCCCCCAGTTAAGGGTGCAGCACAGCTTCTGCATGTAGTGACATCGCATTTGCTCACGGTCCACAAGCAGCACATACTGGAGCCAATTCATGGCCAAAACACCATGACAGACGTAGCCGAAATGTTTAAAAATAAATAAATAAATAAAATAAAAGACACTCCAAGCCACAGGAGAGAATACAGCGCCAATAGAAGTCGATGCAGCAACAGCAGTGGCGTTAACAGTCCCAATAATGTCCCAATTATTAGTTTGTCAGAAAAAAATTCAGACCTGCTTTTTCTTAAGCTTAAAAATCTGTTGCTCCACTTTAGCAATCTCTCTGTCCACCCGGTCCATGCTCTGGATCAGTTCTTCTTTTGATAACTTAGAAGGTGAAGTGTCCTGATCCTCCATCAAATGGAGAGACGGCCCTCCTGGAGAAGTGCAGTCCACCTTCACTGTGTACGGTGCCTCCTGCAAAACAAAACACCAAGACAGTTAATAGTAAGACATTAGACAGATACAAACAACGGATTATTCCGATTAACAGAGCCTACCTTCTTTACCTCCACAGTAGCTCGGAGGCTGTCTTGTACTGAATGTGGTATGGGCATAATGATTCCTCCAGCTGTGGAAGGAGTCCGGGTGATGTGGGCCTCAGTAATAGCCTCGATCCGTGGACGTTTAGCTTCCAGTGCTTCGTGTTCTGCCAATGTTGTGACTGAGTGAAACTGCTGTTCGTAGCCATGGCGTCTCTCTGGTGGCCTAAGAGTGATGTTAGCACCAACTTAATTAACCACATTTTTTTTGTTTTTTTATAAAAGACTCCATAAAAATATTCATGTATTCTATGCCAATATGGGTTTTTGACAGTCTGTAAATTAGATCAAATCGCTACCTTTCTGCTCCTGGGTGAAATTCAGACAATAAGGATGGTCTTCTCCGGCCCTGTGGATCCTGCATGTGTGTCCTGTAGTCTGAGACCGCGAAATCCTATAAAAAAAGATGGTAAACAAGAAAGATTGTCAGATAGGATTTGCAATTGATCAAAATCTGATGTATGCTTCCCAATGATGGATAAAGGCAAATCTTCATGCTTCAACAACCCGCCACCCCCCACACAACGTGGACGTGTTGATTCCTTTTGAAAAGCGTAACCCCTCACTCTGCTCCTCCTCACACTCACATGGATGTTAGGGCTGGATATCATGGCCAGTTTCCAAAATATAATTGATTGTGATTTACAAGGTGTATCTGAATCTATTCATTTTGATGCAATTCTGAATGCATTCTTGAATAATGGAAATGGCTGTTTTGCTGCTCATTCGGCATCCAACATTTCAACAACCTTGAAATGTCAAACATTTACATAGCTACATGACGTCGTGTGGTTTGAGCACCTAAACAAGCCATGTGAAGACTTTGATTTCCAAAACAGAGTGCAGGCATAAATTGATGGCCCATGGAGAATTGGTTGGTAAGGTCAGTGATTCCCTTAATTTCATTTGTCTTGAGTTGTTTTAATCTCAAAATGCTGAATTCAGCAGCGTTTTACTTGCATTGGCTATGGTTTAGTAATGACGTGGTCCGCTGTACAACACTGGCATTGTTTTCAGTGTCAGGTCACAACAGCTGTTTGATGTTCTGAAAACCAATGATTATTTCGAGGTGAAAAAGTGTATAAGAACAATCACTTGTACTTGGCCAACAGCTGTGAACAAACCAAGCACTCCTTCTGTAATTCAACACTGAAATGAAACTCCAGAAAGAGGGCTAAAGTACACAAGGTTACCAGGGTAGGGTTTATAAATTATTTTTTTTAAATCTTATTTTTATTCTTTAATTTATTGAAGTGGTTGATAATGACACTATTCTATACTAGGCTTTTAGGCTTTTTTGCGTCTGCAAAACATGAAAGAATGGACGCCCTCCTGTGTTCACAGCAGGACGCACTAAACGTCTGATTCATTAGTCTGCATAATGCCCTACTAGAAGCGTCATCACTCTGGTTTCCACCTCCATGAGCAATCCTTTGGACCATTGTGAGCGATCACTACTGTAATTAGAAACGTTTAAAACTGTGATGGAAATTTAACAATTTGCATAATTCACATTGAGGTCTGGAAAATGCACAAAATTAAAAAAAGGTAGAAATAAATTCGTATGAATTGTCCTTGAATTGTATAGATTATTACATATTTGCTAAACGGAATAATAATGTAATATATTAAAAATATACACGTGCAGAATCTTCGAACACAATAAGTAAACTAACTCTTGCCAACGAAGTCACATTATACCATTGAACCAATCTTTCTCAAACGGATTGATAAGGCCCATGAATCCGTCTATTACAAGACTTAATTTTGTCTATTTGAGGCCACCATATTCTGTGATCACTGCTCATGAAACACTGAACCTGTATGGACACGGCTAAGATGAACGAGGAATAGGTTTCTTTCACAGACTACACTGTTATGACCTTAAGCATTAGTATTTCCGTATTGCATCTACAACCAGCCCATAACCTGTCTGGTCACCGCTGCACCGAGTTGTGGAAAATGCTGGCCGGAAACACACACACACAGTCGACCAGAGCAATGAGCGCTCAACTTTATTGGTCTGATGTGACGCGGCTTAATGTCCTGACAGCAAGAAGCCTTGTAATAATCCATATATCAGCCGCACAGTCATTTCAGCCACAGGGTTCAGGCCATGAGAGAAAAAGCAGTGGCTTATAGTCCGGTAATTACGGTATTTTATTTTCAATTCAGGATGGATTTTTTGGTGCGTGGAGAATGTATCAGCGAGCGCAGCTAAGAGGGAACAATGGCTACAGCCCAACCTTTGAAATTGAAACCTCACAATGACGACAATACCTGTTGGTGGCGTGTGTTGCTGAAGGAGTACTGGACAGAATGGGATGGGTATCGGCTCTGCTCGCTACTGAAGTTCCCCTGGCTGGGGGTGTAGCCTGAGCTACTGGACATCCTGGCTCAGTCCAATCTTCTTCACGGACCGGAGAGCTGAGCTGTTACACCATGTTTGGCTTCAGAAACCACCTGTGGGACAAAAGACGTGCAATTCATATTCATGCAAACATGGCTCATGAGTTTACCGCCATACTGCTACCAGTGTACTATGTATCACAATATATCACCAAATATGTTAAACTAGTAGGGCTGGGAAATCAAAGCTAAGTATACATCGACATCAGACATCGCTTTTCCTTGATATATAGGTTCTTCGAGAGATGAGAAACGTTAAATTCCTTGGTTAACTATTATATTTAAACAATTTCAATCTGTCAGTTAAAGTTTGCATCCTGCAACACATGCACGGGAAAATGCTGTGCAGGGAAGCACTTTAAATTTAAATACACCATTTAAAGCACCAGCACCTGACGAAGCACGGAGAACGTCACGGGCTCAACGCCTGCTGGTCTGAGCGGTACATTCGGAACGCTAAGCAAATCCAAGAAATAATGGTTCATTTCACCGAGTAAGCCTTTCTCAGGTGTCGTTCACACAGAGGTGGAAACGACTGAATCCGTTGGTGTTTTGGGGTCGGGTGCAGCATTGGTGACCCACTTGAATGGCAAACCTTTGAAAACGTCTGGAGTGGAAACTTTCATGAATACAGTGTTCTCTGTCTCAGAGTCCCGCTACAAGTAGACAGTAGGCATGGACATGGGTAAGTCTCTAGAGATTCACCAAACTGCAACGTAACATCGAATAAAGTGTTCTTCAGTTGAGCTTTTGACAAAATACTTGCTGCATACTGCAAGGTTTTTCTATTGTGCACCCGCAGCAGTAGGAGACTGGTCCTGGAGAACGGGAGCACAGTGGTGTGCAGGTGTTCAATAACTTATTTTTTATATGAATAACGTTTTCACTGACATGATCCTGCAGCTGTATTCATGATGAGAACAACAAGGAGGACAGATGGTGATTTCTGTTACATTAATGAATATTTCCAGACAATTCATTGATCATTTTTGACATTTGGATCTGTACTTGACAAATAAAAATCTCCTTGATCGTCAGTAATCTCTCACACTTTGTTCAACGTGTTGTGAGAGTGGTGTGGATAAACCAAGACGGTCTGTATTACACAGCGTGTTTCCGCTCTTTTCTTGTAAAATAAATAACATTTCATGTTTTCTTTTGGCTATGAAACGCCACATTCTGATCCCAAGAACTGCAAAACACGGAAAAATGGACGCCCTCCTGCATTCAGAACAGGACACCCTAAATATCCGATCATTACTGCCTGTATATCATCACACTGGTTTCCATGAAAAAGGTGTTTCCGCCCAAGTATTTTCACCGAATAAGACATAATTTCACAGATTCTCAACCCTTTTGCAGCTATAGCTCCATCTCGTGAGTCACTGCATCCGTGACATGGACGCACACTGTGATTGATGGGATGTCTAACACTGATGACAAGAGAAAACCGCAGATAAGTTCCAACAACAACAATAACTCTAACTTTAATTGGAGGACTATTTTGGCATATTTTTGGGCTCCCTCCGCTCCCCAGTGGGAGATGGGTGTCACACAGTATGTGTATGTGTATATATGAGCTAACAAATTATTCTTTCTCTTTCTAAATATGTTTATTATTAAGAAGTGAAATGCCATATATTTTGTTGCACACGATTAATTCTTCTTTAATCATCAGAAAAATATTTTTATTTTATATATATATATTTTTTTTTTTATCTGAGAAATCAATATTCCAGTGATTTAAGATGAGGTTCATTCGGAAATAAAGATGTTATTCAATGCATGTCATATCATTCTGATATGTTCACCAGGCTAACATGATTGTATCAGAAGGAGAAAGAAGGTGACAACGAGGGCTGAATGATATATTATCGTATCAATATTGCGATATGCAAAATGCAAAACATTCATGATAGCTTCATTCGAAGTTGCGCTCTTGACATGACTTGACCACTCCGACACTGTGTGTGTGGGAGGACAACCGGAACGCTGCACCGGAGATCTGACACATGCGCAAACAAACTATATAGTAGTTAGACGGTTGTCCCCTTCCAGAATTACTGAAGAACACCTTTAAAAACTGATTATATTCATGAGGGTCTCTCATATGATGCTACTTTGCGGTCAGGTTAGATAATCCGGAATCAGAAAGAGCTTGATTACCGCGACTGTGCACATGGGTCAAGGACTGAAAGGCAGGCCAGACAGCGGACGGTGCGGCAGCAGTTCTGAGGGAAAATCTAAACTTACACGAAATTAATTAAATCGGCAGTCAATGCTTTTGTTTGTCGACGTCATCACCATGTGTCAACTGATCTTGGCAGTCCTATATCGTCTCAATATCAAGATATCTTGCAAGATATTTTGGAATTTTGTCCATATTGTTTAGCCCTAGTGGCAACTTATAACAAAAAGATCCAAGGTGGTACACCAAAACCAGAGTCCCTTTAAATCTTTCTGAAAACGCTGTATGTGTATCGAAATGTTAGTGAATTGCATTGATAAATGAATATTGTGATACATATTGTATCAAGAGCTGAATGTTGTCCATCATATAGTGAGACTATTTATCACTACAGCCCTTTAGTGGACACTATTGAAGAAATATTAGAAATGTACATTACATGACAACACTATTAATTCAATATGTTACATTCACGAAATTATTAGACAAACTTTCAATCCATTTTGTAGTGAGAAATAAATATGTCCACAATTCTCTCTCCTAAAATTGTTGTTTTTCATTGACATGACAGGTCTCCCGCTGCGCTGGCACTTGAGTGTAACAGTAGGCCTGCACGAGTCGGGGGAAAATATGAATAATGATTTTTTAGCTAAAAATTGATATCACGATTCTCTCCCACAATTGTTTTTCCTGATGAAATATGAAGTTTATTGCACACATAAACCATGATAAAACAAAGCTGCAGCACCAAACATAAGACATTTGAGGTGCTGATAAAGACTTGTGGTTGGGATGCTCAGGGTTTTTACTGCCAATTACCCATAGCCATCACATGGATTGACAATGAATTTCTAATCAAAATGATAAGACCTTCTGTGAGGATGACGTGAAAACATGAACCATGAAATCATTTTATTTCAGACACGTTTTAATACACCTCTTCAAGAAGGAAAAAAAAAAACAATGCGGAATGCAGCAACTATTCTGTCAAAAGGACCAGTGAAAAACCATTTAATTTGATGTGGGACATCACAGTTTGGTGAGTCTTTTGAGACTTTGCTATGTCTGTGAAATATATACACACTGGCCGCTTGTAGTGGGACTCAGAAACAGAAAGCACTGCATTTATGAAAGTTTCCACTCCGGGCATTTTCAAAAGTTTCAGATTCAGGTGGCTGATGAACGCTGCACCCGACTCCAAAACGGCGACGGATCCGGTCGTTTCGTCTCCGCATAAAGAACACCTGAGAAAGGCTGCTCATCTTGCTCGGTGAAATTAATAATTTTTTCTAATCATTCCGAATGTCACGCTGGGACCCACGGGTGTTGCATGAGCCTTGAAAACTCTCTGTGTGCTGGCGCTTTAAACGGCGTATTGAACATGCTCCCCTGCACAACATTTTCCTGTGCATGTGCTGCCGGATACAAACTTTAAATGATTCACGGCAGACATGCTGCTGGTGAGTGAGCAGCGAGTAGGGAGGAGCGGACGCATCACAACCAGTGGGGCTTCATCAGAGTTGTTGTGATCGGAAATGACAGGTAGTGATCGGCAGTGATCACGCTGAAATCGGCCGATCATGATCGGTGACTGATCGATCAGAGCATCCCTAATTTGTGGCGTTATCTTGCGATGTTGCGACGAATGAAAAACACGTCTTGCACTCAAGACTGACGCTGGTCATCCGGTTTGAATCCAAAGAGTGTCCGGTTTGTCATCCATATTCCTTCAGTTTCTATCTTGTCGCAGAGCTATACAATCACTACTGCGTTCCAGTCATGAGTGAAACACGTGACTACAAGGCGCTTCGTCATTGGCTGAAGGTGATGCCATGAGCATTGTGGGAACTCGGAAAGTAGTGGCTTGCAGTGCCACTTGGGAGCGTAAAACTCACAAAGAAAAGTATCATTTGTGATGCAAATCCAGTCGGTCTTTTAAATTAAATGCGAATCAAAATTAATTGGAAATTAAATCAGACAAGGGTGAATCAAAATCATGATTTTTTTAACGATTTATCTTGCAGGCCAAACGTGTAGGAAATGCGTCCAGACAGGTCCATAGTTAAAGTAAACAGTTAAGAGACATGAGATACAGCAGACTTGGTTAACTATTATATTTACACTTAAACAAATGCTTTTTTTTTGTCCATATTGCCTATTCCTACAGCCTACTAATGTTATTACTGCTAGTATGTTAAAAATATGATTTTGAAGTGAAAGTTCTCCAGATTCTCCCTGACAGTCACAGGTTCAGCTGTCAATTGCTGCAGAGCAGGATAGCACAGCGTGCCATTGTGAGATCCTCATGTTTGTGAATGCAAGTCTAATGCTGCAAGTGCGATTTGAGCTAGTGTTTATTGACTTTATTCTGAGAAGTAAAATTTGTGGGGACTGTTTTCGGCTGCAAATCATGCATAAGTTATCACCCATTCCTAGTGCAGGGAAGGTCTCCGATGGGAGTCTAGAGGCAGTGATGTGTCAGAGTTTGATGATGGGGATGACAAAAGTAGAGCGCATCGTACTTCACAGTCCTCCTTCAGGTCCTCATGAGGTCTACCTTAAAAGGCTCAACTAACAGTCAGGTAGTGCTAACATTGTGGGTCACACTTCACTAAATGTTCATTAAAAACGCCTGAAATCTCAGCAGATGGCTGTTAAAATGCTGAGAACCCTGACATTACCTTCACCTAGGTCCTGTCATGCTAAACAAAGACTGGAGAGTCAGCTCACTACACACAGAAGCGCAGGCATCTAAATAATCTTTCGGTCACTGACATCACATTGCTAGAAGACAGAGACATCACAGTATCGGCAACGCGACCATGAGATACTCCCTGAGTTTGATATTTGTACAAAACTTCAATTTTGTTTGTCCTTAACGGATGTGGTCTGATAATGGTGACCAGGAGTCGAGAAGGCTTTTGTATGGCTTGCGACGTGTTTAAACTGATCCAAAAATCTAACATAAAAAGCTCATAAGCCAAAAAACATTATGCCAGTGTTGGAAAATGGCATCTCAACAAGATAAATGCACAAAATGACAACACACTTATTTCAGTTATTTAAAATTTGGTCATTGATAAAAGTGTACACATCCTGCATTATTGATATTGATATAACCCAAATTTTAGATGTTAAAGTCATTTGAGACTATGTGCACTGTGATTATGTGTAATGTTTCTACAAATCCATCGTAAGAACAACATTGTGCTTTTTACTGAAAACTGAAAACAAACTTAGCAGTCTGAAAGAGGTGTCAGAACTTAATAAAGTTGGGAGCTCAGAGGACACTGGTTCTCTTTTGTTTGTTTGTTGTTTGTTTGTGTGGCATCACTAAGTGTTGAAAATCAGGGAAATTCAGAGGCATTGGTATTACGTACTGTCGGTCTCTAGTATTATAATGAAATACGCCATGTTTATGGCTTAGTTTTCTGTTCTATGCTTACCAGTATGACACAGTTTGCCCACTTGGTAAGCAATCATGTACGAAACATAAAGCACTTCCACGTTCAAGTTGAAACTAATTCTACATCCTTGACACATTGACCCCTCGTAAATTGTAAACAAACTCAAAAATGTTCCAATCTTCGTGTCGATCTGCTTTGTGTTATTGCTGTCCAATTACACCTCTCTGCAGGATTTGTAGCACGTCTTGGGGGATGGGTCCACTTCCACGACTCACGGCTATTCCGGAAATTATACCAGAAGGCTCACAATAATGAACTTGAACCGAAAATGCGCTTGCAAGGTTACAACGTTGTCCAAACTTGTGTAATTGCAGTGAATGTTGTTGTAGCTAGCGAGCTAACTTAGCCTGCATTTCACCTTCTGAACCACGTCGCCATCTTGCAAGGCAGATATATTTACAGCGTAGACCGAAGCATGTAACAACCATTAATTCTTACGTTTTGCTTTGCTCTATATGGGCGGATTGTACTTACCGCATAATCTGAAAACAGAGAGGAGCTGGAGGAGAGGATCCCTGGCCAAAAATATCAGCCGACTGTTTAGTAGAAATCCGCGGGTAACGGGCTGTGGAGGACTATGCACACTGATGGCTGCGCCGCATTTGTCGCCCCATATCATGGCAGGATAAAAAAAACTGAGAGAAATCCATTCAATAGCCCATCTGTTTTGTTGCTTCCAGTCCCACCATTTACTCTTAATTCTTATTTATTTTAACTTATGTTTGCTTTTAAGTGTGTAACAATAAGTATCTCTTGTTTTTTAGCAGCAAGGGTTTATACACCTGCAAGGATAATACAGTGCGCCGGTAAAAGCGTCCCCTCACACGGGGCAATATTTTTTTTTATGTATTCTATTTCTACATAAACAAAGATGACAATGTCTGATAGAATTACTTTAAAATTTCTTGTTTAAGGCACTATGGCATGTAACAGTGGTATTTAATCAACAATTCGTTTGAACGAAATCTAAAATATTTAAAAGACTAAGTTACTGAACATATATAGTCCCTTTCTAAACTAACCCATCATACGATTCGATATATTTAATTAAAACTGTGCTTTTATTTATATGCTGAATGTTTCAATTCGCTGTCACTAAAATGTTGCATTCTTTGAACGCGGAACCATTGTCTAAACTCCTATTCTGACACGGAGGGCTAAGAGAACCGGACAACAATAATGTGGGCTTGTTTGGTTGTTCTTTTAGTAGGTTACTTTGTTTTCATAAGATGGATTTACCGTCGACATCGACGGAGTTTTGGTGGCGCGTTACAACAACTTTTAACAGTCGGTGAATCTGAAGTTCGTGCCTTGATAATAACTGCACACCCTGATGATGAATGTATGTTCTTCGCTCCAACAATCATACGGCTGCGACAGTTTCACGACAGCGTCCATTTGCTGTGTTTATCTGAGGGTAGGCTTACTGTTATTATGAAACGTGAAATTGCCGTCATTGAATATGTATCGTTTTGATATGTCATGCTTAATATTGTAATGTCGTGTATTTCCTAAATAGCCAATATGCTAGTGCCAAGTCGAATATTTTTAGATTCAAAAAATGCTTTTTTATTATAATTGGTGTACAAAATATACTATAAGTATCATATAAACCAATGCCCTGTGTGAAAAAATTGCCCTGTGGTTTCACACTTGTGTTATGCCGTGAAATTTACATATCTGAAAATGAACATCTTACCAACAGTAATATAAGTTGGTGGCAGTTTGATGTTCAGGGTCTGCTTTCCTGCTTCAGGACCTGGAAGACTTGTGAGGTGACTGGCTTGCCATCTGTTAGTGAACTCAAGCTGAGGGAAACTTGTGTCCTGCAGCAATGAGCCAAACATGTCGACAAGACTTTGGAGGGGCCTGGTCAACGTCTTAACCTGAATCCCGTTGAGTTGCAGTGACATGTCCTGAAGAAGGACATGAGAGTTGCAGTGACATGTCCTTAAGAAGGGCATGTGAGTTGCAGAAGTGTCAGACAAAAAAGATTCAGTGGATCAGACAAAAATCAACAGTGGAAGTGGAAGCATTACAGCAATTCTGCAAACATGAGCGCCAATATCCTCAGCAGTACTTTAAAGGACTGTAAAGGAAAGTTAGCACTAGGTGTGGTTGTAATTGTAGATATCAGGGGTGGCACATCACCTTCTCACATAGGGCCAAGTAAACTTGTTTCTTTCCCCCCTAACGATGTGTAAATTTAGTGTGTACAGGTGCATTTGACTAATCTTTTTGCACTTTTAATGGTCAGAAAATGTGAAGTTGGACAAAAATGCAAATAGTTAGAAAATACACACATAATTCATACTTTACACAGATTTTTTTCCACATAGTACAAATATATGTTCAACTTAATCACTAACAGGCCACAAAATGGAATGTGATCTTTAAGGGAAAAGACATCTCATTGTAGTCACAGAAGACTCCATCAAGATAAAACCAAGCTTGTGGTAAATAAAACAACAACCTGTTACTGTTTATTCTATTATATTATGGTTGTATGTGTTAGTTACAACAACATTTTCTGTTACTGTGTACGTTTCCTGTTGACTATAACTGTTAACCTAATACTGTTATATTAACTATAATTATACGTTTATTTATTTATAAGTTTACTTGAACTTAGGAATTATTATTTTGACTTGTGTTTAGGTCCATGTGCAGTTCTAATGATCTTATTCTATGTAACTAGTTTTTATTATGTCAATAATGCAGGGAACTTCTATGATCAGGGGGCCCAACGACGACAAGAACTTTACAAGAGCTGCGCTGTTTTGGGGATACCTGCCTCCAATGTCTCTATCTTGAACTACAAGTAAGCAGCAGATGTACACACAGTATGTGCAAGATAATCGTTGTTGGATTCTATTGATCACAGATCTAACAGGGTTAAAAATCAATTGTGTTTTCTGCTCACTTGAGATGCCACGCTTTTTTTTCTGTATAAACCCTACAAATGGCAATTTCATTTTTTTATTAGCTTGTTATTAGCTTGTTGTCATTAGCTTGTTTTGGATTCCTATTTACATATTTACATTTATATTACATTACAATATTACATTTTCTGATTCATCTATTTTGGTTTATGGTGATGTGTTTCAAATTAACTGAAGGCTGGCATTACTAAAATATATGTGCTTATTGTTTGATGTGAATTGATTAAGATAAATAAGTTAAGATATATATAAGATAAATAAGTTAAGATATATATATATATATATATATATATATATATATATATATATATATATATATATATATATATATATATATATATAGATCGATAGATCTAGATAAATAATGTAAAGAATTGTGCTATTTATGTATATACATAGATGTATTTATTTGTAAATTTTAACTTTTATTTATTTATGCATTTAGTTGTTTCAACATTTATTCATTCATGTATTTTTATATTTTGATTTTAATTTAGTTCTGTTTTTGGAATTTTCTTTGACATTTCACTTTTAGCAGTATGGAAACCAAAAATCATTCCAATTATGCAAAAAAAACCCTTTCGAGAAAAAACAGCGACAATAAAGCTTATAAAATTACATGTAAAAAGCAGAACATTTTTCTACCAGGAATAATATTAAGTCATAAACTACTTATTTTTCACCTATTTTTGGTACTGATTGATTAGATGGCTCATATTTTTAATAAATCCAGTTTTATAGGGTTATTGTTTGAAAGTAACCAATATGCAGTGGATTGAAAATAAAAAGGATAAAACATCTCCTTTTTAGATAGACTATTTTGCATTTTCTAAGAGCTAAAATGTGTAATGTTTTTATAAACCCAATCTGCCGCATTATTTCCACAATACAATAAGTTAGTTATGTACAACATATCACATTTTTGTCATTGCATTGCATTGCATTGTAGTTTTGCTGAAGTACGTCGTGTTGTTCAAGTGTTTAAAAAGTCATTGGAACTCACAACCCAAGCTTCCTGCCATATGCAGGATATTGTTCGTGAAACACTCATTTAATGTGGGTGCAGCTGTTACTGGAAGGCTGACATGAAAGGTGCAATAAAAAATAAAATGTTGGGAATGTTTTCCCTGTGTGGCTTCACTCTGCAGATCATCTGGCCTGAGCATGGAACTCAGCCTGACAAAATTTGATGTGATTTTGCTGCATTTCAGTGGTATTTAAGCATGCATACACATAGTGAGACACACAAATGCCTGGACACACGCAAGCTTTGTGGGCCAAAGTTCAACCTCTGTGTACAGTTGCCTGTAAGCAATTAGCAGTCTACATGCGCAGCTATGAAAGGGAGGTGGTGGTTATTTTGGGGCACTTTTTTCAGTTGCCATGGCAAGGCTGACATTTGGCCATCAGCTTTGTTTGAGAAAGGCCTGAGATCTTTCTTTCTTTTTGACTGACCAAATCTCATTCAAAGGCAAAATGTGAGGGAAAAAATAAATCAAATGCATCTGTGTGGAACAAACGCCACATGGAACGTTAATGTATAATAACGTGAATAAATGTTGCAAACATGACTCGACTGCGTGAACACAAAATATGTGATTCTTCGATAAAACACATGACTGCAATTGCTAAACATACTCTTTTCTGCCCTCCAGAGAACTCCCAGACGACCCCCGAGTGGAATGGAACATATCCCTGGTTTCCTCTCTAATTGTGCAATACATCAGAAAACACTCCATAAACATGGTATGCTGCACTCGCTGCTGTGCTGGCTGGAACTCGTAATATTCTTCAGCTGTGGCGTACAAGCCTGTTGAGTGTGCAAAGGAAAAAGGTGTTTTGATACAGACTTGGATCAGCATAAAAGCAGTTCAGCATTATGAAAGGCAGTCAAATGGAGGAAATTCTCCGAATCAGAGCAAAACTTCAGATGTACGAAGGAAATAAGTATTTTTATTTGCGGAGGTGAAGCAAAGTTGCATAGAAATTTTCTGGAAGTAAAAAAACGATCCCTGGAGAATCCAACCGTCTGATCTAGCCAGTCTGTCTGAAATGGCTATGGAACGGAACATTTGAAACCATGGCCATGGCTGAGCATGTCTCTTGTTTTCTATGCCCCATTTTTAAAAACCACTTCCTGTCAGGCATACATAGACATAAAGGCTTTTTAACCCGTCTTGCTACAGAAATCTTTTACTTGTACTCTCTCCGACTGTTTCTCAACCATTTTCAATTTAATAAATTCTGGCTTTTAGCAAGATTTTCTCTTGTTCCAGGTGCTGACCTTTGACGAAAAGGGAGTGAGTGGACATGCCAATCACTCAGCCATTTATCGTGCTGTCAGGTAACTGATAAATTGAGTTGAAGACATATTGCTACAAAAGATGAGCAATACATTCTTCACATGCCAACGCAAAGTTTTCAGTATTTGTTGTGCTGAACAGCAGAGAGGTCATGACAGAGAGTCTAAAAGAGCCACCATAAAATCTGGCGCCACATTTGTGAGCTGGAAGGACAGAGAGGCAACATGCTGATGGCGCTGTGTTTTCAGTTCGAGACGGTAAAGAGTGTGCTTCTCTGTCAAATTCCAGCACCAATGCTATTATTATTGTTATTGTAATCTTGTCTCACTTTCTGACAAGCTCATCTCCTCGCAAAAAGTTATGCTATCAACTTGTTTACCACAGGTAGCTAAGCACAGATAAACCTACTTGAGAATTATTTTAAATAATGTGCTAAGTTGTGTTTTAGATTATATTTCATTTATATTTTCCAAAAAAATTGGAGAAAACACACAGATCAAAACTCAGTTACTCATGATGTCTATTAAGAAGTATAGCTGTTCTCACACAATGTCACTGCAACTGTTGCATGCAAACTAATTTGAAGTATGCATATGATTGTTATAAACCCACCAGCATGTGTGTTTATACGTGACTCACTCCAATGTTGAAACTCTCTCTGACTCTGTCATGTCATTATCAATAATGAGTAATGTTATGAATCTGTGTTTTAGATGATTCTGACAGCAGGTTCATTAAATAGTGACAGGGAGCCTTTTAAAAGGACAACTTCATCAATTAAATTGGCATTGAAAGATACGTAACAAAAACATTTTGTTTGTTTTCCTGGATTCAATGAGCTTGGGTGTGTAGATTTTTATATCTGAAAAAAAAATTGCTTCCCAGTTTAGAATTGGTCTCGTGACCTATTGACCAATTGAGCATTGGGAGCATTGGCAGTTTGCGTCGATGTTATTGTGATCTTTATTTTTATTTGTATGTCGATGTTTTGTCTGAGGTTGACGTGAGCTCTGAATTCATTGATAAAATGTCTCTTTGTCTTCCGCAGGCATCTAGCGTCGAGTGGACCGGTACCCAACGGTAATTGTGTTTCTTTAACCTATTTAGATGTCATCAAATAAAATGTATAGGATAAAGAAGCATTTGGCTGCACGTGGGTTTGTCTGGTTGTTGGGTCAGCGCCCATATTAACGGCTTCAGTCGAGTAGCCTGTGAAGCTCAAAAGCTTGTTTTACAAATAAACAGCGCCCCCTCTTGTTAAATATATGAATACATCTGTCAACCCTTCATCATTAGCTATTCGGCTATTCTTCAGCTATTCTTCATGTTTCCTGAAAGCCAAGTTCAAGCTTTTCATTTGGTTTCACTTGTCTAATCATGACAGCTGCGTGGCAGTGAGTTTTAGTGGTTATTTCACAATGAGATCATTGTTATGCCTCGCCACTCCCTCCATAAAATTAAATACAGTAAATAAAGTACAGCTGGCACATTAACTGCGATTAAAGCATGTATGAAATGTTCATGGCACATCCAGATTATGGGAAATAAAATATTGGTTAATGACATGATATAATAAATATGTGGATAAAGTAGTATCAGTTATATTGAAATAATCATATTGGAGTTTTAGCGCTTAATAGTGCAGCCAGGTGTGTCCAAACTGTGCCAGACAAGACCGTAGTGGGTGCAGGTTTCTGTTCCAAACAATCTAGCTCACATATCGTCAGACACCTGTGAAGTTGTGTGTGCTTGGGGGTTTATAACAAAACCTGCCCGACCCTGGTCTTTTGAGAATTGTTTTGGACACCTCTGGTTTAAGCTATAGCCATAATAACATGCATGAAACGCCATAATAGGAACCCATATTAGATCTACTTAATTTGTGATGTCAGCTTTCTTATGTCCATGTTCAAATTGCTGAGTGTTGGTAACTACAACAGTGTTCACCCCACTTTCCCCACTTTGCACATGCACTGTACAATGAGGAGAGGGTCTTAGAAAGGTTGGCTCAATACTGCTACAATACAAATACTCACAATAATTACATTGCGATTTAATAAGACTGTAATTCTGTCTTTAGTTATATAATAACAATAGTTTGAGTTACATATCTGTTAAAAAAGCTTCATTTAAGTGGTAATAAAATTCAAATTCAAATGAGACAAGTAAAAAAAAAAAAAAAAAAAAAACTCCATTCAACTCATTCTAGGACATTCAAGTAATTGACCTGGATGAATAACCCAGAAGTGGGTCAGAAAAAGATGACCTTATTACAGTAAGTACTGTGGCATAAATGTGGCTAAATGCAGTAAGCTGTAGTCGTGAGTGCATTGTCAGCTGATCATTCGTCACTGTGAACCTACAATTTTAGAATGAAACCATCTTGGTAGCTATTGTTAATGTTTTAGTTGATAGCCACTTTATGAATAAACTAGGGGTGGGATTCAATTAAAAAATGAATCTAGTTAATTGGAGAATTTAAGACATTTAAACAACAACATATGGTTTATTTTGCATCAGTTTGACAACGGCACAATAAATCACGATGGTGACTAAATTCAAGTTTTCATATCACCTTATTTAAAGTAAGGCTCTTTTAATGTCTTGAAAATATTTGTATAAGAATTTCAAATTTCTAATATTAAATGGAATTAATTTTTTTTTGTAATTAATTAATCACAATTAACTCATTAAAGTCCCACCACTACTATGAACACAATTCATACAGTGCAATCCTATCTGATGATGGGCGAAGACACCATAGCATGCAATGCTTATGAATTAATGCCTCTTATTAAGTATATGTAGAATGATATTTAATTTCATATGACTGTTGTTTATTGTGTAGTTCTTTGACTCTGACAATTTCAATAATATAATTGTGTGTATCCTTATGAAGGCCATTTCAGTGCCTTATTATGCTGTTGCTGTTGATGCTGTCTTGGTACATTTTAAGGACCTCACTTCATGTGATCCTCCTGAATAACGCATCATATTCTTACACTTCTGCAGCCACATTATGCCTCTGTGTCCTCTCCCAGACTGCTGCCTGCTGGCTTTGACCAGTGTTGGCCTCCTCAGAAAATACATCTCTTTGCTGGAGCTTCCTGCCAGCTGGCTTCTGCCCTCCTCCCTCTGCTGTATCATTGGCTCCAGCGGCTACAGACAAGCCAGAGTAAGACCTGCCACACATAGCTATATTGTTATGGTCACATCCTACAGCCAACAGCCAAAAGAAATCCAGCGACCAGTGAAGTCTAAAAAATATTTACGTGTCTTCAACGTGAATCCTAGTTGGTTTCCCCCTCAGATATTGTCAATTCAACTTGTTTTTTTTTTTTCTTTTGACCCAAATTCTGCTCTTTCGACTTTGACTTTTATAATAATCTCCTTTTACTCAAATGTCAACAATGTCTTACATTGAGACTTACAGTGCATCAAAACCTCTGTCAGCTAAGGCTTCACTGGAACATATAATGTCCCTCATGAAGTTTATTGTACGCATTTGGTTACACCAAACTAGATATAGCGTTTAGTCATGTGTCCCTAATACATTCTTGCAGTCTGTTTTCTGTTTGCACTACTTTATCTATTTTCAACCACCACTGTTTTCATTAATGTTATATTGTGTTTCTTTGTCAGGCGGCCATGTTATGTCATCGAACTCAACTCCTGTGGTTTCGTTACGTATACATCGCGTTGTCACGATACATGTTCATCAACACATTCCACAGAATCTCTCAAGGACCAAAGAACCTGAAGATGAATTAGGGTTTTTTTTTGCATCGGCACGTTGTCATTTTTTTATGGTTTAGTGAGATATAGAAGTGAGTACAGTGTATAAGCTGCATTTCCTAGTCATTGTTACAGCTTTTACTTCCACCAAAGAAATGCAATGTTTTCAATCATGAACATTTTATCAATTAATTTTTATACATTGTTTCTAATGCAATGTTTTTTTTCTTAAGATGATGGCTTAGACATGCCTCGGATACATTTGTGGGCAGCCATGCTTTCTTCCCACTTCTCTCCACCAAATGTCTCGACAGTAATGCTTCGCACAGTTCCTGGATCCAGGCAGTGTGGGGCAACACCTAGAGGAGGAGGAAACTATAAGCAGGATGTGGACAACATGTATCAACACGTCAGTAGATGAACCTGTGCTGCTGGTGTGAAAAAGTAGAATAAAGTTTTTAAATATATCCATCATTCTTTCTGCATAATTGTGTACTTTCACTTTAGCATAAAAAAATAGCATGCAGGTTTGACACACACAACTCGATAGTTAAACATGGCACATGGCAATGGATAGTGTAGTGTCAACAACCATACCATAGCCATCAGGGTTGGAACGCGGTGTGTAGAAACTTTGAACCCCACAGATTTTACAGAATGTATGTTTGGCAGCGTGCGTGTTGAACGTATATGTTGTCAGGTGATCGAAACCCTGAAAAGAAAGACATCAAATACACATGTTTTTAATTGTACATTTCTGACACCTGTGTAGTTAATACTGTAGTTAATACTCTACCTGAAGTAGAGTGAAGTTCTTCTGTGGAACGATGAAATGATGGTTCTGTTTCTTTGTGCAAATACTGCAACTACAGAAATATGAGAGTTTGTATTACAGCAGGGCAATCATTATCATACATGATATGAAGGATTGCTATCCAATACAGAAATTCATGTTGTGAGAAATTGCTTTAACTCAAAAACTACGATCACATTTGGTACCTCAACATACGAGGTGTGTAATTGTGACAAAGATGGTACTTTGATCTCTATCAATCAGTTACCTGCAAGCTCTTTCACAATAAGAATTGGGCCGTGTCAGCAGCAACATGATACGCAGCGAACATTACAACAGAAAAATTTGATAAGATTACATTTGATGGCCTTTATTAGTCCCACAGTGGGGAAATTCAACACCCGCTCACAGGATGATCAATGGGTCATTGCAAATTTGAAGAGGAAGAAGCTACAGGAAGGCAAAAACGTATATTAAGGCTACGTGTGGTTTCTTATGGCCAAGAATACTGTGTAATGATCTATAGCAATGTGTCACACTCGCAACGAAGAACCCAGTCAAATGCGCAACTTCCAGTTGTTTTTAAACCTGATGTTCCTCTTACTTAACCTCACACAATCACGACAGAATGATGGAGGGTTCCTTGTCGGGCCTGTGACATGAGACACTGTCTGCACAGCAGAGCTGATGGCTAACGTGGCGTCTCACTTCAAAACAAAGTTTGCTTCGCTGTTTAAAAACCAAAAACTAAACAAAGAACCAAATAAATGTGCTTCAAAATGTGAAGAGAGAAAGAATGATTGTTGCCGGGAAGCAAGTTGAGGCAAAGAATGTGAAAGATTTGTCTGGAGACTCTCCAAGCTAGAATAAAATCATCCAAAAGGCAAGTTATACAATCGAAACAGTAAGTAAAAGTAAGTAAATAAATCATCCCTTTCTGGAGACATTTTAAACAGATAGCTAGCACAATTGTGCGTTGGCCGAGGTTCCTGTGGTGGTGTGTCTCTGACTTTTCCAATAAACAAAGTGTGCCCTGGCTAAAAAAAGGTTGAAAAACACTTCATAGACCAGTTTAACTGGTACCTCTCAGCTCTGACTAGGGAGTGTCTTGTAATGTCTGAGCCACAGCTAACTGAAGGGAACATTTCAAAATCCTTATTGACAAGTCCAATTTTGTGAGGCAGGTCAAACATCATAATTTATAAAGTGTTTAAGAGTGATTCTTACTAAAAGTGTGTAAGAATCACTTGATTCTTGTTCATACTTGCAGTGGAAGACATGAAGATCAGCAGATGCAAACACTTCAAACCTCACTGCCCCACAGTGGCAGCCACCAGTGTGTTTCACAAGGTCCATTCTGGAATGAAAACACAAGACAATATCTTACACGACTCATTAACAGTATTCAAATGCTGACCTGAGTTACCTCTTTGAAGAAGCCTCGAGAAACTGGTGTGACGTGTTTATTGTGAAATCTTTTCACATGGAAACTAAACCGCACCCAAAAAACTCACCATGCCAAAGATTTACATAACTACACCAGATAACGCTGCATTTGCTCTATTCATAGCTATTGACCTGATCACTCAGGAGCCACATGTAAATGTCTGTTAACCATAAAAAAGATCCCAAAATCAGGTAAACAACTCCTTTTGGTGTTAAAATACAGTGGGAAAGCGAGGAGCTCCTTCCTGCTTGTATTGTTTTCCACACGTGTCTGAGACGCTGACTGATTCCGCCAGAATGGCAGGGCAAAGGGCAGATGACTTGCACAAACACATTCCTTTGAGGCTGAACCAGTTCAGGAAACAAGCAGATCTGGACTGGAAAAGTGACGTGGCAGAACACAAGTTTGGTGTCAAATGACTGGGCTGTAGGGGGAGGTGTGACCCAAATACATGTATTAGACTCTTCCAAGACTGAGTCACATTAGAGGCTCCAAGTCGCATCACTGCATGATTTGGACCCACTGTAGAACATTAGTTTTAGCAGCAAGTCAGAATTGTGGAAGTTTAAAGTAATGAGCTGAATGAGTACAATAGACTGTCCCACACTGCTTTAGTCCCAGTTTTGTTAGAGGCATTTAGATATACCACAGCAGCCATTTCCTTGTAGTCCATTCATGTTTTAAATGACTTTAGTTTCCTTTTTGGTAGTTAATAGTTGGTTTTGGTTTTGCTATGTGATATTTCTGTTGTAGAAAATCACCATGTACTAATAATGCTACTTGGCAAGATGTTTTCTTTCTCTCAAAAGCCTTTGTGTTAGTTTTTGTCAAAATTTGGCTCAAAACTGGCCTCATGAACTTGGTCATTGCCAATTCAAAACAAGAAGAAGAGGAAAATGTATGTGGTGATGTTGTGTATGAAAGGATTATGGCTGAGCTCCAGCTCCAGGCTGTTACCAATAATATTGACAACCGATATTAGAAAAAATTGAAAGAAATATAGATTATGGGGAAGACACATAGTAACATTGACGAACATTTATATAATGGCGAGAATAACCACATTTGTAAATTGAAATATCAAAAAGTTGAAATCTCGCTGGTCTCAATGTGTAACATGGACCCCTTTTCAGCAATCAAAAATGTTTATTGAAATATATATGTATATGATTCGTGTGTGGGTATGCGTTTGTTCAACCCATGTACGATGTGTGTCTTACGTGTGTGTTATATCATTGAAAGATTGACCCATAAAGGGGAATTATGGAACACATTATATAGAGTGTTCGTCATATCGCATCGCCCAAGTAATTTGAAGGTCATCGGATTAGCAAACAAACTTTGGAACTTGTAAACGTTGGGACTATTTCCTCTTTGTATAACAGTGAAAACAGGTCAGCTAGCTAAGCTAATTTAGCTGACGTTACTTACTGTACACAAACACAGCAGCCAATCGTATATCAAACAAACAAGCTCACCGACCAATCGTATCGCGAAGGAGGTTCTCGTTGCCACGGCTGTTCCAGAATGTTCTGAGGAAGCGCCGCATCCCGGCGAAATATTATTCCGCGGGAATTTCATCATGACGAATAAAGCAATATTTATACATCTTAGATCTTAGCAGCCTTCAATAACATATAACTTGGTATTTGAGCAAAGAAAGGTAATCCAAAACGAACCCTTGGCGAATAAAGTATGGTGTACCGGTAGGGACTACTTTTGAGCGCGGATGAGGATTGTCGATTATGACGTATGCAGACGCTTCTATATAGCTCTGCGTTTGTTGAGCGAGAGCAGTTCAGTTCGCCATTCGAAGACAAGTTCTCTCAAGTTGCTGTCTGCGTCGCTGAGGAATCCCTTTTGTAAGTTTCTTTTGTTCTAAGTTGCCATGGGATGTGAGGCTTATTCTTAGTTCATGTAACCTAGTTTCTACGACTGATTTTCCGTAAGAAAACCCGTTAATGGTTTTGCGAAGGACGTTATATTTAACAAATTCGATGTTTCTTTAAATACTATTTTCTGGAATAATATTATAATTCGTTCGCTTTAGCTTGTTTTTCATGTCGGATCGGGTGAGGTTTTTCAAGCTGTTAAGCGTAATGGCGAATGAAGGATGACTCGGCATTTCCGGAATCCTCCATTAGCCGCGACTGAACAAAGGGTAGGCTGTAATGGTCTCAAAATGGCGCTCATATGATAAGTGCTTTATTTACGTTTAACGTTTACTACTTGCTTTAAAGGGGTCAACATGTTTTTTTTTTGTAATTCACTGTTTGGCGGTTGAGACGGTTTGTTTGAGATTTTTTTTCCTCTCTTCCCTCCGTCAGGCTACATCATGCAGATCTTCGTGAAGACCCTCACTGGCAAGACCATCACCCTGGAGGTGGAGCCCAGTGACACCATTGAAAATGTCAAAGCCAAGATCCAGGACAAAGAAGGCATTCCCCCAGACCAGCAGAGGCTGATCTTCGCTGGCAAGCAGCTGGAAGATGGCCGCACCCTGTCCGACTACAACATCCAGAAAGAGTCCACCCTCCATCTTGTCCTGCGTCTGAGGGGAGGCATGCAGATCTTCGTGAAGACCCTCACTGGCAAGACCATCACCCTGGAGGTGGAGCCCAGTGACACCATTGAAAACGTTAAAGCCAAGATCCAGGACAAAGAAGGCATTCCCCCAGACCAGCAGAGGCTGATCTTCGCTGGCAAGCAGCTGGAAGATGGCCGCACCCTGTCCGACTACAACATCCAGAAAGAGTCCACCCTCCATCTTGTCCTGCGCCTGAGAGGTGGTATGCAGATCTTCGTGAAGACCCTCACTGGCAAGACCATCACCCTGGAGGTGGAGCCCAGTGACACCATTGAAAATGTCAAAGCCAAGATCCAGGACAAAGAAGGCATTCCCCCAGACCAGCAGAGGCTGATCTTCGCTGGCAAGCAGCTGGAAGATGGCCGCACCCTGTCCGACTACAACATCCAGAAAGAGTCCACCCTCCATCTTGTCCTGCGTCTGAGGGGAGGCATGCAGATCTTCGTGAAGACCCTTACTGGCAAGACCATCACCCTGGAGGTGGAGCCCAGTGACACCATTGAAAATGTCAAAGCCAAGATCCAGGACAAAGAAGGCATTCCCCCAGACCAGCAGAGGCTGATCTTCGCTGGCAAGCAGCTGGAAGATGGCCGCACCCTGTCCGACTACAACATCCAGAAAGAGTCCACCCTCCATCTTGTCCTGCGTCTGAGGGGAGGCATGCAGATCTTCGTGAAGACCCTCACTGGCAAGACCATCACTCTGGAGGTGGAGCCGAGTGACACCATTGAAAATGTCAAGGCCAAGATCCAGGACAAAGAAGGCATTCCCCCAGACCAGCAGAGGCTGATCTTCGCTGGCAAGCAGCTGGAAGATGGCCGCACCCTGTCCGACTACAACATCCAGAAAGAGTCCACCCTCCATCTTGTCCTGCGTCTGAGGGGAGGCATGCAGATCTTCGTGAAGACCCTCACTGGCAAGACCATCACCCTGGAGGTGGAGCCCAGTGACACCATTGAAAATGTCAAAGCCAAGATCCAGGACAAAGAAGGCATTCCCCCCGACCAGCAGAGGCTGATCTTCGCTGGCAAGCAGCTGGAAGACGGCCGCACCCTGTCTGACTACAACATCCAGAAAGAGTCCACCCTCCATCTTGTCCTGCGTCTGAGGGGTGGTATGCAGATCTTCGTGAAGACCCTCACTGGCAAGACCATCACCCTGGAGGTGGAGCCCAGTGACACTATTGAAAATGTCAAGGCCAAGATCCAGGACAAAGAAGGCATTCCCCCAGACCAGCAGAGGCTGATCTTTGCTGGTAAGCAGCTGGAAGATGGCCGCACCCTGTCCGACTACAACATCCAGAAAGAGTCCACCCTCCATCTTGTCCTGCGTCTGAGGGGAGGACAGTAAAATGAAAACCCTCCAGTCCTAATTATAATTACTCCAAATATTGTATTCTTAAAAGCATGTTCAATAAAGATTCAAATGCAGTCTTTTGTTATTTGTGAATGCATTAACACATGAAGCCAATCTGTGAAGTATTAAGACGGAGTTGGTTGAACAGCTCTCACATGAGACATTGCTAGTAACCTCACAAGCGTAGTTATTGGTCAGTCAAAAGTAGGTCAAGTGACATGTACAACTGCTACTGCATGTTAAACCACTTTCCTAACTTGATTCAGTGCACCCACTTCATGGGCTTTAATAGCTTCAGATTATAGTTCACATGCAAAATGCGTCAGGCTGTATATGAAGCTAACATTGGCCTGAAGAGAACTAATTTCAATATGCAGATGCTTATTTGGATTTAAGTTCTAGCACTTAAAGTGGACTGATTTGGTTTCACTCTGAAAATTCCCAAACGAATCCCTGGGCTAAAGTGTGCAATTGTGTTTATTATTGAAGACAAGTTATGAAGATATTGGTCTGTTAACTGACCAAAAAACATACAGCTTGACAATAAACTAACTCATGACATCCTTGAAGCTGTTGTCCTGCCAGTTATGTAGGTCAGATTGTGTATATTTGAAATGCATTTATTTTATTTGAATATCTACACCGAATACGTACGTGAAGTCAAATTGAATTTGTATCTGCATTAAAATGAATAAGAAGAGGGGAACTGTTTTCCAGGGCGGATGTATTTCAGCCCACGACGTGCAGTTCGTATAAATGACCTCATCACTCGGTGACGGGTCAAATCGCGGAAGACTGGTTAGCGTTGTTTGGTGGAAGCTTTTAGTGACGTTCTATCGTAAGTATTTACCTTCTTGTGTATATATATTGAACATATGTAGTTGCACGCAGAAAAACGCTACTAATGACTGTCTCTGTCGGTGAATACTGATTCCGGGCGTCGTTTTTTTATGCGTTTCAGTCCGCCATTTGATCCATACGTGCCGCATTTCTTCAACTGCTTGATACGTCACTCCACAGCTTTTATTGTACAGTCTGTTATGATGGTGCGTTGTTTTAGGGACTGTCTGGTGTTTGTTTTGTAAACAAAGAAACAATAAGGTCAGTTTTGGCCCATGTTTATGACCGAATAAATACGTTGACCAACAGTCAAACTGAAAGTAATGTAAAATGGCGGTGGTGCCTGAACGAGCCTCCCAATTGTCATTGTCATTTTTTTCTTCACAGCGACAGTGTTGTGATAGCACTTGTATCAATTAGAACGATTCAGTCTGATAAATGACTTTAAAATAAAAGGTGATTTTTCCATACACACTTCATTTGACTCCTTTGAGACATAGCATTTGCACAGTTCCAACAGTCATCTAACTTGAATTTGCTTTCAGTTTCAAAATGCAAATTTTCGTCAAGACCCTCACTGGCAAGACCATCACCTTGGAGGTGGAGCCCAGTGACACCATTGAAAATGTCAAAGCCAAGATCCAGGACAAGGAAGGCATTCCCCCCGACCAGCAGAGGCTGATCTTCGCTGGCAAGCAGCTGGAAGATGGCCGCACCCTGTCCGACTACAACATCCAGAAAGAGTCCACCCTCCATCTTGTCCTGCGTCTGAGGGGAGGCATGCAGATCTTCGTGAAGACCCTCACTGGCAAGACCATCACCCTGGAGGTGGAGCCCAGTGACACCATTGAAAATGTCAAGGCCAAGATCCAGGACAAAGAAGGCATTCCCCCAGACCAGCAGAGGCTGATCTTCGCTGGCAAGCAGCTGGAAGATGGCCGCACCCTGTCCGACTACAACATCCAGAAAGAGTCCACCCTCCATCTTGTCCTGCGTCTGAGGGGAGGCATGCAGATCTTCGTGAAGACCCTCACTGGCAAGACCATCACTCTGGAGGTGGAGCCGAGTGACACCATTGAAAATGTCAAGGCCAAGATCCAGGACAAAGAAGGCATTCCCCCTGACCAGCAGAGGCTGATCTTCGCTGGCAAGCAGCTGGAAGATGGCCGCACCCTGTCCGACTACAACATCCAGAAAGAGTCCACCCTCCATCTCGTCCTGCGTCTGAGGGGAGGACAGTGAATCAGAGTTCTTTATCTTCATTATTGCTTTATGTTTTCAAAAGTTGTGCTTCACATAACGTCAATTCAATGTAACTGGTTTATGTGACCAATTTTCAAGTGCTCAATAAAGGATTACTGGTTAGATATATTCTGTGTGAACTTCCCTAGAATAACTTATTGTCTATAAAATGCCGCATTCTTGATGGTCGGCAAAAAAAATTGAGCGACGCTTGTGAATTCTTGGTGTTTGAAGACCTCTAGTGGTATGATGCCGTTACTGACATAACTATCTGCCGCAGATTCTCGCTTAACTTTTTTAGACCAGTTTAGCCTTTTCTGTCCTATAATCTTAGTGGAGCTAAATATGAAAAACGTGACAGCGATTAAACATCGGTGAGCATTATTTTAAACGTGACACGTCTCCAGTGCAGAGCGTGTTACACAGGGAGACACCCGTCAACAGGATTTATCGCTCCTTCTAAACCCCCCTTTATTTAGTAATCCAACAAGTTTGTTGCAAATGGAGCCTGTTCAGTCATGGACGTGCCAACTTAGCTTTTTTTCACGGCTAAAAATAGGTTGCGGTGGAATTTCTAAACTTGAACTCGCGCACTTGAACATCGTTCGTCCGTTAGGCGGCTCAGTGTCCTTCGGAAAATAGGCGCTCAGCTCGAGATGAACGGGGCCGGGAAGAAGAAGCCCAGGCCAATGTCAAAGGTCCCGGCTGAACCGTAATTGCTTTCTCTCGTCTGGCATTAGGTTTGTGTTCGTACAACTATAGTGTTTTGCGCGTAATGTCGGTCTCGTACATGTACAGATTGCGTTGTAAAAGTTGGGTAAATAGCCCCTATTTACGCAATAACATTTCTTCATAAATTGCACATGGGTTGTCTTTATTTTGTTGCTGGTGTTTCAAACTATAGAAATGTGCTGATCGATTTGTTTTAGCTTGTGAATTACACATTATGTGAATCACATGATGAGGAAATAGCAAAGGTCATATCCGTTAAATCGGGACATTTGGAGAACCAGAACGGCAAAACAGCGGACCGCGTTTAAATATATTCCAGCAGGTATGTAGGATCTCCGTGAGCTTTTGATCTTGGTTGTTTAATATATATATACAACAGAGCAAAAGTAACATCAGTTGGTAGGAACGTATAAAACTAACTTGACATGTGCCTCGTGAGAAGTTCTGTTGAAGAATAAATTCTACTAGCTACGTCATCAAAGTCAGGTTATTTTTGACCTCCATCATAATTGTATGGCATGTAGACCAATAATGAAAATGATTTCAAATTTTAAATGTGACTATTTACAAAACGTTGGTGCATGTTCTTTTGTAGTTTTAAAATGATTCAAGTAGATCAAACAGGTGCTACTCCTTTAATAAACTAAGACAAACAGTGTATTCATACAGTTATAATCCCTTGATGTATGAGAAAAGCATTCAATATTTCCAATGGGTAACCATACCTCTCAGAGGTAGCCAAAAAATAAAATGAAAAATCAAAATTGACCTTGATGATTAGATAAAGGGGTATCATAAACTGTATTTAGGGCAGACATCACCCACCACTGCAATCTTTTAAATGAATAACATTATAGATGAGGCTTAGTTGATGTGTCATGGTGTTTGTCAGGTTTCTACAGTCCTGGCACTATTGTGTTCTGCTGCTCTCTATTATTATATTTTTCTTATTATTCTGTGTCCCTTTTTCCTTTCTCATGTGAAAGTGTCACTTGTGCAGCACCATTCTGTCAATGCCTGTCTTCTATTAGTCCCGCCCCTGCTGTCACTGCAGCCCCTCACATGTCAAGTGGACCAGCTGTGGGAGAAAGCAAGGAGCTTCCGTCCCACTCCGGTTCACCCTGCAGAGACAACATGGCCAGCACTGGTTTCTTTCTCTCTCTTCTGAACTACAAGACAGAGAAGTATGTCATTGCTGAAAACAGAAAAATTGGAATACTCTTCAGACTCTATCAACTGGCTGTCCTGGGATACATAATCGGGTGAGACACATAAATCATCGACAATGTGAAGTTAAAAATAGTCCTCACTTTTGTGCTTGTACAAGTATGTGTTACAATAGTTTGTGGAAATAGTTAACAGCTGGACTATCAATCCAATGGTGTGAAGTGTAGAAGTGTCTTATACAGAAGTGTATAAGAAACAGAGTTGAGAAGAAATGTAAAAAAAAAAACAGAGCAGGTCAGTTTACACAATATTCAACTCAAAATAAAAACGTGTGACAATGAATAGTCATTAAAAATGTGCACTAGTACACCTGTCAGTTACAAAACCATTTCAGCTATGACAGTACTTTGACAGACTTTATTGTTGTCAGACCACTCTCTTTGTACAAGTGGTTTGTGGGAGTTCCCTGCCCTTGACTGCAGCGTTAAGAACTGGCTTCTATTGCTTATAGCTTTCAAAAAGCTCATTTAAAGTTTGACTCCAGGTCCTGCTGCATGGAGCTTCGCCTAGCTACTATCGGCAGGACACACACAGTTACCGACTATTTACAGTCAACAATTACCCTCTGTGAGAGGAAACCAAAGCACCCAGAGGAAAGGAGAAAACACATTTATTAAAAAAAATAATAGCTCCTTCTGAAGTCATACATTCTAACATTTACAAAACCTGTTGGTTTGTGGTTTAAAACAATGTTTGTGTACTATATAATATCAAACACTGGGAGTGTTTTATTAATGCAGGTGAATCCATTACTTTAAGCACACAAACTTTACTAATTTTGTAGTTTAACATTTTAAATTCTTTAAAAAAAATTAAAAAACAGGGAGCAGAGTTCCTACAAAGCATTGCCATTTGAATCTGTTCTTCTGTGCATTCATTTGTGAGAATTAGATAAGAATTTAAGTAAGTTTCTGATCATCCACACCAAAGAACCATATTGGAGCTCTTGGAAGACTTATTTTCTTCAATGCAAGGTACATCATTGTTGAGCAGTGTGTCGAATTGTGCAGAGGTAAGTTGATCTTAGCTATGTTTGCAGCCCATGGTTTCCTTGCGTCATGATTCATCTACTGCAGACTCCATTTGTCGAGTATTTCTAATCCGATGGATGATGATGATTTCATGCAGGTGGGTGTTTGTGGTGAAGAAAGGCTACCAGGAGAGAGAAGAGACCATCCAGTCATCAGTCATCACCAAACTAAAAGGAGTGACGCTGACCAACTCATCAGGGACAGGTCTTCACCTCTGGGGTCCGGAGGACTACGTCATTCCCCCAAATGTATATATGCTAATATAGAGGTGATTGGTTGTGCGGGATGATATCAAGTGTTCGACCTGCTATGCTGATGTTGTCAATAGAGATGTGTCTTAATGTAGAGGCTTCCCTTCCGATGTAACTGGTTTATCATTGTGTTTCTGTGTCTGAATCATCCTTGTCTCACTGTGTTTTGCAGGGCGAGCAAGTGTTCTTCATCGTGACAAATTTTATAGAGACTCCGAATCAAACTCTGGGCTTCTGTCCTGAGGTGGGTATGCACAAGTTCAGCTATTGTAGTTGTACATAACCGTTATGAACTTAGTACAATGAATCCGTCCGCAAATCTGCAAATTAATTACTACAGTTTTTATTCCTACTCTTTTTTAGGCATAAAAATGTTATGTGCTTAAAAAGAGTCCAATTAATCACTAACAATGGCAACAGAACTATAAACACAGTAAATAATGTATCTTTTATTTTGAGAGAGAAGAAATACTGTCACACTATTCATTAAAAGCATTTCATTTAACATTGTCATAAAACCTTTAGTTGCAATTGAAGATGATAAATAGACATAAAATGAGGCGAAGAACTACTAAACAGCTAAAGAATCTGCTTTAGTTGTTACTTGATGTCCCTGTATATAGTGTTTATTTTCTCAACTTGCTCTTGAGTTCCTCGATGGCGTTTAGTGTTTGTCCCTTCCTCACCTCCAAGCTCCAGTTTACTAACATTAACATCCATGTTTGCGCCAAAGCCCGATATTGTCGATCGCATGCACTTTTTCTGGATTTTAGGCACTCCAGATGTTGAGGACATCACCAAAGATTTTTATGTTGGTTTATCTTTTTTCAAGTGACTAACTAATGAAACTTGTTAGGATAATTCAGGAGGAAGAATTCTCCTGACCGTCTACAAAGCCACCATCTTGAAAAAAAAAATACTGTACATTTTCTAAATCGTAGTGGCTGATTTGCAATTTTTGACATTTAGACTCAAAACAGCTTTTGGCTGTCCACACGGGACACTGTAGGGTGATGTATCAAGTCACCTGTCATTTGGTTTGGATCCACTGCAAGAAATGAAGAATAAACCAAGGATTCTTTCCATCCATTCAGAACAAGTATTTCTATTAGACTGGATAAAATGTGTTATATTGAAGGGAAGCAGCTGTACACAAAACACATTTCTGTTCGTATTCCATTTAAAAAGGACACATTGACTTCTGAAGGGCACGTTAGGTGCAATAATGTTGTGAATGTGGTTCACCTTTCTACCCCGAACAAGTCTCCTGAAACATGAGTCACACTGCTTTTGCATTTGGTCACGTTTAGTCAAGAAACACATGCAAAGTTGGTCTGGATCAGATTTGAGTTGACACGGTGGGGGGTGGATGTGAAATGTTAAGTACACATACATATAACATACACAAATATCATCTTTATTTCAGTTTTTAGAAAAATCTTTTGTGCTTCAAATAACATGGATGCATGATGCAGACAGAGTTTAAAAACAGTTTCAATATGTCTGTTCAGAACATTGTTCGTGTCAAAGTCAGCAAATAACTGAGTATGTTCAAAACTCAAAACCATGATAACACCAAATTCATATTCGTGAGGTGAACTTTTTTAAACCACTAACTTTTTCATATGAAGGACTCACTTCCGCAGGATGTGAAAATACACAGCAACACTAACCAGTGAGGTGAACTTTTTTAAACCACTAACTTTTTCATATGAAGGATTCACTTCCGCAGGATGTGAAAATACACAGCAACACTAACCAGTGAGGTGAGAATATGACAGGTTTAGAAAAAAATCATGAAAACAAAACAAAAAGATTTGTTGTGTGCAAGTATAGGGCAAATACCTGATTTCCGTTTCTTCTTCAGAAACTCGTCTAAAATGTTCTCATCTGCATCAATGTTGTCAAATGGGAAAAAGTAATCAAAAACAGAACAAACAAACAAATCAACAGGGAGGGAACTGATGACAGAGAGCATTGTGGATTGTACTGAATCACTGCATATACTTGTACATTGTACTGGATAGGTGCGTATGGCGTTGAACTTGTGGGTGTAATGTTAAAAGCAGCGATGAAACCCCCAAATTTAGGAAAGGAAAATGCTGTAAAAAAAAAGAAAAGTGAAGTATGTTTACGTCTTCCTTGTGCTCTCTTTCTGTCAACATGATTAACCATACAGTATATGTATGGTGGATAGGATCAAAATTAAAAAGAGTGGATTTACTTATGGCTAAAGAGGATGGATAAATACATATATTTTTTTCACGTTTGTGTACTCCCCAGTACTTGCCCAATACTAGCAGGAAAAAGCACCACAAATTGAAAACATACACTGACACCCTGCGTTCTTGCTTCTAAGAGTCCCAAAGTTCCAGATGGACGATGCCAGAGTGATGCTGACTGCAAGGAGGGATATCCGGTTATAGCAGGAAATGGTGAGGAGGAAGGTGTGCTTTTGCTCTGTGAATTGGTTGGGTTGGGTTGTTTTACGCTTCACATTTCTGTCATTAACTTGGAAAGAGTGTTTTATGTCATTATTACAATTTTGCATTTCTTTCATCTGACTCTTTTAACAAAGATCATGCACCTTTACAATCTGTCTGTCGTGGCTCCTTCTGGAAAAAGTGTCCGCTCAAAACATCTGAACCCCCAAGTTAGATAATTTCCCAAAGATCCACATTTGCTAAAAATGTGATTTTATTTAAATTTGTAGATACCGTTTTGCAAGCACAATCAATAAATACATACAGATAAACAAGTAATGCGATACAATTAGACAAATTTACACATTAAAAAAAGTAGAGGATTGGTCCTCTCCGCCTTAGCAAGGCAAGAGTATTGAGTCTCTACTGTATATTGAGTCAGCAGGTAATATTTCAACCCTTCTGACAGTTAACAATCACATATATGGTGAGTATGACAATGGCATACTTAGTAATAACTAGATGGAGACCTCTAAACAATTGTACTCCACAGAAGTGTTCCTCTGTCTAAATTCACTGCCACCTCTTATGCTATTTCTCAACTTATTTCATTAATGGTACCAATATCCATCTCTAATAGATTACACCCCTGACAAATATGTTTCTCTGGCTAAGGGATTCAGACAGAAGCTTTTAAATAAATCAAACCTGAGAGAAAAGTCAAACTTACCATGAATAAAAATAACATTGTGAGATTAATGACTTTTTTGTCCTTTGACAAAATTCATTTCTGGAACGCCCTAGCGCCATCTAGCTCATGGTGGAACTCCTAGAGAGGGTGCATTTGATTGTTTGATCCATATGGTGTGTCCATACGTGGTCAATGGCCTTGTCTGGCCAAAGAGTTCCATTCAAAAGTATGTTTTCATAATTCTGACACCACAGAAGATCACAGAGGCTGTGTTGGATTTTTTCTCTCTCTCCATCAGGAATCAGAACAGGTGTGTGTATAAACAGTACCGGGACCTGTGAAATACACGCCTGGTGTCCTGTTGAACACAATGAAAGACCTACGTGAGTGTTTAATTCAATGGAAGACATAGGGTCTTTGACGGCTTCTATTTATGACAAATCAAATCTTGTAGCTAATGTACTGCCTCTTCATCTCCAGAGAGCCTTTGCTGAGCGAAGCTGCCAACTTCACTGTGTATGTCAAGAATTTCATCCGGTTCCCCAAGTTTGAGTTCTTTAAGTAAGTGGTTCTGAAGTGCCGCTGATTGGTAGTGAGAGTAGAGTTTCAAGTCACCGTGACACAGATGACTGCGTGAGCTGGTGGATATACGAGTCCTCTTGGCTGCTTTAAATAGTTCCAGGGTGCAAAGATCCCTCTATTTATACCGGCATGTGCATTGCACCAGCGAGACAGCGACATAGTCATCTGAGATGTCCTTGACTGTGTGCCTTGCTTTGGACATGTGTCAGTGCAAAATGGGCCAGACCGCTGACACTTTACATTCAATGGTCCAGGCACTAGCCTCAAGTGGCAAGACACGCCTCACTCTTTGTACTGTACTTCATTTGAGTGAATGTTTGCTCTTATGCTCAGAGGAGTCACCTGGAACGGCACTGTCCGTCACTACATCAGGTGACTTCAAATAGGGCATCGACTTTGCACTTCTGTTTGGTACATAGTGAAGGCAGAGGGAAGCTACCCCTTGTATATGCACACCCTGGGAAACGCCGGATTGCTTGGACCTCCAAGGCCTCTGATGGTGCCTTTATGAGAATATGTAAATACATTCTAGATAATTACATGTTTTGTGACAACTGCTCTCTTGACTTGTAGGTCCAATGTCCTTGACACAACGAATGACAGCTACCTAAAGGGATGTTCTTATGACCCAGAGAGCCATCCATACTGTCCCATTTTCCGCCTTGGAGATATGGTCAGCTGGGCAGGGAAGGACTTCCAGGACTTGGCTGGAAAGGTGCCTCATACAGTCATGTGATGTCATTCTGTTTTCATTTTACTTAAGTTAATATATGTAGTTGGAAATGTAGCAACGACGGGAAAATCCTTGGTGCATGAATGGCACGTGCAACTGTCGTACAAAATGTGCCCCAGAAATGTCGTCGAAAAAAAAAAGGCGTCGACCATTGTCACTTTCATTGAAATCATCATACTCCCCAAATGTATTTATATTATTTTTCACTGCTTCATTTTAAGACTTGATCATAACTGCCACACACAAGTCACACTGTCAAAAGTTGCAGGTCTTCCCCTTTTATTGGGCATGTAATGCCAGAAATACATTATTATTATTATTATTATTATTTATTATTATTATTATTATTATTATTATTATTATTATTATTATTATTATTATTATGCAACAGGTTTTCAATTTTCTCAAGCATCATACATGCATCATTTAGATTATTAACTGGTGACTTGTTTGTTAAAGGCATTGCCTGTTCTTGATGATGATCATTATTGCTGTAGCTATGTCTTTGCTTTGGTTCTACAGGGAGGATCTGTTGGGGTTCTCATTGAGTGGATCTGTGATCTGGATAAAGGGTCTTCTCATTGTAATCCTCAATATGCTTTCAACACTTTGGACACAAACACAAACAACTCCATCACGTCAGGATACAACTTCAGGTATCTCTGGCATCTGTGTTTGAAGATTCTTGTGGCATATATATATATATATATATATATATATATATATATATATATATATATATATATATATATATATATATATATATATATACATATATATATATATATATATAAAGCATAGATGCTGTAAGTATCCTTTTATTATTTTTTTATTTAACATATATCTTCCAGGTATGCCAGATATTTTAAGGATCCCGAAGGTAAAACATATCGCACACTTTATAAGGTGTATGGGATTCGCTTTGACATCATTGTCAATGGACAGGTATTTTAGTAATTAAACACAGAGCTCTATTTGAAGTGCAAAGCTTACAATGACACTGCTGTCGCTTATAGGCCGGGAAGTTTAATATTGTTCCCACAGTCATTGCCATTGGTTCTGGTGTCGCCCTGCTGGGACTCGTGAGTCTTTTTTTTTTTTTTTAAATTAAATTTTTTTTTTTTGTTAAAGATTCAATGATGACTTTCTGGATGGATTTAAAATAGTTTTGATGACTTGTTTTATTGTTTTATTATGATTTCAATTCAGGGGGCCTTTGTTTGTGACATGATTCTACTGTACATGATGAACACCAGCTCCTTTTACCGAGAGAGGAAGTTTGAAATCATCAATTTCAAGTATGGCTGAATGCTTTAAGAAAGAATGGAATGGATCATCATGAGACTCATTTCTTGTTTTGCCTCATAAGCAGGAAAGAGAAAGTCAGACACAAGGAAGGGAAGGTGGGACCCAGAGAAAGAAGGTCGAAGCAAACAGCAGAAGCCATTAACTCCACGAAACAGCCAGAAGACCCTGAAGCCACAGAACAATTGTCGTCTAGCTCAGAGAGCAAGCCGGTGGACAAACGGGGTCCCACCATCCCGAGAAACACCGGGCAGCGGTACTCTGCACTCCCTCCTCAAGGTGCAACGCCAAAACATCACATCACTTTCGCCCCTCACAGTTAAGCTGTAAAAGCAGAGCAGATCCATCAGTGGTCTCGGTTATGTTGCAGGTGAAAGCAGAAATCGGACGACGTCTACCTCTGCCCTATTGGCTTAACTGCTGGTGCACCACTCTGACCCTCATTCTGACTGAGGATGAAAGCGTGACGTCACCTAGTTCTGTCACTGGGCCTGGCAGCTGGTGCAAGTACATGACGTGCTGACACGATGCTAGGCAACATGCTCATGTGTCATTTTTGCAGGTGTTGATCATTTAATATGCAGGCAACGTTGGAATCAGCACCACTGTCAGTCTTACTGGCGACACATTAGGACTGAGACAACAAGCAGTCTTATATTATGGTGAACAAATACTTCCTGTGATTATCCTTGGATGCCCATTTCTTTTTCTTCAAAATTAAAAACACATACTCGTTGTTGGATTTAAAGAACTGACCATGTTTATTCACAAAAAGGATGCAAATAAAAGCGTTTTGACTCAATGTTTGTGAGATATATCCTTTAAAATTTTAAAAACCTTTTAGGCCTCAAATATGCAACTTTAGACACAAATCTAGATTTTAAAGCCTTAAAACTTGTCAAACCCAAAACCCAGATGCCAAATCCAGCCCACCAAGTCATTTCATGTGACCACAGAAGCTTGAAACACCTGCGACCGGCTTGAATTCAATACTAGTTTAATGTACACCAAAGCCAAGTCTGTGCTGCTGCATGTCCTCATCATGGCCCACGACAATGAAAATAAGTGTGAATGAATGTTTAGGCCTGAATAAATTGAGACAATACGCAAATTAGTTCTTCATTCACCTTTAATGTTGCCATTAAACACAATTTGGAATTCCAGACCATAAGGAGTGTATTAAATTATGATATTGCTTTTCCTCAATGGCTGCAGAGGTGTTCATTAAAATCACTCCAACAATTTCTTACATAACTAATAAGTGAAGAAGAGCAGGGCCAACAAGTTGGTGGTCCGTCTTAAGGGAGTACAGGAGGATACCTGACTGCTAAATGTCTTTAATCGTGTGAACAGTTTTAAAGCAATATTTTATTAATGTTATCTTAAACAGCAGAAGAGACAATGTGGATGAATCACAATTAGAGTGGGGTAGTTACATTTGTAGGACATCAGTACACATGCACCATTCCATAAAGGAAAGTCCAAAACAGAACATAGGTGAAGAGACCGCCGACCAGGCCTCCAGTGAACAGAAGTCGTCTGGACTTGAAGCACTTGTTCCACCGCCGCCCAGCTTTCAGAATGAGTAGCACAGACAGGAGAAACGAAGCTAAGAAGTAAAAAATGAAGCCATACAGTCCAGTCAGGCCAAGTATTCCAGCTGTAGCTCCAGACAGCGCTGAAACAGAAGTGCGGCAGTAGTCCAGCACGGCAGCATTTCCTCTCACCGAGACTTCACTAATAAACTGCGGCCCCTCATGTTTAGCCACGATTCCCGCCATGGTGACTTGGGTTGGTCCTTGCAGAAAGGTGCTGAGGAGGCAAAAAATTGAAAATCTGTGTCATCATCATTTCGATTTAAATGTTTAACAAAAGGAACACACGCAAAAAAATACTAAATCAGAAAAAAACCCAATATTTTTTTCACCCATTTCAGAACTTGAAATTAATTCACTTTGTAACAGTTGGGTGGCTGTTGTTGCACACAATGAAAACTCAGGGTTGTCTACTATGCATATTACATGGCATCAGCAATAATCTATATATCTGTTTTTATTTATTTATACATTTATTACGTGGACGACAAAAAATGTTTTCATTTTGTATTTCACAGACGTCATGTCACTATCAGTCGGGCACTGCCGAAATGCTTCACCACAACGTCAGTACATAGAGATTTTTGGCAACATTTAACATTTATCAGCTTCAGTTCGTCCTTGCACTGAATTATCAAATGAGGTTGGGGCCACGACTAGTCCATCGCCGGGCATGTGCAGACAAATTCAAATATTCAGAACTCGCAGGTCTAAAAACATCCAGCCGCCAAATTCCCACAAGTAAAACATTTCCAACCATCTGTATTTAATGTGGTAAAACGGTAAATGCTAACATGATAGCACAATTAGCTTCTCGACAACCCCTTTTCTGCCATTGACGATCTTACCAGAAAGAAGGCTTGTCAGTTGTCTACGGCGCAAACACAAAACAACTGAATGTTTAAAATTTAGGGATTCAAGTCACCGTACGAGAAAATCAAAGGCTTTCTCAATGGCAAATCACATTCGTTCTAGTTTGCACAATAGTTAACCATTTCTCGGCGAAGTGCATTGTGGGAAGTGCCAAGGAGATCTCCACGATCGCATGCGCTGTTGACACTTGTCACTGCCTGATCTAGTCCGTGTCACTGCCCTATTTGCTTCTTCATCCCGTTTTGCTTCCAGGGCTCAGTTTTATGACGTCATTTCCTGGACGCATGCGCACATTGGAATTTCAAGACGTAATTTCCTGTCCACATGCGCACATGGGTGTCGCTGCTTGACACATAAATTAGAATAAAATTAGCAACGTCATTGCGCCACGCCTCACTACACACTCGTATTTCATCAAGAGAAGCAGAATTTGAATTACTAAAGTACTACGCCGACGCATTAACTGTATTTTAACCTTATTTTATATATATCACTACATTTGACTTGTATTCAACAATTCGGATATTTTAACAAGATTTTGTTTTGTTTGATGAATCGTCCAAAGGAAACTTTTGTGATGGTCACCTTGTTTATTTGTTCATCTTATAGCCTGTTAGTCCTTCTTCTTGTTTATTTATTTTTCTCTATCGACACCTAGTGGACATTTTACAAACATCACTGATTGTCACAGATTTCAGATAAAATAATTGGATCTTTCTGTGCAATTTGCACGCCGTTTTCTATCTTGCCTACGAGGTCTCAGTGGTTAATTTGGTTTATTGCAACCAAATAAACAACAGGACAAACGTCTTTTTCATTGAATCACAACTTTTCTGAGGATTACATTTTATTAACAAAACATGAAAACACACCAACATTATTTATAAATGACTAAACTTATTTTATATACAAAACATCGTAGGCAAGATTGAAAACTGCGTGCAAATTGCACAGAAAGATCAATTATTTTATCTGAAATCTTGTTAAAATATCCGAATTGTTGAATACAGGTCAAATGTAGTGATATATATAAAATAAGGTTAAAATACAGTTAATGCGTCGGCGTAGTACTTTAGTAATTCAAATTCTGCTTCTCTTGATGAAATACGAGTGTGTAGTGAGGCGTGGCGCAATGACGTTGCTAATTTTATTCTAATTTATGTGTCAAGCAGCGACACCCATGTGCGCATGTGGACAGGAAATTACGTCTTGAAATTCCAATGTGCGCATGCGGCCAGGAAATGACGACATAAAACTGAGCCCTGGAAGCAAAACGGGATGAAGAAGCAAATAGGGCAGTGACAAGTGTCGTGACAGTCCGCCTGCCTGATGTGATCCGCCGGAAATTCCGGGGCTGGAACCGGAAATTGCGCATGTTTTACCAACTGACGTTTACTGGTAAGCGCATGCGTACATGGTTATATCGCGCAAAGGGGGTTGTTTTTTACTTATTAAAATTTTTTTTAATTAAAATAGTCTCGATTTAGAAATTGTATGTTTTTGTCTGATATTGTATTTTTTAAAAATCCAACAACATAAAGGGACTCGAGCACTGCACATAGGGAAATGCGCCCGATCGGCAATCTCATTTCACCCACTGTGTTTTACGTTTCATGGCAAAGCAGCCGGGACATATGGAACAAGAATGAGCGACCCCTTCGCGCACGAGCACAACTTCATGATAAGATAATGTCATATTTCCCAAGTTATAAAATCTACAGTTTTATGGAAGATGAGAAGAACGAGGAATTCAAAGACAAACCAACACTGACATCTAGTGGTGTATGCATTTATTTTTTGTTCTGCTCAGTATTATTATTAGATTAGAAAAAATTAGATTAGATTAGACTGATACTCTCTAGCAAGTCACATTCTCTAACGCGGTCTAGATTAATCTACAATAATAATATTAAGTTAGGATACTAAATAAAATGAACAACAGGCCACTATCAATAATATAGATTACTTGGACCAAGCAATTAAATTATTATTAATTTGTTGTATGTTTTTTTTTCTTCCATTGACAGGTTTATTGGCAACTCTAAAATGTGTCAAAATATTCTCAGAAATTGTGTTTCAATCTCAGAGATTCTACACTCAAAACTCAAAATCTGTGTCACTTAGGAATGACCCAGACTATTTGTTATATCATGTATTAAGTTTTTGAAGAGTTCCCCACCACAAAGACATAATCTGTCATGGGAGAGCCAAAAGTCACTATCAGTTTCAAAACTAAGATAATCTATGCTGCCTGCTATCCTACCTGCAGGTTTGTGTTGGGTCGGATCTAGTCTGTGAAGCTGGAGGCTTTGAAGCGACATTGTGAAGCGTGTGTCAAGGTTACTTCATTCATATCTACGCAGAGGTGGATGAGAAGCCTGTCAAACTCAACACATTGAGAACAGTTTTGTTATGGTTGTGAAGTAAGCATTTCGCTGTTCACGTTAGTATTATGTCCAACAAGGGGTTTTGTGTTCATCAGACATTGCTTATATAATAATAACCATTGCCATTGGAAGAGTTCTGACTGTTTGCATATGATCGGACTTCATATCATTCTTGCGAAAACACTCCTATGACTGCAGGAGCCCTTTTTGGGTGGTTTAGGTTACTAAAGGCATGTTAAATTTATGTTTAAGCAAACGCTACATCAACGACAAGCCAACAATCTCAGTAGAGTAATCCATATTGCAAACATTTACTACTGTGTTTTTCAGAGGTCGGCAACGATCCAGATAACTCAGATGGAGGAGGTTGACTATATGACATAGAAGAAGCAGACGTCCAGCAGGAGCAATGAGCAATGAACATGGACAGAGATTACTGGCCCTTTTTATTGTCATTGTTATTTTTTAAATTAATTTTTAAATTTTTTCAAAGTGACAAAAGATTGTTTCTGGGGTCAGCTGCAGGAAAAACAGTTGAAAACCAAGGGGAACAAGACTTTGTCAGCGACGAACATAAAAGCAAGTAGCTAGATGGGACGTTAACGAAAAAAAGGCAACTTGAAACAACATGTTGATTTAAGATAAGAACATTTGTGATTGGATTGCAATTGCAATTGCAAAAAAAAAAGAAAAAAAAAGAAAAAAAAAACTGAACTGAACCCTTGTAATAGACAAAACTATTACTCTTGTATTGCAGAAATTGCTGCCTGGCAGTCTCTCTGTCAAAACATGACATGGAAGTGAAAATCATGTGTCAATTAAGTTATACACTACATTATTAGTGTATTTCTTAAACAATCCCCAAGTACAAAAAATAACAAATGAACCAATGCCATACAGTGTTGTTAATATAGTGCAGTTAGCAAAAACACCAATCGAAGTCAAAATATTTAAGAATTTAAATATTTATGACACCTGCAATAAAGTAACAATACTAATTGAGTTCTCAAAGCTGTGACCACAAGCGTTACGTTGTAAAAACAGACGGCTCGTACCGTGGCTCCTGCAGCTTCGGAAAGTCCAGACTGTTTTGTCCTTGTGGAGTAGCTGTAATGACGTAATCGATCGGCGACGTTTTCTCACATGCGAATACTGCAGTTTGTTTCAACCTGTCACTTGCTTCTCAACCTGTGCGGACACTGAGTGACACTGAGCACAGACATGTCACACCCTGTATTGACAAATCATTGACCCACACATGTTCCTGTTTGGACAACCGTCGCAGGGTCCGCCTACCTTGTCATCACCTCGGTACCGTCCCGCGGACCTGCTGCCTGGTTGTGATCGAGCCTGCCGGTAGACTTTGTCCTGTCATGGTGCTGAGTGGAGTCAAAGCGTTTTCTACCCTCAACTGCCGTGATGCGTTCGTTTATCCTCGGTGTAGATATTGGCACAACGTCGGTCAAAGTTGTTCTACTAGAAAAAAGTTCCAAAGCTATTGTTGAAAGTCAGGTTTTACCAACAAAATCCGACATTGCCGACGGCACCAGGGAGACAAACGTGAGTACACACACCGTGGCGGCAGCGGTCAACGTACTTCTGAGTGTGCTGTGCCATGCAGGTGAAGGAGCAGGATCCAGCTCGGATCATCGGCGCGCTGAACCAATGCATGAGTCAACTTTCATATGATAAACTGCAGCATGTATGCGGCATCGGAGTGTCAGGCCAGATGCACGGAGTTTTGTTCTGGAAAGGTGATGAGCACCTTTCATAGCACTGTGTTAGTATGAGTGACCGAGTTTGCCTTTTCTTCCTGTAAGGTTGCAACTGGACTTCAGATGACTATTTTAATGCCGAAGACTGCAGTCAACTGATCACTTGGCAAGACGGCCGCTGCAGCAGCAGTTTCCTGTCTTCTCTTCCCAAACCAAACTCACACCTGAGCGTAGCCTCTGGCTTTGGGTGTGCAACAATCTTCTGGTATATGGAGCACAGGTCTGAAAAATCATATTGATCGTCATATGGATCTGATCTGTTTATGTCTCATATTCATGGATCTACCCCAGATCAGAGTTCCTGAAGGACTTCACTGTTGCTGGTACCATCCAGGACTATGTGGTGTCCATGTTATGTGGTCTTGAAGATTGTCTGATGACTCCTCAGAATGCAGCCAGCTGGGGCTTCTTCAACTGCTCCTCTCACCAGTGGAACACAGATGTGTACGTGCTGAAATGGTTTGTTTTGATGTGATTTGGTGTGATACAGCTCTAACAAATATGTCTGCATCTTGTGTAGTCTGAAAGCAGCGGGGTTCCCTTTGCGCCTGCTCCCTCGGTGTGTGCCGTCTGGTGGTCTTGCGGGACACACCTGCTCTAACTGGCATGGCATCCCCACGGGTACGCCAGTAGCGGCGGCATTGGGAGACCTCCAGTGCGCTGTCTATTCTTGCCTAAGTGCGCAGACAGATGCAGGTGAAGCAGGAAGTTCTGTCATTTCTCTAGAGCTGGCGAGTAGCTTTAAACAAGTTTCAAGTGCTTTTGAAATGATATTGGAACGCACTGGTGCACTGTCCTTAGTCTCGAGTCTATACATTTCACAATATAAACAGCATTCTGTTTTCTGATTTGTCATTTATGTTTTGTGTTCTCGGCACCTGCAGGTTTGTTTGACGTGTCGCAGTGACTTTTAAGTTCAAGTTTCGTGCTGTCACGTGGATAGACTCTACTGAATAAAGATAGATGGATCGATGGAAAAATAAACTGCCTTTTATCTGGAGATGCTGATATTTTTCAAATATTAAGAATATGCTAAATATGTCAACTGAATCAAAGTATCATTATATTCTTGTTGCAGTGTCTCAAAAGCAGAATAGGTGGAGCTATTGCATGGTTATGACTTTGAGCTATGCAGCTGACTGGGTTGCATGTACGTGTACACTTCTGATGGCAGAAATGTGGGAATTCTGTTCACACTTTGAAGTGGTCACATGCAGCAGGTGTGAATACATCTAGAAGGATAGAACCTTTAAAATTAAAAAATAGTTCTTTCGCTCTCCTCTCTGTGTGAGCTATTTGTTCCAAAGTGAAATGAATTAGCTTCATGTGATGCTGTTTCTCTCTTTGACTTGCAGTTATCAATATAAGCACATCCGCTCAGCTCGCCTTCACCATGCCTGGTGACTTCAAACCTGCAGACTCTCCAGAGCCAGCCTCCACCATCTCCTATTTTCCTTACTTCAACTCATCTTATCTGGCAGTAGCTGCATCGCTGAATGGCGGGAATGTTCTGGCCGCCTTTGTAAGCATGCTCTCCTCTTGGATTCTGGAGCTAGGTATGTTCTATTATTTGGTAGATTGTTCTCAGCTTATGTTCAGATCATCAATGTTTCTGACCAACTGGGCATTATTTCTCATTGGGGTATGTTCGGTAGGAGCAGTATAAATTCGGCCCTCGGTGAAGATTAGCTCTCTGGTTATTTGATGCGGGCAGACCTTTGGACAGTTGTGACTTTGGAACCCATAAATAGATTTGATTTTATATCTCTTTGCACCGCTGCTGTTCGCACCATGTAGCACGGTGGAGTTTTTAGCTTCTCAAACACTCTATAGAAAAGGTCAACCGGGCAAGACAGTTTTCTTCGGATCATCTACTGGCACCAGTGAGCACGCTTTCACAACATGAGTGCACGAATCCGACTTTTCTATTGTTTTACAGTCAGTTTGTCTGATATGTTATCGCCTGAAGAGGGCATGATGAAAGTGGAGATGAGGGCAGCCAGACTACGGCCTCCAACTAACTGAAGTGTGAACGTGGACTTTGCTCAGACTAACCCAGGGCTTTCTTAACCTTTCTGATCTTGGGGCCCACCTTTTCCACCACAAATGGGTCCAGGGCCCATTCAAGGAATAGAACTGATTCATGACTGTGATTACTGATTTCAGAATGACTGATCTCATTTGTGTTCAATAACCACACATGTAAATAAAACCCCCAAAACCTTGCGAAAAGATATGAAACCATGTGATCAGCACAAGGATATTTGTCATTGAAAAGTCCAACTAGCAGCAGAAGAAGGTTCAAGTTATGTTCTGTTGAGAACATTTTGAAAAAACATATACGCCATCAATAAAATTATGAATGAAATAAATATAATAAAACTATGTCTAAATATCATAAAATATTTTTTTAAGGTGTAAATGGAAGTATCGCCATAAAATGTTCTAACCAACCGTAAACACTGCTCCAACAGTTTTTACTGTTTCAAGAACTTCTTCATAGTTGGTAACTATCACAGATTTGCAGCTATCAAGTCAATTCAGTGACTCACTACTGCCACCATATGTGACAAGTATATTAAAACTGAGCATCTCATAGCCCAGAGGTGTGAAACAAAAAACTTCTATCTGCCCTCTAGGCGGCGCTCACGGTCCAACCTTGGGCCTGGCCCTATGGTTAAGAATCACTGCACTAAACCGCTGCTTTCTTTAGTAATGTTGCAAAGACCAATAAACATTGTCATGAAAAGGTGTAGAAGCTCACTGATTTTGTGTGTTAGTCGCACTAATATGTATCAGGTCATCAAGCAGACTTCAATATTACATTTTAAGCAGCGACTTAATGAATAAAATTCAAAACTTTCATGGTGAAAAATTGCCAGCAGCTCTTAGAAGTGACAGTAGTCTTTGAAAACCTTATTGATTCCTGACTCAGAAGTCTCACTCTTTCAGTTCAAACTGTGTTTTAAGTCAGGCTGCAACGACTAGTCAACATAGCTGACCATAATCGACTATTCTGCTGAGGTTCTGGGACAACAACCTATTCAACCTCAGTTGAGAAGTTAAAATTTTATGAAACTTAGGAGTATACGAGTTTTTACTAGAGCACTACAGTCAGACAAGTTGCATGTTTGACAACCTATACGCATCATATGCCTAGTTGACTAAATGCTAAGATAGTTGTTTTGTTTTAACACATTCCTAGTGTTTGACATTTTACATACATGTTTCCGTTTGTATTTTTGTTATCGATTTACGTCATTGTAAACACAGCCTGTGTGTTCATCTACCTGTATGTGTCATACAGCGAGAAGACTAGTCGTTGACTGGTCGACTATTTAAATAGTCTTTAGTTGCAACCCTTGTGCTCAGTACACAGTTTGTCACATTTATGAAAACAAGATAATCGTCATAAAACCATTGCTTTGCTGGACACCTTGATTGTGTGTGGCTCTCAGTCTGCATTGTACTGCAAACACTTGTTCCTCTTTAGTCATGTGTTGATGAGTGTTGGTCACATGTCTGCCAGGATAAAGGGCAGACATCATCACAACCACTCTTCACTCTGCTCCTTTTCAGTCTCTGTATCATGTAAGAAGAAATGTTGACAGAATTGTATGCAGTGTATCAATCAAGCTATCAGTGTATCAATAACAGCGAGAAAACAGTCATATAACATGTCAAGTAACGTTTCAAATGTCTGTAATGTATTAGAAAATTGAAATAGACATCCATTCATTCACACATAACATTGAAACAACAGACATTCAGGATTCTCCCCAGCACTTAATCTGTGTTGGGGCTGTTTTCGGCATTTTTTTGTCGATATGTTGTCGAGTATGACTTGCTTGTCACAAACATATCGTCAAGTGTAATAATATGTGAGGTATGGTCACACTTGACAGTGGTGTCAGCCCAGGTAGCATCTCATAGCAGGAGGACTACACCCTGTAAGAAGTATGATGTGCTGTGCTGTTTGCTGTTCGCCCTCCCACCCCTCAAAAGCATTTTTTTCATATTTTCTCACTTTACTTTAATTCATTTTTGTCCATGAAGTTTTGAAGTTTGCTTAAAATAAATTCTCGGTCTGTGAAGAATCATAATTTCAATATGAATCAGAACTACTGCGATTATGGTTTGTACTGTCTGACCGATGGGGCGCGTTGTGTCAGAGTTTGACAGCGGGGAACACAAAAGCAAAGTTGGGCCAGTTAGTCAGGCCAGTTATTGACTTCACTCCACTGAGTCCCCAGATTTTTTTGACTTCATACCTTTTCTCTACATCTTACTTGTCCTAAAATTGGCTTTGACACAGTGCTGTTGTTTCATATATCCAGGATTCCAGTCAGTGAGTACTCAAAAGTGGATGTTGAAACATCGGTGAGCCTTCCTGGAACTGACCCCTAGAGCTGACAAAACAAAAATTATGGGAATGCTGTGTTAATATCAGGCTTTTATCTGTTTGTGACATCATTGTCGAAGAGACACCCCAACAGCTTTACTTCTGAATGGCCTTTTTAAGTCCAATAAAGGTCATGGAGTGGCTTCACTCTTAAAACCAAGCCAGATGCCGAGGCAAGCTGGAGATGAGACTTTGCAAGTTGTTACTAAAGCTTGAGTCCAGCTGTTGCTTCTACTAGTGGTAAAAGCAGTTTTGAAAGCAATTGCTTGAATTTTTAATTCAGGGTTTTTACCTATTCCCAGGTGCCAGTGTTAATTTGATTTTTGCCTGTGATGTTTCCTCCTCAGATGCTGGTGTGGCGCTGGATGAATGCTCCGTGTATGAGAAGCTGAACTGCTCAGCTGAGAGTCAGAATGACAGTGACCTGACGGTGACCCCCACAATCCTCGGAGAGAGACACGCCCCTCTTAGCCTGGGTCACGTCACCAACATCTCAACATCGAATCTGTCCCTTGGACATGTGTTCAGAGCCATATGCCGCGGGGTCCTGGACAATCTCAGTTCCATGATGCCTGCAATGCAACTGAGGCAGGGAGGAGTCAGAAGAATTGTGGGCAGTGGGAGTGCACTCCTTCGCAATGCAGTGCTGAGGCAGGAGGTGGAGAAGGTGTATTCACTACCTGTAGTGTATGGACAAGATGCAGATGCTGCTGTGGGTGTCGCCATGGTCCTCTGTGACCGACTTTAACCGTCTTATGTTTATTGTATTAAACGGCATGTTTAAGTATGTCTGTTAATATTGAACACACATACACACACACACAGTAGTTGACACTGATTTGATGATCTAGTACATACAATAATATCATTTAAGTCTTTGCATTCAAATTGTATTATTCCATATCTTTAAATAATGTTACCATGTATCAAAATCTGAAAAACCTGAATGAGGACGCTTGTGGACTTTTTGTTTTGTTTTTGTTTTTCCAATGTTTTAAAAATTTCTAAATTAAATTATAGCTCGAAATTAATTTAAAATAGGATGGAATAAGACAAGTCGAAGATCTGAGACAAACTTTGTAAAGATTGAAATAAATACTGTACATTATTCTCCGATGAGAGATTGAAATCTTTCATTTAGTATGATTTTCTGAATGCTCCTGTTTTAGTTGAATTTATGCGCACATCTTAAACATCAGGGTGCGTGTGCTCTCAACATGCTCAGCACCACTCTCGTCCTGTACCTGTGTAAGACATAGTTCTGTAGACAATAATCGTGATTGAAATACATGATACATTACTAAGGAATAAAGTGTGAAGGATACAGCTTAATCGCAAAACAAAGCATTAAAGAAGACAAAGAGATCTGTTGACCTCAGCAAATCAAATTGGACAGGCTGGTGATGACCTCATCCTGAATGGGAATGATGCTCAGTCTTCCCTCTATGGTAGAAAAATGGACCCCAGAGCCTCTTAAACCCGTAATTGTAGGTTGTAGAGTGAATACTGAAGGGGGTTAAAACTGCTTCTTTTAAGAAAAGGATGTGCTATGTAATAAGTCTATTTAATGTAAATGCTTATGGAATTTCATGTTGGTGTTTAAAAAAAACAATTCATTCAAAAGCCTCAGTAAAGCACTTTGGTCAGTTGTAGCTGTGGAAATGATTTAGAATAAAATCATAGACCTTAAATTTGAAATGAACAGGATTGGTGAGGGGTAAAAAAATAGTCTATTAGTACACCAATTGCCTATCTCAAATCTCTGTATGCAAATGTGGGATGTGCACTTCTGGTTTTGAATAGCCTCATTTTTGGGGGGGTGGAATATGAGAACAGAAACTGTGGGCAGTTCATCTCATGGAGGGTTGAGCGGCACAGAAAAAAATACTTTTACTGAAGTGAAACTAGACACAATTCCTGTCTTTCCCACCAACAATAATGTTCACTTTAAAGAAACGTATAATGCACTCATACGTCACTCATGCATTAGTGCGGCCAAGCCCACAATGTCCAGTGGAGGTCAAATATTGCGTCTTGGCATGCGCAGAGATAATCAATATGTCAGCCTCTTAAGCACTCTGGTTCCTGTAATTCACTTGAGAGATGAGATTCCTCATGGTGAGCCATTCTCTCTCTCTCTCTCTCTCTCTCTCTCTCTCTCTCTCTCATATCCATCTTTGGACACAAAACAGAAACACCCAGATTTCCACTCCTCTCTCATTGTCCACAGCGCGAGCACTAATCCGGTGAGTTCAAATTCTTCAATTGATGCATGAGAAAGTAACATTCAATAAACGTCCATTTCCATGTGTTAATGCTGATTTGATCGCTGCATCAACTGGGATAGTGAAAGCTATTTTGTGTTGTTCTTGACCATCAGTTTAGATTTGTTTTTCTCTGCTGAAAGCAGGATCATTGTGTGGCTGTAATGGAGACGCTCTTATAAATAAACTCTTGTCAGCCCCCGAAGGGAGGCAGCATCACATGTCTAGAAAAATGTCTTGGTGCTGATCATTTCTATCCACTCCCTTTAAAAAACAAAAAAAACAGAGCATGAGCTTGAACTGAAATACAGTGAAAGTAGGAATATGGGAAATGTGGAGACATGCTGCAATTGATCTTCAAAAATAGTGCTGAATGTTCAAAATATTTAAGCAAAAAAAAAGTAAAACCATTTTGAGTGCTTTGATCAAGTGGTGCAAATTACTATCATATCATACATCATATATCATATATTGCATCGCATTGCATCGCATCGCATCGCATCGATCTTGACTTGTAAAATATTTTGACTCGTGTAAAACATGATCAGTGTCCTGCCCGAGCTCTTGTCTGCTTCAGAGATGGTCACATTGCTGTCACAGCACCTTCGCATCGCGAGCATGTGATCAGGTGGATCCCCGGCCGACTGTTTGTGCTATTGATAATTATTCACCCTTGTCACGCACTTGTCTCCACAGTCTTGCCTCATTATAGTAACCAACGTCTTAAAGGGACCAAAATAAATAATATATTAATCTTTCTAATGTGACTGGAGTGAATGAGTAACTATGTCTCTAATAATTGGAAGACATAAAAAAATCTACTACTGTTGATACAACTAATATTATTATAAGCATTGTAGAATTGATTTATCCAGTTGCTTCCATTTACTCCTTAGTGTGGTCAGTACAGGGGACTGAAGCCTGAGCCAGTTGCTGAGGGCATTTAATGCTATAGATACGTTGGACATTATTCATTATTCATTTAAACCATTGCAAACCATTGTTACTTCCACATAACAGTAAAAGAGATGAATTACAACAATAATATATATAATAATATGTAATTATAACAATAATAATAACAACAATAATAACAATAGTAGTGGTAAACACATTCTTTGTATTTATTGAAATATATTTTCTAAATAAATTTCAATTGTTCATTATATTATATAATAATTATTTCGATTATTATTATTATTATTATTATTATTATTATTATTATTATTATTATTATTATTATTATTATTATTATAGTGACTGGACTGGAGACTCGAGCTAGTCCATAATTTGTAGCCACTCTCCAAAAAACATGACAAATTCAATCAAATCCAAACATAACTCTTCCGTGTGTTGCAGTCACAACTAAAACAGAAGAGGGATAGGAAAAATGGAATCTCACAGAATTCTCACCACCAGATGTTGAAATATAAATTCTGGTTCAGAACGAGGTTGTGAGTTAAAAATCGTGGATGGATTTTCCCAAGCCCAGAGTCACACCAAGTCTACTGTCTTTTGGTAGGAGTCCAGAGACAGATCCTGTGTCACTAGTGAAGAAAGATGTTTATTTCAATCCTACCGGCATCAAGATTTGATACTGCGAGTGCACTTTACCTTAGAATCTCCATGAGAATGCGACTTGGCCGACACATTTCCCTTCCTGGAACAACATGCATTGTACTCAGTGCTGGCCTTTTATTGAATTAGGGGCCAAGAATGGAGCGTTCGGGCAGGGCCGCAGACGCCAAGGATGCCTCCCCTAGCAAAACAACTTTCAACTTTCTTAGGTGAGTCACAATTATCATTCATCTCGTCTAATGTGAGGTGCAGTCGAGATGAAGTGTGACATTTTTAATGTAACCCGGAGTGAAAAAAAAAAAAATTAGGATGTTTTAAAAGTGTTTTTAATTATTTTCATGTGCGCCAGGATCTTCTTCATATGGTTTCCAAGTGTCAGCTTGTGAGTGTCTGTCAGCTTTATGCATGTGTTGAGCAAACACAGACGTTATGGGTGTGGAGCATGCAACATGCAACAGAAAGCAGACTGAACATTCCGAGACAAGTGGAAAACAAAACATCCATCAATATCTAAAAATATCTGAATATGAAAATGAAAGAGGAACTTGTTGTTGCACTTCCTCTTCCACTGACTCACAAATGTATTTATTCAGAGAACTAAATGGCATTCAGTAGGAGTGTAAAATTACTAGTCAGCTCAGCACTGGGATCAGTTATATTACAGTTGATACTAAAACATAGACATGAAAGGGCTTAAACTTGTGGAATAATTTCCATATTTATTCACATTGCAGTCAAGGCTAATGAAAAACTACAGAAACTAACTAGTCAGTGTTTGAATTAGACACCACACAACACAAGCAACAGCAGACCAATGTGCTGTTAAACTCTTCATTGATGTTACCTTGTTTCCTTTTATATCTTTGAATTACGTTCTTATTATCTGTTTGGAGCTTTTGCACACAGTAAATCTCTGTATATTACAGAAAATTCAAGGATCTTCTCAAAATAAGCAAACACAATTGTAAACGTATTTAAGTGTGGGACTTTCTATCATGAAACTTCAGGGAATGCAGAAACCTTGCACACTAGCAATGAATTGTGCTGTTGTGCCAAAGTGGTTTTAGTTTTTCCAACTTATTTCCTGTATAAACAAGCATCTTAACAATAACTTTAACAAAACCATGGCGGGTTCAGCAGCTCGGCGGCACGGCTCATTTGGTGAAGAGCCGCATGAAAGTGGGCAAAGAGCCCCAGGTTGACCAGACCTGCCGTAGAGGAAGAGTGATCGAAACAGACAGGTAGCGAGAAGCCGTTTCAGACTGTTATATTGACCTCCAGAATCAACGCGTTGTAGCGATGGTCCAACGCCGTCAACGTCATGGAGCTGCCATCATTTTCAAACACGCTTCCTTCCAGGTTTTTGGAATAAACCTGCAATTGAATAAATTGAAATATTCCTGAGATTATGCTGTCTACATGTTCAAGAATGAGTATCTAAAGTACAGAGTCGCACTTTAGATCACCGGCCTCGACTCACAGCGGCTGCTAAAGTGGTATTAATGTTGTCTCCTTAAAGCAACAAATCACGTCTTCTACTCTTCTTGTGGGAACTAATGACAAAAATGATAAAAAGCAGACATCTGTGGCGGTAATGTGTTATTGAATTGATTTGACAGCTGCAAATCTGTGATAGTTAGCAACTATGGAGAAGTTCTTGAAAGGAAAAAATGATGAAGAAAGTGATGCCGCAAGCCACCAACAGTAAAAACTGTTAATAAATAAATAAATAAATAAAATTTCTTACTCCAACCGTTTTCTTATCAAGCAGCACACGACAGCTACTAGTCTTCTTTGCTATTGTGAGGGTACTTATAGATAGTGAGCCAACTATGTATGGATTGTATAAACATGAAAGTGGAGCAACAAAGTGTAATGTAAAGGAGATGATGGAGTAAGAAAAGGGAGAACTGCTGGAATTTGACACATATTTTGTTTGTCACTGCACCTTCTTTTCTTATCGCAGGTCCCTTTTTCTTCTTTCTCGTGACAGTGGGAGGTGAAACATTCTTCAATTGAAGGCCAAAATAATTAATGGAGAATCAAATGAATTTCCAAACAGCCATCAAATCTATTAACCATAAATCTTCTTGGAGCATTTACCCGACAAAAGGCAAGAAAAGAAGTACAAGTAACATCTGACTTACGACCTGGTCGACTTACGTCCACCCGTACTTATGACCACGGCCAGCAGATGCTTTTTATATATATATATTTTTTTTATTCAATGTCTGGCACCGCAGCACGTAGCAACCCGGCAACACATACAACAGTTACGGCAGCACAGTATCCCAGCATCTCACTCTCACACAGTGATCTACCACTACAGTAGTACCTATAACCCTCACGTCGACTATTTTGAATGGCATTCGACTTACGTCCAATCTGACTTATGACCGGTCGGTCGGGAACCGATTCCGGTCGTCAAAGCACAATGGCTTGTCTCTTTCTGTAACTATGCTGACCCATCTTTTGAACAGTTCAGAAGGACAGGAAGGCAAGAATAAGAAGACGGAGATGTTTGGCATCCACCTGGAGATCGCCGACGTACCGGTGGAGAAGAAAACCACAGGAAAGATACGTTCCAGTTCAGATGCTCCCCATCCTGCCATGGACACAGACTACCAGGAGGACATTGAACCTCCTAAACCTCAATGCAGAATCAACCCCAACTTCTCCAGGTGATGCACTCACCATGCAGCGACAATTGGATTTTTCACAGGAGCACCATGTGAGCTGGCTGCTGCAATCCATCAGCAGTCATCATAATGACTCATGCTGTTTCATAATTGAGTTTCTCTTCTTCACAGACTCATTCAGGGCGAAGAACCAGACAATAAACGGATAAGCAAGAGTTTTACCATTGAAAGACTGTTCAAGGCGGCAGCCAGCGGGGACATCAATCAGCTGCATGGACTGCACACATACCTGCAAGCGCAGTCCAAGATGCTCACCAGCTCCTCATGTGTGTAGCTCTGACAGCGGCTGCTGAGCCACAAGGCCGTGTCTAACCTGTGTTTCTGTGCCCCAACACCCACTCAGATCAGTCCTACGGTAAAACCGCTTTGATGAAGGCTCTGCTGCACCTCCACGATGGCAGGAACGAGACCGTGGAGTTACTGATTGACATTTCAGAGAAGATGGGAGACGTCGAGCAATTTGTGAATGCAGAATATAACAACAGCTACTACAAAGGCACGGTTTGCAACATCTGTCTTCTTTGTCCGCCACGTGACTTCATGCAGGCTTTTATATGAATGAACAGGTCAGACGGCTCTGCACATTGCCATTGAGAGGAGAAGTCTGCACTATGTCCAGCTGCTAGTCAGTAAAGGAGCAGGTGTTCATGCTAAAGCCTCAGGAAAATTCTTTCAGCCACAAGACGGAGCCACCTTCTACTTTGGTAAGAAATATGGGAGTAGTTCGCCCCACATTACATCCCAGACTGAAAGTTATATATCAGCCATGTCAAAGATTGTAGTGAAAATTCACCTGACTTTCATTTGAATCACTATGTTCATGACCTCACCATCTCTATAACATGTAATTTCACCTCCACTGTCCCACTCGGTAGGCGAGCTGCCGCTGTCTCTGGCAGCGTGCACCAACCAGCCGGACATTGTTGACTTCTTGTTGACCAACGATTACCAGCGTGCACAAGCCCAAATGACCGACTCCCATGGAAACACCGTGCTCCACGCCCTGGTGATGGTGGCCAACACCGAGAACACAGAGTTCATCTGCAGCATGTACAACAACATCCTGAAGATCGTCTACAGGCTGGACCCCGACCAAAAAGTGGAGGACATTGAAAACAGCAAGGGGCTCACTCCTCTAAAGCTAGCGGCCAAGACGGGAAAGAATGGGGTAAAAGTGTTTGGCTTGATAAACTCACCTGCGGCTGCTCACATTAGGCTGCTATGACAGGACATTGTGCTGCTTCTTTTTAGTTCATTCAAACGTAGAACAATATGATATATTTCCCCATATACAGTATTTTATGTTTCAATCCCTTATGAGCCTTTTTGAATGTCCTTATATTGAATAAATACTGTATCAATACTGCTTCTATTACCCATTATATTAACCATAATGCAGTAGAATTCCCAATCATTTTATAGAATGATATAGCAATGAATTGTAGTCTATTCATCTGTTAGTCGAGAGCTTTATTTGACTAATTCTTTTATTTTAATTATTTTTTTTATTTTAAAACACTTGAAACAATGAGCTACATTGCTAACTGGGTCAGGTGGGCTTTGTTATGGCACACCACCTAAGCATCCCTTCTTTCCTCTTCTTTTGTTCCACAGATTTTCTCACACATCTTGAAACGTGAGTTCCCTGACACGGACAACAAACATCTGTCTCGTAAATTCACAGAGTGGGTCTATGGGCCAGTCCAGTGTTCATTGTACGATTTGGCCTCCGTGGACTCGTACGAGGCGAACTCCGTCCTGGAGATCCTGGTCTACGGCAGTGACATCCCGGTGGGTCCCAGCACCATGTGCACCTCAAATGACAGCATGGCAGTAAAGTTGTCATGTCCCATTAGAACCGGCACGAGATGCTCCAGACAGAGCCACTGAGTCGACTGCTTGACCACAAGTGGAAGAGCTTTGCAAGTGGGATGTTTTTTTTCAACTTCCTGGTCTACATGGTGTACCTGATCATCTTCACCATATTGTCTTACAACAAGAAGGATGGAGAGGTGAGGCGATGCTGTCCAATGATCAGCTCCCACTGAGATTGCAGATATTATTTTACCTTGAGCTACATGACAAGACAAGGGTCCCAGGAGCAGGATGTGGTCAACAGGCCAGAGAGAGAGAGACAAAAGAGTCACTCAGTAAAATAAAGTCCAAAAATATAATTAAAAGTTATTTGAGGAGCAGAAACTGAGCCAAGGTCCAAGATCCTGTGTCCACAGGCACCAATCGGTGGAAGACATTAGAACACGAGAATAGGAACAGCTCACCATCTAAACAGTGGAACGAAATAAACATGGCAATCAAAACACATGTTTTGATATAACCAAATGAGGACAAAGTCCTTCTTTAAATAATGAGTCTTTGTTCATCTGGCATAATGGCACATTTCAATGTGGCAGCAACGCATTCTCTCTCCCAAAGCATCAAATAGTGGTGAATCACCTTCACCTTCAACTTCTTCTGCTGCTTATCCGGGGTCGGGTCGCGGAGGCAGCATTCGGAGCAAGGAAGCCCAAACTTCCCGGTCCACACACACTTCCTCCAGCTCTCCAGCCCGGGATCCCGAGGCGTTCCCAGGCCAGACCGGAGACATAATCTCTCCAGTGAGTCCGATACAGCGACCGCATCACTGCAGCCTCTGCACCAACCCGTCTATCAATCTCACGCTCCCCTTTTCCCTGACTTGAGAACAAGACCCCGAGATACTTAAACTCCACCACTTGGGGCAAGAACTCTCCACCGACCTGGAGAGAGCAAACCACTTTATTCCGGTGGAGAACCATGGCCTCAGACTTGGAGGTGCTGATCCTCATCCCGGCCGCTTCACACTCGGCTGCAAACAGATTCTGACACCATCCAACAGAAGGACAGTTGCCGGAACAAAGTCACAGGGAGGAGAGCAAAAAGACAAAAGTAGTCCGGCAGACATCCAGAAGTCAGAGTCATGGCCTGCTAGGTCCTACTGTTGGCCACAAGATGACTTGATGACTCCCCCAGGAGAAGGCCCCGTAAATATTTGCTGGAGAGCTTTGGCATGTCAGTGACATAAGGACAGCTCACTGCAGAAAGGAAGAAACTAGATGCGGATGATGAACATGCAGACTGAGTGCACTCGAAACAGGCGAGTTACAATTGTAAAAACTTACTTTTAGTCCAGTGAGAAGTTAGAAATGCAAATTGACATGAAATACAACCATAAAATATGATGCTGTTTAGATTTGTGAATCACAATTCTGCACAACAACTGATCATGATCTTGAACAAATGATACCTGTGATACAGCCCTGTGTGGCTCCTCTTATACTGTACCACAAAAGCTTTGAGGTCAGAATATTATCATCTATTGTTTCAAATATCCAGAAATGTCCTATTGCATACTGTTTTTTTAGTTGTTTTTTGCTGCAGGAACATCTTCCATGAAATTCATTTCTATTTAGGTCAGTCTTTTAGTCCTACATAAAAAGTCATTTAACAGCTAGACAATAAATGGATTTGTTGGCTGGTCTTTTGACCAGTTAGCTGAGAATGGAGCGGTGTGGGGCGGTCAGCTTTCTAAAAATGTCGAAATGAACCACCCATATCTGTCAAGTCAGGTGATCTAAATAAGAAATATGTGCGTAAGAAAGGCAACTGCTGATGATTCAAACCCTAAATCATGACAATGTCTCAGACGTGTCCCTGGTCTTGCAGGTTCCGTTTCCTCTGGAGAAGGATTATCGAAGCTACCTCTTCCTGTCTGCACAGATTTTTGTTACACTGTCCAACTGCTACTTCTTCGTTGGTGGGGTGAGTGAGTGCGTCACTGTTGATGCTTGTGCACCATTATTTGAATGCTTCCTGCTCAAATCATTTGTTTTCACGTTTAGCTAATAGACATGAAGCGGAAGCGACCAAAGCTGATGACTCTGCTCATCGATGGATACTATGAAATTCTTTTGTGAGTGGAGATTTTCAAGTTTTTCAAATATTGGACTCATGGTCCTTTTACTGATCCACCTTGCTGATAAAAACTTGCCATCGTGTTAGCAATAATTTAAGTGTAATGCAACCAAATGACTTGACGCCAAATAGATGAAGAAAAACTGAGTTGAATAAGAAAAATAAGACATGAAAGATACAAGAAAACTCAATGAGTCTTCCAAAATGTGACTTAGACGCGACAACTGCCTTGATTTTTGGCATCATCTAACACTAACCCTAAAATAAATACATTAAATAAACAAAAATTAAAACACACTTGTCCTCAATATTCCATATTTTTATGAAGAGAAACCAAATCTCAGAATAAAGCTTCATACAAACAGACAATGAAAGCACCATGTTCTCAGTTGAGCAGATTCAATTATGTGGTGATGTATATACAGTTCCGACCAGTGTCATGCACATATATGGTGTTTAATGGTGTTCAGCGCCCTCTTGTTTTTATTCAAAACTTTTTTTTTTTTAATTGAACTTTCAACAAACGTAGGGTATTCTGATGGAGGATTAGGCCCTAACACGCACACAAAACAATAAAAATAATTTACAAAGTAATGTACTGTTACTACCACATTAATATCATAATATTACAAGACTATACTCGTAATATTACAACTTAAAACATATATACACAACTATATATATATATATATATATATATATATATATATTGGCCCATATATTGATGGGCCAAAACATTAAGGATTTCCTTATTTGTAAAACCTACACCGAAGTACAGCTTCACACGGCGCTCTGTGTTGTTCATTTTGACGGAGGCAGCGCAGCGTCAGACTGTCAGACATTGATCACATTATATTTCAAGATTAATCTCGTAATATTCTGACTTCATCATGTGATGTGATGTTATTATTTTTTTTTTTTTTTATGTGTGGCCTTAATCCTCCATTGTAGGGTATAGTCTGACTACAAACAGAAAATTGCTTTTTTTCTTTGACTGTCTCTCACAGATACTCCCTCTCATTCCTTTTCCAGTTGTGTCCAGTCGGTGCTGTTTCTGGTGTCTGCAGGTCTGTACCTGGTCGGGCGGCAGGAGTACCTAGGCTTTCTGGTGCTATGTCTGGCCCTCAGCTGGGTCAACCTGCTGTATTTCTCCAGAGGGGACAAGCACATGGGCATCTACAGCATCATGATCCAGAAGGTAGTTCTTGTAGTTATTTTGTAAAAAGGAACCCTCCAGTTGATCCACTCTGACCCCTTTTGCTCTGTCCCATCTGAAGATGATCCTTGGTGACATCCTGCGCTTCCTGTTCGTCTATGTTGTGTTCCTCTTTGGATTTTCTGCAGGTATAGTCTTTTAACTCGATCACTAATGCTGTTTATACGCAGGAATTCTGTTGATGTCCAGTGAAAACAGTCAAAACAGAAAAGCTTACACATACGATACACAGGAAACAGTTGCGCCAACAGGCTTTACGCTGAACTTCACACTCCAACCAACTTCTGTACCAGAGGAGAGTTTCAACTTTTTTTTTCACTTTTATTCACAGATGAATAAGAGTGCTATATAATTTAGGATAATAAATTATTAATCTGATGCTAGAATATTTCAGACCACTGCAGCCTTCCTTTCATTTTGTTATACAGTGAATGTTCACAGTTCACCCTCCTTCAATAACCCAAGTGACCATTTCTCAAAGAAAATCCTGCGATTTAAAATGCAAGCTCAGCCAGCTCTTTGAAAGAGTCTTCTTTGGTTTGTTGACCTGCAAATGATCTCTGACCTCTGCTTTTAGTTTCTGATGTGCACAGTGTTTCAACTGTGTCTGTCTTCCTTTGTGCTTTTGATTTTTAATTCACATAAATATTTCCCTCTTATCTGCTCCCAGCTATAGTGACACTACTCATTGAGCCTCCTCCAAAGAACATTACAAAACAAGTGGGGAGAGGACGCTTTGCTTGGTCTACCTCAGCTCCTGAGGCGGAGTGTGTCAAGCCCACCTACAGAAACATCTCCTACACCACACTGCAGCTCTTCAAGTTCACTATTGGCATGGGAGACATGGAGTTCACAGAGGGCTACCAGTACAAGGAGGTTTTCTATATTCTCCTCATCGGCTACATCATCCTCACATACATCTTGCTGCTCAACATGCTCATTGCCCTCATGAACCGCACAGTGGAGAGGATTACGATGGACAGCGCATGCATTTGGAGGCTACAGGTCAGTCAGTTCCAGATGAGTGTGATATTGCATGCATCTATGTATAGAATTTCATGTGGCTTTCTGTGTGGTTTTGACAGAGGGCCATCACTATTCTCGACATTGAGAGGAAAATTCCCTTTTGTCTGAAGAGCAAACTTCGCTGTGGAGTAGAAAAGGACCTGGGCTCCGTTTCCAGATCAGACATTCGCCACTGTTTCAGGTTGCACTCTAACTGATGGTCAATAGTTTGCTTGACTTGCCGCTGCTTAGCTGCAGAGTGTTAGTCTGGAAAAGGTCCTTGTGTGACTCACATAAATTGCGCCCTGAAAAAACGTCCCTGACCTCTCGGCAAAATCACCAAGCACCACAACATACTGTATCTTTCCACTGTTATGCAGATGACACACAGATTTTCTCACCCATAAAGGATTCTCAAGGCATGGCTGCTGTTGTAGCATGTCTTGATGATCAGCTGCATGGCACAAGATTTCCTGCAGCTGAAGCAGTCAGCAACAGAAATATCAGCCGGTCCTTCAACAGACACTCTTAGCTTGGGGAGCTGTACAGTTTCTACATGGGGTTCTTAACCCTTTTGATCTCAGGGGCCACCTTTCCCCAAACAAATGGGCCCGGGGCCCATTCAAGTAACAGAACTGATTCATTACTCTTGATTCATTTTCTTGATTCATTTGTGATCAATAACTATATTTAATCCACTTACACATAAACAAACCAAAACCTTGTGAAATGACATGAAACCATGTGATCATCGCAAAGATATTTGTCATTGAAAAGTCCAACTAGCAACAGAACCAGATGCAAGTCATGTTCATCAAATTTACAAAAGAAAAAAAGAAAATAAATACACTTGATGCAAACTGTTGAGAAAAAAATAAATATAAAATAAAATATAATAAAATCAAAATATCACAACATTAAAAAAATATTTTATTTTTACTCCAAAGAAGGTATAAGTGAAGTGTAAATAAGTAACTTTAAAACTTCTTCAGCAGGTGCTTTCATGAACAGTTTTGTTTTTGTTCTGTCTTCTCTTCAAGAACTTCTTCATAGTTGGTAACTATCACAGATTTGCAGCTGTCCAGTCAATTCAGTGACACACTACTGCCACCATATGTGGAAAGTATATTAAAACTGAGCATCTCATAGCCCAGAGGTGTAAAACGAAATAGTTTTGAGCATTTCTGATTACTTGAAGTCATGTTGCCCAAACCCACCAGTTCAAGTCATGGAGTGGTCAGCACATCTCCCAGGCGTCAGTCCCATAGAAAACCTGAAGTACAAAAAAGCTGGTCATGAAGCAAATTCAGAGGAACTGTGGGATGTATTTCATAAACTATAACTTGAGTCAAATCGGTACCAAGGACTCGCTGCTTGATCTATCTTGCCAGTGCAAAGAGTTTTACCACGGCTCACTGCGCTGCTGAGCATTGCCAACCATGAGGTCAGATTAGAAAGGAGCTGTGGGGATTGAAGAGAAGACATGGCAGCATGTGTGATGGTGGTGTTTCCTGAAAAACTCTTGCTGCTTCTTGTCTTCTCTCGTCTGACCAATGAGAGCATGTGTCCACTTCAGAGTTGAGGAAGTCAACTGGAACAAATGGAACACCAACCTGGGAAAAATTAATGAGGAGCCTGGCTACTGGGATGGAACCCAACAACTGTCTGAAAAATATCGACTCAACACAGCAAACAGAGGTGCAGACTCCAGGTGACTCTGTTTAGTGTCTCTTTAGCAAAGCATTAATCGCTTCCTCCGGTGTACACAGGATGGAGTCGGGGAAACATCTTTGGCAGGAGCAGCAAGAGTCGGCGACAGCCTGATTCCACTGAGATGAATTTATTGGATGTCTGAGAGTCCGTTCATTCACTTCTATGGCTCCTTGAGCCCTAAAAAAACACTTTTCCCCAACCTCTCCTGTTGAAGATGAAGGGCTCTATCTCTTTTTCATGTCACGAGAGATTTCTGGAAGGTGAAACATCTAATAAATAATAAATCATAATATGAACTGGAATGTGAAAGAAATGTCTGGGTTATTCAGTGCGTTCACTGTAAACTGCGTCAAATGCTTTGATTATTGGATGGCAAAAGTCACAATAATGTTCTAGATGAGTACGGATTGACTACTCAACTTAAAAAAAAAAAGATCACACACAATTAATTGTTGACAAACAACAGCAAGAGAATGTAATAGTGATTCTGAACTTTTTCCCTTCCAAGCTATCGGCCATGACTTAAACATTTGCCATTCAAAAGACCCTCCCCATATATACGCCTTCACATTGCCGTCAGATAGAACCATCAGCACGCCATTGTTCTTCAGCACAAGAAGGTTGAAGCTCTCATCAAATGACGCTGGTACAGCATCCTTGACCAGGCTCCGGCAGAAGCCACAGGAGACCTTTTTCAGTACCTGATGAACAACAAATCCAGGTTTTCCACCAGACCACCAAAGCGGATGGGAAGGTAGCTGTGGTCAGATATCATGGTGGGAATGTTAGCTCAAGGGTTGCTCGTGGTCTTCAACAGTTTCAGCAGAGAACATCACTTCAGCTGAGAGGGACACTGGAGAAGACTCCACTTCTGACCGTCAGACTCCTGACCTCCTTAAAGTGGACCAGGAATGGTTACCCATGGTTCAAGACAGGGGTTGTTAACCTTCCGATTTCAGAATTACTGATTTCATTTGTGTTCAATAACCATACATGTAGTATATAGTATAGTATATAGAAGATAAGTCAAGTGTAAATGAAAGTACTGTCATTTTACTCTTGGGCACGCCATCACTTTCTTTTCCATTTATCCTTTTCAAGAACTTCTTCATAACTGGTAAGCAAATTTGTAGCTGTCAAGTCAATTCAGTGTATTATACTGTATTAAAACTGAGTGTTTCATGGCCATCAGGGTCCAGAGGTGTAAAACAAAATACTTTAAGCAGCCCAACCATGGGCCTCTGCCCTGTGGTTAAGTAAGGGACACATTTCTGTAGTAGAAAGCACAATGGTGAACCTTGTTATCCTGACGAAAATGGCTCCCAGTCCATTCTCTGTGGCGTCCATCTCCACGATGACCTGCAGCCCAGGGTCCGGATGGCATAGAATGGGAGTTGACAAAAAGAGGGTGTGAGGCTTGGCAAAGGCACCATCAGCCTCAACAGCTTCTTGGTGGACAGCACACAAACTGATCAGGACAGTATCGGTACACATTTCCCCTTTCTCCATCCAAGCATAACAGAGTGGAGTTAGCCTTCTGCTCTGAAGGATGTTGGACAGTTGGTGTCCAGCTGGGTGCAAGTGGTGGGCAGCATGAGAGATTCGATCACGAGAATACGATAAAAAAAAAATAGAAATAGAAAAAGAAATAATGTGTTCCAAGCCTTAAAATAGAGAGTGTCAGGTGCAGGTGCGCTGTTCCTCTATGTGTGTGTCCGCTGCATGCGGGAGGGGTTGCCGAGTGAGTGACGTCTCTCCAGAAGTGAAGAGGTGCCCGGTGCGTGTCCAGCTCTGAATGTGCGCTTCTGTGCAGTTTGGCTGTGACAAAGTCATAAACCAAGTAACTTAGCTCTGTCCCAGACTCGCCTCATCCCTGTCCCAGCTCCAGCCCACAACAGGACATCAAACCCTGGAGTGTGCGCTCCAGCCTCGGAGGTGTGGAGAGCGAGCACCTCCCCTGTGACACTCTACCACGGTCCAGTGTGGAGACAGGGAAGGTTTTACACCTCAATATGAAGAAAAAACAGTCAGTAAATGTAGCTAACGGGACACGTCTGCATACAGAGGCTGCGTTGTACACAATAACAAAGCGCGTCGTGGGTCAGCTGATCGGTGCGCGCACATTATGTTTTTCCGTCTTTTTTCGGGTCGTTCAAGTTTTCGTTCGAAATCAGAAGTAACAAAATCTCGAAATTTTTGTTCGAACTCTGATTTGTTTGAAATACCAAAAATTTGTGAAATACAGTAAAATAACAACAGAAAGTAACATGGTGGTCAAAACTCAGGAACAGGGAAAAGGCAGGGAATAAGTACAAGGGTGAGACAGATCAGAACTGACTCAGACAAATTTAACTATAAATGTTCAAGGAAGCAAACGGAAAATGGACTATAATAATCAAGAAAGAGCCAAGTTAAAGAACCCCAAACCCCCTTAATAGTTTCTATTTTATGATTACAGGACACACACAGAGACATTATGGCTATGGTCATATTGATCAGTTTGAAATAACCTTTAAGACCATGTGGAAATACTTATTGTAATTCATGCAGACCTGAGTGTAAGTCCATAAGCACCGGTGAAAGCTGAATAAAAAAAATACACCTGCTATTTATAATCCAGAAAATATGGAATTGACCCGGCTTTTCTTCTATTTATTTCCTCATGCAGCATCACATAGGAAAGCAAATTTACCAAACATTAGTCTAATTTAAAGCATGCACTAGATGATCTTTTATACAAAATATTAATATTACAACCAGACTGACACAGCCAGTCGTGTATTTATTTATTTTTCTAACGTGTATACTTACCTCCGCTAGGGGGCGGTAAGGCTTCGTGAGTGACTTGGAACCGGATACTGATTCTCCTTGGTCTGAGAAACATGGCTGTGCTCGGAGGCGAGTGCGGACGCGAATGTTGACGCATTGAAATAACGCCGTATATAGATAGTTCGACATTGTTTGGTCCATATGGCGCTGCGAGTTTGTCATAGGCTACTCGCAGACTCGCTGGCCTTGTCCCGACGTTTCGTGGCCAAACTTGAGCACGAACCAAGGATTCTGTCAGCAGGTCTGTTTACTTCTATGTATATGTATATACTGAGCTTAAAGGTGCAAGTACGCGTCTTGAATTGTCCAAGTAATGCCCAGTGATTCAGACCCTCATCCTGAAGTAACGTTCTGTGTTTTCCTCGAGGACAATGTCGGTTTTTCACTACGTAGTTTAATTGTCGAGCTTCTTTAGTATCCGTCCTTCCACAGCTAAACTGTACATTAACAGGACACGTTGAGTTTCAGCGTTAGATACAATGAAAACAGATATATATGTATGGTATAACTGAGCCTGACTGAGTCTATATGGTATAACTGACATACGGGAAGAATGTAAACACAAAATGTAATGAAGTTAAAGAATGGCGAATATATCGAGAAAGCCAATGGCAATTGTAATTTGTAGAATAAGCACACACACACACGTTTGTATTGCTATCCTGTATGCACCCTAAACCTAACTGTCTAAAACACATGGCTAACCTTAACCATGACCCTGAATGACCCAGTTATTGTGAAGTCTTCATCCTCAAATTAAGGCTTAACCTTGTGGGGTCCAGCCAAATCTCCCCACAAAGTCACAGTGTCTTGTCAAGAATTGGTCCCCGCAAAGTCGGATAAACAAAGCATACGCACACAGAGACACTCTCACACACATATATATGATGGAGGATTTATGCTATTAAAGACTTGACCTTGAGAACTACGATTCATTTCTCTTTACAGGAAACTCCGTCTGCTGTCGAACTTCATTAGTCTTCTCTCCAGTGTGCTTCATTTCATCCGAGACATTATTAAATCGACTGAGCAAAAGCAAAGTTCATCAGGATGAAGACACTGCCTCGCACCTGCCCACATTTGTCCCACCTGACAACAGTAATGCTACCCTCTCTTGGTATCTCTGAAATGTATGAAATTGTCATGCTTCTGAATGATCTCTTCTGCCTACAGGTGAACAATTTTCTTTATTAATGAGAACACCAAATGAACCAGACAACTCCAAACTGTTGAAAGTTGCGATAATTGGATCTCCAAATGCCGGAAAGTCCACTTTGTCCAACCAGCTTCTTGGCAAAAAGGTCTTGATATATATTATGTTTGGACTAATTAGCTTGTGTTTGCAATGTCATTTTGGCCGATATCCACTGTATATTTGGATGAAAATGGTGTCATTTAACCTTCAATTTATTTTCTCTGATGTTCAGAATTCTGTTATGCTGTTCAAACGGTGCTGAGTTCATGACTCACAGGGGCCAATGATGCGGTAGCCACAGCATCTGTGTGTATAAGACAGTGTTAGTACATGAGACAGTAGCCTACTGTGACATTTGCACGTTATAAAGCTTCAAAGGAAGACATAAGGAAATTCATTTTTATTGCGTTATTTCTGCACATTAGATAGCAAGAGGCGAAAGTCATGCATGAACATGAGCTTCTCTCTTCTATTTGGATCAATTGCTGCCTATTGAATTACATGTTAACTGTGTGAGTGTTTTGTAGAGAGAAAGAAGGTTCATTTGTCCTACACATTCTTTATGCATGTTTTTGTTAAAATAAACTCAGTATAGTGCCGCAATGGGATCCTGTATCATTTTAAAAGCCCCTGAAATAAGCAGGATATGCCCATTTTAAGTTAAACCTTGTACAATTTAAAATAAACAGTGGTTTTATATCTAACACTGTTATGTAGTTTTTTTCTTTTAGGTTGGAAAATATACCATATAAATATCTGATCATTTATGAGTGTGTTGTTTTATTCATGTGGTTTTTATTCAGCACTGAGTTTAATGGGCTCTTCTCTCTTCCAGGTGTTTGCTGTGTCGAAAAAAGTCCACACCACCAGATCAAGAGCAGTTGGGGTTCTAACAGAGGATGAAACACAGATAGTAATAATCCATTTCTGCTGGCACGAGTGGTCTGTGAAAAGTTTGAACTTTCATTTACTTGTGTTATTATTTTAAGGTATTGCTTGATACGCCAGGTCTCACTTCGCCCTCCAAAGTCAAAAGGTTGTGTCCACTTTTCATGATGTGCTGTTTATTACTATGCATCAACGTGTGCATAAATGGATGTTTTGTCTTGTCAGACATAATCTGGAGAAGTCTCTGCTGTTAGATCCATGGAGCACCGTCAGAGAAGCCGATCTGAGTATGTTCCTCAGATTCCAGTCTCGTTCAATGCTGTGTAATACAATTTGGACTTGTGCTTTTCTTGTCAGTTGTTGCCATGGTGGATGTGGCAGACAAATGGATGAGTTCCAGGCTGGACTTTGAGCTGCTGAAGTGTCTTACTCAGAACCAGAGCATCCCAGCAATACTGGTTCTAAACAAGGTACAACAACACCACAAACTCCAATTGCACCTCGTCCTGATCGACCCAGATAATAAAACTTTATATGTAGAGCAGTGATTCTTAACCATAGGGGCAGAGCCCATGGTTGGGCCGCGATGGCCGCTAAAAGTTTTGGGTCGTGAGGGCTGTGAGACGCTCAGTTTCAATGCTTTAGCCACGTATGGTGGCAGTAGTGTGTCTCTGAATTGACTTGACAGCTGCAAATCTGTGATAGTTAACAACTATGGAGAAGTTCTTGAAAAGAAAAAAATGATGAACAAAGTGATGCTGCTCCCCCTCAAGAGTAAAAACTGTTAATGAAAGCACCTTTTCAAGCAGTTTTGAAAATTAATTACAACATTTTATGTTGATGCTTTCATTTACACTTATCTCTTGTTTGGAGTTTAAATAAAATATATAATTTTTATTTTATTATATATTTAGACTTGGTTTTATTATATTTGTTTTATTCAGAATTGTATCCAGTTTTTCCAATTTTTTTCAACAGTTTTTATGCTTTTGTTCTTTTTTTTTCTTTTGTAAATTTGATGAACATGACTTGCATCTGGTTCTGTTGCTAGTTGGACTTTTCAGTGACAAATATCTTTGTGATGATCACATGGTTTCATGTCATTTCACAAGGTTTTGGTTTGTTTACGTGTAAGTAGATAAAATATGGTTGTTGATCACAAGTGAAACCAAGAGTGATGAATCAGTTCTATTACTTGAATGGGTCCTGGGCCCATTTGTTCTGGGAAAGGTGGGCCCTGAGATCAGAAAGCTCAAGAACCCCTAATGTAGAGCATGTTTCAGAATTGCGCTCAGAAAGTGTTTTATTGACAGAAAGAAGAAGAAGAAAGGTTCAGCTTTTCTTCTGTCTAAACTTTATGACATCATGCACACACCGTTTTTATCAGTCGTGAGCGAAGACTGCCTGGGATGTTAAGATTAGATGAGGCTGGTGCCGTATCTCAGCAGCTTCATGATGGGTGGATGTGTTTGAGGCAGAGACACAGTAGTATTGTGACAGCCCTATTACATACATAACTTCACTTTTGGACTGATCGAGCAGAGATAAAAAACAGTTCTTATATTTACTTCTGTTATTCCCTGCATTTCCTGATCATCGTTTATGTGTAGTCTTCAGTTTCTGCGATTCCATTTTTTGAAAACCTTTAGTTTATTAATTTCCTTTGTGAGGGAGTTCAACAATTTCACTCCCAGTGTATATCTGGCATGTCTCTGAGTCGTGACACTCCGCATCACTTTCAATACCCAGGGAATTTTTTCACCACAGGCAGCAAAGAAAGTGATCAAATCGGGAGCATACATGTGAGAGATGGGTCGAGCAGTTTTTGCAGTCGAACCGTACAAGAGAGCATAGCATCCACATTAAATGGGTTGTTCACCACACGTGTCACCAGTGTGTGGCCACTGAACCTGTGGTGAAGCAGTTCCTCATTCTCTCCTTTCTGTGTCTTGTGGCAGGTGCAACTCTGCAGTGCATGTCAGTCACTTCTCTGTCTTTTGCTCTTGTACAGGTGCTAACAATTGTGTGCGAAAAAACTACCTTTAAACATGAGTGGCTTCACTCCAGTTCATCTAAAAAAGCTGGGATTTGTCTAAATGCGTGTGTTATGCACTAAACTATGAAATACTATGAGAGTCAGTATATATAGTATCAGTAAATATGGGGGGGCTCATTGAGGCTGAAACTGCCAGGCAGAAGGTGGAGAGGAAGGCCCAAGAGGAGATTTGTAGGTTTGAGAGAAGAGGAAGTAGAGGACAGGGTGAGATTGAGGAAGATGATCCGCTGTGGCCACCCCTGAAGGGAGAAGGCGAAAGGGAAAAAAAGAAAGAAATGTTGGCGTATTTTTTTTTAGGTAGAACTTTTTCTTGGAGATGCTGCTCGTCTCCTTCCCCCTCAACTGGAGTCCTGGACATGGCTCTCTGGCCCGGAATCACTAAAAGCACATGCAGGGCAAATGCCGGTGGTCCCATCTCTGTCTGTTGGCAGGAGGTTATCATTCTATAATGTTCTCAGATGCATGTCCTACCTTTTTATTTGTAAAAAAAAAGGATGATTACAAAGTGAAATGCCACAGCCCTAGTGTAGGAAAACTTCGGCTTTAAACGCATGAACCGAAAGTTGAACTTTGCTTTTCACAATGTTAGCAAGTTAGTAACTTTTCCAGCCCACTGCAATGTGTCTAGCCTTTAGGGGGACTCAGTCCATCTTTAGTGTTTCTTTAAAGTCCTTCGGATGTATTATATATACTGTATTATACGAGACAAAGTTTCGCTGCTTGATGTGGAATATTTCTGACAATCATTTTACAGCATCTTGCGAAAACATTTGAATCTTGATTAAATTGTATAAATCATATGTGAGCCTTCAAACGTGTCCCATTCCTGAGACGGAGCTTGTTTAGTTAATTTATGGAGAGAGAGAAATGGCAAAGACTGAGTTTCAATGCCGCTGGTGGATAATAGCACATATGCATGTATTTACTAGGTCTGAAAATACTTGTAATGCAATGATGAAAGTTAAAATAAATTTAAATGGTACCACTCTCTACCAAGCCTATTAGATATGATAAGACCTATGACCAGGTGAAAGTCCTGTTATGGATGTACAACTGTATATGAAATGTCAGGTTAGAATCCAATGTAAAATGATTATAACATAAAAATGGAGCCAACTCTCATTGTGGGTCGTGTAGAACTGTTTGAAACATGCAAAAGTCTCTCAAGTTAGTGGATCGAGTCCTTCTAAGTGTCGTCTTTTCCTCAGGTGGACCTGGTGAAGGCAAAGAACAGACTGTTGGACATTACGGCTGAGTTGACTTGTGGCTTTGTGAATGGCAAGAAGCTGCATGTGCGGTCAGTGATCAAGCCTCCATGGGCCCAGAAAAATCCAGAGAGGAAGCCACAGCGAGTGCTTCCAGAGGATGAGTCGGGCTGCGAGATGCCTGGAATGTTGGAGTCTGGGTTGAGCCAAGAGCAGCTGAGTGTGCTGAAGGATCAGCGTGGCTGGCCACACTTCAAAGATGTCTTCATGCTCTCTTCTGTGGACCAGGAAGACGTGCAGACACTGAAGGCAAAGCATGTTTTTTAACGTTTTTTTATTGAAGGAGTAGTCATTTATTTATTTTACTGTAATTTCTGGACTATAGAGCGCACTGGAATATTACTAGCACCCACCAGATTTAAGAAATGTTGTCCATACACTAGCCGCACCGTCTATGAGCTGCAGGTGCAGTGGTGCTGTCTGTGCCATAGAAAGGTCAGTGGTGCACCCGACAAAAACGCTTTTCAAAACCAGTTTAGAAAACGGGGTCCAGCATAGAGACTCGTGAAACAAACTAGGCAATGTTCTGAACTTGACTGATGAACTCCTCACATCTTTAATTCACATTAAAGCACCCAAATTCGCTGTTTTCTCCCGCGTGGCCAAAGTTTTTACACCACAGCCTGTCTCAGCGGCTGCTTCTCGATTCCCGACCTCTAGGAGGTCGGCTCTGCTGACGGAGCTGTGGACACGAAGGCGAAAACAGCACATTTTTAGCACTTTAAAAGTAAATAAAAAGCCTCTGATTTCATCTGATTTCAGCCTGTAAAAATCCATATATTAGCTGCGCCGTTGTATAAGCTGCAGGGTTCAGACCGTGAGAAAAAAGTAGGATCTTATACGGAAATTACAGTAATTGCAATGCTTAGTGTTAAGTGTTCAGCTTTTTCTTGTAAGTGAATTAAAAATGTTCTCTAAATCAGTCATTTGGGTAATCTGTAGCTGTTTTCCTTGTAGAGTTACTTCTTGTTGGCAGCCAAACCTGGACCATGGCTGTACCACAGTGATGTTCTGACTGACCAGAGTCCAGAAGAAATGTGTCACAACATTGTAAGGGAGAAGCTGCTTGAGTATCTGCCCCAGGAAGTTCCTTATTCAATGACTCAGGTGAGTCTTCTGATGGATTGTAATTTTGACTTTTTTGAATATGATTTTTTAAAAAATGCCGACAGACAAACCAACAGTGTTGAACACTTCCTACTTTACCATTCTTAAAGTAGGAGTGGCAGTGCCACGAAGTACACAAACACGACCGTATGGGATGATCCTGACTTCTCTTTATATTTTTTAACAGCACTCAAGTCTGGACAGAACACTTTCACATTAAGTTTCATCATTAAAGGAAGAAGTGCACTCCAGTTTTAATAGTTGGTTAGGCAAGACATATATACGTTGACCAGCCTAATGTAAAGAAGTAGGAATGGCATTTATACTTTGCTTGTCAGCATCAGGGCTAGTAACCAAAGCAGCTGCTCCTGAGATGTGTGATGGATGGAAAAGGTCTTGTATGTATATATACCTTTTACTGGAAACTGTATATTACACTAGTGCATGCACAATAAATCACTTGCATGCACAGTAAGTCAGTGAGTCTTGGCATCAACAGTATGTGTCTATGCCGACAACATCTGATGACATCATGCAGTTCTATGTAAGGATTTTATACGTTTTCAAATTTAAATGAAATTTTACATTTTAAATGCTCTTGTTATGACCCCTAACATGTGTACTTTACTTATTATGTTCCTCCTCTGAACTATGGCCATGAGCTTTGCATCATGACCAAAAGGACTGACCCAAAATTGTGGTTTCAAGTGGGCAATTGACTCTTTACTGCTGGCATTTGGTCTTAGAGATCGGGTGAGGAGTTCAGTCTTCCAGGTGGGACTCAAAAGCGTGACCATAGAAGAGATGAGGAAGTGCTAGGTAGGTTTGGTATCAAGAACAAAGATGCTTAGGGACAGGTGGTGGTGGACTTTGCTCTCAGGATGGTGATGGAGGGGGTGAACACGCATTTCCAGAAGAGAGAGGAACGCAGGTTAACTTGAGTGGAGAGTGGAGGGTGGACTTCACTGGTAAATGACATCATGTGCTGCTGGGTGAATCTGAAAGAGATAACTGACTGCAGGTGGTGCCTGGCCAAAGTGTTGTAAAGGCCAGTCATCCAGAGAGTGAGACGGCCCACTAGGAAGAGGAAGACAGTGACATAGCCCAAGGTTAAATAGTGGGTTGAGTGTTTGCACAGAAGTGGACCTGAAGAGGACAGGTGCGACAAGGGAGGATGCACGATTAAGCTGGAGCACACTGATGTTGCCAAGTGTGTTTTAGAAGCTCTCGCTACCCCCTGAAACTGGACTTGTAGAGGAAAGGAAAGGGAATTACACTTAGCACAACCTGGGGCTGTTTGCTTCTCTGTTATTAATATCTGTCTTTCTCTTGCTGTTTTCAGGTGATGGATTACTGGCGGGAAAATGAAACTGGCCAGCTGGATATTTGTATTAAACTCCATGCCAAAAAAGACAATCACATCGTAAGTGTTGACAAGGTTGGAATTAAAAATAATACTTTATAACACCATGAAAGTACCACATCATTGACATTAAGGTGGTAGGATTTCCAGGACTCAGTATCGATGATTGAGGTTCCCACTGAAGGCCTGGTGCCACATGCACCACCCTCCATTGGACACACAAGTGTTGGCATCGAAAAATGAGTCCTAGATAGACCAAATTCCTTTAGGTGTACTTTTATTTTATTTTAATTTTTTCTTTGTCAATTTGAAAATGTTGACATGTGGGTTATAGAGAAGATTTATCTGCAGCTTTTTAACCTCAAGCAGTATTGTTCAGCAGATAGCAACCTTGGTTGAGGTTCTTCATTTACTCTTTAGTCGCTTCTAGAAACTTGAGCTAAAGTGAATTGAACTGAAGCAGATAAGTCATGCAGGAAGCCAGTGATTTAGATCAATAATGTGGCTGGTTTTCACTGGTGGTGTTGTAAGTATTGAATTCTCTGCCCTCTCAGTCGTATTTTTGGTCTTTTCTGTCTCCAGAGGATGGTGATCGGTGCTGGGGGGCAGATGGTGGCTCAAATTGCTCGAGAGACCAGTGAGGACTTGAGCCGCATTTTTCTCAGAGAAGTGAGATTGAAGCTCTCAGTCAAGCTGGTGAAGTGATGACCTGTGGGAACGTTTAACTTCATTCTTCTGTCAGTGCAGAAGTCAACAATAAAGTCATGTTACAATAGAACTAATGACTTAAGTTAGTCAATATCAACAGACTGACTTGTTCCTGATGCCTCTGTGTTATCTGTCTGGGAAATGTGACCTTCAGAAAGAGCGTTGAGGAGGTGGAGGTCTGAACGCAGCTCTGTGTCTGGTCCGACTGCGTTTTTCAGATTAGACAGGCTGGTCCTGGCAGAGATCTCTGCTGAGATCAGATCACGCTGGGAGACATCTGCGACGCTGTTTAATCGGACTCACACACCAGACTCATGCGACTTGCAGTTAATATATTTATTTGACATATTTTTCATGTACCTGATCTCAACATGCATAATAAAGATGTACGCTCTGAGTTGCATCCACGAGTAATTTTTTAATTCTAAACTCAGGTTTCTCCTCCAGATTCTTTTGTATAGTTGATAATTCAAATGAAAGAAGTTAAGATCATGTGCTTCCATGCCTGTTTTAAAGGAAACAGAAAAATACAACAATAAAGGCATTCTATTTATTGTATTTCTGTCTGGATTTGCACAAAATGTCTTGACAGTTTTGTATGCAGTGCTTCAAAGAGAATTGACATTGTGTTTAAATGTAATTTAAAAGGGGAAATGTAGATCCTCTGCTGCATCTTCTAAACATGATAGAAAACCAGCATATTTAGCAGAGTCGTGGTATTTCAGAATAATCCTGAAGGTGTTGAGCGAGAGCCATGGAACCCTTACCATTACTAAAACTCAGTAATGGTAACGGTTTGACAGCCCTGCTCTTTCTCCTCTGCTGCTGCTGCTGCGGCGGCGTGTCCCTCAGCGGTGAAGAGGGGATGGGACCCTGGATAGTACATCATCTATACTGTAGTGTCTCATCAATGAACTTACAGTATAAGATGATATCCTGTCCAGAACCCAAGGTGTGGCAGCCGGAGGGCCTCGTCCTCATACTCTCCATGAGCCAGCTTGGCTGAAATAACAACAATAACAACCTTTTACATCAATATTAGGACCATCAGCCATGCATCTCTGTGGACTCACCGTTTTCTTCTCACACGTTCAGGAAGCTTCACAACTCTTTTATGGGGTTGTTCCCTGTTTAAGACCCCTCTGCTCATTAGCATAGTGTGATGGCATCTGGGCTGGAACTCTTATCTGCCTGCTCCTGTCCACCCTCGGGGCACACCCACACGCAAGGCTGGGGTCGGCTGCAGAAGCCGTGGCCAGTCCGGACTGAACAAGATTGTCTTGCTTTTTTGAGAACTGAACGTTAAGGAACCTGTGCGTGTTGTTGTCTGGCCTTAGATGGGTTTGAATTTAACCCCTAAGTGAGGATGCACTAATTCTGCGAAAAGAGCATCCACCCATGAATGTTGCGTGAAGGTTTTTTTTTATAATTCTGAAGGAGGCTTCCTTCTCTCTTTGAAGGTCTGAATCAAGATGATGTCTTTATGTTGGCTTCACTGGCCAGCACATTTCCTGCTCTGACTGAAGGGACAAAACATGTGACATGAGTGGAATACAGTCAACTTGAACGTGACCGAAATAGACTGTGAGAGAACCATGTTGACAATTCTAGCAGTCTAACTTGGCTTCCTTTAAATGGGAGACGGAGTTGACTACGGTGGCTGAGAAGTGCAAAACACTTTTGGAACAAATTTACAAAACCTTGGATCAAATTTACAAATAGCAAAAAACATTTACAACGTTTCAAACCATTTTACAAACCTAGATAACTGATGTTTTCCTGAGTTTGTGAATGTGTTTTCAAAGTTTGCAAATATGTTTGTAAATTTGTTCTCAGTGTATGAAACTTTGCTTCAGATTAATGCAGAAAGGGAGGGACCCATTTATGGACGTGAGCCGGAAGTGGCTGTTGGGATTGTTCCACGTTGAATCGTCTCACTCGCAGTAGATGCTTTAGTTGGAGTAGCTGTCACGCCGTTCTATAGCCGTACAGTTGGCCCGGACTATGCAGTTCCAATCCTGATGGCTCTCGTAACGTCATTTTCAGGAGAATAATCCGTTCTGTGGCAATAACAGGCAGCATTACGTTTCGCTATGAGGGTCCGCAGGATAATATTCACGCCATGTAAACTTGTCACCATATCCATGATCACGTGGTGCGAGTGGCCTTTGTTGAAGTATTGTGCAAGTCGACTTAACACATCTGCTACATCTGTTTATCCCACGTCCAACAAACATTCCACTGAGCGGCCACACGTGAAGTGGCAGAAGTGAGTTCCACAAAACGGACAGAGCCTTTACAGTAGTTATGATGATCCCCTACGACTGGTACAAGTGAAACATTCCCTGCTACCACCGGTTCCTCCCTTTCTGCACGATTCTTCAGAAACATTTCTTACACTGGAGGAGACATTTACAAACTCAGGAAAACAGTTTGCTAAAGAGGTTGTGTTTTGCTATTTGTACATTTGTTTCAAGAGTTTGTCCATTTGTTCATGTTCTTGTTCATGTGGTTTGCACTTCTCAGCCACCGTAGTAGTGTGTGCAGTGCACGCTTTTTCATGACCAGCGTGAACTGAGTCAGTTGCACACATGCAGGCCACGATATTTAGGAAACAAGACAGTCATTGAGCAAACCAGCCTTTCAAAATGCTTGACATAAGGAAGGTTAAATTAAATGTAAATCTATTTAAAGGCCCTGAAGAAAACACACATGACTGTGATGTAGACTAATGGTTTCCTCTCCTCTTCATTATTTTGTGATGTGGAATTGTTTTTTTCAGTTTAACATTAGAACCATATAATTGTGATTTTTTAAAACATTTTAATATCTGCAAATGCCTCCAGGTTTTGCGAGTCATGAGGGACCTTCCTTTAAGGTCAAGGTCATTCATCACTGAGACACAGGTGATACAGAGGAGAAACACGTGCTGAACCTTGTCAGACCTTGTGATACGGAATGGACAAAAAGTGCGGCCGGGCTTTTGAGCACTGGTTGTTAGGGAAAACTCCACAACTGAACCATCCGCACACGTGATCAGTGCTTTAGTTGAGAGCGGAAGAAATGAAGAAAAGGAGCAAAGGAGTGATGCTATGACGTGCGCACTCCTTTGGACCGTCTCATAGGAGAAACACATTCCCTGTTTATTTCAGCCTCATCATGTCAAGCAGCGGCAGCTTGATCTTCTACAGCAAAAGTCACTCATGCTGAACATGGGCTTGGCAGTAACCAGTAGCTTGGGTGTCGGAGTCAGGTGTTTGAGACTGATACCGAGTGGGTGGCTGAAGATCTGGCCGCTCAAGGTCACTATGTTTATTTATCTGTTTTTCTTGTCCGAGTTGCTGCTCATAGATAAGTGTATTGGAGGTGGGTGTTACCCACAATGAAACCGCCGCCCAAGTCCATGTTATGTCTTAGGAACATTGCTGCCAGTCTGTTGTTGCCAAAAGTATAAGACTGAGGGATGAAGGCGTGGCGCGAACAAAACTATTTCGCAAACTTGCTATTTCATTGAACCTTTATTTAACCTGGTGGGTGAAATGAGAATCTGTTCTCATTTACTGTGATGTCCTGGCCGTGAAGTGGCACAAGTGAAAGTATGAGAGGTGTGAAAAATATTAATAACACTACACTATCTATTATCAGTGGAAGTGATGTTTTAAAAGAGTGAAACTATCGATGATTCTGGTTACGTCCAAGCTGACTGATATTGGTCCATGGATGTTGCAAACTGTAGCAACGGAGGACCTTTAAGTCTATGAAGGAGGAGAAGAGAAGGCATTTATTGATTTATTGTCCTTTGGTTCCAGTTTCAAATGTACAGGGGTTGGACAAAATATTGGAAACACCTTAAAGCTTTTTTTTTTTTTTTTTTTTTTTTTTTTTTTTTAGCTTTAAGGTGTTTCCATTGTTTTGTCCAACCCCTGTACACATAACCTGAAGGTGTGGCAGATCAGTCCAGACACTGGACGCTTGTAGGTCTTGTCCCTTGTTGGTGTTGGTGCTTAAGCATCCCAACAAATTCCTCCAACTGGACCTGGAGCCCTGTCAAGCTGTGGATCCATGTTCATAACAACTGATTTGTTTTGTACCAATCCAAATCAGGCTTTTAGTCACCACTGCTCCTCAAACTGACTCTTTCATTTCAGTTGTAAAAGGTCCTCAGCTCCATCGACTTGTTTCTCGCTGTTTCTTTATCTGTAACTGCACTTCACGTGTACAGGATGAGTAACAACTCAATGTGGCGATCGGAGAAAACAATCGCACAGTGCACGCCCAGCTTTTGGAGGCATAGAGGGGTCTCTTCCTCTTCCTGGAAAGTGCCTGTGAGTTTTTACCCGCTTTTAGTGGAAATTAGATTTTATCTGCTGAAGCTGGTGATGTTGTTTTAGGCAAAGATCAGCAAGATGTAAACACACTCGGCACCTTATCAGAGAACTTTGTGTTGTTGTCTGCTACTGGGTGAAATGGGGGGGAAAGTGAAGCCTTAGCAGTGAACGGTTGGAATAATGGTGCTCCAGTCTTATCTAGGTGTCTACCTTGGCGATAAACCTTTGTAAAAAAAAAAAAAAAAAAAAAAAAAACACACTGGGAAAATGTAAATACAAATAATTCCTGCACTATGTAAAATCCTCCACTAGAGGCCACTGGTCTGTTTTCCTAAAGGTAGCTCGTACGAAGACCTGTATTGTGGGTGCCTGTCTTAAAGGTGCTGTGCAGGAATCATAAGGTTCAGGAGAGGATGAGAGAAAGGGCTTCTCGGGTCAGGCATCACTTTACATGCTGCATACTTCAAGTGGAACATCCTCTTTTCAGACATCGGTTTTTGCCTCCATATAGTTAGATCTGCCTCACCAGTGGAGTCAAGTGCTCGCTGAGAATTCCTCAGTGAGAGTGATTTATTTTTGGTTTGTTTTTTGTTAACGGGTAATTCAAAAATGTCATTCCAAAACGGCATCATTCAGTGGGCAGTCAGTCCACTCATGTTTTGTGGATCTTCCAGCATTGGGATCATAATAAATCTCTTGTTGATTTCTTTTTGTATGAAGCAAACATTGCTTCATACAATGTGCTTATTATTATTATTATTATTATTATTTTTATTATTATTATTATTGTCTCTCTTCACATTTTGGAGCACATTTATTTTGTTATGCATTTAGTTTTTTTTGACAATGTTTAAACCACACAATCACATTATGTGATTGTGTGAACTGAATGAATGTTTGGAAGCTTGTGGATAATCTCCACCAAGAACTGCTATAGGAAAAACAAAGCATAGTTAATTTGGATGTTTACTAAAGATCAAAAGCACAACACACGTCTGACATAAACAGAATAACATGGACGACTGTTAGTAAACACTTCCACATGACCCGATAAACAGTGTTTGTAACATGGGGAACTTATTTTTGAGATGATAACAAATGTGTAAGTGTCTCATTTTATTGCGTTTAGCTGCTGTAGTGTAGATATAGCCAGCAAAACAAATTAGTTCCATCCGTGGCTAATGTCTGCCAGCATTTATCAGACAGAAAAACAGTGGATTCACTGTCATTTGCAGTGTTTATGGTCCATCTGGTTTGGACAAGTGTAACATGTTACATCTCTTGTTCTATCTGTAGCTGCTGCCGTTGAGTCCTCTGACCTGCAGACCAGCTCAGAGCAGCTGAGAGACCCGACCAGCGCCACATTTCATCATCCCTGGCGATTGTTCTGGAACTGACTGAAGAAGAATAGTTTCTAACTCTGACGTCTGTGTCCACAGTCAACTCTAAATAAACGTGTCTTGATGCTCACGCTCTGATCGCTGTTTGTCTGCTACTTATCGAAACACATGACAGTCGTGATGCAATAAAGCTAGAGAGGAAAAACGCTGCTCCTTCGTCTTTATTATACTACAGCGCTGTAAACGGTGGTGAGGCACCACCACAGCTTAGATGAGAGCCGATGAGATGAACATGAAGGTTTTCAGCATGTTTTCACGGAACAATCCATCCCGATCACTGATGAGCAAATCAGTAAATGTTCAAACTTTCTCCTTTGCTTCATTCTGAAACGTGCAGTCAAAATAAAGTGTTATAATCTGGGTCCGTCGGTCTTGCGGCTGCTTCCGCCTCTCGCTGGATCCTGCCTCTCCTCACTGCTGCATGACAGAGCTCCATCTCTGATGTTGAAGGATAGATGCTTCTAGAGTTGCCTTTGCAAGGATAAGCTGGACAGTGTTGTGTATGTTGCCATCTGTGATGACATTTTTCGCTGTTTCGCCTTGTTCCTCATAAACAAACAAATGTGGGATTGGGGTCGGGGCCGGAGACCTAGCTTTTCAGGAAGCAGCGTGCAGCCTCCTCCTGATCAAAGCATCACTTCCTGCTGATGGTGTTGAGATTGAGCCCATGAAGCAACCGACGGAGTGGAGTCTTTCACAGACGACGACATGGCTGCGCAGGTGCTGCTGCTGCTGTTGCTGGTGCTCTGCTCCAACACCCATGCTGAGGTCATCAGGAGAGCGGGAGGGTCTCACTCCTTCTTCGTGGATGACAAGGCTGACTTCTGCTCTGTCTATCGATGGGCTGGTGAGGAGAAGGAGCTGATGTGGAACTCTTCAGACTCCCACTATGAGATGGACCGTGTGGCTGTTTCCCACTCGGGGCAGTACCAGGAGCAGTGCTGGACTCGGGGCAACCTGACACTGGTGAGGAACTCCTCCCTCCTCGTGTGTGGCACAGAGAAGATGAGATTGCAGACGTCATTGATGGATACTGGACTGGGAGTGGAGCTGACTTGTGACGGCGTGGAACCAAACCAGAGTGTTCAGTGGGCCCGTGACACCTTTGGAAGATTAGAGTTGATCGATGAGGATCACAAACACCACCTGGTGAACTCTTCTCTTCTGCTCTCAGCCTCCAGACGTTATAATTTCTTCTCCTACTCCTGTCTGGTGAAGCAGCAGCACAGGTGTGACATACTCACACGTTTCATTGCTCATACATTTCCAAGCACTATTCTCAGGTTGGTGGGAGAGAGTCTGGAGCTGCACTGTCCTAACAGCAGCCTATACCAAAGACGCAGGGGGCTGTTGAGTAATGCATCCCTGATACCTGAGCGAGAGCGGCTGAACTCCACTTTGATGCTTCCATCTCTGACGGTGAACCACTCAGGTGTCTACCAGTGTGGCGTCGGTGATGATAGTGTGCAATATGACCTGTACGTGTGTCCTGAGTCGGAGCCTCCTGCTGTGCAGCTCTTCACTGGGGGGGAGAACCTCACTCTCCACTGCGGGGACTGGGATCAGACTCATGGGGTTCAATGGTTCATGAGGTCCAACAGAACCGAAGGCCGAGTCTCAATGGTTTGGTTTGCAGACAACGTGGATACCTCTGGCAGAAGCCTGGTGATCAGGAACATCTCTCTGCAAGACGGTGGACAGTTCTGGTGTGTGGTCGAGAGAGGCCACAACAACTGTGTGTTCAGGTCTGAGACCCTGCTGATGTTCGGGAAGCCAGAGGTTGACCACCTCCTGCTGAGGTCCGTGCTGCTCAGTGCTGTGGTGCTGATGATGCTGTGTGTTGTAGTTGCTGTGGAGGTGGTGGTGTGGAGGGGCAGGAGGAGAGAGCAGCTCCCAGCACCTGTGGAGGAGCTGGAGATGTCCCAGCTGTCTCCAGAGTCAGGCGCGCAGGAAGAGGCTCCGGTCTGAGCCGCCATGATGCTTGTAAATAACCGCTGACCTTTGACCTCTCTGATGAGCAAAGTATGCGCTCTTGTTGGGCTTCAATAAATGTACCATGCTTCTGAAACACTCTCTGTGTCTTTGTGGTGCACTCACACAAAGGGTTGTCACACCATCCTTGCTGGCCATCACCCTTTCCCCAGCCTCTCCCCCTTAACACATGGCTAACCTGAAGCAGGACTCTGAACCAACTGAAACCCAGTTAGAATCGCCCAGTTGTTTTGAAGTTTTTACCCATAAATTTAGGCTTAAACTTGTGGGGATCGACACAAGGGTCCCACATAGACGTAAGAGCCCCACAAGGAGGTGTTTTCCTCAAAACTGGACCTCACTAGGATAGATATGCTTAAACACACACATACATAAATATTTTACCAGCAAATGATTTATAACTATTTTCCCCATAATGTGGCTCTTATGAATCTGTTTCTTTAACTTGCGTCACGTTACCTGGAGTGGGACGAGGTGGGGGGTCCTGGGACAACAAAAAGAAAATATGAAAGTGGAGCGAGCGCTGAACCCTCCAGCAAGATGTGTGATGAGTGAATAATGTAGTAGTCTGAGAGCAGAATTCCTCCAGTAAGACACATCACCAACTGCTGTTGAACAACTTGATGTTCAGAACACACTGAAGAGCCAAGGTCTGACATGATCTTCGGACATGAACGGACACTCTTCATCAGTTGAAAAGGATGAAAGAGTGGCTCCTCCTGCCATTATAAACGTTTGTTTGTTTGTTTCATTAGGGGGCAGAATTATCTAATCTAAATATATTTAAGTTTTCTATGTGAAATGATGAGTTTGTTTCCGATGCGCTCCTCATGGAGTCATTAGACTCAACAGGAAGTGAGCCAGAGTTTCGAGATTTAACTGTCAAAGAATCGAGAGTGACGCCCCCTACAGGACAGATGAGTTCAAAGTCAATATGTCTATTCATTAGATCTTTTCCCTGATTAATTAAATGTATTTTTCATTTTATTCAAAGGGATGACTCATCTTTTCTTTTTTATTTTGTGAAGGTTCATGTTCAACATTCAACAGGTCAACATTTTTGTTTCCTGTTCATTCTGCTTCTGACAGGGAGAGGAGAGTGATGCTGTCCTTGAGGGAAATGAGCCTGACTCATGAGGTTTACCAGACTTACATCTTTTCGCGTATTTTATTCTCCCCAAATCATTCTACATTTTGATTGAATACATTGTGAGAACTTCATTAAGTCGTGTTAGTCACTTTTATCGAAAGGACTGTGACATGAAGCTGTTGTCACAGCTGCAGCAGAAACAGGAAGTGATGTCGCCATATCTTGATGTGAGACAGTGGACTGGTTCCAGCCAAAATTCAGGGGAGTTTTGATTCTGCCATTCACTCTTCTCATTCCCCAGAGTCGCCACGGTCCAGCAGGGGTCGCCACAGGACAGCGAAAGCCACCTCTTCAGGCGCTCACACAGCAGGCGCTCCGTGTCAGACCAGCTCTGTTTCTCAGTTCCCTGGCGCGATGTCTCTCTGTGCTTCTGTTCACTGCAGCCATCCAAATCTCTCAGAGGCAAGCAGGACATCGTCATCTACAGAGTCATCCCTTTCTGAGGACGATTAGTCCGGTCCCTCGGCTCTCCTTCACAGGAGAATTGCAGCGTCAGATCAAGGTACACTGCAGCCCGAGTTGCCTCTGGCCCCAACTATCACAGAGTTTGGGGGCCCTACTTCCTCTGACGGCTCAGCTGACAAAAGCGAGTCTGTTTTTGAAGAACCAGTGGGACTTGAGGTCTCCATAGGAGTGGGCACTGAGCACCGACACCCCTTTCGTCCTGGATCCACCCCCTCCCTCCCTGAGGTTGTGCCAAAGCGATCCTCCTAAACTGGGTTTTACTCCAGGTACTTTCTGGCAACCAAGAGGACAGGAGAGTGGAGACCTGTTCTGGCCCTCAGTCTCCTCAACCAATTCATGACCAGACGGCGGTTCCGGATGTTGACTACCAGGAGACTCCTGGAATGAGTGTGAGAGTGGATGACCTCCATAGATCTTGCAGACGTCTACTTTCACAACCCGGTTTGGCCGAGTCACAGAGAGGTGTATCAGTACACACGCCTACCCTTCGGCTACTCTCTTGCGCCTCGCACATTCGCCAAGTGCGTGGTGGCGGGGCTCGAACCACTAAGGAGACAGGGTCTGCGGATTCTGACGTACTTGGACTACTGGTTTATTCTAGCCAGGTGCAAACATGAGTCACGAGTGCACACAAGCTTGGTGTTGGAGCACATTGCGCTGTTTAGGTTCAGAGGTTCGCCTTCCTGGGGGTCATGCTGGACTCAGTCTCTCTCCCCATCAAACAGCTGATATCTTTTGTTTTGAGAGACCTTCAGTTTTGGAACGGCCTGGAAAGGGTCCAGAGACCAGTTCCGCTGGGGTGCGTCACGTCTCTGCAAGTCTTCATGTCTCTGACCGGCTGGGTTGGCACCTATGGGCTGCAGAGCGTCAGCGGCGTCTGGGAGGAGGCCACTCCCCTTCACATCAACCTGCTGGAGCTGATACCAATCTACAGAACTCTGCTCCACTTCATGCCCTCTCTGCGTCGAGCCCATGTTCTGGTAAGAGCACCACAGCCGTGGCCTACATCAACCGCCAAGGCGGCGTCAGATCCACCCGGCTTCATTAGGTAGCTGTCAAAGTGTGGACTTGGGTGGACCAGCATCTGGCATCATTGAGAGCCCTCCACATTGCAGGAGTCTGCAACGTATCAGCAGATCGCCTGTCCAGAGGAGCTCAGCAGGACGAGTGGATTGTGACAGACTCCTTAAGAGACCAGATCTGGCAGAGATTCGGGGCTCCGGTCATCTATCTCTTTGCAAGTCTACAGTATCACGAATGCCCCCTCTGGTTCTCTCTCCGCAGGTCCGACAACCCGCCACTAGGGGTCGACTCGGGCTCCTTTCCCTACGAGACTGAAAACTCAGGGTCGGAGTGCGATCATTGTGACTCTGGTGTTCCCCAGTGCCCTCTGGTTTCCAGAACTAGTGCAACTCGCGAAGAGGAGTTTTGGGACCACCCGAGAGTTGTCTTGCACCTGGTCCAAGCAAGAGGAGCCCTGAAGTCACCTACTCTCCTGGGACATCCTCTCAGAGTGTGGCGGGTTCGGACTCCGAGATGAACAAGACGAACCGTGATAACAACGTACTCCACACTATTAAAAACGCAAAGCTCCTTCTATCAGAACACTGCTCTGCATAAATTCGCGTTTTTGAAAAATGGTGTGTGGAAAACTTAAACTGTCACTATCTCTTTGTTTTCCATCCTTGAGCTTCTGTCCTTTTTACGGTTCCTTTTGGACAGAGGTAGAGCGTATCCACGATCAGCGTCTTCCTAGCTGCTATTTCAGCAAGAAGTGAGTTTGTGGATCAGACGTCAATCTGCAGAAACACACTAGTGGCACGCTTCCTGAAGGGAGCTCACAGACTCCGCCCCCCGTCGGGACCGCTGTGCCCTGTCTGTCAACCCTGACTGTATTTCTTTTGGTGTTGATGGCTCCTCAGTCCTAATCCAGCCTTCCAACCAAAAGATAACTCTTCCCTTACAGATCCAGATGCATCACTTTGAGAGCCTTCATGCCACCTCCACATGAGGATGCGTCACAGGCTCTCCAGCACACTCTGCTGGATTGCCTTCCAATGTCATCTTGAGCCTGCATTTGTTTCCAAGCTTTGGTTCACTATCCCTCTCCATTACAGGCGCCACCCTGGGACTCTAGAGAGGGTTGGCCTCCCCTTTAGGTTCATGTATGAGGCTTATATAGTGTTAACCAAGCTTCTTGCAGTCACCCCTGAATGCGGTTGGATATTCAGGCATCCGGCTTCAGAGTGTGTGTTCTGCAAGCTAATGCCGTTCCTTTTCCCCTTTTGTCCTCACTTGCAGTTAGGTTGCATAAAGGAAGCCCTGCGGGACCCTCTGAGTTCCAGGAATAATTTCAGTTATTGGCGGTTACAAGACTAGGAGTTTATGACTAATTTCCTGGTCGCCCACCTTCTCCTAGGTGTGTTGCAGTGTTTGGAGTATGGGTGGTTATGGATTGGGCAGAGTCCCGCCCGCCTCTGCACGGGCGGTGTCCTCACTAGGTGGGGATTTTCACCGTTATACCGATCGTACTTACTCACTAGTGGCGGCTAGCTGGGGTTACATTTCTCCCCTCGCTTCGCTCTTGGGGTTATCCAATAGCGAAGCCTCACTAGAGGGCGGAGCACACTGAAGGAGAACTGTAGGTTACCTACTATAACCGCTGTTCTTCCAAGTGTGTGAAGCCCTCTTGTCTCGTCACACAGCTACCGCACTCAGTGCGGAAGTCAAATGGAGGGTGAGGCATTATTATGCCACCCCCTTTATAAGGGGGGTAGTCTGCCCCCATTGGGTGGCGAGTTCATGGTTTTTTCTTCAGTGCCAGAACAGGGTTCCAGGAGAATATCCAAAAGCGAAGCCTCACTTGAGGGCTTCGCACACTTCGCAGAACAACGGTTACAGTAGGTAACCGGTACAGTTGAGTAAGGTACAGTTGTCAAAGTTTTGTTTGATTATTACTGACCCAAATCAGATTCCACAGACTCTGGACTCAGCATGCAAACTGCATGTTTACTCAGACGTCCATAAAACTGGATTCAGAACAGGCAGTAGTTTCACATCACCACTCTAACAATATATTCTCAATCCACTATAAGTTCCATCTTCTATATATACTAATCTAGACTGTGTTATATTTACAATGTTTTTCACAACATTTTGCACGGTCTCAACCCAGTCAGTCAGTGGTTGACTTTATTTTTATGTTCCACCTCGATCACTGTGTTTGTGACAAGCCGTGGAGCAGAGTGGTGCAGACGCAAGTGGGCCACACCTTTATCTGCTGAGACAGGGACCGAGAACTCAGCCACAACATCTCGCTTGTCCAATCGTGGCTGACGTTCTTATCATCAGTGAAGCAGACATTCGATAAGCAGATGACGCTGCAGAAGAGATGCACATGGTTGTTTGTCTCAGTTCAGCAGAATTCAGTCACGGATCTCAAGACCACAACACTTGAAAGAAAGAAAACAGGATTGAAAGGTGAGCGGAATATTTTTCCATATTAAATGTGTTGAATGTATTTTACTTCAACGTATTCTCAGTTGGCAATCTACTAAGTGCGTGTGTAAATGACAACTCACTATGATCAATTGCAAGAGGAATGAAGAAATATAATTCAAAATGTTATATCATGGCATAAAAATGATCACACACCCTCATTCTGCAATGAGGGTGTGTGGTCACGTTAGAGGTGGGTCAACTTTACAAAGAACTTGAAGCTTTTGAGCGGTTTGTTCACCTCGACTGTGTGAGTAGGATAGTGTGTGATGGGTAAGCATAGATATTTATCAAGTGTGACTGAGGCCAGGCGTACGATGCCCTCACTTTGGCAGACCGTCAACATATACTAATCGTTCACGATCGCCTACCCCACTGTCCCAGTCGTCACATCGCCTACCCCACTGTCTCAGTAAGGTGCCCCCAGGGCCGCTGTGCGGGGCATAAATTAAGATCTTGCAGAGCAGTTGGTCCCACTCACATCATGCAGACAGGTGGAGACGATGAAAAAAGTCTATTCTCCTGCATATGACTGGCGATGTATGTGACTGTAAAAGAAAAAAAAAACATAAAAAGGAAAACATCTGTAATAACACATTCATGTACAAAGACATATGAGCACAAAGAAACATGCATTTGCATAGTGCCTCACTGCCACCAGTCTTGTTAATATAAGCATTGTACACTTGTACAAACAAAAAGTGCATGAGCATTAATACCATGACAAAAGTAAGTGGCAGTGGTTCTTCTTCTGTTAACTCGGCTTCCTCATCAGCGTCTGCTTCCACCTACTTTATTCCCATTCATGGGATTAGCCCCCAACAAACAGGACAGGAGAGATTTAAGCTCCATTGTGTGAAACTGTCTCCCATCCAGTGTTGAGTCCATATATTGCTATCAACTCCTGTGCACCAGACGGTTCCAGTAACGTAGAACAGCTACAATAGTCCTCACGGTTCCAGAAGCCAAGGACATAGCGTAACTTTATCCAGATAGCAATAGGGCTAACTGGAAAATGTGTTTACAACACGGTCGCCAGCTCTCTGACCTGTTTGTTTGTTGAAATCTGGCCCATTTCAATTTATTGTAGGAAGAGCCAAGGACACCGTTCCTGGCAGTAACATTGATGCGCCACATATAGCCTGGAGAGCAGCCGTGAGACGCCCAAACATCACCTCAGTGCAATCCCTAGACACGTTGGTGTGTTTGAATAAACAAGCTCAGAATCAAAGAATGTGTGTTGCATTTTCCTAAGTAATTGCAACTATCTGCAAACCCATCGTCTTAGCATCATAGTGACACGGACTCGATTTGACTCCATGACTTGTGGCTTAAAAAAAAAAAAGATTGAGTTGAGATGCGACTTGGACTTGGAAGTTGAAGACTTGCGATGATTTGAGTATTGTTACTACTTTCAAATACACGGACGTTTTGATGCTCACGCTCTGACCACTGTTTGTCCTCTCCTTATTGAACCACATGACAATCGTGATGTAATAAAGCCAGAGGAAAAAGGCTCCACGTTCGTCTTTATTATTCTACAGTGCTGTAAACAATGAGAGTGAGAGCTGATGAGATGAACATGACGATTTTCAGGATGAAAACATCACAATGACTGATGTCTGTTGCTCGCAGAACTCAAGTGTGCATTCCATGCATTAAAGTCGGACATGTGAAGAAGATGTACCTGTGATGACAGCTGCATCTTACACATTTATTTCTCATGACTAAAAGACAGCTGTTTGTTGTCACCTAATCTGTAAATTTCAAACTGAATTGTGCAGTCAAAATAAAGTGTTATAATCTGGGTCCGTCGGTCTTGCGGCTGCTTCCGCCTCTCGCTGGATCCTGCCTCTCCTCACCGGCTGCATGACGGAGCTCCATCTCTGATGTTGAAGGATAGATGCTTCTAGAGTTGCCTTTGCAAGGATAAGCTGGACAGTGTTGTGTATGTTGCCATCTATGATGACATTTTTCGCTGTTTCGCCATGTTCCTCAAAAACAAACGTGGGCTGGGGGACCAGGGACCCACCTTTATGACAGCCTGCAATTACACTCATTTACCTGTGGTGTCGCCAAAAGCAAACATTCTGATGTAATATATAGCTAATTTAACAACAGATTTTTTCTTGAATTTTTTTTTTTCAGGAAATGGATACTACCATGAAACCTTCACCCTCTACTGTTCAAAGACTAAATGAAGAGATTCACAAAGCCGCTGAGATCCATGGTGGTAAGGACAGACCCATGAAAAATCTGGTTTGGGAATTAGAAGCTGTTGAAGAGATTTTCAATCGGACATCAGAAAATATGAAGCAACAAGAATTACATCTGACCGAGGCAATGAGACGCCTCAAACTCACAGCTAGAAAACATACAAGGCAACTGGATAAGAGGTTTGAAAAAACAATTCGAGAAAGAGATGAATTGGATGTTTTTAAGGTGAAACTCTGGCAAAAAATTGAGTTTATGAGGGCTAAATTACAAAGAATGGGGGAAGTCAAGGGCTTTTTACTAGGACTGGTTGCAAAGACGATTAAAGAAAGTGAACACATCAAAGTCAATATAGAAGAAAACGGTGAAAGATTTAAAGATTTTTCCTCCAGGATTGAAGCAGCAAAACTCCAATTGAATAACTATGCTGCAGCATTGAACAGGATAAACCATCATCAGCAATGTCAACTCTCAGAGGAAGAAGTGAAACTGCACCAGAATCTTCATTTCTCAAGGGAAACTTTGCATCTGGCAAATCGTGACGCTGTGCAACTTCCATCATTAAAAACTAAACAAGCAAAGGAAGAGGATGCAAAGAAGATTCAGGAAGAGAATGTGCAAGTCGCAACTTGGCAAACAAAAGAAGGAAGCCATGTTTTGGGAGAGACTGTACGACAAGAAAAAAGCAAGCTCGTGAACAAAATTAAGATGACAAAACAAGAGATTACAGAGTTACAAAATATGAATTTAGAATTGAAAATGAAGATAATGAAAAAGGAAGTGATTTTGAAGAAAGGCCATGTAAGACACAAAGATAATCAAATTACGAGGAATGAAAAACAAAGAGAACACAAAGATGGACAGATATATACCAAAAAGGAGGTGATCAAAAAACAAACACAAGAGAAAGAAAACAGACTGAGAGATGTGCATGGGGAAACTGGAGAATTGAAGTCCAAATTTCACAGTTCCAAGAGTGAAGTCTCAAACAGCATAGAGAGAGATGAAGACGTAAAGTGGATGTGCAGAGCCACAAACAAGTCAGAAACTGTATTCAGGTGGGAGACAAAGAGGAAACAAAAGGAATTGGACACAATGCTGGAAAGGATAAAGATAGAGAGGGATGAGTTAGAGATTGTTAAAAAACAAATGGAAAGAAGCAAAAAAGTAGCAGTGGACCCGAAACATATTAGGAACAGCTTTGAAAAAGTTAAAAAAATCAAACTTAATTTGAGCTCCATTGAGCCATTAATGGACGAACTCATCACAACCATAAAGTCAGGAACAAGAGATACACATGTGATGAAAGGATTTGCCAAAGAGCTCCACACTGCAATTCACAAGACCAAAAACAGAATGATGCCCATTATAGAAACAATGAAGCAAAATGAATTCGGCAAGAAAGAAGGGACAGAAATGAACATTCAAAAAGAACATATGAATGAATTGGCATCACTGAGGGCTGAGATTTGTGTGGAAAGACAAAAGCTGGAGGGTGAGAGGGCTGAGAGAGAAAGACACCAGTCTGAGCTGAAAACAAGAGAAGATGAACTGATGACCAACATCAGCACCATCGACAGTTTGAGACAGAAGGTCAAAGAGCTGAAGAAGACGACCCAAGAAAACATTGACAAGAAAATACACACGGCAGATTCAAAAACAAACGATCTACAGACATTTCAACAGGCACTGAACCAAAAGATAGAAGATCTGCAAGAGATAAAGAAGCAACTGTCACTTTACGATCAGAAACAACAGACAGAGAATGAAATCCTAAAAGCCACGATGTCAGATATGATGAGGCAGAAAAAGGACATGGAGAACCTGCAGCTGGAGCTTTGTGCGCTACAACAGGATGTAGTGAAGGAGAAGACGCAGCTGAGACAAGAGAGACTCCAACTGACAACAGTGCGAGACGTGACCAACAAAAACTGGCTGGACTTGAAGAGGACCACAGTGGCCATTGAGAAAGAACTGGTGACTGTGCAACACAACAAACAAATGTTAAAGAAGAAACAGGAGGCTTTGGGCAACACTCTGAATGAACTGTGGAGCGATGAAGACCACATTAGCTGCTGCCTCAAAGAAATTAACCAAACAAGGACAAATATTCAACATCTGAACGTGGAAATGAAATCCATGAAAGAGAAACTGGATAAAGCAGTGAGTGCCTTTGCACATGGACAAAAAGAGCTGTGTGTCAAGGAAGAAAACATCAAGAGAGATAGAGACAAGCTGGAAGGTGAAAAATGCCTTCTGAAGACAGACATGGAGGAAGTGGCAAAACTGAAGGAGGAGTTAAAGGAAAAGAGAGAAGACCTTGAAGCTTCCAAGAAAACCATCAGCAATGAGAAAGCAAACCTGAGTCAACTTGAGATGGAAGTTAAGACAGAAAAGGAAAGAGTTTTGATCGAACGAAAAGCTGTCGAAGAATCCAGCAATGACCTCAGATTGAGAGAAGATAAATTCAAGGAGAACATGGAATCACTTCAGACTCTTCGAGAGAAACTGAAGCACCTGCCTGAAAAGTTGAGGCAACTGACCACAGTCAACATCAAGAAATGTCACGACAATACTGACTTATTCATAAAAGCTGTGACTGTGTTTGAAGAAAAATGTGAGGCGATGCAGGAACGGAGCGATAATGTGACCTGGAAGCCCATCAAGGAATCTCTGTCCAATGCTTTGTCAAATGTTTTCAGTCAAATAGAACACGCAACGCACGTCTCTCAGGAAGATGGGAATACAGACGTGCAGCAAGGACAAAGTGAGGTGCATCTGGACATTTTGAGAAGAGAGACAGCCTCTGTAGAGATGGTGAGTTCAAACATCCAAACTCTTCAAAGGGTCAGAGGTTTTCTGGAGAGCACAACCACTGAGCTCCAATCGAAGAAAGAACAACTCGTCTGTCTCCTGAGAGAAATTGAAGATGAAACATTGACATCCAAAACCAGGAGCCTGCAGGTTAAGAGAAGGACAGAGGGACTAGAAAAGGTCATGAGGAGATTCACCTCTGATCACAGCGATCTAATGGTTGGTGGAGCAGAATCTCAAAGTCAAACAAGAGAATTGGAAAACTCCACCATTTTACTTCAGACATCACAACGAGAGGTGAACTATTTGAGGGATGAGCTCAAAGCAAAGATTGGAGACTTTAAAAGAACTATGCAGAGAGTTGCTGAAGAAAAAGAAAAACTAACATCACTGAGGACTGAGACTTGTGTGGAAAGACAAAAGCTGGAGGGTGAGAGGGCTGAGAGAGAAAGACACCAGAATGAGCTGAAGACAAGAGAAGATGAACTGATGACCAACATCAGCACCATAGACAGTTTGAGACAGAAGGTCAAAGAGCTGAAGAAGACGACCCAAGAAAACATTGACAAGAAAATACACATGGCAGTTTCAAAACTAAAGGATCTACAGACATTTCTACTTGCACTGAACCTAAAGATGGAAGATCTGCAAGAGATAAAGAAGCAACTGTCACTTTATGATCAGAAACGACAGACAGAGAATGAAATCCTAAAAGCCACAATGTCAGATATGATGAGGCAGAAAAAGGACATGGAGAACCTGCAGCTGGAGCTTTGTGCGCTACAACAGGATGTAGTGAAGGAGAAGACGCAGCTGAGACAAGAGAGACTCCAACTGACAACAGTGCGAGACGTGACCAACAAAAACTGGCTGGACTTGAAGAGGACTACAGCGGCCATTGAGAAAGAACTGGTGACTGTGCAACACAACAAACAAATGTTAAAGAAGAAACAGGAGGCTTTAGGCAACACTCTGAATGAACTGTGGAGCGATGAAGACCACATCAGCTGCTGCCTCAAAGAAATTAACCAAACAAGGACAAATATTCAACACCTGAACGTGGAAATTAAATCCATGAAAGTGAAACTGGATAAAGCAGTGAGTGCCTTTGCACATGGACAAAAAGAGCTGTGTGTCAAGGAAGAAAACATCAAGAGAGATAGAGACAAGCTGGAAGGTGAAAAATGCCTTCTGAAGACAGACATGGAGGAAGTGGCAAAACTGAAGGAGGAGTTAAAGGAAAAGAGAGAAGACCTTGAAGCTTCCAAGAAAACCATCAGCAATGAGAAAGCAAACCTGAGTCAGCTTGAGATGGAAGTTAAGACAGAAAAGGAAAGACTTTTGATGCAACAAAAAGCTGTCGAAGAATCCAGCAATGACCTCAGATTGAGAGAAAATAAATTCATGGAGAACATGGAATCACTACAGACTCTTCGAGAGAAACTGAACCATCTGAATGAAAAGTTGAGGCAACTGACCACAGTCAACATCAAGAAATGTCACGACAATACTGACTCTGTCATAAAAGCTGTGACTGTGTTTGAAGAAAAATGTGAGGCGATGCAGGAACGGAGCGATAATGTGACCTGGAAGACCATCAAGGAATCTCTGTCCAATGCTTTGCTAAATGTTTTCAGTCAAATAGAAGACGCAACGCACGTCTCTCAGGAAGATGGGAATACAGACGTGCAGCAAGGAAAAAGTGAGGTGCATCTGGACATTTTGAGAAGAGAGACAGCCTCTCTGGAGATGGTGAGTTCAAACATCCAAACTCTTCAAAGGGTCAGAGGTTTTCTGGAGAGCACAACCACTGAGCTCCAATCGAAGAAAGAACAACTCGTCTGTCTCCTGAGAGAAATTGAAGATGAAACATTGACATCCAAAACCAGGAGCCTGCAGGTTAAGAGAAGGACAGAGGGACTAGAAAAGGTCATGAGGAGATTCACCTCTGATCACAGCGATCTAATGGTTGGTGGAGCAGAATCCCAAAGTCAAACAAGAGAATTGGAAAACTCCACCATTTTACTTCAGACATCACAACGAGAGGTGAACTATTTGAGGGATGAGCTCAAAGCAAAGATTGGAGACTTTAAAAGAACTATGCAGAGTGTTGGTCAAGAAAAAGAAAAACTAAAATCACTGAGGACTGAGATTTGTGTGGAAAGACAAAAGCTGGAGGGTGGGAGGGCTGAGAGAGAAAGACACCAGAATGAGCTGAAAACAAGAGAAGATGAACTGATGACCAACATCAGCACCATAGACAGTTTGAGACAGAAGGTCAAAGAGCTGAAGAAGACGACCCAAGAAAACATTGACAAGAAAATACACACGGCAGATTCAAAAACAAACGATCTACAGACATTTCTACTTGCACTGAACCAAAAGATGGAAGATCTGCAAGAGATAAAGAAGCAACTGTCACTTTACGATCAGAAACGACAGACAGAGAATGAAATGCTAAAAGCCACGATGTCAGATATGATGAGGCAGAAAAAGGACATGGAGAACCTGCAGCTGGAGCTTTGTGCGCTACAACAGGATGTAGTGAAGGAGAAGACGCAGCTGAGACAAGAGAGACTCCAACTGACAACAGTGCGAGACGTGACCAACAAAAACTGGCTGGACTTGAAGAGGACTACAGCGGCCATTGAGAAAGAACTGGTGACTGTGCAACACAACAAACAAATGTTAAAGAAGAAACAGGAGGCTTTAGGCAACACTCTGAATGAACTGTGGAGCGATGAAGACCACATCAGCTGCTGCCTCAAAGAAATTAACCAAACAAGGACAAATATTCAACATCTGAACGTGGAAATGAAATCCATGAAAGAGAAACTGGATAAGGCAATGAGTGCCTTTGCACATGGACAAAAAGAGCTGTGTGTCAAGGAAGAAAACATCAAGAGAGATAGAGACAAGCTGGAAGGTGAAAAATGCCTTCTGAAGACAGACATGGAGGAAGTGGCAAAACTGAAGGAGGAGTTAAAGGAAAAGAGAGAAGACATTGAAGCTTCCAAGAAAACCATCAGCAATGAGAAAGCAAACCTGAGTCAACTTGAGATGGAAGTTGAGACAGAAAAGGAAAGACTTTTGATGCAACAAAAAGCTGTCGAAGAATCCAGCAATGACCTCAGATTGAGAGAAAATAAATTCATGGAGAACATGGAATCACTACAGACTCTTCGAGAGAAACTGAACCATCTGAATGAAAAGTTGAGGCAACTGACCACCGTCAACATCAAGAAATGTCACGACAATACTGACTCTGTCATAAAAGCTGTGACTGTGTTTGAAGAAAAATGTGAGGCGATGCAGGAACGGAGCGATAATGTGACCTGGAAGACCATCAAGGAATCTCTGTCCAATGCTTTGCTAAATGTTTTCAGTCAAATAGAAGACGCAACGCACGTCTCTCAGGAAGATGGGAATACAGACGTGCAGCAAGGAAAAAGTGAGGTGCATCTGGACATTTTGAGAAGAGAGACAGCCTCTCTGGAGATGGTGAGTTCAAACATCCAAACTCTTCAAAGGGTCAGAGGTTTTCTGGAGACCACAACCACTGAGCTCCAATCGAAGAAAGAACAACTCGTCTGTCTCCTGAGAGAAATTGAAGATGAAACATTGACATCCAAAACCAGGAGCCTGCAGGTTAAGAGAAGGACAGAGGGACTAGAAAAGGTCATGAGGAGATTCACCTCTGATCACAGCGATCTCATGGTTGGTGGAGCAGAATCCCAAAGTCAAACAAGAGAATTGGAAAACTCCACCATTTTACTTCAGACATCACAACGAGAGGTGAACTATTTGAGGGATGCGCTCAAAGCAAAGATTGGAGACTTTAAAAGAACTATGCAGAGTGTTGCTCAAGAAAAAGAAAAACTAAAATCACTGAGGACTGAGATTTGTGTGGAAAGACAAAAGCTGGAGGGTGAGAGGGCTGAGAGAGAAAGACACCAGAATGAGCTGAAAACAAGAGAAGATGAACTGATGACCAACATCAGCACCATAGACAGTTTGAGACAGAAGGTCAAAGAGCTGAAGAAGACGACCCAAGAAAACATTGACAAGAAAATACACACGGCAGATTCAAAAACAAACGATCTACAGACATTTCTACTTGCACTAAACCTAAAGATGGAAGATCTGCAAGAGATAAAGAAGCAACTGTCACTTTATGATCAGAAACGACAGACAGAGAATGAAATCCTAAAAGCCACGATGTCAGATATGATGAGGCAGAAAAAGGACATGGAGAACCTGCAGCTGGAGCTTTGTGCGCTACAACAGGATGTAGTGAAGGAGAAGACGCAGCTGAGACAAGAGAGACTCCAACTGACAACAGTGCGAGACGTGACCAACAAAAACTGGCTGGACTTGAAGAGGACTACAGCGGCCATTGAGAAAGAACTGGTGACTGTGCAACACAACAAACAAATGTTAAAGAAGAAACAGGAGGCTTTAGGCAACACTCTGAATGAACTGTGGAGCGATGAAGACCATATCAGCTGCTGCCTCAAAGAAATTAACCAAACAAGGACAAATATTCAACACCTGAACGTGGAAATTAAATCCATGAAAGAGAAACTTGATAAAGCAGTGAGTGCCTTCACATATGGACAAAAAGAGCTGTGTGTCAAGGAAGAAAACATCAAGAGAGATAGAGACAAGCTGGAAGGTGAAAAATGCCTTCTGAAGACAGACATGGAGGAAGTGGCAAAACTGAAGGAGGAGTTAAAGGAAAAGAGAGAAGACCTTGAAGCTTCCAAGAAAACCATCAGCAATGAGAAAGCAAACCTGAGTCAGCTTGAGATGGAAGTTAAGACAGAAAAGGAAAGAGTTTTGATCGAACGAAAAGCTGTCGAAGAATCCAGCAATGACCTCAGATTGAGAGAAGATAAATTCAAGGAGAACATGGAATCACTTCAGACTCTTCGAGAGAAACTGAAGCACCTGCCTGAAAAGTTGAGGCAACTGACCACAGTCAACATCAAGAAATGTCACGACAATACTGACTCATTCATAAAAGCTGTGACTGTGTTTGGAGAAAAATGTGAGGCGATGCAGGAACGGAGCGATAATGTGACCTGGAAGACCATCAAGGAATCTCTGTCCAATGCTTTGCTAAATGTTTTCAGTCAAATAGAAGACGCAACGCACGTCTCTCAGGAAGATGGGAATACAGACGTGCAGCAAGGACAAAGTGAGGTGCATCTGGACATTTTGAGAAGAGAGTCAGCCTCTCTGGAGATGGTGAGTTCAAACATCCAAACTCTTCAAAGGGTCAGAGGTTTTCTGGAGAGCACAACCACTGAGCTCCAATCGAAGAAAGAACAACTCGTCTGTCACATGAGAGAAATTGAAGATGAAACATTGACATCCAAAACCAGGAGCCTGCAGGTTAAGAGAAGGACAGAGGGACTAGAAAAGGTCATGAGGAGATTCACCTCTGATCACAGCGATCTAATGGTTGGTGGAGCAGAATCTCAAAGTCAAACAAGAGAATTGGAAAACTCCACCATTTTACTTCAGACATCACAACGAGAGGTGAACTATTTGAGGGATGAGCTCAAAGCAAAGATTGGAGACTTTAAAAGAACTATGCAGAGTGTTGCTCAAGAAAAAGAAAAACTAAAATCACTGAGGACTGAGATTTGTGTGGAAAGACAAAAGCTGGAGGGTGAGAGGGCTGAGAGAGAAAGACACCAGTCTGAGCTGAAGACAAGAGAAGATGAACTGATGACCAACATCAGCACCATAGACAGTTTGAGACAGAAGGTCAAAGAGCTGAAGAAGACGAACCAAGAAAACATTGACAAGAAAATACACACGGCAGATTCAAAAACAAACGATCTACAGACATTTCTACTTGCACTAAACCAAAAAATGGAAGATCTGCAAGATATAAAGAAGCAACTGTCACTTTACCATCAGAAACGACAGACAGAGAATGAAATGCTAAAAGCCACGATGTCAGATATGATGAGGCAGAAAAAGGACATGGAGAACCTGCAGCTGGAGCTTTGTGCGCTACAACAGGATGTAGTGAAGGAGAAGACGCAGCTGAGACAAGAGAGACTCCAACTGACAACAGTGCGAGACGTGACCAACAAAAGCTGGCTGGACTTGAAGAGGACTACAGTGGCCATTGAGAAAGAACTGGTGACTGTGCAACACAACAAACAAATGTTAAAGAAGAAACAGGAGGCTTTAGGCAACACTCTGAATGAACTGTGGAGCGATGAAGACCACATTAGCTGCTGCCTCAAAGAAATTAACCAAACAAGGACAAATATTCAACACCTGAACGTGGAAATTAAATCCATGAAAGAGAAACTGGATAAAGCAGTGAGTGCCTTTGCACATGGACAAAAAGAGCTGTGTGTCAAGGAAGAAAACATCAAGAGAGATAGAGACAAGCTGGAAGGTGAAAAATGCCTTCTGAAGACAGACATGGAGGAAGTGGCAAAACTGAAGAAGGAGTTAAAGGAAAAGAGAGAAGACATTGAAGCTTCCAAGAAAACCATCAGCAATGAGAAAGCAAACCTGAGTCAGCTTGAGATGGAAGTTAAGACAGAAAAGGAAAGACTTTTGATGCAACAAAAAGCTGTCGAAGAATCCAGCAATGACCTCAGATTGAGAGAAAATAAATTCATGGAGAACATGGAATCACTACAGACTCTTCGAGAGAAACTGAACCATCTGAATGAAAAGTTGAGGCAACTGACCACAGTCAACATCAAGAAATGTCACGACAATACTGACTCTGTCATAAAAGCTGTGACTGTGTTTGAAGAAAAATGTGAGGCGATGCAGGAACGGAGCGATAATGTGACCTGGAAGACCATCAAGGAATCTCTGTCCAATGCTTTGCTAAATGTTTTCAGTCAAATAGAAGACGCAACGCACGTCTCTCAGGAAGATGGGAATACAGACGTGCAGCAAGGAAAAAGTGAGGTGCATCTGGACATTTTGAGAAGAGAGACAGCCTCTCTGGAGATGGTGAGTTCAAACATCCAAACTCTTCAAAGGGTCAGAGGTTTTCTGGAGAGCACAACCACTGAGCTCCAATCGAAGAAAGAACAACTCGTCTGTCTCCTGAGAGAAATTGAAGACGAAACATTGACATCCAAAACCAGGAGCCTGCAGGTTAAGAGAAGGACAGAGGGACTAGAAAAGGTCATGAGGAGATTCACCTCTGATCACAGCGATCTCATGGTTGGTGGAGCAGAATCCCAAAGTCAAACAAGAGAATTGGAAAACTCCACCATTTTACTTCAGACATCACAACGAGAGGTGAACTATTTGAGGGATGAGCTCAAAGCAAAGATTGGAGACTTTAAAAGAACTATGCAGAGTGTTGCTCAAGAAAAAGAAAAACTAAAATCACTGAGGACTGAGATTTGTGTGGAAAGACAAAAGCTGGAGGGTGGGAGGGCTGAGAGAGAAAGACACCAGAATGAGCTGAAAACAAGAGAAGATGAACTGATGACCAACATCAGCACCATAGACAGTTTGAGACAGAAGGTCAAAGAGCTGAAGAAGACGACCCAAGAAAACATTGACAAGAAAATACACACGGCAGATTCAAAAACAAACGATCTACAGACATTTCTACTTGCACTGAACCAAAAGATGGAAGATCTGCAAGAGATAAAGAAGCAACTGTCACTTTACGATCAGAAACGACAGACAGAGAATGAAATGCTAAAAGCCACGATGTCAGATATGATGAGGCAGAAAAAGGACATGGAGAACCTGCAGCTGGAGCTTTGTGCGCTACAACAGGATGTAGTGAAGGAGAAGACGCAGCTGAGACAAGAGAGACTCCAACTGACAACAGTGCGAGACGTGACCAACAAAAACTGGCTGGACTTGAAGAGGACTACAGCGGCCATTGAGAAAGAACTGGTGACTGTGCAACACAACAAACAAATGTTAAAGAAGAAACAGGAGGCTTTAGGCAACACTCTGAATGAACTGTGGAGCGATGAAGACCACATCAGCTGCTGCCTCAAAGACATCAACCAAACAAGGACAAATATTCAACACCTGAATGTCGAAATGAAATCCATGAGAGATAAACTCGATAAAGCAGTGAGTGCCTTTGCACATGGAAAAAAAGAGCTGTGTGTCAAGGAAGAAAACGTCAAGAGAGATAGAGACAAGCTGGAAGGTGAAAAATGCCTTCTGAAGACAGACATGGAGGAAGTGGCAAAACTGAAGGAGGAGTTAAAGGAAAAGAGAGAAGACCTTGAAGCTTCCAAGAAAACCATCAGCAATGAGAAAGCAAACCTGAGTCAACTTGAGATGGAAGTTAAGACAGAAAAGGAAAGACTTTTGATCCAACGAAAAGCTGTCGAAGAATCCAGCAATGACCTCAGATTGAGAGAAGATAAATTCAAGGAGAACATGGAATCACTTCAGACTCTTCGAGAGAAACTGAACCATCTGAATGAAAAGTTGAGGCAACTGACCACCGTCAACATCAAGAAATGTCATGACAATACTGACTCTGTCATAAAAGCTGTGACTGTGTTTGGAGAAAAATGTGAGGCGATGCAGGAACGGAGCGATAATGTGACCTGGAAGACCATCAAGGAATCTCTGTCCAATGCTTTGCTAAATGTTTTCAGTCAAATAGAACACGCAACACACGTCTCTCAGGAAGATGGGAATACAGACGTGCAGCAAGGAAAAAGTGAGGTGCATCTGGACATTTTGAGAAGAGAGTCAGCCTCTCTGGAGATGGTGAGTTCAAACATCCAAACTCTTCAAAGGGTCAGAGGTTTTCTGGAGAGCACAACCACTGAGCTCCAATCGAAGAAAGAACAACTCGTCTGTCACATGAGAGAAATTGAAGATGAAACATTGACATCCAAAACCAGGAGCCTGCAGGTTAAGAGAAGGACAGAGGGACTAGAAAAGGTCATGAGGAGATTCACCTCTGATCACAGCGATCTCATGGTTGGTGGAGCAGAATCTCAAAGTCAAACAAGAGAATTGGAAAACTCCACCATTTTACTTCAGACATCACAACGAGAGGTGAACTATTTGAGGGATGAGCTCAAAGCAAAGATTGGAGACTTTAAAAGAACTATGCAGAGTGTTGCTCAAGAAAAAGAAAAACTAAAATCACTGAGGACTGAGATTTGTGTGGAAAGACAAAAGCTGGAGGGTGAGAGGGCTGAGAGAGAAAGACACCAGTCTGAGCTGAAGACAAGAGAAGATGAACTGATGACCAACATCAGCACCATAGACAGTTTGAGACAGAAGGTCAAAGAGCTGAAGAAGACGACCCAAGAAAACATTGACAAGAAAATACACACGGCAGATTCAAAAACAAACGATCTACAGACATTTCTACTTGCACTAAACCAAAAAATGGAAGATCTGCAAGATATAAAGAAGCAACTGTCACTTTACCATCAGAAACGACAGACAGAGAATGAAATGCTAAAAGCCACGATGTCAGATATGATGAGGCAGAAAAAGGACATGGAGAACCTGCAGCTGGAGCTTTGTGCGCTACAACAGGATGTAGTGAAGGAGAAGACGCAGCTGAGACAAGAGAGACTCCAACTGACAACAGTGCGAGACGTGACCAACAAAAGCTGGCTGGACTTGAAGAGGACCACAGTGGCCATTGAGAAAGAACTGGTGACTGTGCAACACAACAAACAAATGTTAAAGAAGAAACAGGAGGCTTTAGGCAACACTCTGAATGAACTGTGGAGCGATGAAGACCACATTAGCTGCTGCCTCAAAGAAATTAACCAAACAAGGACAAATATTCAACACCTGAACGTGGAAATTAAATCCATGAAAGAGAAACTGGATAAAGCAGTGAGTGCCTTTGCACATGGACAAAAAGAGCTGTGTGTCAAGGAAGAAAACATCAAGAGAGATAGAGACAAGCTGGAAGGTGAAAAATGCCTTCTGAAGACAGACATGGAGGAAGTGGCAAAACTGAAGAAGGAGTTAAAGGAAAAGAGAGAAGACATTGAAGCTTCCAAGAAAACCATCAGCAATGAGAAAGCAAACCTGAGTCAGCTTGAGATGGAAGTTAAGACAGAAAAGGAAAGACTTTTGATGCAACAAAAAGCTGTCGAAGAATCCAGCAATGACCTCAGATTGAGAGAAAATAAATTCATGGAGAACATGGAATCACTACAGACTCTTCGAGAGAAACTGAACCATCTGAATGAAAAGTTGAGGCAACTGACCACAGTCAACATCAAGAAATGTCACGACAATACTGACTCTGTCATAAAAGCTGTGACTGTGTTTGAAGAAAAATGTGAGGCGATGCAGGAACGGAGCGATAATGTGACCTGGAAGACCATCAAGGAATCTCTGTCCAATGCTTTGCTAAATGTTTTCAGTCAAATAGAAGACGCAACGCACGTCTCTCAGGAAGATGGGAATACAGACGTGCAGCAAGGAAAAAGTGAGGTGCATCTGGACATTTTGAGAAGAGAGACAGCCTCTCTGGAGATGGTGAGTTCAAACATCCAAACTCTTCAAAGGGTCAGAGGTTTTCTGGAGAGCACAACCACTGAGCTCCAATCGAAGAAAGAACAACTCGTCTGTCTCCTGAGAGAAATTGAAGATGAAACATTGACATCCAAAACCAGGAGCCTGCAGGTTAAGAGAAGGACAGAGGGACTAGAAAAGGTCATGAGGAGATTCACCTCTGATCACAGCGATCTCATGGTTGGTGGAGCAGAATCCCAAAGTCAAACAAGAGAATTGGAAAACTCCACCATTTTACTTCAGACATCACAACGAGAGGTGAACTATTTGAGGGATGAGCTCAAAGCAAAGATTGGAGACTTTAAAAGAACTATGCAGAGTGTTGGTCAAGAAAAAGAAAAACTAAAATCACTGAGGACTGAGATTTGTGTGGAAAGACAAAAGCTGGAGGGTGGGAGGGCTGAGAGAGAAAGACACCAGAATGAGCTGAAAACAAGAGAAGATGAACTGATGACCAACATCAGCACCATAGACAGTTTGAGACAGAAGGTCAAAGAGCTGAAGAAGACGACCCAAGAAAACATTGACAAGAAAATACACACGGCAGATTCAAAAACAAAGGATCTACAGACATTTCTACTTGCACTGAACCAAAAGATGGAAGATCTGCAAGAGATAAAGAAGCAACTGTCACTTAACGATCAGAAACGACAGACAGAGAATGAAATGCTAAAAGCCACGATGTCAGATATGATGAGGCAGAAAAAGGACATGGAGAACCTGCAGCTGGAGCTTTGTGCGCTACAACAGGATGTAGTGAAGGAGAAGACGCAGCTGAGACAAGACAGACTCCAACTGACAACAGTGCGAGACGTGACCAACAAAAACTGGCTGGACTTGAAGAGGACTACAGCGGCCATTGAGAAAGAACTGGTGACTGTGCAACACAACAAACAAATGTTAAAGAAGAAACAGGAGGCTTTAGGCAACACTCTGAATGAACTGTGGAGCGATGAAGACCACATCAGCTGCTGCCTCAAAGAAATTAACCAAACAAGGACAAATATTCAACATCTGAATGTCGAAATGAAATCCATGAGAGATAAACTCGATAAAGCAGTGAGTGCCTTTGCACATGGAAAAAAAGAGCTGTGTGTCAAGGAAGAAAACATCAAGAGAGATAGAGACAAGCTGGAAGGTGAAAAATGCCTTCTGAAGACAGACATGGAGGAAGTGGCAAAACTGAAGGAGGAGTTAAAGGAAAAGAGAGAAGACCTTGAAGCTTCCAAGAAAACCATCAGCAATGAGAAAGCAAACCTGAGTCAACTTGAGATGGAAGTTAAGACAGAAAAGGAAAGAGTTTTGATCGAACGAAAAGCTGTCGAAGAATCCAGCAATTACCTCAGATTGAGAGAAAATAAATTCAAGGAGAACATGGAATCACTACAGACTCTTCGAGAGAAACTGAACCATCTGAATGAAAAGTTGACGCAACTGACCACAGTCAACATCAAGAAATGTCACGACAATACTGACTCTGTCATAAAAGCTGTGACTGTGTTTGGAGAAAAATGTGAGGCGATGCAGGAACGGAGCGATAATGTGACCTGGAAGACCATCAAGGAATCTCTGTCCAATGCTTTGCTAAATGTTTTCAGTCAAATAGAAGACGCAACGCACGTCTCTCAGAAAGATGGGAATACAGACGTGCAGCAAGGAAAAAGTGAGGTGCATCTGGACATTTTGAGAAGAGAGACAGCCTCTCTGGAGATGGTGAGTTCAAACATCCAAACTCTTCAAAGGGTCAGAGGTTTTCTGGAGAGCACAACCACTGAGCTCCAATCGAAGAAAGAACAACTCGTCTGTCTCCTGAGAGAAATTGAAGATGAAACATTGACATCCAAAACCAGGAGCCTGCAGGTTAAGAGAAGGACAGAGGGACTAGAAAAGGTTATGAGGAGATTCACCTCTGATCACAGCGATCTAATGGTTGGTGGAGCAGAATCTCAAAGTCAAACAAGAGAATTGGAAAACTCCACCATTTTACTTCAGACATCACAACGAGAGGTGAACTATTTGAGGGATGAGCTCAAAGCAAAGATTGGAGACTTTAAAAGAACTATGCAGAGTGTTGCTCAAGAAAAAGAAAAACTAAAATCACTGAGGACTGAGATTTGTGTGGAAAGACAAAAGCTGGAGGGTGGGAGGGCTGAGAGAGAAAGACACCAGAATGAGCTGAAAACAAGAGAAGATGAACTGATGACCAACATCAGCACCATAGACAGTTTGAGACAGAAGGTCAAAGAGCTGAAGAAGACGACCCAAGAAAACATTGACAAGAAAATACACACGGCAGATTCAAAAACAAACGATCTACAGACATTTCAACTTGCACTGAACCAAAAGATGGAAGATCTGCAAGATATAAAGAAGCAACTGTCACTTTATGATCAGAAACGACAGACAGAGAATGAAATCCTAAAAGCCACGTTGTCAGATATGATGAGGCAGAAAAAGGACATGGAGAACCTGCAGCTGGAGCTTTGTGCGCTACAACAGGATGTAGTGAAGGAGAAGACGCAGCTGAGACAAGAGAGACTCCAACTGACAACAGTGCGAGACGTGACCAACAAAAACTGGCTGGACTTGAAGAGGACTACAGCGGCCATTGAGAAAGAACTGGTGACTGTGCAACACAACAAACAAATGTTACAGAAGAAACAGGAGGCTTTAGGCAACACTCTGAATGAACTGTGGAGCGATGAAGACCACATCAGCTGCTGCCTCAAAGAAATTAACCAAACAAGGACAAATATTCAACACCTGAACGTGGAAATGAAATCCATTAAAGAGAAACTGGACAGGGCAAGGAGTGCCTTTGCACTTGGACAAAAAGAGCTGTGTGTCAAGGAAGAAAACATCAAGAGAGATAGAGACAAGCTGGAAGGTGAAAAATGCCTTCTGAAGACAGACATGGAGGAAGTGGCAAAACTGAAGGAGGAGTTAAAGGAAAAGAGAGAAGACCTTGAAGCTTCCAAGAAAACCATCAGCAATGAGAAAGCAAACCTGAGTCAGCTTGAGATGGAAGTTAAGACAGAAAAGGAAAGAGTTTTGATCCAACAAAAAGCTGTCAAAGAATCCAGCAATGACCTCAGATTGAGAGAAAATAAATTCATGGAGAACATGGAATCACTTCAGACTCTTCGAGAGAAACTGAACCATCTGAATGAAAAGTTGAGGCAACTGACCACGGTAAACATCCAGAAATGTCACGACAATACTGACTCTGTCATAAAAGCTGTGACTGTGTTTGAAGAGAAATGTGAGGCGATGCAGGAACGGAGCGATAATGTGACCTGGAAGCCCATCAAGGAATCTCTGTCCAATGCTTTGCTAAATGTTTTCAGTCAAATAGAACACGCAACGCACGTCTCTCAGGAAGATGGGAATACAGACGTGCAGCAAGGACAAAGTGAGGTGCGTCTGGACATTTTGAGAAGAGAGTCTGCCTCTCTGGAGATGGTGAGTTCAAACATCCAAACTCTTCAAAGGGTCAGAGGTTTTCTGGAGAGCACAACCACTGAGCTCCAATCGAAGAAAGAACAACTCGTCTGTCTCCTGAGAGAAATTGAAGATGAAACATTGACATCCAAAACCAGGAGCCTGCAGGTTAAGAGAAGGACAGAGGGACTAGAAAAGGTTATGAGGAGATTCACCTCTGATCACAGCGATCTAATGGTTGGTGGAGCAGAATCTCAAAGTCAAACAAGAGAATTGGAAAACTCCACCATTTTACTTCAGACATCACAACGAGAGGTGAACTATTTGAGGGATGAGCTCAAAGCAAAGATTGGAGACTTTAAAAGATCCATTCAAAGAGTAGCTCAAGAAAAAGGAAAACTAACATCACTGAGGACTGAGACTTGTGTAGAAAGACAAAAGCTGGAGGGTGAGAGGGCTGAGAGAGAAAGACACCAGTCTGAGCTGAAGACAAGAGAAGATGAACTGATGACCAACATCAGCACCGTAGACAGTTTGAGACAGAAGGTCAAAGAGCTGAAGAAGACGACCCAAGAAAACATTGACAAGAAAATACACACGGCAGATTCAAAAACAAAGGATCTACAGACATTTCTACTGGCACTGAACCAAAAGATGGAAGATCTGCAAGATATAAAGAAGCAACTGTCACTTTACCATCAGAAACGACAGACAGAGAATGAAATGCTAAAAGCCACGATGTCAGATATGATGAGGCAGAAAAAGGACATGGAGAACCTGCAGCTGGAGCTTTGTGCGCTACAACAGGATGTAGTGAAGGAGAAGACGCAGCTGAGACAAGAGATACTCCAACTGACAACAGTGCGAGACGTGACCAACAAAAACTGGCTGGACTTGAAGAGGACTACAGCGGCCATTGAGATAGAAATGCTCAACATGCATCAGAACAAACAAAAGTTGCAGAACACGCTTGGTAAACTTGGCCATGAAGTGAATGAGCTTCATACAGACGAGGACAAAATCAACATTTTACTCAATGACATTAACAGACACAGGCAGCCTATTACTGATCTCATTAGGGAAATGCAAACTAGAATAATTGACAAAGCCATCACTGTCTGTGTGCCAATGAATAATGAGCAGGACATAAACAATGAAGATATGAAGAGAGGAAAACAAAGCACAAAAAATGCAAGATTGTTTTTATTGATCAAAAAAGAAGAGTCTAAAAAACTGAAGAAGGCTCTCGTGGAAAAGAGAGAAGTTGAAGCCTCCATTAAATCTACTGGCAAGGATGATGTCAATGAGACTGAAGTACAGCCCAGCTTTATACCAGCGAAACAAAACGTTTCTAGCCAACGTTTCATCGACAAGAGCATCCAAACAAACTCCGAGAATGATCACCACAGTTATTGGATCAATAGACGCCCAACAGCAAAGGGTGATGATGGGCAGGAAGTGTTGGAGTTTGGGAACCAAATGACTAAACAGAGAAATGTCTTTCAAAAATGTTGGACTGATGCTGCTGATGAGAGAGAAAGAATTCACCAGCTGAAACATCAGAGCAATCAAATTAAAATCAACTTGGAGAACAAAAAGGCACTTATTCATCAGTTTGTCAAAAGAACATGGTTTCCGAGAGCAAAGGTTCATGCAGAGAAGGAAGTCCACAGTTTGCTCGATGACAGTCAGCCACTTGTTGCAAAGAGAAAACAAACAATCTCTCAAGAGTTGCAAGAACTGAAGGTCCGCATGGTCAATGAAATTGAGAGACTACATATTCAAGAAAAAGTTGCTATGAAAACCAACATGAAACAAAAAGTTGGATCTAAACTGTCTTCAGAAATTGTATCAAAAGTCATGTCAGATGAAGCAGCTACACACACATCCTGTGGACCCCTGTGCCAACAACGTTATTGCAGCTGTTTATGTGCCTGCTGTCAACGAAAGGAGTTCCAAAACAGTTAGGTCACATGTCTTCACTGAAGGGACTAAATTATATGTCTTGGATGGGATGTGTACAGAATCAGACTGTGGAGAAGGGCCAGTGACAGAGCAAGTCAAGGACCAGGAACCTGAATGAATTCCTGACTTCAACATGTGTGATACTAATGTATGTCGCTGTGATTTCAAAAAATTGTTCATACATCAATGTTTAAACGCAGACGCATGTTTTTTTCGCTATTTTTGGCTTGTCAAAAAAAAAGAAGGTGGCTTGTCAAGACTTGGTTCTCACAAGGAAGGCAAAACATGCCCACACACACAACAGAATTGAAATTTGAATAAACTTGCTAAGACCAGTGAGAAAGTGATTTTGTGTTCATTTAAGGTTTTCACACACCCAGACACGGCCGGAATGGAGGTATACAGAGTCCTGACAATAGCAACAGTGGTGTCATTCACAGATAAGAACTACAGATTGCAGATGACGCCACAGCGACTTATGAAGGACATCACACACGTTTTGATACGCAGTTGAGGTGGAGCTGCGACAAGGTGATGACACCTTGTAGAACAGATGACCTTCAAGCCACAGTCGCATCAAAGCTATGCTGACACCGTTGTCGGTAGATAGATGTAGATATTGTATTAGCGTTGTTGAGTGTTGTAAACCAGTGTCGGGGACTGCTACTGCACTCTTTTCCTGAGTCATGAAGTTAATGTGCATGGACTACTTGGCCAAGTAAAAGCTTTTGATATGTCAATGAATGTCTTCTAACTACTATTCGCTGTTTGAACAACACAGTCGAAGACACAGTTGAAGTTGAAGCAGATGCAATTGAAAGGTCCTCAACTTTTAATCCATTTAGTCTAAGTCTCGCTCTGACAATGTGCCAAACTACCTTGGGTTTGGGTGAGCAATGTTGAACACGACAGCAGGAGGACTATCAGGGTGATGACAGGCCTAAAAGTATGTACAGGTATGTATGTACCTCAAAACACTCGACAGTGATCTGGAGGTCTGTTGAAAATGATGGATTAGGTCCATGGTATGACTCTGTCTCTCATCGCCACCAATGGGTTGGTCATTCCAGGCGTTGGAATCAGTTTAATAAGTGCCTGCTTGTCTGCTGATGCTCCAGCAAACTGCTACAAGAAGCAGATTCTGTCCAATATTTAACCATGTCAAATGAGTTACCTGTTCCAGAACCCCTCCTGTGGCTTGACATTCACATTGATAATACATGAGTTTAAAAACATAATCATACCTCGTACACTTTCCAGGCCTGCTGAGAATGAGCCTAGTGCCGTAAGAAGATCAGCTATAAGAAAGATATGTGAACAGCCTCGACAGCAGTGCCACAGAATAAATGCGTGGGGTGTGTGTGAGTTACTCGTCCCACACGCACAAACGCACATACATCCAGATAAAAAATGCAAAATCACACTGGAGCACTTGTACAGACAAAAAACAGACAAATTCCACAGCAAGTTAGTTTTACACAAGGCAGGTGTGCAGCTTTCTATTGAGCGGCTATATAAGGAACTGACCTTATTTTGAGGACGCATGATGGAGAAGGTCACTATTGTCCCCAGCGATTCAAATGCAAGTCAGCTGGAAGACTCCTGAAAGAATGAAGATGGATGAGTAAAACATGGAAGTTTATTATAGTTTATAATAGGATGTACCATATTTACTTTGTAGCTGTGCACAACATGTAGAAATGTGCAACAGATAATTCCAGACATTACAAGATGTTTTATGTTGAGCCACCTCCTACCTGTCTTATTTTTTCCGACAACTTCCTGCTCGTGCTGTCTCTCTTCCTCCCTCTTTCGGGACCGGGCCAAACAGACTCCGCTGACACACACACACTTAAACACCTGCCAGAAGTCGAGCCGCCATCAGTCCGTTGGTTTTCCTCGCCCTGGTTTGACTCCCCGTGTCCGTACTTGTATTCTGGTGCTCTTGTGGCTGATTCTTCCCCAAACTGTCAACTGTTTCCAAGTGCTTTGAGTTTGAGTTTTTCCTGACTGTTCTTTAGTTTTGCCGTGTGTCTGTTGCCTGCTCCTTGTTCGCTCCTCTCTGCCAATCCTGTGGACTTGTTTGCACTCCCGTGCCTGGGACACTGGCTTTGCCTTTTTGTTTGTGCATTGACACACTTGGTTTATTTAACCCTCAGGGATTTGGTTTGTTCAGAATTTGTCTTCCTCTTATGTAGAGGTTGGCTGTTGTTCTGATTTAGTTGGAACTTCCATCTGGACTTACGTCTCCTCCCTGCTACATGTGGGTCTCCCGTCTCAAAGGGAATAAAATAGCAGACATGCATTAAAGGGTGTAATATGGTTGTTGTAAAAATTGACAATCTTTCACAATGTAATGAGGAAACACACAGGACATTTAACATGGTATTGGCTAATGTCTGCTATACTCAATTATGCAGAGGTGGGTTTGCATGGTTCATAAGAGTACTGTGTAATATTTACAAAACCATCTATTTCCAACGAAATGGATGATCTGTTTGGTCGTTCTGCGGTGGGGCATGTGCCACCAGGCACCATCGTGCTGACCTCCATCATCCCCACCTCTGCTCCTGGCCCCAGTTCCTCAGCTGTCAAAGACAAAAGGGCAGGAGAAACACCTGTTGAGGAAACCTACCAGGCCTATGCAGAAAGGCGGACCTTGGCACTGGAGGCCAGACCAGAGCACGCCAAGGCATGGCCGTGGCAGTGACTCTCCCAGCTCCTGCCTGCTGTCATTGTCAGTACTTCACTTCTGAGTGGACCCTTATCTGTTTCATGATGAGTCAAGCCAGCACCAAAACACAACATTGAGCTTATAATGCAGGTAATACGGCAATGCCATCCGGATGCTGAAAGCAAAGTAAAATGCATTTTTTGCATTCCAAATCCAACTTAGGGGTCACTGCTGGCCATGACTCTGGCGAAACATAACAGAAAAGTTGGACCTAAAATGTCTACAGACATGCTTATACCAGATGGCGAAGCAGCTACACACATCCTGCAATGTTATTGCAACTGTTTGTGTGCGTGCTGTCGACAAAAAATTAATTCATTCATTCAACATAAGAAATCGAACTCCGTCATTCAGCCTGTGCAAGACTGAATGACCCAGATAATAAAACTGTATTTTGACTGCACGCTTCAGAACACCGTTCATAAATAGCTTCACCAACAAAAAGAACATGAATATAGAATTGTAAAGACAATGGTGCAACTTTTTTAAATCTTTTTTTTACATCATGACTTAGTGTGTTTCAATGAGGAGCATACAAACCGCGATCAAAGCGAAAGCACCATAAAGTCTGTTTACACTTTTATTTCGAGAAAGAAACTAGTCTTCAACTAGTTCTGGAACGATTGCCAGGGTTGCTGAAATCTTGATGCTGGTTGTGTCTCTGAACATCCGGCTCAGGTCTTCAGTGGAGTCTGCAGCAGCTGAAGGGACATGTTACACTTGCACAAACCAGACAATCCATCAACACTGCCAATGACATTGAACTGGCTCAACTCTTTTCTGTATGACAAATGTCAGCAGACGTGTCAGAGTTAACCTGTTTGACTGGCTTTATATGCACTATACTTTAATAAATAATAAAAACTTTAATAATAACAATAAAATGTCTAGTGGACACGTTTGTTAGCATCTCAAAAATGTGTTCCCCACATTTCATAACCCACCTAAGACCAGCAGTACACGCAAAGAATGGCTTACAAATCCAGTACAAACACTGTCATTTCAGCATCTGAGCTCTTCATTCGTCCTCGGTTCTCTCAGGGCGTGAATGTAACTCCTATGTCCACTCTGGTCTGGACTGCTGGCTGTTGTTCTCTTCCTGGACAATTCAATGAACGATCGCCACCGAGTAAAAAAAAAAAAAAAAAGTGAAAAAAAGAACCTTACGGAATGTGTCTGGATGTCTGTGGACCACTGATACTACCAGAACAATTGTCCATATACAAAAGCTCAAGGAACATGAATACTGGAACTGCTTGTTTATGTTGCTTTAACTGGAATCCTTTGTTCACGTGAACACATGTATTTTATTGATTTTTATTTTACATATGGACTATTATTAGACACTTGTATTTTTACACTAGTGATGTAAAGGCCACATGAGTTTGTCCAATTGTGAATTTATCATGCATTTCACAAATGCTCGACAGATTAAGAGGTATATACTTGTTAATACCTACATGAATGCAGACAGATTTATGCGTGAATGTTGGACGTGATTTTTTATTTTGAACACATAATGTGAAGACTCATTTTGTGGCGCCACACCATCTGCAACTTATTGTGTTACCTCGACTTCATTACCATTAGAAAGATATGTTATACCTATATACAGGTATGTAGCTAAAAGCAGTGAAGACACGAAGTGAGGTCATATTCATAGATTCCTGATTGAAACATGCCATCTCCTTTAAGCAGTCGAGAAAACTTTGGTTTGGGTGGGGATAATAAAGTGGCTTCCGTGCAGATCAGGTTCTGCTGGAGAATCTTCTTGGTAGGGCTTGGTATGGAGTTGATGGTGCATCAAACAGGGTTGAGGGATCTTGGCGTTTGGCTTGATGTAGACTGTGAAAAGGATGAAGTTTGGAGGTTTTCCCTCATGGATGCCACAGCAGGAACACTGGTCAGCTGTCCACATGTGGTCATGTTGTGTACCATAGACTGAGTGGAAGATGTTCCTGAGTGACAGCTACCAGAGCGGGATGAGGAGAAGGAATTAGGCTTCATCACTTTGACCTTAGGCGCCTCAGCATCTTCCCTACAATGAAAGGAGCAAACAAAGCTTTTAGCACTGAGTCCAGCACTTCTGAAAAGTGTTGTTCGTTTTGCAAAAACAAAACATCCATGCGTCAAACGCACACAAAAATTGAAAATAGTGCAGAACACACAAACATCCTCCTGCTTGTATGTGAATTAATTGAGGGTTTGCTTCACTGTGAGACTAGTGTCACGAACCCCCTCCGTCCGGTCATATTGTTTTAGACAACTTCCTGCTCCTCTCTCCTCTCTTCCAGGATTGGGGGTTGTTTTCCCGCCATACAGGTTACACAGACACACACACACATCTGAGTCTCCTAATCTCCCGATCACGAAGCCCACTACTTGAACGTCGCCAGAAGACAACCGGCATCAGTTCGTTGTTTTGCTGGCCCTGGTATGACCCTCCGTGCCCGTACTTGTATTGTGGATGATTCTTCTCCTAACCATGGACCTCACCTGATTTCGTTAGGGGCCTCATCTTCTTCGTATTTTTTCACCTCTTTCTTGTGAAAAACCACCCACATGGTAAGGATGATGAGGAAGACCCCGAAGGCAACACCGACCACAGCCCCTGCTAGTGCTCCCGTATCCTGTACATCTGCTCACACATGAAGACAAGTAGTCAAGCAAATAAAAGAGTGAGAATAGCTGTTGATGAAATAGTTGTCGAGACACTAACAGTGCATCTCCACATCGACCGTGCAGCTCTCCTCTCCCACGTCATTGGTAGCAGTGCATTTATAGACTCCACTGCTCTCTGTGGTCAAGTTTCGTAGTGTGAAAATCTCTGGAACTTTTAAATCTGAAATTCAAAGCACATATTGTAAGACACTTGAGAGATTATATGGGCATAGGGCTGACTATAACTGGAAGACTTTATATACATATATATATATATATATATATATATATATATATATATATATATATATGCTGCATCATCCACTGGAGCCCTTGTCGCTGTATTGGATACATGCCTTTGCCACGTACTAAACCCCTTTAGATCAATAAAACTGTGAACTATATGCTGTCCACAACAAGAACGAAACATAAACATATTAAATGTCCTGAAAATGAAATCACTTTCGTAGTCGGGAGTGTGACTTCAGGTGATCTTGGCATTACAATGTCATACTTGGTTTATACTGGATCATCTATGAAAACCTTTTTAACTAACTCCTGTTGAGGAGGAGCAGGCACGACGAGGGAACTTCTACCAACCATATGCTAGAACCACACTGAGACAAATGTGCCCTGCAATAGTGGAAGTGACAACGTGGAACTAAAAACATGTAAGGGTTTTTCCCCTTCCCAGCGTTTTGTCTTCTTCACTCCGTGTTTTGGTGTTTGGACTTCCTTGTTTCTTCGTTCTTGTTTGTGTTTGATTTTTGCGTATTTGTATTAAATCGCTGGAATACGCGCGATGCCAGGCTGCTAGGTGCTGCGGTGCCAGACACTGAATAAAAATAAAGCATCTGCTGGCCGGGGTCGTAAGTACAGGAGGACGGAAGTCGAGCGGGTCATATGTCAGATGTTACTTGTACAATTAAACACAGCAGTCAAGCCTGCTGGTACATATCAAGTACTTTCAGAATCAAGGACCTTTGAAGAAGGCCATATGCATCATAATTTGTATTGTTTAATAATGCCTCTGCTGGACAGAGTTTTAGTTTGGCTGCAAACAAACCCATATAGACCTTTAGTACACTACCTGATGAAGACACACAGGAAGTTTCATGGGACTCTATCATCTAGTTTCAGAATATGCCTCAGTTTTCTCAAATGTAAGTAAAGAGATTCTCCTTCTTTCGCCTTCTCACTCGGTGTGATGTTGTCTGCTGTCACTTTGGGAAAAACACAAAATGGTGGGTAAGATGGGTAGAACCTGGCAATCTTCTTCTGAGCCTCAAATCACCACACTTTATTCTTGAACTTGATCTTAGAGGACTTTGGAGACTGTCAGGTCGATCTCTTGGAGAACGACCCATAGGATGAGGCATATACAGTAGCATAAAACCTGATTGTTTGGTTTTTTATTCATGCATTCTCCTTTGTCATACAATTTCCAAATAAGCAGCAAATATCAATCTCAATGACGCTTTATTTATTAACACTTTGGACTACTGTTCACAAGGAGGGTCAGAGCAGCGAAGAATGGAGTCTGCTCCTGCTCATGCATGAACATCCACAGAGACACAAATGTCATCTGCTAATCGGCTTGCTGCATTTCTGACAGTCACAGTGAGAGATTAAGAACACTTACTTTAGGGTTAGGTTTCTGGCCATTGTGTTTTTAATGGACAGAAAAAGAGACAGAGAGGAAGACAGAAGACACTGTAATTGACTTAAAGCTATTCTTATAAATGTACACACCACTGAGAACAGAGGTCAATGTTTGTCCTTTCAGGTATTCTGCCCCCTGTTCCATGGCAAACAGAAGTTTTCCAGTCTTGGAAGGTTTTGTTTGTCTGCTGAGAGTATTCACAGTGAACTCTGACATCATAAACACACCAAAGTCGCGCAATAAACACAGAGTGACTTAGCATCACAGTTTGTCATTTGTCTTTGGTTCTCTCATTTTTCAGGCTTTCTCTTCTAAGACTCTGCACCGTGAATGCTTGGCAATGCCATGACGATATATGTTGACGTTGGAAAAGTGGACCTCTGTGCCCTAGAATTCTGGCCACAGAATCCTGGGAATGACCATCTACCAGTATTTGAAGTGGGGGCAGCACATCAGCTCTGTCCTCAGGGCAGCCCAGCAGCTGATCTACTTCTGATGCCTCTAGAGTCTAGACGAAAGTACAGACTGTCAGCTACACAGCAGATGGGGTCTGGTGCTCCTCCATCACTTTGTGGTTTCAGGGTTACGAGGAAAGTTGGCTATGAAACATATGAAGGGAAGAATACTTCTTGGAATCAGGTATTTCCCCTAACTCACACCAAATCCATCTGCAGTGCAGTGTGTGATCACAGAACCCACATCTAGTTCCTATCCTGGATGCACGCTACCAGACAACACCACTAAAATTGAACTACTGTAAGTTCTATTTGTTGTGCAGTGCAGAGGTGTCGCTTCAGTTTTAGCACTTTGTGTGTAACTCTTGGAAGAGACAGAGTAATCTAGCAGTTTCTGTGTCAGATCCATTTTCTTGAAGGCGCTCCAACAGTGTGAGTTCTTCATTTCCTCAGTCAGTGAGATCCACATTTTCACACCCACTATTGTAGTGTACATTTGTCTCAGTGAGGTTCTAGCACATAGTTAGTAGAAGTTCTCTATTGTAGAGAAACTATGTGCTCGTATTGTTCTGCAAAAAGGGTTCTTAGTGAATCTTAGTGAATTGAAAGTTCAACACGAAGACCACCAACCATGGAGGCCTGCCCCAGCTAGGGACCTGTCATCTTCTCTGAACATCAGCAGAACAAATGTTCTCCTTTTGACAAACCCTTGTCAGGGAACTGATAACTGACGTGGCATCTTTAAAAAGTGACAGATGAATAGGTGAAAGACATACATGCTGAGTAGTTTGACTTACCGATCAGCAGAGTGGGAGGAGGTTTACCAGGGTACTTCCCCTTGTCTAATAATTTCTCCCATTTGTAGTGGATGGGATCAGAGCCATCTGAGGACTTGCATCTCATTTTCACGTTGCCACCTTCTAATAACTTGCCCTCCATCCAACAGCGAGGTTTAGACGGCTTCACTGAGGGGCAAAACAGAGACAAACCATGTACGTTTATGGAGGTGTAAACTTCTGTAAGGAAATAAGAATGACTCGCAGCACTGAGCATCTGAATGGAGATGAAAGCAAGGCTGGACTATAAATACACTTTTAACACTTTTTACACTTTTAATCACAAACAACTGCAAAGATTTTGCAAAAGCTGTTGCAGGAAAAGACAGCATTACAGGCAGTGTAGTGAGAAAACCATTATCAGATAGCAGCCCCACAAATTCCTAAAAAACATGACTTAAAAACCTTCAAATCCAACTGTGTCCTGAGTTGTGTAGTTGCACTGCCTCATCTGAATAACCGTCTAACCTTTTTATTATGTATTTCTCGCTCGGACACCACTGCATCGGGTTTCCCACAATGCAATATTTACAGGCAGTGACCATCCAGTGCTGAACTACACATATACAAATACAAAAAAATAAAAAACCACACATTCAGCTGGGTTGCGCTTTAGTGTTACACCTATCCCTCATCGTAGTGATAAGGGCCTTATGAGGTTTTACCATTAAGTGACAACATATTTTGTAACAATAATTTACTTAGAGCGAGCCCAGCCTCTTACCTCCTCAACAGTTCAAGTGGGAATGAGGTTTCCCCACAATACAATGAGGATGGGTGAAAGTGCAGGTATTTAATTAACAGTAGGTGGTGGTATTACCCCATTTTAGTATATTTAACAGCCATCACTCCCTATCTTGGGGGAGGGCTGTGTTACAACTGCACACAGATAACGATCAGCAAAGTATTTTCAAGACATTAAAAGAGCTTTTGTTTAAATAAGGTGATATACAAACTTTTTATTATCAGTATATCCATTGTTTTGCACACTTGTGGTGGATGTAAGCTCATCTCCTCAACCTTGCTGATGAGACTGGCTCATCTCCTGGTCGAACCTCTTGCTTCTGACAGTGTGATGATATTGATATTGTGCTTATGTTATTAATTTGCTACTTGAGAGAGAAGTGACTGGTCAACTTTATTGTAGAAGTTCAATTTGACAGTTGAATCAGATGACTTGTGTGCTTGACTTCCCTTTCCGGGACACTGCCTCAGCCTTATCCTAACTACAGTGGTACCTCGGTTCTCGACCACAATCCGTTCCAGAAGGCCGTTCAAGAAGTGATTTGTTCGAAATCTGAATCGATTTTTCCCATTATAATGAATGGAAAAAGAAACAATGCGTTCCAAGCCTTAAAATAGGCTTTTGTAGGAGTGAATGTAGAGTGTCTGCTGCAGGTGCGCTGTTCCTCTATGTGTGTGGCCGCTGCATGTGGGAGGGGTTGCTGAGTGAGTGACGTCTCTCCAGAAGTGAAGAGGTGCCCGGTGCGTGTCCAGCTCTGAATGTGCGCTTCTGTGCAGTTTGGCTGTGACAAAGTCATAAACCAAGTCACGCTCTGTCCCAGACTCGCCTCATCCCTGTCCCAGCTCCAGCCCACAACAGGACATCAAACCCTGGAGTGTGAGCTCCAGCCTCGGAGGTGTGGAGAGCAAGCACCTCCCCTGTGACACTCTACCACGGTCCAGTGTGGAGACAGGAAAGGTTTTACACCTCAATATGAAGAGAAAACAGCCAGTAAATGTAGCTAACAGGACACGTCTGCATACAGAGGCTGCGTTATACACAATAACAAAGCACGTCGTGGGTCAGCGTCACGTTTCAGGCTTTTTTCGGGGAGTTCAAGTTCTAGATTTCCGTTCGAAATCCAAAGCAAAAGAATATTTTTGTTCAAAGTCCAGGACGTTCGAAAACCACTGTACTGTCTAGTCACAGTGACTCCTGGGTTTCTCAGTTCAGTATTCATTTTTGAGTGCTTGAGAATCTGGTTGAAATTGACCTGCTTTATGGTCTGTTTACTCTGCTGCTCTGAGTGTTGAAAATCATGAGCAAGTCTCAACCTAGGATGAACCTTAAATTCTAAATGACTTATCGGAACTGCCTCTGCCATGGTCTCGAAAGTCACATGATCGCTCACGGTCCAGTTTGTCCAGAACAGTCCCAGTTTCCTCTGTTCTTCTCTGGCATCTGAGTCGACCTAACCCTTTGTGCATTAACTTGCCTGTCACACTTACTATCTCTAGCTCTAAATTGATGCTGGTACATGTCTTGGTTAACTCCAACTCCGACGTAAGCTTCATTGAGGAAGGCTTTGCTAAAGAATTCTGTGGGCACCATTGACGACAGCTCCTAGACGTTACACAGCCAAACCTGCTTGTCACCATCTCTGGAGACCACACCAAAACTATATCCAGTTTCAAGCTATTTATTCACCCTCTTCTTCAGCCATGTTTGGTATGCCCTGGTTAAAACGTTTGCCATTGTCCATGGTCCTGGTCCTGTCTCTCGCGCCTCCTCATCTGTCCATGGTTCCACCCGAATCAGGAGAGGGTGCTTTCCACGCCACCTCACCGCCCTTACGATTGTGCTATTGAGCTTCCCCCCAGTCTTCGCTCTTTAACGCGACGCAACCCGAACAAGAGGCACTCCAGACTTTTATTATTTTATTAAGTCTTTGAGAGCTGGTCTCATTACACTTTCCTCTTCACTCCTCGGTGCAGGGTTCTTTTTTGTCAATAAAAAAAAGACCAGACTTGGGGCTGCACTCCACCTGCTAAACTAAGACACTTGGACCCGATCCTAGCATCAGATGTTACGTACTTACCCATGACAGTGAGAGTGATGGTGCTCCAGTGATACTGTGCACCAGTCTTGACCTTGCAGCTGTAATCTCCGGAGTCAAGCAGAGACAAGTCACTTATCATCAAGGATGCATCACCCTTCAGGTACTCGCCAGCAAACGCAACACGACCACTTCCTGCTTCATTTGGGTCAAAAACCCTCCCAGCAAAGTATGTGATCACCTGATGGAAACAAGAGAAAATGAATGAAGTGATTCAGTCATTTGGTCCTTTGGACTGGTAATGATTTTGAAGAATATGTGTTATTTGTGGCTCGGCACTAGCATAATATTAGATTTATTTTTATGTATTATATTGCAGATGAGGTGTGGTTCAGTGCCAAACTAACAATCAACGAACACATGCATTCCATCCAGTGGTGAGAGATGAGTGACAGGTGGTGATGCCAGAAATGAGGGCCATGAAGAGGATGAGTGTGGGGCAGGTGAGGGGGTTTACCATTTCAAATGTATGTTCATATTATTGAGTTTAGCTTTTATAAAAATGAAATGGGAATGAGCATCGCTAAGCTCTGAAACAGATATAAAATCTTTGGAAGCACATTTTAATTGAATTAAAAACCTATTAGTGACAGAATAGGGGACCAAGTGGAAAAATCTGCCTTAACCTGCATCAATAGTTACAAAATTATGTTGAAAAAGGTCTCTAAATGTTTTGGTTACAGTAATACCTAGTAAGCAAAGTCCTGGCACTATAAAAGGAACATTTGTGGCCTCTATATTAGCAATATACTTTAAGAGTTAATTCATGTCCTGATATTTTCCCAAATCGTTTTAATAAATCTAGAATTAATGGAATTACTCTCTCCGGTTGTCACATGTAAATGAGCAGGTCATCGGCATATCAGGATACTTTGTGCTCTTTATTTCCTGTCTGTATTCCTGTCAAAGCATTCTGTCAGCTCTTATCTGAGAGGCTCAATAGCAATAACAAACAACAGAGGGCTAAGAGGACGACCTTGCAGAGTAAATTCAATGGTTTCAAATATCTGTTATTTGTTCGTAGATGTATGATTGGAATATAATCACGACACAAAGTTATTTTCAAAGCCAAATCTTGTCATTGTTTCAAAAAGATAGTTGTCATTAATACAATTTTGAATAAAATAAATATAATAAAACAATGTCTAAATATCATAAAATAAGAATAATATACAGTGGTGCCTCAGTTTTCGAACGTCTCGGACGTTTGTCACAGCCAGACTGCACAGAAGCGCACATTCAGAGCTGGACACGCACCGGGCACCTCTTCACTTCTGGAGAGACGTCACTCACTCGGCAACCCCTCCCACATGCAGCGGCCACACACATAGAGGAACAGCGCACCTGCAGCAGACACTCTACATTCACTCCTACAAAAGACTATTTTAAGGCTTGGAACGCATTGTTTCTTTTTCCATTCATTGTAATGGGAAAAATTGATTCAGATTTTGAACAATTCGCTTCTCGAACGGCCTTCTGGAACGGATGGTGGTCGAGAGGAGGCGCTCGTGGCTCAACCATGGGCCCTGGCCCTATAGCTAAGAATCACTGATCTAGACCAGTGATTCTTGATTCTTAACCATCAATCCAAGGCCCATGGTTGGGCTGCGAGCGCCTTCTAAAGGGCTGCAAGACGCTCAGTTTTAATACAATAATCAGTTTTATATATTTGCCACATATGGTGACAGTAGTGTGTCACTGAATTGACTTGACAGCTGCAAATCTGTGACAGTTATTCATGATGGAGAAGTTCTGGACAAGAAAAAAATGATAAAGAGAGTGATGCCCCCTGCTTGGAGTTGGTCCTGTTCGGTTTTGAGTTGTTCCACCCATTAATGTAGTGCAGAGCGTTCACCCCCAGCAAATTCAGCCTTTCATGATGCCCCATAACAGTTTCCTGAAGCCCATCCATCTTGTTGTACAGCTCTTTAAGTGACATTTTTAGCTCACTTTGCATCGTAGCATGGTGGTCAGCAACTGTAAATTTGTCTTCCCAATACTTTCCGACTCCATTTTTTCGCTTGTTTCACGTGTGTGTGTGTGTGTGTGTATTACAAGAATGATTGATGTGGAGTATCTATACTCTTGTAATCCTCTTGTAGGAAATAACAATAAAAATGACCTGAAGAAGTACGTTAGCTATCAAAGCTTAAATCAGCTTAAATCACTGAAGTTACTTTTGGCTGTCGTTCATGTACGATATGATTCAGTATTCAGTTTAGGTATCAGCTTGTATATTTGTGAACACCCGAGTACTCAAAAAGATTTTTGAGAACTCTCAAGAACCAAACAGGAACAAGAGATCTTTGGCTGATCGCTGACTGTCGTGCCGACATTAAGTGTTTTTTCAGAGACTCTTGAACCACTTACCACTCTTTGTCTGTTGGTTGGTTTGAGGAGCAGCCATTCAATGTCCAAAGTGGGGTCATCGCCCACCCAGAACTGATGGTAGCAGGGTAAAGTCACATTGTCTCCAACAACCCTCTTCATCTCAGTCTTTGCGCATGTTGACAGCTGAGCCAGGAGGATAACTGTAGTGAACCACAGAACAACATCATTTAAGTGACAGTTGAAAATATCAATGAGATGACATCAATTCAAAGCATTTGTGATTGACTCTTACTCTACATGATGAACAATTTAAATTTAATTTAGGAAAATGCACTTTTTGTGCCCAAAAAATTCTTATACCACCAAAACAACACGGCAGCTATTGGATGTTGCCATGATGAAAGCAAAAACTGCAGCCAAATTACAAGGCAGGGGTTTAATCTGCTGAAGGTTTCTCCATGTTGCACTTACAGTATTGTATGCTGGCAATCCTCTTTGGCCAAAAGCGAGTCCTGGCAGCATACAGCACAGACCAAGTGCACACTGGCAACCTCAACACTGTCTGGAATCAGAACAATGAGACTACTTTGGTTACAACTTACAGCCCTCTAAGATCATAGGAAAGTAAATGTTTGAATTCTACCTCAAGAGAAAAAAAATAGCTCAGGTAGAGATGAAGACAACTGTACCAGTAGCAAATACCAAGCCCTCTGAGATCACAGTAATGACTACAGCGACAGTATCACAACCGAGCCACTCATCCAGAAACCAGGATGGAATAAGCGAATGATGTCGATCTATAGGACACACTGCACCAGTAGCAGATAACGGGGAAACAGCTGTCACCAGAGCAACTACAATTCAAAGAGACAATTCTACAACCCCATTAAAATGAAGACCAACCTAATATGTTAAAAATAATTACATCCACAAGACTTAGGACACCAAAACATGACAAAAGAATGACTCAAAAAGTATTGGCAGCTCATGCGTTTACTTGAACCACAATGGGACCAAGAAGACAACACTGATTTCAAGTTGTAAGGAACCGAGCTAAGCAGTACTCAAACGTGTGTTGTTCCCTGCAGCATCTTTCAGAAAAAGTGAAAAGGATGAGTTGGAGGTGAGCACCTCTGGGTTTTCAGTTTCATGAAGCAGGATCAGCACACCTCTGTGTCAGTTACCGGGGCAACATATGCCATCCTTGCAAACAGGTTTGCCTCAGTATAACACAGAATTACTCCTGCTGAAGCACGGTTCTGCTCTATGAACACTGTTTGATCAGGGCAGACAGAACACCACTACACTTGCTTGTAATTTAATATGCCAAAATATGTTTTCAGATTTCAGAGTTGGACAACTCACGCGGCCAGTTTGGCAAACTGCCAAACAGAAGGAGGGGAGATTAGTCTTCACAGTGAAAAAAAGAAGCAAAAGAAAAAAAACTAACTTGAGAAATGAAAAAAGAAGAAAAATCATTGATTTCATCCATGTTGGGGTTTTGTGTTCGGTTCATATTTTCTAAGCGAGGCTAAAAAGTACTGAAGTGTACTTAAGTTCAGCATGTCATGTTGGGTAATCTTTTAGCGAGGGGGGCGTCTGGGCGTCTGCAAAACATGAAAAATGGACGCCCGATTCTCGACCGTAGCTTGGCCGCCAGATTACGCTGGTATATGGCAGCATCTGGCGGTCGAGAATCGGGTGTCCATTTTTTCATGTTTTGCAGACGCCCAGATGCCCCCTTCGCTAAAAGCCTGTCTTGGGTAATCTTTTATGCTTCCCGTAGCATGATTACTAACCTTTCCTGCGACGCGTACCAACATTGAGGGATTTCATCATTTATTTATTTTCTTGTAATTGATTTTAAGTTATTCAAAAAATCAACACGATGATGCTCTTTTTCCAATATATTGCTTTATAAAATTCTCCCATAATCTCATGAAGGAGGGCAAATGTGTCGTCACATTGTGCTTGACTATGCTCCAGTGAGCTCTAACCTTCTACCTGCCATGACTCAAAAGATTATTTCACAATGGCCAACATGGAAAAATCATCCTCCATCGCTTGGTTGACAGTGTTGGTGGAAGTTGAATTCATAACCTCTGCAAGTGGGTAGCATGAGTACTCATCTATGATGAAAAACAGATATTCACTACTTGGAAAAGCTATTGGAATAGAAGTCTGCACCTACACCATGCCAGGGTGATTCTGTTCTGGTTCTCATTTTTAGTGGTTCAGTGGACATAACTGGTATGTTGCATTAACAAACATTCTTCTTGAACTGCATTTTCTCAATGAAGGATTCTTCTTGGGCTGCATTTTCTTGCACATTGTCCACATTGTTTCTAAGCTCTTTAGTATAGCTTTTTTACACATTATAATATTATTTCTTTTTAAATGTTGATATGTTGTGTACAGAGCATGTTACAAACACAATTTCCCTTGGGATTAATAGGGTTTTTCTGATTCTGATTCTGACAAGAGAGACAACTGTCACCTTCTGCTTTGTGATTAACATCTGCAATACCTTGTATTCCTTGTATGTGGAATACCTACACCATTCCTTGTTTCTTAGAAGTGGTTTAGTTTTGACAATTTGCTGGTGTCCTTCATTAGCTGGTTGAAGAGACCTATCCTGCAGAGTACTCACGATTCTGGTTCTTCTCTGCATGACGTCTAAGTCATGCAATGATGTAAGTCAGTGCTGACTTGTCTGAACTTCTTTAATATTTCTGCATGCTGTGACTGGACAGCTTTGTGCCATGTATTGTGTCTGACAACAAGCAGTGACTTCTTGAAGGATATGGTTTGATTTCAGCATGGGTCATGGCTTTAGGTGTTGCCTGACTTGCCACGAAGTTCACATACTCCAATGCAACTTGGTGTTACCAATCCACTGTAAATATAACATATGAGGGACTGTAAGTTTATTACTACTAGTGTCATAGTATTTTGTCTGTTATAACTGTATTGTCAATCAGGGACCCCTGCACTCCTGCTCCTCATTCTGGCCCCCTTGGCCTCAGATCGTACTCGGTGGGTCAGAAACATTCATAAAAAACATAGGAGCTACTATGAAACGGAACTTTCCTCCTGAGGATTGATTGAATCTTTCATCTTGAGGCATAGGCTACTTTGTTTTATTGGGTGTATTTGCTGAACAAGCACACACACACCACAGTAAGACTTTTGCCTTAAACACAGAAAACTGTATTGGAAGGCAGTGTTTGCAACGTAGATGACTTTATAAAAAATATATATATATTTGAAAATGTAAATTTCATCAAATTGATCCGTTGAAATATTTCCAAGATCAACAAATGTTGCTGTTGGTGTGACTTTTTTTTGCACGGTCAGCCATTTCTTTTGCTAATTCAGTTTGAGATTTATAGTGATGATATGCTGCGGACGAGTCTTCTGGAATACAGGACGTGTCGGAAGCAATGTTAAATTCCTGAAGCTAAAGCTTGCTGTGCCAACTTGAATCAGTATCAAGAAAATCACAGCCGGGTCAACAGTGGCAGGGCTGGGGTAGGAGGTGGAGGGAGAGGGAGGGGGGGATGGGCCGACTCAGTCAGTCTCCTCCGAGGCACTCAGTGACTTAGTCCAGGCAAATCACAGACGCCAGTGGTGTTGCCACATTTACTAATCCAACTACTGATAACTGACTTTACTGATTCACTTGAATTTAAAAGTAGCAAAGACATATTAAAATTTACTTCAGAAGTTACATGTGGCAGCTGCTGCGCTTAACAGCCCTCACCGCCTGAACATAACATTTTCAATGACAATTTTTTTTTTTTTTGAAGCTAGGTTATGCAACAACAATCCTGAATCCTCAGAGGTCCCGAGTATAACTGTCTATCGTTTTACATGTATATCTAAGATCATGTGTGCTACTGTTACATTTTTCATTTATTATTTTATTTTATTTTTTTTTCCAAGCAAAATCTCAGCTGTGTAAATGTAGAGCTCTATCCTATATTTAACAAATATAAGTATGAAGAAAATCACTGTGTGAAAGGAACAAATATGAACATTTTTAATAAGAATGCAGAGGAACTGCTTACAAATGTGTAATTTTCTACAAAGAAAAACATGCACAAATTTACAAAATTAAGTTATAATTAACCCATTTTTTTCAACAAGCATGAATAAAACGTTAGTCGTTGAAATAAGCCCCACAACTACTAACATTACAACCAAAACCAGCTCCTGTCCACCACAAGACACTAGAGTGTGTCGGGTGTCCCGTAGGCTACATGGAGGCAGCACCTGCACCTCAGTGAGTGATGGAGTGATGTTGGCGTGTCCGCGCTCCAGAAAGCTTCCAGAGCTATTTATTTTTGAGTGCAGATAGAAGATCAGCCCAGCAGCACTGTGCCGTTTTACTCCGTAAATATATATATATATATATATATATATGGTCTAAAGATTTCATAGTTATGAACATTTTGCACAGCCTGTTTTTTTCATCTACTTTAACACTACTTTACATGTGCCTGCTCACGCACGTGAATAAATGACAAACACAACCTCATATGAGTTCACGCAACTGCTTTCCTTCCATTCATGCTGTCAACTTACAGTGCCCACAGCCTTGTCACCCTACTGTCATGCAAACTTGTTCCTCCTTCATGAATATCAGAATGACAATATGAAAAGGAGGAAGTAAATGCTGGATCTGATTACAGCCCATCTAGAGCGCAAGAGGATGTGTTCTCTCCAACCAGTCGTGATTCTGTCAGCGTGAATAATCTTAATGTGGGGTGAGCACACTGGTGCTGAGGGAGTTGTTTGACATTGACGCAATGGGTGCCAAGTCGAAAGGGCAGTTTGACATGAAGGAGGACAAACGTGAAGAGACTCTGCTCTCAAAGTGTCTTCATGATGTGGCTGTGAGGTGGCCCTCCCTCGCGTTCTGCCTCTTATTATCTGTGGTGCAAATGTACATTCCTGCTAACAGATGGTTACTGCTTGTAATTTGTGCTGAATCAACGATGAGAGACACAGTCTGAATTCCATGCTTTTGTGTGCACAAGGCTTTTCCAAAGTAAGTGTCCCTCTGTCTGAAGCAAATTAATAGGGGGACAGACATATTTAGGAAGCACTTTGGCTTCTTAAACAAAATAAAAATTAAGTAATAATAGCAAAAAAGATTCCAACATGGCCCCTTGTCTTGTCAAAATATTTAACTAACATGTTTCCATGCATTGATCCTATTTTAGATGGAGAGATCAAAAAGTAGCACCAAATTTCCAATTTTCCTGAAAAGAGTAGCGCTGCACACGGAAATAACGTGCAGCACGACTCCACACAAACATGATAAATGCCGGGCAGTGAAAGGTCTGATCACATTCTACATCATTCATAAACAACTTTGCAAACTCCCTGAACACTGAGGTGTGCAGCCAGGAGCTGCAGGTGCTGGGAAACAGGAGCGCAGCGGTTCGTGACTTGCTATGTGTATGGGTGTTTGATGATGCATGTGTTTTCCCTTTATAATGCTGGTAAACACCTGATTTTATTGACAGACAGATTTGCTTCAATGAATAATGCTGCGCTCTACAGTAACTGTTTTCACTGCTGTGGTCTTGCCGCATAGCAGCTGTCTGCATGAGGACTGTGAAGAGTAAAGACATGATTTTCCCAAGTTACCGAAGATCACCAGACTATTCATTTGGTCATTTCTGACGTGTGGCTCTGTACTTAAATGATTAAAACCTTCTCGATCCGTCAGTAATGTCTCTCACTGTGTTCCATGTGTTGTGAGAGCAGCGTGGATCAATCAAGACGCACCGTATTTCGCAGCTTGTTTTCGTTATTTTCTTGTAAAATTAACATGACAAGACTCTTTCATGTATTGTTTTGGCTATGAAACGCCACATGCTGTCACAGACGTGGTCAGAGGTGGTCAATCCGATGGTGCTAAATAGGTTGTCGCGTGGCTCATGATGACTTCCTTGAGACGTGCTTCGTGCTTCGCAGAGCGCCACCAGCTGAGGAGAAAAAACGGGACATTGCCTGAGGTGCAGAGGTGCAAAGCTGCACAGCAGGGGGCGTATCAAACTCAGACCACCAGAGACAGAACCCGCAGTGTGAAAGTGTTAAATGTTAAGATCTCATTCACGAAAGCTACTGCATTAAAATTGTTCAATTTGAATTTTACAAATTGAGAACCAAAATGCATTTTTTTTAATGTTCACTCTACAGATTATTATTGACTCATAAATAAAATGAGAAATAAATCATCCAATCTGCATTTTCATTTTCTTTCTTTGGTTGCATGTTTTATGACAAAACTAAAAAGAAAAAAATTGAGTTATGGGCCTTTCCTCAAAGTGCTCCCATACTGGCCTATGACAGCATCCATTACATACTACTGTGTTCCCTTGCTATATTCCACCAATTCAAGGGCTATCAACTCTCATGCAAAAGAGGGTCTGTCAGGGACCATGTCTACTATCACTACTTGGTAAAGCAACAGCAGTCCACACCAATAGTGATGGAGCCGTCGAATATCCAATAGCTATCCAACTTCACCGCTGTATCGTAGCAACATCCCCGTTGGACAGAAAGAACTCAACTTAGCAACAGAGTATGATTAAAAGTTAGTTACACTATTGAGACATAACATACCACATGAAATGATATTTTCAGACATTGTTCCGAGACTAGTTCGTAGAGCGAGAGTATTTTAGAAGAGGAAAGTCTAACGTCACAAGAGCTAGCGTTAGCAGCATACTTAACAAGCTACTAGTTAGCGGGAAGATGTAGTACTGGAACGCTGCAGTTGAGGAGTAATGAAGTCTTTCCACAGAATACTAGAATAGTCATAATAACTTAGGTGAGGCTTTGGGATGTTCGGTGGTTGCTGCTGCTCATTCTACATTTTCACCATAAGTCTGCTTGTTAGCTCATGTGGTGCTTGGACATTTGACGGCATCTGTTTTCCCAGCTGGCGACGTCTCGTTGGAGACCAAGTTGAGCACTTGCAGATCATTGTTCAAGTTACCAACGGTGAAGCCCAAAAGAAGTTTTTGCTTGTTGGTGGAAATCTTATGTTCAAACTCTAACTTACAGCGTGTTATTTTTACACATCTATAATGCCATAGATCAACTAGGCCCCCAATATAGAGCTGGAGATTCTGTACGTTTCAGACACATCTGAAGCCTGTAGAAGACTTGTGATTTTTTTTATTTGTGCAGTTTATTTTTCCTGCCTCATATCCTTTATTTTTTACTTGTATTCATAGAGATTGTTTTTCATAAAACAAGTTTCAGAAATGGGAGAAGGATGCTTTGGCAGACCAAAAAGTGTCCAACACAGCACCCCTAAGTCTTGCACTCAACAAAGATAAGATGTAATGCTATTTAGGCTCTAGACAAACAGAATTCATGACCCCAAAATAGCATATTTCATGCAAATATTATTTCTTTTAATTACATCTGCAATGGAAGTCAAAACCCTGGGGACGACAGAACCTAGCCTGTTGGGGCTCCCAGACTCTGAAACAGCCAACCAGAGGAGACGCAAACTTTGAAATACTGTCTGTCTGCAAAGCACTTTGCAAACTGTATTCACAAAATGAACATGAAAAACTCTTTTTTTGTGTGTCATCGACAGTGCCCCTTAAAAGCACAAGCTTCAAATGCACCACAGGCAGAACGATCAACACCATATTTTTTGTACCTCTTTACTGCAGCCACTCTCAAGTGAAACACGTTTTGCTTAAAAAAAAAAGAAAATGTTATGATGTCATATTCCACTATATTCCAGCACATTCTGTTTTTAGCGACCAATTCCATGATTCTGTATTACATTGGGCCACTGTGATTCCATATGTGGACACCAGGTCCCAAGTGGTTGATGACCAGCTGGAATCCTGTGAACTGAATTGAGAGATTCTTAACACTACCCAGGCCTCCCTGATTTTAACTTCAAACAAAAGCTGCACCACCCCAAGCCTTCAAGGATCAACTTCACAACCCCAAACTAGACTGGTGGCCTAACCACTGTGATGTGATCCATCATCACAGTGACACTCGAGTGAAGACGGACCATCTGTCTGAGCACATATTGACTTGCAGGCAACCAACCAGACACCATACCATGCATAAATTGTGAATTGTGAATAAACGTACCTAAGAGGAGACAGGCAGGAATTGATGAAGGCATTTCAAAATCTTATATGGACATATCCTGAAAAAGAGTTTGTATGTAGACTGTCAGAATGGCAGACTTTCCAGTTGCACGTCCGGTCTGAGTGAAGCGCAGTGACGGAGTCTACAGTGTCAGCATCCTTCTTACTCCAGCAGCTGACCCCTCATTTAACTCTCCCTCAACATGTTGTGTGTAAGAAAGGGGGGGGCGAGGGAGTCTCTATAAATAGAGAGAAGCAAGTGCAGTGGAAGTGTGTGTGTGCTGCCTCTTCTTCCCTGCATGAGCTGAGGATGCCACAGAATTAAAGGGGGACCTCTAGAGTAGATAGGAGGATGTGCTGATACATTCGGACCACCATAACGCGTAAGAACTGTGATGTCTTTAATATTTAGGTTGATCCCGAGAAGAGAAGCTGATTTAAGACAGTAAGCTGTCAGAATATAAAAAAAGAAAGAAAGCAATAGATGCATGTCACATTTATGAAAATAATAAATAATATTAAAATTATTTATATATATATATATATATATGGGGTGATAATGTACAGACAGACTTTTATTGTGGTGGAGAATGTTGGCATCTGCAGAGGTCAAACACCAGCTTCATGGTTTTACTCGTGTTGATCTGGAGGTGGTTTTTCAGGCACCATCCACTAAGTCCTGCGTCAGTTCCCTGTTACTCTCTGTCGTCTCCATCCTTAATGAGACTGATTCTGCAGGTGGCAGGATGGGGTGTTGTGGGCAAAGTCAGCGTGGTAGAAGGTGAAGTAAGGAGGACCGTGCCCTGTGATGCCCCTGTGCCGCAAAGCAGCATGTCCACACACAATCCCCAGTCCTCACATACTGGGCTCGATTGGTCAGGTAGTCCAGTATCCAGCTTGTGAGGTGGTGGTCCACACCAGCATGACTCAGCTTGTCCCCCCAAGTCAACTAGATGGTGTTGAAAGCACTGGAGGACTCAAAGAACATAATCCTCACAGTGATCCCAGCCTTCTCCAGGTGAGAGAGAGAGATGTGTGGAGGAGGTAGATGATGGCGTCCTCCACACAGATGCCAGCCTGGTAGGCGGACTGCAGCAATTACATGAGATACAGGCTAAATACCATGCCTCATAATGAACTATTTGGATATATATGTGGTGGTTTGAGCGAGTTGTGAATATATATTTGCACTGTACTTCATTCCAGATTTATGACAGTTACTTCATTTTAAATTTGGCCTTTTTCCAGCTCATACGCTTATATCAGTATTTGTTTCCCTGACTTGGAAAAGAATGCAACTTTCAGAGTCATGGTACACTGGTGTGTGAGCTGTGATCGATGGCAGGGTGAGTGATTTCTGGGTCAGTTTTACTTGGCTTGAGGAATATGTCTCTTCTTCAGTTAAGCCTGAAAACTTTTGTTAGGATTTATTGAACCCCGCGCAGTTATTTACTGAGGACATCCTAAACACAGTTCTCCCCAGCACTTTAGCAGCATAAGGGCCCTACACTGAGCTTTCACCAGATACGTAGGGGAGCATCCCAGCATAGCGTGAATGTTGCTCACCCTCCGTCCTATAGGACGCTGCCTTGTAAGGGAGGGCCTTCTGGAGAACTGTGCACTCTGCTTTCATGCAACATGCCTCTAGTTTAGTCATAGGTGCAACATTCCAATCAGCAACATATTTGGAACCAGTGGAACCATTTTATTGTTCTAATGATGATGATATACAGTTTTCAGGTGAAAATACACTAACTGTAACTTTAGGAGAATGACTGCAGACAGCAACTCTTCCTTTCATCTTTGTCAAACACAGATGTGTTGTGTGCATGTAGACCACTGCACACAGGTAAATGAAGATGTGATTAAGCCCAAATCAATATAAAAAAAATACTGTTTTTCCCCAATATTTTGATCTAGAACATCGTAGATTTTCAAAAAAAGAGTGGAACGCTGACTGAAAAAAAACATTTTGTGAGATAGACGCTTTCATTTCTTCATTTGTCGTCAGTCTTCCTTATCAGTGGAGGTCTTGAAGACATTCGCTCTATAGAACTGCAACTCCGTGATGCTCTCTCTGATGTCATCCAGAGCTCTGTGACACAGGAAAAACATAACTGCAAAAGAAGTTTCAGGAAAGACACTGTAGATATTTGTGTGTGCTTGCAAGAAAAGTTGTTACCTTGTGAGAGAGTTTTTTTGATTACTTTAAAAACCAACCATTATGATATCCCAGAAACACTATCTATGTTGCCAAAGTGCTGTTGCGTTGATGTCAGCGTAGCAAGCTGAGTTATAAGCAAACACCTTGGTTGGCTCATTGTAGATTCCGCCTCCTCATTGGCTGTTCTCCAGCATCCCAAGTTAAGTAGAGTCATGTTAAAAGGCGTCAACACCACAAATTCAAGTACAGTGGTAACTCGGTTTTCGAACGTCCCGGAATTTGAACAAATCGGAGTTCGAACAAAAAATTAGACATTTTTTTGCTTCGGGTTTAGAACGAAAATCCAGAACTCGAACGCCCCCGAAAAAAGCCAGAAAAAACATGATGTGTGCAGACCAATCAGCTGACCCACGACGCGCGTTGTTATTGTGTATAATGCAGCTTCTGTATGCAGACGTGTCCCGTTAGCTACATTTACTGTCTGTTTTTTCTTCATATTGAGGTGTAAAACCTTTCCTGTCTCCACACTGGACCGTGGTAGAGTGTCACAGGGGAGGTGCTCGCTCTCCACACCTCCGAGGCTGGAGCGCACTCCAGGGTTTGATGTCCTGTTGTGGGCTGGAGCTGGGACAGGGATGAGGCGAGTCTGGGGCAGAGCGTTACTTGGTTTATGACTTTGTCACAGCCAAACTGCACAGAAGCGCACATTCAGAGCTGGACACGCACCGGGCACCTCTTCACTTCTGGAGAGACGTCACTCACTCGGCAACCCCTCCCACATGCAGCGGCCACACACATAGAGGAACAGCGCACCTGCAGCAGACACTCTACATTCACTCCTACAAAAGCCTCTTTTAAGGCTTGGAACGCATTCTGGAACGGATTGTGGTCGAGAACTGAGGTTCCACTGTACGCTCTTTAGAAGACCAGCACAGAGAGTTTTCCAGGCTCTCGAAAGTGAAACCACTGGTTCCTCAGCAGCAGGCTGTTAGCGCAGCTACAGCTTAGCGACACCCGCCAGGCCGAATGTCACATTTGGAAAGCCAAGCCAATTGTGAAATAATCATTATTAGTTATTATTAATTAATGTTTTGGTTTGTTTACGTGTACGTTGTTTAAAAATGGTTATTCATCACAAACGAAATCAAGAGTAATGAATCTGTTCTATTACTTGTATGGGCCCTGGGCCAATTTGATCTGGGAGAGGTGGGCCCCAAGATCAAAAAGGTTAAGAACCCCTGGTGTAGAGGTTACACAGCACAGGTCTGCTGTGAAAATGTGATAATAATGGCACAACATTGGAGTTACCTGTGAGTAGCCTTTTTTCGGGGGATAGTCTTATAATCTCCTGGAAACCACCGTCTGAAAGAATTCAAGTTACACAAATAAATGGAATCCAAGAAAAGAAAGAATAAACCTTGAGATCAATGGAATTACCTGGTCAGTTCCTTGATGGTACTGACATCAACAATCCTGTAGTGGAGGTGGTGAACAAACTGCGGCATGTGCTTCATCAAGAAGCGCCTGTCCTCATGAACAGAGTTTCCTGACAAGAACGAAGAACCCTTCATAGATTTAAATTCATTAATAGAAAAGATGCAAGTTTGTGGGCACGACAAAAAAAGGAAACAAAACACGGAAACAAAGCAATGTCAATACTGGGCTGCCACCTGTCCATCAATCTTGCGCTTATTGTTTACAAAGCCCGACGCATATTCACCGCACTAAGCATCTGTAAAACAAAAGTGATTTTCTGAAAATGGTATGTATATTTGTGCTCTTACACTGAATATGAATAAAATACAAGGTAATACTCGGATTTGGGGGCACATAACACTTAATTGTTATTTATTGCATTTGTCTGAAGTACATCATGTCCAACATTGCATTTGTTGGAATTTCTGTCCAAACTAACTGAACATATATGTCCGCAACAACTGTTTGGAGAACAAAGACCAGCTGCGCAAGAAAATCGGCTCACCGGCCAGAGGACACTGTCCGGGTGGTGTATGCTGTCTGACAAAGGACAGGAACTGATACTCTGCATCTTCCAATGAGATGGTACTGTCCCGAACAGCCTGTGTCAGACCTGACTGGAAAGAAGATTTCACAATTTTAATTTACTATACTGCTTAAAATACCTATACATCCTGCTTGCAACTAAATAATTAAACGCGAACACAGACATACAAGATTTCAGCTACTGTACTTGCCGAACATACAATGCTGTAAAAACAGTCCAATCTTTTAACCACTCTGAAAAGAGTGGATGGTGCTATGTCTATCATACTCTAGCCGTTGCTACAGAATGCTGGAAGATCTGTCTTGCAGAAACTGTCTTCGAAACCTCATATAATCTAGCATTAAATAACAAGCAGGAGTCAACTTTGGGTGCAAATGTGGCAAAATTATGAAAGGCAGCATTGCTCCATTATGACAAACCAAAATATAAAGCTATGGATAGTGACTACATAAGAAGATGGTGGACGACTGTAACTTCAGTCTGAGCAACATTCGTGGGCATGTGACTATCCAAGTACTCCAAGAGCATATGTCGTCTGACAGCCACCCCGAGTCGAGGGGACGAGTGAGGCTGTATTCTGTTGTAGGCAGAGAGCAAGACAACAGCTTTGACTTGACTACGCACTGCACCGTTTCCAAGTTGGAGAGGAGAGGAACATACAGACAGGAGACAGACGTTTTTAGTTCTGGGGTTCAAATGATTATGTTCTGAACTAAAATTGTACTTTTTTTTCCTCGATCATTATTTGTGATTGATTGCTCAATGAAGTACACCCCTCAACACAACACGCACAGCTGCTGCTGCCGTCCATTCATTCATCAAAATCTGTGACAAATAGTGAACAACGATTGTGTGGAAATTCAATTCAGAAATTCAGTACAGTTTCAGCATCACACTCTGATACCAGATTGGAAATCTAGTGATTTCCGTTCACTGGGTCGAGTCTGAGCTTCATGGAACTGAATATATAAATGTTTATTTCATCTATATATTACATACTTTTTCAGAGGTGATTGTGGGTTGAAATTCACTCACATCTCAAACATGAGGAGTCTATCATAGGATCATCATGAGAGTTATGTGTTCTGCCCCATTTAGGTGTGCTTGACTGGGGACCGTTGAGAAAAACAATCTGTGAAAATTTCAGGCGACAGAATGCCAACTGGGTGTGTGAAAATAGGACCTTTTCAGATTCTTCTCAGCTCAACTCACTGTCAATACAGCTTACCATCCCATGATGCTCTTTACACCAGTCCGACATTGTATCCAGCAGCTCATCCGGCTGCTTGATTATCAGATTGGGCCCCTGGCAACAAACAACAGTGGAATTTACACGATGAAGTAGACACAGAGCAGTGACAGCTTTACCTCAGCCAGGACATTCAGCTTGGAATCTGTGATAATACATGCCATCTCAATAATCTGGTCCTTGTCAATGTCAAGTCCAGTCATCTGCAGGAAAACAAAAACACGTTGTTTTATTATTCACTCTGTTGTATTTGTTATACAAGTTATTTTCAGATTAATGGCCTCACCACAGAGTTCAAATCAATATCCTGACACATATATCATATATATCATATCGACTGAGGTGGAATATAAATTGAGGCTTAGCACAGATGTGTCAGGCCTCCACAAGCTTTTATCTCCACACAACTTGCCAGAGTCCTATTTCCGATATTTTAAGCTCCGATGCCAACACGCTTGCAGAAGACACTGGTCTTTGATATGACATCAGACGCCTTTCACATGCTGAATGGAAAAAAAAGTGAAACCCTCTCAAAGCCTCAACTTCCTCGTGGGTCCAAACCAGCTGACGTGCACAGTCTTGTCCACATGCTTGGTTGTTAAGAAATGAAAAATATCCAGAGTTGTTGCTTTGGTGGTCTGGAGGACGGCGATGTCACCGGATATATGGTGGGCGTTGTGTGTCATTGAATTGACTTGACAGCTACACATTTGTGATAGTAACAAACTATGAAGAAATTCTTGAAAGTGCTTAATTTTCCCACATAGCGACTTTCTCTTTGCAAATAAATCAAGTCACATTTTCATCTTCAATCATTTTGGAGTAACAGGTGTATTTTAACCAACAGTATTATTATACTTATATGAAGTCTGGTTGCATTGAGTAAGGCTCAATATTGTACAGTATTTCTCGATAATCACCGACATACACAGGGAATTTCCGCAGCCTTTGACATGGGTATAATACAGGAACAATCGATTTATCAATGAAAGCATCGTGGAGCACTAAACCAAAGAGGTGGTACCAGCAGAACTTGCCTCAAGATCCACCCACACTATCCTGTCGGCCCACGGTGTGCACGACATGCTCGTCTTCTGGCGTCCACGCTGGTGCAGTACTCTGCATGTGGCGTTAAGGCTTTGTCTTGGCAACGTGGCAGGCGTCACAAACGTATGGAGCAATTGACCGAGTGCGGTGAGAGGACGACTGAGTCGCAGTAGTAGCATAGAACTACCGATAACATTCGTCGCCGTCATGAAAACACACAGGAGAAGCAGCGCGATTGGTGCACGCTTGCGCGCGCAGGCGCAGAAGCGTCTCTCGTTTCGCCATGTTTTATGGCAACCCTACAGGGACAAATTGTAACACAGGCAGCACGATTCTCGAAAGGTTTTTGTTCTACAATGCTCTGCAAATCGCTTTAGTCACTGAGCCACTTTTGTAAACGTAGAAATGCCTTCACAGACCGATCGACAGTGACTATGAATATGATCATGAGTGAAGTTTAGCTTTGTATTATTTGTTTTTTTTAAAGCTTGCTGCTATTTAAATTCAATTAATTAATGTAAAGTAAAGAATTAATAGGAGCAATGCTCTGAAAATTGCTTTACATAATTTCTTGTATTTGCCTGTTGAAGAATACATTTTACATTTGTTTCTAAAGTCTTCCTGGTTTCCACTGCGAGGAGCACCACCGCACCATGCCAAAACCATACTAAGAGTAAACCATACATACTTGCTGAATGAACTGTTAATCAGAATATGTCCTCACACTGCTCAAGTTTTGCCAGCTCTACGTCAGACGTAGAACACAAAGGCTCCACCACTCCCATAAAACCCCCCGTCTTCCACTTATTGTCTCTTTTTTCCAGTCAGCCTGCAGAATTATTTTCATTGTTGTTACTTCCACTCATAACCACGAACTATGCTTTGTGTGTCTGGGAGTCGACACTTATTGGTGTTGACTGTTCTTAATTATCTGATTCTTCTTGCAGATATTTTCCAGGACAGTGTTTATATCACTTCACTCTGCTTCAGAGGTCTGGAATCTGGAATATTTATGAAAAATCTGCACTTCGCTTAACCACTGGAGCTCCCTTCTTGTTTAATGAGGTCAAAATCTGAAGGATAAAATAGGATGTTTAAATGTATGTTTATTGTCCAATGCAATAATTGTCAAACAAATCATTATCACTAAATTGTTTTTTTTTAATGCTGTTATTGAAATATGCACGTAATAAAATATTATTTGAGGCTTGTGATGATGATAATTATAATAAGAAAAATTATTTATATTTTAGGATAACATGCTACATAGCCAGAGATGGTGGTGTATCACACTGATGGAATGTTTCCACATTGAATGTAAGGATATCATTAAAAACTTGCAATAACAACTGCATCTCTTCTATATATGGATTATTAAAAATCCATATATATATATATATAAATATAAATATAAATATATATATATATATATATATATATATATATATATATATATATATATATATATATATATATATATATATATATATATATATATATATATATATATACGTTTCAAGAATCGCAAAGTCTATGCCTGTGTTTGTCCCTTTTGAGTAACCGTAAAAACATGGCCACTGCGCATGCGCCTGCTGAATTCCCCGACCGCAGCTGTCTAACAGATACTAACTCCTTAAACTGCCCAAAATAAGAAGAATATTAGCCACGGCGGAGTCGTCCCCTGCCAGGGACGTTGTCGCAATATTTGGACAACAAAGCGAGCCAAACATAAACAGTAAGATTATCTATTGCAGACTGTTGTGAGCTCCCACTATTGTTTTCTCTCAGGTTTTACCTGACTTCCCCCTCTTCATAAAAGCCATGGCACCAGTGATGAAGACCGTTAGTGACGTTTCGACCCGGTGTTTTCATCGTTTCAGTGAGGAGAGTCTGACAGTTAGCTAGTGTATATCAGACGTACAAATCAAAGGATCAGCGTAATAACTAAAAATAGATTGGACCGCTGCTTTTCCTTTCTATTTATTGTTGAGAATATGAATATAGTAGTCGGAATTTGTCCTTAGCGTCTTAGCATCTTCATCCTTTGCTTGTTTTTTGTCTTTATACGATATGTGATAACCCCTTTCTTCTTCTTCTTTCTTCTTTAACTGATGGCACTAACCTTGTGTGAGGGAAATTCAATAAGTATTTTCAGAACAAACATACACAAACTGTCAGACTACTAGGTCAGTACTCCTCCATCCTTTTTTGCCCTGCTGCAAGGCTCTTCTGGAATAGCATGAGTGAGAAGATGTCCTACCCTTCATGGCTTTTGACCTGAAATAGAGCTGATATTGGTTTCATAATGTAATATTTGCCTGGAAAATGTTCTTCTCATAGAAGAAAATAATCTGAAAGAATGACAGTCTATGAAATTAAGCTTCTGCTTGCTATCGTTTCTGAGACACTGCTGTCTGTCAATAATAACTCTGCCCAGTGTCTGTGCATATTTTGACCAATCATAAATGGCATCAATAGAAAAACACCTGGAAATGTGAACAGATTCAGCTCCTACTCACTTTTTTTAATCTGTAGTTATCCTCTTATCATTAAAAACAGTTCCACATCTTTCCTTTTATTTCATTTACCATTTGAAATGTCAATTACATAATGTTCAACCGTGTGAACCTGACATTCAGCTTTACTTATTACTAATGTGATTTATCTGTTGCGGTATCCAGGAGATTCGGTTATCCAGTCACAGCTGATGGACTGGGGGTGGGAAATTGTTCAATTGAATTGTGGGTAAGGAGGTGATCATTAACGTCTGTGTCTGTTTCAGTGAGCTCCATAGATGGCACCAAGCACATAGTGAGTCAAGATTTCCCTTCAGATGACTTGACCAAGAACCAGGAGCCAGAGGACCTTCTTAAAGAGGAAGAACTTTGGAGTGATCCAGAAGGAGAGATGGTTCGAGGGCAGGAAGAGTCCGAAGTAACATTCATTCCTGTTCCTGTGAAGACTGAGGATGAGGAAGATGAATCTTTATACCTACAGTTTTATCATGTTCCATTTGGGGAGAACCCGGACTCCCACGCCAGCATCTCATCTTGTCGACTGAAAGAAGAAGAAGAAGAATCAGCTTCTCAGAGCTACTCAATGCACCGAGATACTGACCATGAGGCACAATCTGCTGATTCGGATACTGATCACAGTGATGACTGGAACAAATCTGCTCATCCTCAACCAGTAGACAAAACTTTTAGTTGCTATCAATGTTGCAAGTCCTTCTCCAGGAAAGACCAGCTCAAGTCGCACCTGAGCACTCACACAGGGGACAAGCCCTTCAGTTGTCCAGTGTGCGAAAAAAGTTTCACAAGGAAAAGCAATCTCAAAACCCATATGGGCACTCACAGAAGAGAGAAACCATTTAGCTGCCCTGAATGCAACAAACGTTTTTCACGGAGAGACCAAGTGAAATCTCACATGGTCACACACTCTGGAGAAAAACCATTCAGCTGCTCAGTTTGCAGAAAGAAGTTCACGCGGCGTAACACTTTGGCGAACCACATGGGAACGCACACAGGAGAGAAAAAGTACAACTGTAGTGTTTGTGGCAGGTCTTTTGTCTGGCCTGCACAAATTAAAAATCACTTGTGTCCCAATGATAAAAGTCCTCCTCGGAAAAGGAGATTTTTCTGCGCTGATTGTGGCAAAAGCTATACCTCAAAGCAAAATCTGGAAATACACAGGAAAACTCACACTGGAGAGAAACCTTTTTTGTGCTCAGAATGTGGAATGTGTTTTACAGCTGAGCGTAATCTGATAAAGCACTATTTAATTCACAACATATTTGCTCCATTTGTTACATCCGATTCTCTTTAAAGTTTGTTTTGTTGTTATATTTTTCCAGACCCATCTTGTATTTGTTAATTATTTTTATTGTATGGGGATGGAACACCATTCACAACACTCAGTTGGGTTTCAGCACTGTGCTGCTGCCAAAAGAGCAGCATGAAGCAGAGATAGGTGTGAGACTTGGGTCGAACTACTTGTGTCTGACCTCTCACTATCATCGTACAACTGTCTCACAAATATGGACAAAGCACAGCAAGAGAAAAATCTAACAATTCACACCCTATACAGAGGGATGTTGTTTATAAAGGTTATCCAATCTAGTCTATTGTTGCCTGCTGAATGGCAGCATCCATGCAGAGAAACAGATAGAAAGTGTGTCTGCCAGTGGAGTCTGTCCATGCCTAGTCATCACTAGGCAGCAGTTTGGACACATTTGGTACCTAAACCAGCATTCAGCACATTACCACCTTGTAATAAGGTGACATCTCGGCTCCTGCAGTATGTTCATCATATGCTATGTAGCCACCGATCTGACAAATCCAAAGGTGTACAGCACAGGGGGTCCATCATCTAGTGTGTATTACAAAATTTTGATACAAAATTTGGTATGTAGTCCGAAAACATGACAAAAACAAGCACTGGTACAGATGGCAGTTACCATTGTTTCTAATCGCACTTTAGTTGGTTATTGTTCGTATATTTTCCATGAATAAACACATGTCACAGGTGTTAAGTGTACTATTCTGCAGTGTGCAGTACCTCCTAGATCTGGAAGGCTTGGTTTCCGTTGTGATGCTGTGAATAAGGAATGGGCACGAATTGAATTATGATGTTTGTATGTGTCATATGAATAATTTAGGTGCAATTCCAAACCGAGATGATGAGCTTGTCTCTGCAGGAAACATGTTCTTCTCCAATGGAAGCTTTTGCTACGTTGTGATGTCATGTTGTTACCATATTTAATCAGATAAATTGGTTTATAAAATGAAATGTATCTGTGTACCATATTTTTGTCTTCATACATGTACTATGTTCAGTACTTAAATGTATTAGTACTTAAATGGTAAATCAGACTTGCAGTCTGGTATTTTGTCTAACAACATTTTGACTACAGATCAAAAGATCATAAAAATATATAGTAATAACAATCATAATAATAAAAACAGACATAGAAATAAATATACAATAATATTTGAATATAAGTACTGATATGGAAGAACATTGATGTCATTTGAATATTATAAAAGAGGCCTATGCCCCCTCCCCTTTTGAGGACAGGAGGTGTTCTTACAATCATAAGCCATGCCACAGTATGTTAGATGCTGTGTTGTGATATTGACAAAATAAAAATCCTATCTCTTTTAACCAGGTTTTTCAACCTCGGGGCATCAAAAAAAAAATAACTCAAACGGCCATCCATCCTCCGAAGAACAACACACTATGGTTAAATGAGCGCTCCATAATCTGAATTAATGTATTCTGATTGAGTCTTAAAACAAAATCAAAACAAAAATTCCGCAAATCCACACAGTTGAACATCAAATATACCCAAATACAGATGTCTTTTGCACATGTTTCAGGCACTGATTTATAGATTTTTTAGAAACATTGACCAGTTCCTGCAACAGATATTAAAAAAAATGTTGTCTCCTTTAGGCTAGTGTCATTCAACCTGTGTTTTTGACAACAAATGCTTGAAACAGAAATATATCATACAGTATAGCACATGTCAGTATTACATTGTAGTTCATTTTAGACTCCATCATGTGTGGATCTGTCAGGTGACCCTCGAAATGGTACTAATTCCTACCCACATGGTCAGAGATCACAAGTCATAAGAAAAGACTTGTGCAGCCTCCACTGCCTCTGCTCCTCCACCAGCCGCTGCCACTCAAAGTGTTTCCGGCACCTGGGGAACATTTACCTCATTCGGAGATGGCAAGCAGATGTACGTCGCTCAGTAAACCCTATAAGTAGGAGTGCGAAACTGCTACCGTTCTCTGTACATCAGCTGTATCATTTTATCTGACTCCAGCTCCAGCATCAAAGTGCATCTTACCTGCGCCAGCGCCACTGAGCAGCTTCACCCAACTGGTAGGCACGTGTCTTCTTGAATACCTTTGCCCCTTTGTATTCATAACAGACACACAGTTTCAACATGTTCACTCCAGGAACTTCAGAGGATGATGAGGAGGAGCCTTGTGAAAAAAATGAAAATGAAAAAGTAATGAATTGTCCAAAGTCGAAATATGATTCTGTTCAAATCAAAGTGAGTGAATCATTGTCAGGTAACTGGTGAAAAATCACTTGTTTGGTGGTTTCACTATCGAGGTTCATCCAGGATGCTGGGAATCCATCTATCCACCAAGACACGAGAAACTGGAGGCACAGCCAGATGATTTCATGCAACTACCCGCAGCAATGCTCTCCAACACGCTGAATGCTCTGTCCACAACGCAATAGTTGCTATAGGTAGGAAAATTTAAGAGATAGAAAATGGCCTGATTCAGAGAACATTGTGTACATTAAATAATTAAACACATTACAAATAATTTGAACTTGAGCGGAGAATACAGATCCCTTATGCGATAATTCAAATACCACACATGAATAAGACAGATTTATTTAATTTTTACCAACACAGCAGTTCACATTTTCAAACGAAACTTAAAAAAAATAAAAGTCATACAGACACTGAGGCTCAATATTATCTTATTTACACAAAGCTTACAATGACTGCAGGGGAGGTGGGAATGTCTAGATGAGGAACGTGATGTAGTGTCACCTTCTCTTCAAGCTTCTGACATTGAGCCACTTGTCCTGAAGCAAGAGAAGCTTCACATCCAAATAACATTTTTAATGTTTGTAATTTCAAGTTAAAGTTTGGAAAATGGCTGTTTCAGTCAAACAGCTCCTTTAAAAAAATAAAAAAAAAGTTGTGCCTGTGCATCCCTCACAGTTTCAGTGGATGACAAATATCAATTAGCTTGGACCTGCTGGTTGATATAAAAATAAAAAAATGAAAAACAAACCACACTTGAGGTAAGGCGACGTTTCATCTTACTAACACTGTAGATAACTCTCAAACCATGAGTTACCATGGATTAAGTCCAAAATGTATAATTATTATGATTATTTTCAGAAGTTCACCCTCACACACTCCGGTGTTGCCATTACATTAGATCATAAGGACAAGCAAAGACTCAAACCGATTTATCACAGCATTTTTTCTTGTGACTGTTTAGGTTTCCACTAGCTGAGAAAGCTTTATTGCACACAGAGCAAACATAAGGTTTCTCTCCTGTGTGTATTCTTATGTGTACAATTAGATCAGATCTCAATCTGAAACACTTCTGACAAAAAGAACATGCATAGGGTTTCTCGCCAGTGTGTTTTCGCATGTGATTCTTTAGATCTGCGACAATACGGAAACTCTGACAACAAACTGAGCAAGTAAAAGGCTTCTCTCCGGTGTGCGTTCTCATATGGCACTTCAGGGAGCTGTGGTCCACAAAATTTTTGTCACAAACTGAGCAGTTGAATGGTTTCTCTTGGTTGTGAACTCTTCGGAAATGACGATCACAAGCCACTTTCAAAGTAAAGCGTTTGTTACAAACGGAACAAACATGCTGCGGTTCTGAATGAATTAGCAGGTGTTTTGTCAGATCACCCTTAAAGCCAAATCTTTTCCCACATTCAGAACAAATGAATGGTTTTTCTCCCGTGTGGATTTTCTTGTGAGTATGCAGAGTTTGCTGGGAGCTATACACTTTCCCACATTCAGAACAAACAAAACCCTTTTTTACAGTGGGGTTGTTCACATCAACACACTGGTGGTTTGTTAACTGTGTAGGCCAAGTGAATCTCCTTTCACAAACACTGCAGCTGTACTTTTTCTCTCCGGTGTGCGTCCCCATGTGGTTCAGTAACGTATTATGACGGGAGAACGCTTTATTACAAACGGAGCAACTAAATGGTTTCGGCCCAGTGTGACTCCTAATGTGGTCCATCAGATGGCTTTCTGATCTAAACAATAGTCCACAATCTGTGCAACAGTGCTTTACTTTAGCCATCATCACAGAATCTAGCAGGGGATCAGTGGATTTGCTCCAGTCTTCACTGTCTTCAGTTTCGCAATCTGAAGACTGAGTCGTCTCGTGGTCAGTGGGAGGGTGACATAGATGAGAGTTTCTCTCGGTTTGTCCATAATCACATCCATCTTCTTCTTTTAGTTGAGTCGAGTTGCATGTGTGAGGATCTGGCCTCTCCTCAGTTGAATAAAGCTGTGAGTATTGAGCATCATCTTCTTCATCTTCAGTCTTTATTGTAACAATCGTGAATGGTACTTTGCATTCATCTGCCTCCTCCAGCACCTGAAGTTGCTCCTCCTCGTGCTCCCCATCTTCCTCCTCCTCCTCCTTGATGAGGCGTGTCACTGGCGCCTCTTGGTCCTGCAGTTTAGGAGAAACGCCTGAACGGACCAGCAGCTGGATCTCTTCAGGACTAACTGAGGAAAAGAAACACGGTTATGAGATGAGGCAAAACGCTGTCTGTGGTGGACTATTTGAGGATCATGCAGGTGTCTGATGCCGTGTTTCCACCGAGGGGTCAGCCCCTTAGTTTTTCCACAGAGTTCGGGAGGGAGCAGGGGCAGAGATGTCACGACATTGCGCTGTTTCATTCATTGTTTCAACTGCAGAGTTGTGGAAAATGTTTACAGCTTGACATAATGACACCATAACAATAGAAAAGTCTCTTTTGTGCTCTGATCATGTGAATGGGTGAAAACTAAGTCACCAACAAAAGAAGATGACATGAATCGTTGGCAGGGGTTCATTGTGATCGACTGGTTTGGTCCAGTGCTAATGAACGGACTGGACATTTGCGTTGCTCCAATAACATATACGTGACTGATTTAATGACATCAATGATGCGTTTGAGGAGCTAAGTCCTCCCCTGCAATGTCTGCCTCGCTCACCCTTCTCACTCTCTCTTGCCTGTGACGGCACTACAGCACTCCATAAACGCCCTTGTGAGAGCGTGCAAGACCTGGCAGAAAATGCTTTTTCAACATTAAAATAAAGCATGTGTCACTCGTATCGTGTCTATATCCTCTTGCTTTTGTTAATAAAGGCTTTGGAGTGTAAACTGTCCTATTCCAGAGTTTATTGCTGCCTTCACATGTACACTGCGACAAAGAACATTTATATTTAATGATTTCTTGTTAAAACACAGAGCACAAAATGCACACATTAATAATTGTATGTACAGTCCTGCAGAAGTATGAAATAACGATTATTCTGAAGTAATGTCTCCAAGCTCGCTCTACTCTGATTATTATTATTTTTTTTTTTGTTCTTTTTTTTTTTTGGTAAAACAATGTAATCACATAAATTATAAAGCATTTCAAAAATAAAATAAAATAAAATAAAAATCAACAAAAGTCTATTTGAATCTGTTGGTCATTTCAGACTCAATGATATTTCAATAACACGTGAGTTTCAATGGTTTTTAAAGTGGCAATGTGTATTTTAAAAATTTTCAATTTCAGTAAAAGAGTGTAATTGCAAATGGCGAAACAGTAAAAAAAAATGCAATCACAGCTGGCAATATACCAAACACTGTCAAGCTTATACTTATAAAGGAAGCTCTGCAAACATCTATCATACAACATCAGGAATCAAACTTATTGAGGAAAGCTAGGATCTAGCAAAAGCTGCTGCAAGACCGATTGACCCAGATAATAAAATTCTTTACAGCAAGCTCCACAACACAGTTCACAAATTGCTTCACTACCGGTGCAGCTTTTTTCCTGTCTACCTTATCACATCATGACTAGGGATGTGCCCATCGATCAGCCACCAAACCTGATCGGCCGATATCAATGTGATTGGTGAATGCCGATCACTGCCTGTCATTTCTGATCACAAAAACTGATCCATCACTTGCTGCTGCGCTCCTCTTCCCACTAACACTCTGTGAAGAAGGAGACGGTTTTGTTTTTTCTAAGTTGACCACACACCTTCATGACAGACCGATGGAGAGCTCCTTGTCGGACCCACTTCGCCAAAGACAGTCTGCACCACAGAGCTAACTTTGCCACAATCAAAATGCAGAACCAAATAAATTTACTCCAAAATGTGAAGAGAGAAAGAATAATAGAAGTCATGAAGCAAGCTGAGGCAAATAATGTAAAAGAATTGTCAGACTTGTGCTTTTTTTTTCCTTTTCGGACTAACACTGAATAGAAAATTGCAATTTATTCTCAAAAATACATGCACGATCGTGCTAAAAATCGGAACCGTTATTTAGAATAAATGAATCATAATATGTATGCCATATTGCCCACCCCTTTCCAGAAACATTTTAACATTTTGTTTCTGCATATAGCATGCCGAAAGAGCCCAATGTCAGTAACAACACTATTTCACAAACTGTTCTACTAAGGCTTTTTGACGAGTGTGTTTGAAAAACACTGCAGAGTGTTTCAATCCCTGATGTCGCGGTAATAAAACCGGTCATTTCTCCTATTCGAACTGCGTCTAGTCACTTGCACCGAACCTTTATAGCAGTGTTGTCCCCGGGTGATCCAGGGTGTCGTTGTTGAACCACTTTCATCCGAGTTCAAATACTGAAAAGCAGTAGAAGCTCTCTGAATCAGGCCCCGGTGTCGCATGCCACAGCCAGTTTTTTTTAGGTGGACTACAACTATGAACATTCCCCGAATGGTTGACGTGCGCGCACCCGCAGCCCGACATCACTTTCTGCCATGACTCACACTCGAGCACAACAGGGGCTTTTTCTCCGGTACGACGCTTAAAACTTAGTCAGCACGTCTATCCACTGAGCGGTGGTCTCCACGCTGAACAGCCAGCTTCTGTGACTGGGCCAAATCGAATCGTTAAAGACGAAGGTAGGGTTGCAACAATCCAGGCGGCGCATTAGAGTCTCTCACCTTTTCTTCGTAGCAACTCTCGGTGATGTCCGAACATCTCGACTAACTCCCGGTATTGAGCCGTACCCTCCTTCAACTGTTTAAGACTTCGGGCATTCCTGATCCAGGGTGGGATTTTTTTTTAGCAATGTAGTCGCTCCGACGGCCCCAAGATAATGAATTGTCAGTATGTTTCGCGCAAGCTGCAGAATCGATTCTGAGCGAGTACGGGAGCGTCAACTAGTTGATGACGTCACTACCGTTTCTCTACACGGACAAAACACGTTTGGAGTTTTGCGAAGCTGCGCGAGCTGTCCCTTTTTTAAAGGACAACCTCATTGACAAACAACTCACCGTGCAAGCACGTTACAAACTGCACATATTTGATAACCTATTATTTCTTTATCACAATAGCGATAAACTGACTTCTTGAGTGAACTTTGAGCTGAAGTCGTGGTGTAGACAAGTTTGGTGCTTCAAAGAAAGGTCCACTGTGGACATCTAGTGGTGTATACATACTATGCGTCCACTCGGTTTTTTTTGTTTGTTTGTTTGTTTCTCTTTAAAGCAACAATATGTTCCACTTTTAAATAATTAATGTTAATGCGCTTGTTTGTTCTTCGCGTCGGCCATTTTTACAAATGCAGTCAGATGGACATACAACATAACACAGCATGAGAATTTTTAATGCATTAGTAACTAACTAAACCAAATCGTACTAATGTTTATTGTTCGCACTGGCCAGTTAATGTCAATGTCAAATAAAATCTAAATAAAAATATACAATTTAAATTGGAATGTGAATTATTGAAGACAAACGAAATAAAACACTGTTGTGTCATGTTTCAACTAATAGCACACATTGCGAAGACAAAATGTTGAAGTCAATGTACACCAATGAGAAGGAAACAAAAATGCAGATAGCAACTGGAAGCGAACAGATGAGACAGCAAGAGTTCTGTAAAGGCATTAATAAACACAGACACGTAAAGAAGACACACAATAAGAAGAACTGAGGCCGTCACTGGATCAGTAGAGACACACATGAAGGGAGCCAAGACAGGAAATCTGAAACAGAAAGAGCACAAACACAGAAAGAAAATAAGAAACATAGCTGTGTGCACAAGTGTGTGAAATGAACAGAAGTGCAGCAAATACAGCAATACTATACACAGCGGTCTAGTACTCGTTTCGTGGAAGTCAGGAGGCCTCACATACAAGAACAGAAGTAGTACAGTAAGGAGGTTTGACTCCTTTTGTAGAGAAGCAAGTGTTATCAGCAGAGTATAGCAGTGTGCCATAAACATTGGACTTCTGATGAAATTCAGCAATGAGAGTGGGATCCAAAATATATGAGCGGGGGATTCATGAACATTCCTCAAGAACGTAAATCTACAAGCACCTGGATCCTGGAGCCGACTACATAACTTCGCTATCCACTCAAAGTCAGAAAATGAACTGTGATAATCGATGATGATATGTTGCCACATCAATGCTGAATCATGCATGCCCCGCATTGAAATGCAATTGGGTCCCGATGCAGTTCGTATCATGATTCTGATTTTTTTTTAAAAACTCTTTCAAAGTGGTGACCGTGGTTGTATTTGTGCATTTATAAAGAACAATGTTCACCGTGTCACACACAAATGGGGAAATGGTAAAGGTGCAGGCCAATCAAAATACATTTATTGTAAAGAATAATCAAAAGAACAACAAAAAAAGAACGACTAACGAAAAAGATACAACTAACTTCATGTACCGTGTTATTCATTGGCATCCTGAGCAGGCTTCAACGACAACACAAAAAGTCAACACATTTCATTTTATAGTCAATAACCAATATACAACAACCTTCATAGCAGTTTTACAGCCCAGGACGACCCTTGGTCACATGGATGGTCCTATTCAAGTACCTACAGCCTTAGCAGAGAGTGCTAACATGTTAGTACAAGGCTGTCAAATATCTTTTCTTCCACAAAATGCCCAATGCAGTCTCTTTATTCTCATGACTCTTTACGTTGTAGGTTTTCACTGAAGACATCAAAACTATGGATGATTACTGCTTTGCACTCTTGCCATTCTCTTGGTTCTTAAACGTTAAACGGAAAGTGCTTGTCAGACACTATCGGAGACCAAATACTGATGCATGATGTCAAGACTGCCAGAATCAGATAGGAACATATCTCCTTAAGGGGTACAATGGTGCAGAGATGAAGATCTATCAAGCAACCTCTGTGCATGACAGAGGAGGACAGATTGGATATATATGGGTCTAGGGGTCACTTCAGAGACTGTGTCCCGGGAGTCAGTTCATTTCCTCTTTAAAAATAAATGATATCGTCAGTGAAACATTATGACTGGGAAAAATAGTTATCTGCTGTGAAGTGAGCTGCAGCATTGGCTGAGAAAGTTCTCACTGCTGTTTTTTTGCTTTGTTTTGTTCAAACGAAGTATGAGGAGACTTAGAAGAGGAAAAGCAGATGAAACACATGGCGGACCAGGATGTTCAGGAACCAAGGAAGAGTTGCCGTCCATGTCATCGCTGCTCATGAGCTAACCAGCTTGTAGTCTGACACAAGAACCTTGAAATTTCCAAATGCTGCACAGTGAAAATGATGACGTTGGAATACGTCTAACTATATATTTTCTCACAAGCATTGCTGATTATGGTGATGTTAAATTCAGACAGAAGAACACAAATATGCTAGTATGCTAAGCCTACACACTTTATTTTTGGTTTATATTACAAGTACATTTTCATCTTGATATATATATTTTTTTATTTGCAGTTGATGTGATTGTCAGAGAGGTCCAGTTACATAATCATAGTCTTACTGACTGAATATTTTTATTGCTGGCTGCCTGGGTGGGGGCTACAATAGTGTGACTGTGAGTACTGATTAATGTTTGCACAGGAGTTCAGGAAGTGTCCCGTCTTTGAGCTGCTATTTTACTGTGTGCAAAAAAACAATTGTGGTCACTCCTGGAAAAAAAAAAAGTAGGCTGCTATTGTTCAATTTAATTTAAAATTGTTGTAAAGCAGACAGAAAAGAAACAAGTCACTGACAGCAGCGACTTATTTTCAGGCTTGAAATTGCTCTCTCCATTACATATACCCTGTACCTTTCAATTTTATTTGAATTAGTGCCATTTACAGAGGGCATTAATACACATGTAGCAGCCAATAAAATTGTTCAATATATAACTTTTTTTTGTTAGATATGTACGTTTTTTTAAAGCTATTTTAGTCCCGCCTGGCGGTTGCCTAGTGGGTTTAAACTTCCTGACATTCAGAAAATGTGTGGATTTGGTCGTTGACTTATTTATCAATATGACACCACATTTCCTTTTTAAGAACAGTCTATTTTAAACATTTTCATGTCGAGATTGAACGACTATTGTCAAGCTGCTTTTCTCCCAAATAAAGTGTTTGTGCGTCATTCATTATTTTCGTCAGCATCCACAGTGTTGGTTATATTTTTGACATTTTAGAACAATAGTTTGCCATAAACATCGGTTAATCATCACAAGTTCTTTCCCATTTGAACAGTTCGACACAGTTGTCCAGTAGGAGGCGCTAAATACGGTGGCTGAAAAGTAGGCAGCGAGGCGTTGGTGGGATCTGATATGGAGCTGAACTTAAGAATTTGTGCCACTGTTCTTTTAAGTGCAGCGTAGTTTGAGAGGCCTCCGCTTAGATCGACTCCACGTTAACATTTGGTCATATCATCGCCTGGTGTATTCCACCGGTTTAGTGAGTGTATGACCAGGAGTGGTGGCCGAGCTTGAGTTGGGTGCGCGGCTCCGGCGAGGACTGCGGCGGCGATGGAGCGTTGGAGGGGCAGAGTGGCCCTGGTGACTGGAGCCTCAGTGGGCATTGGAGCGGCGGTTGCCAGGGCTCTGGTCCAGCAGGGCATGAAGGTGGTGGGATGTGCGAGGAATGTCGACAAGATCGAGGTGAGTTGTCTAACTACTGTACACAGTTTCTCCTAAAGTCCATTAAAGCTACAGCGCTTAGGCTAACACGGGTTAGCCGTCGCTAGCTGGGCAACTTCAGCTAAAGTGGATCACATTTAGGAGACGTTGCGGTGGTCAAACGATTTTAAAACCTTGTGTGAAAACAATATCAAAGGAGGCCTAAATGGAGTTTGACCTGCAGACACCCGAGTGCTCTTAGAAACTCTTAGCTGTCGTTATTATCGGCTGTACTGCTCCAGCGGCTAACACTGTCTTGAAATACAAATGTTTCAATGATCAAGTTGAACGGATCAATATCAAAGTGTTCTAATCGATTGTTGAACGTCATGAAATCGATCCGTTTCTCGAAATTCTAAAATATGGAAAAGAAAAGTCTCAGCCTATACGTTGAGGAGTCTGAACCATTTTTCTTATCATCACTATACATCTAACTAGCAATTGTGTCTTGAATGAACAAGCAAGAAAACTGAGTTTAGACGTCACACCGTGTGCATCTAACATTTTCTTATGTGTAGGTAGTTTCTAGTACTGTTTCTATGCGTCAGTGACCACGGTTACATGATGGCAGTGAAAACGAAACTATTGTTCTTAAGGAAATATCTGATTCTTATGCATGTAAGGTGGGTACACATGGTCAAATACTGAAGCTTTTTTTTATTTTTTTTATAAATCTATCATATGAAGGTAAGAAACATTTGATCAACATGTCTGTGCAGGTGCACATCACACACATAAGGATTCTGCCTCATCATCGATTGAGAAGTTCATCCTCCTTGCCACAAATCTCTTATGAGCCCACCTTTCAGCATTTCCCCATTTAATTGCATTTAATTGTAAACATTGGGCAACATTACAAATTACATGGTAGAAATTTAAATATTCAACGTGAAGTCTGTGTCAATGTTTGTCATGTTTGTTCAGGGAACATTTGCTGGATTTTTTTTTTTTAGCATCATTTAAAATGGTTGTTATGGTATTATTAAGTACATTGGTACCTCGGATTTCGAACGTCCGGGACTTCGAACAAATCGGAGTTCGAACAAAAATTTCGAGATTTCGAACGAACGCCCACGAAAAAAGCTGTAAAAAAACATAAGGTGCGAGGACCGACCAGCTGACCCACGACGCGCTTTGTTGTTGTGTATAACGCAGCCTCTGTCTGCAGACGTGTCCCGTTAGCTACATTTACTGACTGTTTTTTCTTCATATTGAGGTGTAAAACCTTTCCTGTCTCCGCACTGGACCGTGGTAGAGTGTCACAGGGGAGGTGCACGCTCTCCACACCTCCGAGGCTGGAGCGCTCACTCCAGGGTTTGATGTCCTGTTGTGGGCTGGAGCTGGGACAGGGATGAGGCGAGTCTGGGACAGAGCTAAGTTACTTGGTTTATGACTTTGTCACAGCCAAACTGCACAGAAGCGCACATTCAGAGCTGGACATGCACCGGGCACCTCTTCACTTCTGGAGAGACGTCACTCACTCTGCAACCCCTCCCACATGCAGCGGCCACACACATAGAGGAACAGTGCACCTGCAGCAGACACTCTACATTCACTCCTACAAAAGCCTATTTTAATGCTTGGAACGCATCATTTCTTTTTCCATTCATTGTAATGGGAAAAATCGATTCAGATTTCGAACAAATCGCTTCTCGAACGGCCGTCTGGAACGGATTGTGGTCGAGAACCAAGGTACCACTGCACTCATATCGGTGCTTGGTATCAGCAAGTACTCAGTTGTCTGTACTTGTACTTGGTTGGCTAATGTCACACTCAGACCGGCGGGTGTTGCTTAGCTATGCTAACAGCCTGCTGCAGAAGAACTAGCAGTCTCACTATCATGATCCCCGAAAACTCTCTGTGCTCTGTCAAGTGTCCATTACTCCAATGAAGTTAGAAGACTTTATTGGAGTAAATGGAGCATTTGACTTTAGCCTGAGTCATTGTGAGTGAGCAGGCAAAGGTGACAAGAGGCTGTATAATGGGATTACAGGAGAGAGGGAGTGACACTTCTGAGATTATCATCTGTTCACAAGCATGCACTGTGATTTAAAGGGTTCCAAAGGTTGACTGGTGTGGTTTTACAGCACTTCCTTTAGTTAAGTGTAATGATAAGCAGATATGACATGTAGATGCAGGTCTTTGTAAGCAACTGGTAGATCTGTGTGTGTGCATGTGCGTGCACCACTCAAAATAAAAGCTATGTGTGTATGTTTGATGTGGGATCGATCATTCATTCATAAATGGAATTACTGAAATCTAAAATGATACCCAAATCTCTTGATACTAATTGACCTGTTTCCCTTCCATTTTTCCCAATTGAGAGTCGATAAGTGATTTGCTAAGGAACTGAATTGTTAAGCAGTGTCAATAATAGAATTGGAAGTGTTAAAATCTGCTGAACTCCCATTCATGACGGTTAGGCTGGAAGGCTACACTGCCCTTCAGTTTGTATGTTTTTTGCCCTGAGTTGTACACAGCAATATTGGCTCTTGGTCTGGTGGCTTTAATGGACAAGAGTCATTGAAGCTATAAGTCCTTCTTCCTCAGAATTTGCTGATTCAGTGTCTCTAACAAACTCACATTGGAAGAAAGGGTACTACCATGCTGGGGCCTGCCTCATGCTACACTTGGACACCAAGACCATGGTGCCACATCCTTCCGGGTGCAAATGGCCTGCGAGTTTGAGACCCCTGCTCTAAATAAAGCTTTGGTGTGTTTTGCAGAAACTGGCTGCAGAGTGTCAGAGTGCGGGCTATAAAGGCATGCTGATCCCCTACAAGTGTGACCTTTCCAATGAGGAAGAAATTCTCTCCATGTTTTCCGCCATCAAGACCTTACAAAAGGGTGTGGATGTCTGCATTAACAACGCCGGCCTGGCACACACTGAACCCTTACTAAGTGGGACAACAGAAGGCTGGAGGGACATGATAAATGTAGGTGAACATCACACTGAAACACGACATTGAGGCATATCAGAGTACTATTGAATGAATGGCTAGAAGCCCATGGCTTCATGTAGCTGTAGAAGTTTCAAAACAAAATGAAAATTAATGTATTGAAAGAAAAAAAATGTCTGAACTCGCCTCCAAATCTACTCTGAGAAGAAGACCTGGCAGCCACTCAAAAAAGCCGATGCTATTTATATTTGTATAGTCAGGGCTCCATATTGAGAGTCGCAAAGTTTTTCTCCTCCACTACAGTTTTCTACACTTGAGTTGCTTACCCATCTGTTTCATGGTGTCTTCTGAAGTGTGTTTGTCGCTATTTCATCAGTATTGTTGATCTTGCGCAGTCATCCCTGCGGCAGTCTATCAATGCAGCAGCTGACATTCAGTCACTCTACAAGCTGGACATATCACTGAAAACCACACTCATAAACAAATGATTTTTCTTTGTTATATATAGATAATTGTTGTTTTTGCTGCAGGTAAATGTGCTAGCCCTCTCTATCTGTACCCGGGAGGCGTATAAATCCATGAGAGAAAGGAATGTGGATGATGGTCACATTATCAACATTAACAGGTAAGTGTTTTGGTGCATATGACCGCAAAACTGACCACCTAGTGTCGTAAAGAGGTCCAAGTGGAATTGCTCCATTTTAACTGACAACATGACTGTTAAGTTTTTGCTATTCAATAATCTACAGCCCGACTAAGGCAATAGCTCGATTAAGCCCCACAGTCCGATTGCGGTAGGGTGTCCCTTTTTTACATGCAGCGGCGGGACAACAAAAATGTTGTGTAATATCACCTCTGTGACAGGGGGTGCGCTGTGAGATCTTCAGTCCTTCCCATTGAACTGTCAATACAGGAAAAAGGGAGAGGTTGTGATACTGCTATGTTCTTCTACTTGGTCCACAGCGATTGTACTGAATGATCAACTACTCGAACTAAAGCGCCTTCTTTGTGCTCATGGTGGTATTTGTGGTACCCTCGCTCCCGCGCTGCTGTAGTTTCTCCCTCATCCCTCTTGCCAGAGAACCCACTGTGAGAAAACTAAACACTAGCATGTTGGCTTCTGACAACGATGCAAACTAATGATTTTGTTGCCAAAAGCAAGTCAAAACAAATCAGTACACCAGTTTTTTTGGCAGACTGTTGACTTCCTCAAATAACACTTATAACACAATAACACAAATAACAGTTTTGCAGCAACACGGCAATGGGAGGAGACAGGGGCTCTTTCAGCATGTCATCGCTCACCATGACCTGCTTGTGTCATTGCCAGTCAGATTTGTTCCTGTGTGCCACAGCACTAAGCACCTCTGCTCGAAGCACAGACTAACCATAAATATGTTAAGCATGACATAGCATGCCACCGTATCTGCAGCAGTCAACTCAAAAGGAGACTTCGACCTGGCAGTGGGTTTATGTGCAAGTTAGTGTTTTATAGTCTTGTCCACAAATTGAAATTTAATAGAAAATCGACTTTTCTGATTTTTTTTTTTTTCTTCCATGAAAAACTGAAAAACCACCAAACTGAGGTGCTGAAAAAATTTGAAGCATTGTTCGATCTGAATATGACTTATAAAATATTCACACAACAGAACCATGCTTTAGATCAGTGTGTGTAAGAGCCCTGATGTATATATCAGCGTTTACTTCAGTGGGGAAGCAGAAGCTCGCACAAGCGCGGATCACCCTGTTATGCTAAATGGTTACACGCAAAATTAGTCAAGCTATTAACTGCATTATTCAGGTAATGTACTACGACTAAGAGAAATTAAAATTTTTCCCTTATAGTTGAAGGCAATAATTTGTTTTTTCTGTGCCGGCATTTAACTGTGGTCAGTATTGCGTCAGGCAGTGGTCATGTACACACTGCTTTGTAAAATTATCAAGCAAGTAAATTGTATTAGTGTATGTATGTAATGTATGTATGATAGAAGCATGCTTTATTTATGCCTTCAATGAACACAACCTCCCACTTCAGTCTTATGGCTTTGTAATTGCTATATTTGAATAACTTCATCCAATAATGGCATTATTTTTGGACATTTTCAGGTGTGAGCTAATATGACTCCCACTTCAACTAATGATGCCATGAAACCAAGAGGGCCAAAATCCATAAATAGACAACTAGCCATTCAGAATATCAGGACATTCAAATACATATGTTTCATTGAGCAGGGTGGATTATGCCGATTATATCGTGATCGTCTCTATGGATCCGAGCTGATTTTTGTGTTGCTGCACGCGTTTACTCCATGTGTCATAATAACTGATTTAATTCTCAAAAGAACACTACACCTCTTTTTTATCATGAATTATGTTCTTACCTGATCTGAGACAAGTTGATACATGCACTCAAGTGTTTGTTGTATGTTGCTATTTGGTTAGTATGGTTAGTGGTGTCATTATGATCCGAAACCTAAGTTAGAAGTGACCATGGACTTCCAGATTTCCCCTATTTAAGTTAAGTTATGTGAGTAGTTACTTGACCCAAAAAGGTTGGACCCACTGCACAGTGCTCCTTCGTCTAATTCCGCTATACATTGTAGTTCTTGCTTTAAAAATGGCCCGGGCAGAATTGGATCTGGTTCATTACGGAATTTACACGGAATATCACAGAATTTGATATATGGCTGAACTGTTTTTGTGTGGAAGAGGGGCATGTGTTTAGGTGTTTTTGTAAGGAGTCTGGACACTGGTAGGCATAGTGAGCCGCTGCACCCACAGGGCTGTATGGAGCTCTGCCTGTCAGTGAGAGAGCTGTGAGTGAGGCAGAGGTGGGGACTTGGCCACTAGTTGTAAAAGTTGTCTCTTTTGTTTCAGTTTTTTGAAAAGAGTGTCAGTGCTTTTTGTCGAGCCGAATTTGTTGTACAGGTGAACACCCAGGTACTTGTGGAAAGAGGTCCACCAGCAGCTCCTTGGTTTTACACGCGTTGATCTAGAGGTGGTTTCTCACGCACCAGTCCACAAAGTTCTGTGTCAGCTCCCTGTCTGTCTTGAGACTTATAATCGTACGAGTCAGTCATGTATTTCATTATTTCACTTTTAAAGAGATTCAAGAAGATGAATATAACATTTGGTGTAGGTAATTTGTGTCATTCTCGTCTACACCCACATTTTGTGGCATACAATTTTTTAGACCACCAACTTTTTGGGCCACTGAGTGTGCATTTCAAACACAGATTTTGGGTCTTTTTAAAATAAATATGGAGTTTACTGTATATGTATCAAAACGACCCACTTACAGTTTTAATTCAGTCTATTAATAAACCAACTAAAACTTCACTTTCTCACTCCTAAAGCGTCGCATATTGATTATTTTCAAGTGAACCAGACTTCTCCGCCCATATCGTGTTGCATGGTGTTTAAATGGAATCAGTTTATTCCCCTCCCCCCTCATGTGACTGATAAACATCACCTAAAACAATGCCTGTTCCATGTTTTCACAGCATGTGTGGACATCGAGTCATCCCTAATTCTGATGTTCATTTTTACTCTGCCACTAAGTACGCCGTGACCGCACTGACTGAGGGACTGCGACAAGAGCTGCAAGAAGCAAAGACACACATCAGAGCCACAGTAAGTCTGCTATCGGTGTCCAGCTTCTTTTCACCTAAGTTATTGTTCAAGGAAGATGCCACCTTCATTGTATAATGGAATACGTTCTTCCCTGATCGAGTTTTTTAGGATCACCTAAGTTAGAAGCGACCCAGCACTTCAGATAATAACTAGACTTTATTTTGCCCTACCATTCTTGGGTCATATAACTATGCAACCTCATTTAAATGGGGAAAACGTACACATGCTTGGTTGCTTCTAATTTAGGTGTCTTTTGGATCCTAATGAAAACAATCTAAATGCGCTGCACACCTGAAAGATTGAGTGCGTGCACATTGTTGGGTGTATCAACTCCTCTATGATCTGTTTAGTACTTATTTCGTTTTGGAAACATCTAATTTAATTGAGTAGGGCTGCAGCGAATAATACGTTTTTTTTCTGTGCTGGAATAAATTAGTAATTGAGTATATGTGCTACTGAATATTTTTTGGATTAATCACGTATAATATTATATATTGTGCATTATCCTCACGGGTGTATGATACCATTGAAGGCTATTATATTACAGCTACACAACAAAACATGACATTTCTCTGAATTAATGACAAAGTGGTATCTATTTATTTTTCAACACAAATAGAAAAAATAGTTTAAATGATTGTCAGAAAACAGGCGGACATCAGTGATAGTCATACTTTGGAAGCGATTCTGAACAAGTGCATACTACATCAAAATTAGCAGAGTGCTAACCATGTTGGCAGCGGCTGGCTGGTTTTAAAGTTTTTGTATGGCGGATGACAAGTTACAACAGCCTCTGTCGTCTAATCTGAGCTGACAACATCTTGGCTAACATTATCACCTTTTTACTTTCAGCTTCATAACTCCACAGCACGGGCTCCATCCACAACTCATTAACTTTAAGAGCAAACGTGTGACCCCATCGTAATAAAAAGCTTTTTTTTTTTCTGTGTTCAAAATAACTTGAAATACTCTGAATGTACTTGAAATTCTTATACAAATACTTTCAAGGCATTAAAGGAGCTTTTGTTTAAATAAGGTGATATAAAAACTTGAATACAGCCACCATAGTGATTTATTGTGCTATTGTCAAACTGATGCAAAATAAACAATATTTTGCTGTTTAAATGTATGTAACAAATTATTCAATCTTGGGAGTGATCCAGATCACTATATGGATGCAGGATTTCTTTTTTCTAATTATGAATTGTGAAACACTCTTCAGCAAATCATTGAGATTGGTACCATAACAGTTTGCCCATACTGTCATTGAGCCAGTGGTGCAAAGGATAACGCATCTGACTGCGGATCAGATGATTCTAGGTATGATCTCCTGGCTGGCTCCAATGTTTTTACCCGCTCCATTTGTCTGTCTTAGTGGAAAAGTGAAAAGTTATGGATAGGTTTGCATGAAATATATGCAAAATATGTGAAACGGACAATGCACAAAGACTTCAATTTGGCAAGTGATTTTCATCAATTCAGGCGTTCAGTATACACGCTATGCACACTTTCTATGTCTCCACACTGCCTTGGGGTCTAGGGGTCAGGAACCTATGGCACAACCTGATGTGATGTGTTCTTCTCTTTAGTGTATATCACCTGGGATAGTAGAAACTGAGTTTGCCTTTCGGCTCCACAAAAATGATCCAGAGAAAGCAGCTGCTGTGTATGAAAACATGAAGGTAGGACTGCTCCGCAGGGGATTACCCCAAAAGTGTCGTCTTGTACAGTTATGCATCTCGACTGTTTGTGTGATCATGCAGTGCTTGAAAGCGGAAGACGTAGCCAGTGCTGTCACTTACGTCCTTAGCACCCCGGCCCATGTGCAGGTATCGTCCTAACTCTTAACACTGTTTAGCCATTTTGTGTGTCATTGGTTTTAATGCGTCATGCTTGTGCTTCAGATTGGGGATTTGCAGATGAGGCCAGTGGAGCAGATGTCGTAGAAGAGTGGATTCTGCAGGAAGCAAACACAGCTACTACGTTGACCAATTAGTGACCTCTGCTGTTAAGGGTGGTAGGGAGCCGAACTTAACAAATTGACGACAATAGTTATCATGGGTCAAGCCCTGAAGGCAACAGAGTTGGGAAATGAAGTGGATGTTGGGCACCACTCTGAAACACTACTGGACTTAGTTTTGCGTTATTTTGTTTTGTTTTTTCCTCACTAGATTGTTGACCACTTCGTACTGAGCCAACTGTGAAGCTACGATAGAATCAAAAAGCAAAGGAGTGTGTCATGTTGTATCTCATGATCTTTCTGTCTCTCTTGTTCTTTTTTTTTTAAACATTTTAAAATTGTCACATCGACTTGGTCCATACTGTAGTTTCATAAATGCCAATCATAGATGATACTCTAATTCAGCCTACCTAACCACCTGTACAGTATCTGTCCATGTTGACTGTGTACTATCGCAAACATTGTACTAGCAATGACCTGGAAGGTATGACATGATTTATTATTATTATTATTATCATTCTTTTAGTACTTGTGGTTACATTTGGTCTCCGCTGTTGCTGTTAATTCTGCACTTTAAATTCGTGGGAGGTAATTGAATTGGCAAACTTCAACTAAGATTGTACCTTAGAAAATGTAATCTTCTCACCGGAAAGGAATCGAAGTATTACCAATGACATGTTGATGTAGCAAGTTGGAGGCTCTGGAAGTTTGTGTTCAACCTCACTTGGCTTCAATCAAGATCTGTGTGACCTTTTAACCATCAGTCAATCACTTTTATTGCCCATACCCTATTGTTTTTCGTCAAATAAATGATTCATCCAAAACAGAGCGGTTGTTTTATGTGTTTGTGTGACTATGGTGGCTGTGCGGGTTATATAATGCCATTCATTCCATTGATTTTACAAGAAAAAATGAGTTAAGTGACATTGTTGGTGCATCTGCCAACTGCAGATGCATTGCAACCTGTTTCAAGTTGAAAGAGAATGGTCCAACTAGTGAAAATATTCAGTGAGCTCCACTTGTGTGTACGGAAATGCTGACTGGATCTGGACTCATTTCAGCCTAGGTAAGCAGAACACCAACTCTGACGGAATAACATGTCAGATCCTGAAGAGGGGCAGTAACTAGGCCTGCCGTGATAAACATTAATTGAACAGTTATGAAAAATGATCTCTGTCATTTGGCCTCCATGAACTGCCATCCGAATGTTCACTTGATTGATTTCTTTGTCTCCTGCTTCAGTTTATTTTCACCCGCAGTCAGGAGTTAGTCGCTCTGCATCCGTCTGCGGACGCATCTCCAGGTGCACTCGTAGTACCAAGGAATGAACAAAGTGCACCCACATCGAAATTCATCAGTCAATGAGAGAAGAAACGCATTGTTGGAAGAAAAGAGAAGATTTTCACAGAGCCAAAGGGGTACGAATGTTTTGGCCCAAAAATGTGGACGAGCTATTCCGTCAAATTTGTTCACTACAAACATCAAACATGCATGCCACTGAGCACTTCAAGTTTAGGGTTTGTTATAAAGACTACAAATTATTTTTTTCTTTTAAAAAGTATAGATCAGTTATTATCGATATTTTTAAAGATATTTGACATTTACTCGAAATACATTTTGTTAACAACACTAAAAATGAAAGAATGACATTTTAAGATTGTGCTTGAGTTGACAATAATATTATTTATCGGCAATAATTTGTGGAATAATGAATCAACCAGCAAAAGTTGTTATGGTGACAGGCCTAGCAGTAACAGAATGCTACAGAGGATCACGCTGGGTGGCACCGCTGTTAAGATGAGGAAACAGAGTTATAATTCACATGGACTCTCTAAAATTGACCAATCAATTTCTGCTCCAATATTCAGATAGCAGAGTCAAATTTTTACATTGTTAAAAACACATAAAAGCGTGGATATCTTGTGCCTTGTCACAACGGACCAGGTTGCTGGTTGTGCAGGTAGTATTTTCTTTGGGATGTTTCCATCTTATGGAAGCTCAGAACTGCCAGTATGCATTGAACTCCATTAATGTACTGCAAAATGTGAACGTGTCAGGTAAATGCTACAAACAGTACCCTTTCAAATGGTGCTGGCGGCGCTAATGTAGTGGAGTAACTCGCCTGCCGTGTTAATAAAGTGGGTAAAAGTATTAATTCATTGATGTTGATGTTATTTATTTATTTTGTACTTTCCATGATCATTCATTTTCTTTAGTCCAAGTCTCATGATGTCAACGTACCAAACTTATTGAGCGCAATTGTGCATGCACATAACTGAGGCATTATGAGAAAGTGTGCCGTTTGTAGCAGTGAGCACAGGTTTTGCCTGTAAAAATGAGTTGGCAATACATTCGAGAGAGTTTTGCACTACGTTAAAACGTGTTTGCAGTACGTTCTAATGAGACAGCCCAATCCAAACAATTTCAATTACATTGACAATTCTGAGCTTTGGCACCATCTCATTATTGAATCTATGCCACAGAGAATGAGGCAGTTGGAGTGGTCACATGTGCATGGACACATCCATGCAAACAGAAAATGCACACAACAGTAACCAGTTCTGGACAACTACCGTCAATACATGCTAATCGCTTCAAAACAATCCAAAATCAGAATCAGAATCAGAAAAACTTTATTAATCCTAAGGGAAATTGTGTTTGTAACATGCTCTGTACACAACATATCACAATAAATTAAAAAGAAATAATATAATATTATAAAGTGCAAAAAAAAAAGTGATACAGAAGTGGTTAGATACAAATAAATGAATTGGCTCACAAATCTGGACACTTGGCTTGGAGTATGAAAAGACTTGAAATACTAAAACTAGCATAACAAATACCTCATTGTTCTCACAAATGTTGCATTTACACTTGATAGAAATGAGTAAGTGGCCCGTCAGAGGCTTGTTTGAAAAAGAGATTTTTCAGTCTGTTGTTCGTTGGAGCTGATGGTGGAAATAATGGTGGACTTGTCATGGTTTCTTCCACTCTCAGTGGATTTCTCATCCAGGGCATACGGTGTCACTGACAGCTTTAACCTCTGTGGGATTAGGAGTAAAATTGCTGTGTCAAGTAGGAAGATGAGCAAATGAAACGTTGGGTTGGACGTCCCTCACCTGCACGATTGAACCAGGGAGCACACAGACAGTATGAAGAGCTCCTAAAGGAATCCAAATCATGGAGGCCAGAGCGATCACCCAGCCCACCCCCTGAGCCCACGGAGGGAAAACATACTCCTCATATCTAGCAGGGTTGAACCCGATGATGGCGAAAACTAGAATAACCTGCAAAGAAAGGTGTCCATAATAGTCAGTAAAGTGGCATTTTACTTCCAACATCTGTTGGTATCATGACAAGGCAATGGCATCATTACACGTGAGAATGAACACTGACTTTTAAAGTAACTCCTTATATTGAGTTTAAGGATTAACATGGCATTAACATGGTGTCTTGGTCAAATTAAACATGCAACACATTCCGTAAGAAAATAAATTAAAGAATTACATAGACCTTTTGACATAGATTGAGAAGAGACACTGTTATTTCCATGAATGGATTCTCTCACTACCATCTAATGGTATTGGGAAATTTCAATGTACTTAATATTTATGACTTCTGAGTAGCGATGGGCTTATGAGGCCTCAACAGATTGCGCCGCCTGGTCAGCTCTGCAAGTAAGGATACCATTGGAGCCCATCACTACCTTTAAGTAACCTAATGTGAAGCCTCATGTTGACTTACAGCAACAAGAATAGGATCAACAATCCACCAGCACAATCTGAAAAATATGTTTGCTCCTCTCCCAGTCATAGCTTCCAGGTTATTAGACAGTCGAGTCACACCTGCACACATAAAAGTACAATATTTGAAGCTCATATTGTTGCTGCACTGTGAAGGTGTTGAATATTCAAATGACCTCACCATAGGCCCAGCAGAGGGCTAAGATCTCAAAGAAAGCCAGAAATATGACCGACACAATGCCGGTGTAGTGGTCCATCAGCTGGAAAACATAAATGCCCACCTGGACAGAAATGTCATTTGAAATATGTTCGAAATGTTACCCTCCTCAGAATTCAGCTCTTCCACCTGCATGACGCAAGGGATCCCAAGGAGGAAGGCAGCACCACAAACGGCAAGAACAAACAGCTCCTTCCTCTTGAAAATGCCCAGCAGAAGCTGTTCGTATTGATCCATGAGGCTTGTGATCATCACCTCCACCATTGCAAACTGGTGTCAGAAAACAATCAAGTTTAGTTTTAGAAGAATTCTGCGTGTGCGTCACTGATAAGAGTACCTCGCTGTCTAGGCCGAGGCAGACTAGCATGAAGAAGAAGAGCACAGCCCACAGCTGAGGCACCGGCATATTGCCAAAGGCTTGTGGGTAAACTATGTAAACAAGACCTGGGCCTGGACACATAAACCCAGTTGAGTTAAAAGCATATAGAAAAGGGAAACTTTGTGGTTACCGTCGACTGCAAGGTCCTTGACTGGGATACCCTGCAGGTGAGACATGTATCCAAAAGCAGAGAAGATGACAAATCCTGACAAGATACTGGTCAGTGAGTTGATGATGCTGATGGCCAGAGTGTCCCTGCAGCGGTGGAGAACATTTTAGAGTGTGTCCTAAATCTCAAATGGAATCAAGGCTGTACTTCAAGATATTGTTGTTGAAGGAGTTGTAGCTGGACATGGCGATGAGGGAACCAAAACCAATGCCAATGGAGTTGAAGATCTGGGCAGCTGCATTCACCCACACCTTGAGAAAACCACCACCAACATATGGGGAGAGGGGTCAATAAAATTTATTCACATAGCACCATTCATTGAATTATACAGCTCCACTTCCCATAAAAATTCAGAGTTCAGATCAGCATCCTTTTGCAGTTTAGTATTTGACACTGTACGCAGTACCAGCCATCCTCTCGTTCATCGTGGGATCATCTTGTATCAGTGGACAGACACACTATAACCCCAGAACCCTTTGCTGTTGGGGTCTTCTCAAGCTTCCTATTTATGTTTGGACATTTCTGTTTTCTTTCGACTTTGTCACTTTAGACTCTTGTTATCACTGTTTCCACTTCGGGCTCTCTTGATCACAATAATCTGAGGCAGGCCTAAACAATTGGAATATAAAAACCGGTGCTGTGCTCCCTTCCCTTCCCCTCGCATGGGTTTATTTTGTCTGTTCATTCTTGTTGTGTTTAACTCAACATGACTCGACCGATCGATGAGATCTCCTTAGCTGTGTACTTGTTAGGTTGACTCCTTTGGTCTCACTTTTTTTTCTTGGCTCTCTTCTTCTCCTTCTCCTTTAGTTGCGAGCTTAGCTTACCACCATGTATTATGATTTATTGTTTGTGACTGTTGAGTTCATACTGTGTTGATCCATCACTTTCTGTCCACATTTTGAACTTTGCTTGTTATTCATTGTGTGCACAACAGAGTTTGGACTTCTCCCTATGGATGTGTATATGATGTTTTTGAACTTTGACTACTGTAATAAAAGTGTTGAATTAATATCAAGAACACACAGGTGAACCAACCAGGTGTCAGTTGAAGCACCAGAGAAAAACTGATCTTCAGAAACGTGATTGGCTAACCTGCTCTTTGTGCGCTTCATTGGCTGGAACAAATACCTCCACCAGGTCCTTTGAGAACCCCAGTTAAAAACCGCTGCCCTAAACCAAATAAAGACTACAAACTAACCCAAACCAGCCCACACACTCCTGTACCAACACTATATTTGAAATAGTATCAATACTAACATGATCACATTTACCACATTCAAGTGAAAGGGCAGCCATCAAAGTACACATCAAAAGCAGTAAATAACTGACCATCATCATCCTTACCTCCACTGAGAGCAGTTTATCCCATTCAGGTATGATGAAGAAGTAAATTCCATCTATAGCCCCGGGAAGTTGTGTGTTGTTGATCAGGAAGGCAATCAGTGTAACGTAAGGGAACAAAGCAGTGAAGTACACCACCTAAACAAATCATCAAAACATCAGAAATGTTCGATTGAAATTGTAAATATTTATTTGTGACAGCGGTAGAAGAGGAAGTTGTTAATAAATGAGATGAAGGATGAGTCGAATGAACTGTTTGCATCAGTATTGTGATTACAATGGTTTTCTTTACAATGTCATGTCAAAGCTGAATGAACAGTGAAGGCTGAGGTGACTGCACATAAAGTCAGTGTTCCCTCTGTTGGTTATTATTCAGTGATTTATGATAAGTAGGAAAACACTGTTGAGTCTGAAATAGGGGGAAACAAACCATTTTGCTGAGGACGGACAACACAGGAACCAGTGGAAGTCAACTTCACTGTCTGTGTGTGTGTGCCGTCACAATGAAATAAATTCAATGCCCAAGTGCTTCTTTTAAAAAGACTTGTGTGATATTCACCTTGCCCGTCGATTTCACGCCCTTAAAGATGCAAAAGTAAATAAGGATCCACGCAAGTCCCAAAATGAGGAACAGCTGCCAACGTAACCCTCCAGCGTCTTCCACTCCCTCTGTTTGCTCCAACATCTCATACCTGCAAAAACACATTCCACTGGACATTAGTTTGTCTCCTGATACCATTGATCATTGATTTGCATCAATGTGTGCAGAACAATAGATGAGTGAGTGGCACAGTTATCAGATGAGTTATACAACAGATAAATGCCCAAACACACAACCCCACACCTGCTGCTATTTCCACGTTTTTTCCTACAGTCCTGCTGACCCCGTCTCACTTTTGACCGTGCCTCCAGCAGGTCCCTGTGCTTGTGTACTGTCACAGTGAATGGACTCGCTGTCACTACGTGCTGAAGTAGCTTTGCCTCTGCGTGTTGCTTTCTGTCACACTGACTATACAATCTTCATCACAGCATGACTATTCCTCTTTAGAATCTGAGTTGGTCAAATTCACTCTCCTGCTCCGTTATGCTTCCACTGCTCAACCACAACCTCCCTATTGTCCTCGACCTGGAGAACAGTTTTCAAGCTTCATTTACACCAAAACTTTGATAAAAACGCTCCGTTGCTCAGATTGAAGTTACGGATGTACGCTACCCGCTTGTGTTAAGTAGTACAACATATTTGATGCCAATGCCAATTTTGTGATATTGGCGCCAAAAGGGTTTACATTGTTCCGGCGTAATAAAACACTGCCGCAGCTGAGATGTGGTGTATTCAAGGGTGGTCTACATCAGAATGAGTGAACTCTGACTGTCGATGTGCCATTTCACAATACTGCCTGTGTTCACCTCTTTGTTTCGCATTTTAAGACTCCAGAGATGGGGACTCAAGTCTGTAACTTGCATTCGAGTTGCACCTATGAGTGATTTGAAAATTGACTTGGACTCAAGGGAAAAAGGCTGAACTCATTTGTGACTCGTGCACAATGTTCAGTTTCCTTTGTTCTCCAGCCACTGACACCATTACGCTGGCCGTCGTAGCGCCGTTGGAGCCGTCCACCAGACAATAACCAACAGTTGTTATTGCCTCTGAATGCTATGGTACCCTTTGTTTGGTGATGCCCCTCACCTTTAGGTATGACCTACCTGAAGAACTCTTGACTGGCTGTGGTGGTGTAGTTGCTAGAGCCGTTGTTGCTGCAGTTGGGTGTGTTCCACGTGTTGTTGCAGCCAAGCCAAGGCAAAGGGTTCTGGAAGGAACTGAACAGATAGTAAAGGGCCCAGGCGATCACCACGTTGTAGTAGGTGCTCATAATGAAGGAGATGGCTACTGATGCCACTCCCACACCTAGGGGAACATAGACAAAGATGAGGACTTCTCATTTGAACATTTTCACTGTTTTATTATTTTGTTTATACCTTTTAGAAGTGGGCAGGCATTAGCCAAAGCATGGACAGGTCCTTTCCTCATATACTGACCAATGATCAGCTCCAGGTAAAGCAACGGGATGCCAAGCAGCACCAGCATTAGCAGGTAGGGCACCAGGAAAGCACCTGTAAGTAGGTTACATACCCAAGGTCGAGATCAGGTTTGAGAGCAGAGTAAGGCATACGTAGTAAGTATGTATGTAGTGTGGGTACAAATAAAAAGAAATATCTCCAATACCACCGGAAATTCAAAATTCCTTTTTTTTTTTTTTAATAATGTCCACCAACACAAGATCTTTCAATGAATCTACTCTCCTTCCTTTTCAAAGTTCATTCTCTGCACTTCACTCTCCTCTCCTATATATATATATATGTGTGCGTGAGTGTGTGTATGTATTGCTCACTCTTTTTAAATTGTTGATTGAAAAACATTATATATTTTTTTTTTATTATAGTGGGATGCGTCACTGGTTCACATGTAATGATCTCTTCTAAAACTGCAGTGATCTACATTACTCTGCAGTGTGTTTCTGCCCCTTGAGATTGTTCCTTGGATCAGTGTTTAGGTACAGAGGGAGAGTGAATAGACTTCAAGAGGTTCTATTCTGCTGCAGTAAAGTGAAGCACTTTTTTTTTACGATAGATCTTACGTTCATTGGACAATGACGTAGTGGAGATGTGGCTTCAGTTTACTAGATGAATGTACAATGGGTTGTCAATAGAGACTATTTCAAACCCTGTCAAGAAGCTTTAAGTAAGCACTGCGGTATAGTTACATGTAAGCAGAAAACCACTTCCACTCAGTCCTCTCTCAATAAAACAGTTAAAATGAGGCCATAAAAAGCTCATAAAAGCAATTGAATGGAAAAGTCAAAATTGTTTTAACATTGTTTTATACAAATTACCCAAAATCTCAATATAATAAAATGTTTGTCTTTGATAGATCATGTACAACGTGATACGAGGTATATTTCTTCATTTATTATATAAAGTGGGCATTAGAACCTGTGTGATCATCATGCATGTGTTTTTTAATACAAGTCAAGTGTAGTGATACACTTTAACAACTTGCATACCTGCAACATTTTAACAGGCAGTTTATTGGCTGGCATCTTGTTTCTCACCTCCTCCACTTCTGTAGCACAGGTAAGGGAACCTCCAGACGTTGCCTAGTCCCACAGCATAGCCCATGCCAGCCAGGGTGAACTCCAACTGCCTGCTCCATGTTGCTCTGCTCTGCTGTGGTTTCACCTCTCCTTGGAACATCTCTGCTTTCCTCCTGAACCCAGACTCCATTCTGAAGATTGAAGTGACTGGGGTAATATAAGCTGTTTTTACTACCATTAATGATTACCTGAGAAAGAACCGACGGCATGTTAAGACGTAGATCCTGGAAAAGACGGTCAGGATTTATGCTGTCTCATCCTTTTATAACATTTATGATTGTGGTTATCTGGGATCGTTATTATGAAACGTAACCACTGTCAGCTAGAAGGAGGCTGTAATACTTCTAGTGGTGAAAGATCACAAACACATCAACAGACGTGAAGTGGGAAACATTGTCAGTTCAAACTGAATCTTGAATCAAAACTGCAAAATAAATCAAATAAATAAAAGGGATCGTTGCAAATGTGGCAACATAACTAATCTCACTCACAACAATTAAGCGTTCATATCTTCTGCATATCTTCAGCTTTCACATTGCAGTCAAATGTTTTTCAAAGATGTGCACCAATGCACCTGCTCACATGAACCTTTTATGACTTGTCACACGTGAGGCATGTCCAGTTCTTATCAAGAACATGGAATCACATGTACATGTCAGCTCATTGGGTCAGGGCTCTTCGAACGACATGACATAAAGAATCTCTCACAATTCTATCCAGTGTCACAGAGCGGACTGAAGGAAAGGCTGTTTCTCCGGCAAACGTGCTCATTATGCAGTGCAAAGGTCATGTAGTTACTGTGTAGCCCTGAAATAGCAATTTAGTGATCGCTTTCAATAATAAACCACGCGTGCAGTGGACATGAAATGCCCGACATGTTTATACACTGCTCACAAAAATTAAAGGAACACTTTTTTTTATTGGGCCTGGCATGAAATCAATTAAACCTGTCTGATAATTTTCTGGTTGGCTAAGCAGATGAGGGCATCATTATTCACTTTTCAGCTGTATTTGTGTTCATGGAGTGAACAACAGGTGCACTACAGTGGCAACAATGAGAAAACCCTTAAAACAGGACTGGTTTTACATGTGGAGGTCATTTCAAGTTTCTCTCCCAGAGGTTGCACAGGTTGTCCAACTTCTCCAGGATGGCACATCCACACGTGCTGCAGCAAGAAGGTTTAATGTGTCTCCCAGCACAATCCCCAGAACATGGAGGAGATTTCAGGAGACTGGTGGTTATTCCCGGAGAGCTGGACAGGGCCGTAGAAGGCCCTTAAGCCATCAGCCGGACCGATACCTTCACCCTGAGCACCTGTGATAGACGTGAAAGAGTCTGGAGAAGACAAGGAGGACGTTATGCTGCCTGCAACTTTGTTCAACATGACAAGTTTGGTGGTGGGTCAGTGATGGTCTGGGGAGGCATATCCATGGAGGGACGCACAGACCTCTACTGCGTAGGAAATGGTTCTCTGACTGCCATAAGGTATCCAGATGAAATCCTTGAACCCTTTGTCAGACCCTACGTTGGTACAGTAGGTCCTGGTTTCCTCCTAATGCCTGACAATGCCCGGCCTCTTGTCGCAAGAGTGTGCAGCCAGTACCAGGAGGATGAAGGATTTGAAACAATTGAACGACCTTCACAATCCCCTGACTTAAACCCAACAGAAGATCTGTGGGACATGATGTTTGGGTCCATTAGGCGCCGTCAGGTTGCTCCTCAGACTGTACAACAGCTCAGGGATGCCTCACACAGATCTGGGAGGAAATGCCACAAGACACCATCCGTCGTCTCAATAGGAGCATGCCGCGACGTTGTCAAGCACAAGATACTGAAAAGCATTTTGAGTTGCAGAAATTCAGTTTTTGAAAAAATGGACTAGCCTGCCACATCTTCATTTCACTCTGATTTTAGGGTGTCGACACAATTGAGCCCTCTGTAGGCTGAAAACTTTTATTTGCATTAAAAGACTTGGCGTCCTTTTGTTCCTAAGACATTGCCCTGTCATTATTTGTATAGATATCCAACTTCATATTGAGATCTGATGTATGTTTCTTTAAAAGGTTACTTGAATTTTTGTGAGCAGTGTAGAGTAAATCAAAGCTGTGACACTAAATCAATAAATAGTCTGAAAGAAAGGAGTACAGGTTATTGGCCAAACATGAACAAAATTTAAAAGTCTCGTCGTATACTTTCATGGATCATGACCATCATACAACCTCATCCACCCAGTTCAACAGATGAGTGCAGCCCACTGTTATGGGTTCCTTCCAAAGCACTGCCTTGGCGGAAAGAAATATTGACCCTTGACCCTCACGTTGAACCTTTGCATGGGGCCCATAGGCACCTGATTTCATGTTGCTCAGTGCTATGTGAGTCAGACATAAGATATAGTTTGACCATGAATCACCGGGAGGTGGCAGCACATTCACTTCAATCGCTTTTTCTTATCGCGTCTTCATGTAGGACAGCAAGCAAACAGCGCAAACCTCTGCCAAACAAGTCTTTAAAGGGGCACGAATGTCTGGGCATGTTTTGTTATACTTGTGAGTACCAAGTCCTTCTTGTGAGGACATTTTGCTTTGTGGGACATTTTAGCCTGTCCTCACAAGGTTTGGAGGGGGTTAAAACGTCAGTAAAAGTACGGTAGTTCATTATAATTGGGCCCCAAGTCCTAGTAAAGTTAAACCAATTGTTGAAAGGGTGGGGAAGGCATGATGTCAATGAGAGTTCCTCACGGAAACAGCGAAACAAACGTGTGTGTGTGTGTGTTGGCGTCCGTGCCTTGTGGGGACAAATTCGTGGGAAAACATCAACCCGTGGGAATTTGTTGTGACCTTTACTGGTCCCCACGGAGTTAAGCCTCATATTTGAAGATTAAACCCCTAAAAATAACTGGCTCATTATGCTTGAGACACGCACTTTTATTGTGAAAGAAAAGGAGCGGAAATGCTAACTCACCCACCTCGCATCGGAAAATTCTTGTGACGCGGGCGTGGAGAGCTGCTGTGGTGGGTGTGAGTGTGGCACCGAGAGAAAAATAAAGTGGTTAGCACGCAGTTTATACGGCATTATAGCATATCGAACGGCCGCTGTCAATTTCTTTAATCCAAAATGGGAAACTGTCACACCGTTGGACCCAACGAAGCGCTGGTGGTTTCAGGTAAGCTTATATATTTTGACAATATGTTATGGCTTCTCGGGCCCCGTTCGAGTTCGGCCGCGACGGTCGTGTGGTTGATACACACCTGGGATGAAACCGCCCTTAAAGAATGCATACAGTGTAAATAAATGCCATTTTCTTCAGTATCCATCTCCCTGCGAACGATTTTATGGGGGAAATTGAATTCAGTTAGCCATCTGAAGCTAGCATCCCCGCCCCGTAGCATGGGATTGACGAGACCCGTCCAAATCAAAACATCCTCTGTTGTGTAGGATCAACACGGTCTCCCTTCTTCTTGTTAGTTCATAAGATGGCTGTGACGCTATATATGCAATCTATGAAAGTAAGTTTGTGCGTTCTACTAAAGCTCTTCGTGTGTTATTATTATTATGTGCAAATAATAATCTGTAAACGTTCATACTTTATTGATCATGGCCATTTTGAGGTGCGTTCTGTTTTAACGAACATTAAGATGAATGTTATTATTAAACGAGTGATATACAGTCAAAATAATGTGTACACATAGAGTTACAAGACGTTTTAATGTTTTATAATAATGTATAGTAGGTATAAAAATTGTTATAAGTGGTGGACAATACATTCATACTGCTTTATAGTTCCTTGCCAAGAATTCATTGGATTACATTACACATTACACAAATTAACTACTGTATCTTACTCATAATGAGGCAAATAACCTGAATCGCACCTTATTAAATTATTACGAGTAACACTTATAAGTAGCTAGCACCCATCACAGGGTCTGAGGGGTGCTTCTAGTTTGAAAAGCTGGGGAAAAACTGGGGTTCTGCGCTGCCATCACTTATAACCGCTTGGTAAATGTGCTACTGAGTTGCAGTTTTGTAGAAGTTGTTGGCAAACATGCGTGCATTAAAAAGTTGTATATGTCTGCATGTGAGAACATGGGTTTGATTGTTTATTTTTTGTTTATCAATGAGCAATTATGAATACGCGTGACATGTCACATCAGGAATAACTAAGTGGTTTCCTTTTCAGATGGTTTTATTTTGTAGCACAAATATGACAGGAAAAAAGCTAATAAAAACAATAAGTATTTACCCTCATGTGAAACATTTGTTTAAAAACCATGCTCAGTGGTGCACGGCTGTGATAGTCATATTTAGAATGCTATTTGCGTTGTCAGCTGCTCGCTTAGGGCCACATGTTGGTCTTTGTATGGGAAATGTGTTCACTCCTTTCATGTCTGTGATGGTTTGCTGAAAGGGAAGAGAAACTATGGGTGAATTCCAATTCTTTCCTTAACCTCAGCATTACGCCAAAGCGGTGTCCGTCTGTCAGTTTACAAGAAGAAGAAGGAGGGAGGAGCAAGAAGCATTTATGGGATCAGCGATAATGCCATCTCCAGCTGTGTTTTTGTCTTTTATATCTCCATTTACAATGAAAATACTTAAATTTGTAGCTCAGTCTCTTTGTTTTCGACGCCATCTTTGTTACTACGCAAATGATTCTGGGTATTCCTCAATACTGAGGGAGGTTGCGTAACTCAAGACTGAGGAAGCTATGTTCCTCAATCTTGTTCCTCAGTTTAACTTCCTAAGAATTGGGACAGTCCTCGCTCCTTGTGAGAACTCGCGTTTTTGAGGATTGGATTGAGGAATGTTGATGTTGACCTTGAGGCTGAGGATTAAGGAAGAATTGGAACGCACCCAATAATTATATATAATACAATACTAACACTGACGCAATTATGTTTTTGAACCTTCATGTTCTTACATGAGCTCTGTATGAACCCTGTCATGTGTGCAGCATTTGTTATATATATAATTACACACACGTACACACACAATTCTGCATCTAACCATAAATTCGATAAACACGCAGCTCACTTGCTGCATTGGACCTGCATAAATCTTCAATAAGGCAATGTTTTAAACAAACCAGTATGCCAACAACCATTTAAGGAGAGAGAATTGTGAAAAGGTTTTTCATCACACTAGACAAAGGGCTGACAGTTTGTATAATGCTTTTGAGAATAGAAAATGACTAAATGAACATTTATTCACATTATTTCTAATATTTCTTCAACAGCATCTAGGAAATGTGTCCAGACTGGTCCACAGTTAAAGTCAACTGTTAAGAGACATGAGATACAGCAGACAGACGGCTCAATTTAACCCCTAAATAAAACTGGCAGAGCAGTCTGTCAGACACCAGCGGCTTCTACCAGACACTTGAAACATTGAATTTCTCATCTCTACACTTAGTTAACTATTATATTTAAACATAAACAAATCATGATGTTGGAGACAAACTCCACTAATAAGTTTCATCATAAAACAGTTTCTAGAGAGACTGTAGTGTCCAACACATGGAATAGAATGAAAATGTATTTATCGTGATAACTTTTTTTGTTCATGTCATATCATTCCTAATAAATATATATATATATAATTGTGGGAAATTGTGCTCGGGAACGGGAGGGAGCGCAGCGGTCCGGGATTCGCGACGTGTGCAGATGCTTGATAACTCGCGTGGTTTCGCCTTTATTAGCCTGATAGACACCTGATTTTATTGGGAGACAGATTTGCTTAAATGAATAAGACTATGCTGTACAGCAACTGTTTTCACTGCTGTGATGTGGCTGCAGCGCAGCTGTCTGCATGAAGAGAACAGCGAGGAGGAAGACTCTGATCATTCCCAAGTTAGTGATGATCACCAGACTATTCATTTGATCATTTCTGATGTCTGGATCTGGACTTCAGTGATTAAAACCTTCTCAGTTGATGGTAGTCAGTCATCTCTCTCACTTTGTCCAACGTGTTGTGAGAGCAGCATGGATCAATCAAGGCACTCCAGCTTGTTTTCACTATTTCCTTGTAAAATAAACATGACAAGACTCTTTCATGTTTAGTTTTGGCTGTGAAACACCACATTCTGTTACAGCCTTGGCGGAACTCCATCATCAGTTAATATCTGAGGTGAGGACGACTCATAGAATTGACAGAAATTAGGAGCTCAAGCCGATGGTGGTAAATAGGTTGTCGCGCGACTCATGACGACTTCCTTTGGACATGCTTCGTTGTGGGTCACAAACCAGCTATTTTGCACAGAACGTCGCCAGCTGAGGAGGAAAAAAGGGACATTGCCTGAGGTGCAGACGTGCGAGGCTGCACAGCAGGGGAACTCAGGCCACCCGAGACAGAACCCGCAGTCTGAAAAGCCCCTAAGTGATAACCCCCCCCACCCTCTCTACACAGTGTGTATGGTCAGGAATGTCAGTTATTCTGGCACTGAGCTTCAACAGCAAGAAATGGGGGGTGGAGCACTCAGTTCTATTAGTCTTGACTCCGAGACGTGTCAGCATAGTTTCACTCGTGGGCTTAGTTTGTTCACACTTAGTTGTTTCACCATTGTTACTACTTTCATCTCACTGACCATGTTTTTATGCAGGGAATAGCCTGACTAGCTCAATTACGCTGATAATTGCAGTGTAGTGAGCATAATTATTCAATAATGTTCCTTCCGTGAAGCGGGGTGGCGCTGTCACCTCTTGAATGATTCTAGCTCAACTGTCAGATGTTGAACTGTCAATAGGAATGCTTTGCTAACAGCTTTGGTGGCGACAGTCTGAGAAATCTATATTGGACAGCAAGACGCGCAAGCGAGGAAGACAGACATGAGGTTCACTGCGGAGGCTCTGTTGTATTGTTGTCATTATATCAGTCAAATGTAGGATTTTGAAACAACAGCAGCCCGTCATAACGCTAACATGGCAGCAGCTCACTGCAGATAAAGAGTTGCTGCAGCAGAGTTTTCAATTTCCACCTGAAGCTGAGCGGATCACTTGTTTGTCGCTGACTTGAATGAATGAATGAATGGATGTTTGTCTGCAGCAGCTGTGCGTGTGTGTGTTGATGGAAGTGCTTTGTTGAGCGATCGATAATTAATAATAAAAAAATACACAATGCAAGTTTAGTTAAGAATATAACCATGTGAAATGCTGAACTAACCAGCTTCGATCACGAGTCACTGCACTCTACCCAGGCCTGTAAATCATCAAACAAAATCATTGCAGAGTCTCTGTAACTGCAGAGTCATTGTTAAAGAATTAAACATGCGCTTAAAACTAAAATCATAAACATAAAATCCTCTTGAATTTCCTCATGCTTCTTCAGTTCTGTGTTCCTCTCACAATAGCTGGTCGTAAATCAGCTGATCAGACGAGCGCGTCTGCTGAGTCTTGTCGGACAGACACACGGGTGGATTTAATCTCAACTGTTGAGAGTTTCTTCCACATCCACACTCAAATGCCCGGGGCTGTTTTTTGGTTTTGGTTTCACCCAGCGTGAAGCTGCAGCCCATGCTAGCATTTCACATTTGCTTTCACAGTAAGATGGAAGTAACATCAACACATACTGTTTTATTGTGAAATGTTCTGAGATTCACGTCACTTTTCACAGGTTGATATCTTGTCTGTTCGTTCCTCTCCACTCCAACTTAGAGCGGTGCTGCACATAGCTGCGCAAGAAATAGAATCCTTGTCGTTTTTGGAACATTTGGTAAACACGTTTGAATAAACATCATTCTATAAGAGATCATTTTTGCATGTTACTCAAAGCATGACCAGTGTTGTCCCACAACATAGAAAGATGGTTTATACTTTGGTACGCTTTGGTATCAGTCGATACCTAAAGCCCAGGAAATGGTATCAGCAAGATATGAGTCGGATCGGTGCATCCCTAATTTAAACAAACCAGTATGTCAACACGATCGCTCTCAACCATTGTTCCATTAACATATGTGAAGTGGTGATCGTCTCCTGTCATTGTTGACTTATTTTGTGCTCATTCACATGATTGGAGCGCAATAAAGACTTTTCTAATGTTCTGGAGTCATTCGTGCTACGTTGTGCTGTCCTTGGTTCTAAACATGGTCCACAAGTCTGCTGTTGACTTAGCCTCTACTGATCCATCAGCTGTCTAGCGATTATTTTAAGAATCGATTTCTTCGATTTGATGATTAAAAGTGTTGTGCAATAAGTTGAATGATTCGTTCAAATTCATTGGTTCGTTGTGTTGTGCAATTACTATGCTACGCAGAAAGTTTGACTTTCTTAAACGTTGGGTTCTGCGTGTCGCAGATGCTGAGGAAAGGCCGCTGCAGAGACTAGTGCGAAATGTGGCGGCTCGGGTGCTTGGTGTTGTTTCTATGACAGGTTTCATTGATTAAATGACGCTTATACTGTAATAGAGGCTGAAAGTCCTGCAGTGAAGTCCGGTTCCTTGCTGTCATGCGTGAGTGCTGATGATGTCAGCGGACCATAGCACTTGAGGCATTATGAGGGAGCACGGGCCACTTATTTATTAAAAAAAGAAAAAGAAAAAAAAAGGTGCATAGCAAGTTAGAGTCAAGACTCTGACTCGCTATCATTGACAGTAGAACTGGAGGGAGGGGAGGGAAGAGGAGGGGAGTGCCATGAGGCTTCAGGGCTGAGACGGACAGGCATCTCCCATATGGCGCAAAATGACACTACACTTTGGATGTAGGTTAATAAATAATTCACCTTTTGTCAAGGTGAATTGGTCTCGACAACTTGTGAGTGAGTGGCGTGTTGGGGGATGGGAAGCCTGTTGTCGTCAGTGATGTTGAACTTGAAAAGATGATTAATTTGTTGAGCAGTCAAATCATATCCATCATAGTGGATGACATCAAGCAGTTTTTTCAGTAATCTTGGACTGCACTCCTGGTGTAAGTCACAAAGAATAATTATCTGTGATGATCAAAGAGGTGTCAGGAAAAGAAAAGCCTCTTATAAAGCAACATTTAATGGGATTTTTGGATGCAGAGTCCACAGGTGAGCACTTTTCAACACTCATCCTGAAAGGACTGAAAGAGTTGGGAATTCCATTTGAAGACTGCAGGCTGCAGGCATATGACAATGGGGCCAACATGAGAGGAAAAACTAAGGGTTTCCAACCCAGGCTCTTGTAAAAGAATCCCAGAGCTCTGTATGTGCCATGTGGTGCACATACATTTGGTTGTATGTGGTGCTGCTCACGTATCTGATGCTATGAACTACTTTGGAGTCCGCCAAAAGCTTTCCAAGCTATTTTGGGCCTCCACCCTAAAGATGGGCGATTCTCAGAAACACACAAGCATCAGCTTGAAGATGAGGTCAGAAACAAGGTGGGCATGCAAGATCAATGGCGGTTTCTCACTGCGCGCTCTGTTTTGAGACAAAGTGTGTTCGGCTCAGAAGTCCGAGATGTGAACACAGGAGAGTCTGGTTTTGGCCACGGACTTGATCCCGGTGGGAGAGCAGCACATGGTAAATGCCGGACAGTAAAGGGTCTGATCGCTGTCTGGCCGGACAACATTGTTCAAAAACAACTTCGCTGAAGGAGCGCAGTGGACCAGGACTCGCGATATATGCGGGTGTTTGATAACTCACGTGTTTTGGCCTTTATTACGCTGGTAAACACCTGATTTTGTTGACAGGCAGATTTGCTTAAATGAATAATGCTGCGCCCTACAATAACCATTCCTGCTGTGATCTCGCAGCTGTCTGCATGAGGACAGTGAAGAGGAGAGACGCTGCTTTTCCCCAAGCTACTGAAGATCACCAGACTATTCATTTGATCATTTCTGACGTCTAGATCTGGACTTAAGTGATTAAAATCTTCTCTATCACCAGTCATCTTTCTCACTTTGTTCAACGGGTTGTGAGAGCGGTGTGGATAAATCAACACGCTCCGTATTAAGCAGCTTGTTTCCGCTATTTCCTTATGAAATAAACATGACATCACTCTTTGATGTTTACTTTTGGCTGTGAAATGCCACATTGCTCCGTCATCAATCAGTATCTGAGGTGAGGACGACTCGTAGTGCTAAGAATTGACAGAAATAAGTTGGTCAAGCCGATGGTGGTAAATAGGTTGTCACACTGCTCATGACGACTTCCTTGAGACGTGCTTCGTCGTGGGTCACAATCCATCACCTGAAGCGCAGAGGTGCGCGGCTGCAGGGGGCGAATGGGAGTCAGGCCGCCCGAGACAGTACCCACAGTGGGTACTGATCACCCCTGATCAGACTCTCCTGAGCTCCCGAGCACGTGGCTTATTGACTGGGCAGTTGGCAGGCAAAGACGTGTGAGGAAATGAAAGTGGAACAAAAAAGGATAAGGTCCACAAAAGCCACTTTTCATATGAAACACAATATGAGCCTATCACATGAAGCACTTGAGAAGTTGGTGGTTGATTTCTTCACTGCTGCGGTAGATACAGTATTCTCAAGCATCAATGAGAGATTTTCTATCTTGGGAAAAGTGGGCGCTAGTCTCACCGATGAGGAACTCAAAGGGCAATGTGAAGCACTGGGAACCACCCTACACTTTGACAGCCAGTCTGACATAGATTGTCAATAGCTTATGCAAGTAATCAAGAATTTCTCTCCTCTGCCATCAAAACTTGTAGCCTCAAGAATGTCAATTTCTTGATTTCATCTATGATAAGGAGCTGTCAGAGGTCTATTCTAACTACTGGACAACGCTTAGAATTGCTCTTACTTTCCCAGGCACTGTGGTCAAAGCAGAGAGGAACCTCTCAAAAGTAAAATTCTTGAAAACATACCTGAGATCTTCCATTTCCCAGGAACATATCTGCAGCCTTGCTGTTATCACCGTAAATTCTCCAAGTAGGCAGCAAATATCTTTTGTGGAAATCGTTGAGGAATTTGTATCACGAAAAGCCAGAAAAGTTTTTGTTGAAGTATTTCGAAATACTGTCATTTTCATACCATTAAAATTCTTACATCCCTAAATGTGTTCAACCAAAGTTACCCAGAAGCATCACAATGCAACAATGGTTCACCTTGCTGGTGGGAGGAGAAACATTAAGATAATCATCTAACTTGTAGAAGTGTCACGTGTGCACGAGTATTGCTTGATATTGCAAAGAATTGTGATTTTAATTCACATTCTTATTGTATCTACTCATTGTATCATCTACAGACAGTAGCAGTTTGTAAAACCACATTGACTTGATACATCTGGAAGGCATTTTGTCCAGCACTATTGCATTTTTTAGCTTCTGCTTTTTTTATTACATTCTTTCAGCCTGTCTGTCGTGGAACTGAAGTCACTTCAAGGTAGTTATTCCTCTGATGTGTTTCGTACTTTAGGTGGCTGCTGTGGTTCTGACCAGAAGACATACGTGGTGGGTGGCTGGGCCTGGGCCTGGTGGCTTATCTCGGACATCCAGAGGTAAGATCTTTTTCTTCCATCTAACTGCTGACACTTGAGTAGTCTTGTTCATGCTAACTGGTAACTGATGAAGAAACAATGAAAAATGCTACTGTGAATGTTTCAGTAGCGTAATGCACGTCAAGTAATTTTTGGCAGTAGAAACTAAGGCTGGGCGATTAACCAAAAAATTAACCACAACCAACCTTCACTTCAAACTGCAGAAAAACTGCTGCATCATTTTTTATTTTTTCCGTTTCATTCCTCTTATAATTCCCTCTCCACCAATGTGTTCTGCAGCACTTTTTACATTGTGCTTTGATGACGCCTCTTGATAGTATCTTGGAAGAGTTCAGAAATGTACAAAACAGAGCAGCAAATCAGAAACAAAAGTTTCATATTTGAAGCAAATCTATGTCAAAGTAAATTGGGTGTTAAACGGATTTGATGTTACAGAGGAAAGTGATCATGAATTTGAATATGTGTAACTTGAAGAATTTTATTTAAGATATCAGACGATTTATTTCCTGACTAAAATTAAAAACAAACAGCCACAAGTCCTCAAATACATTTTTTGCTAGTGCACAAATCCACTTCTATGAACATGAGCACTTGTAGGTCCGTTGGGTGCTTGGACCCAGGACCCAATCAGATGTTACTGTGTCTAGTTTCTATGTTTAATTGATTAAACAATAACTTCACTATTCATATTGCAGCAAAAATCTACAGGATGGTGTCATGCGGGTCACCTTAAAGTTCAAGTTTCACCTTTGAAGTATATTGATGGTAAACGTTGATCCAACTTTGCACGCTTGTAGTTCAATACTCTGATTTTTATCAATATAGAGTACGTGAAAATGAACACTAAAGATATGTGCACTGTAGTTTGTATGAGTCTGATCTCAAAACAAAGGATTTGAAAAAACAATCATTCCACTATAAATAAACACCAACACTTCATACATCTAATGAGATTTCATCTCATAATTTGAGTATCATGGTTAGGGCTGTAGCAATGCACTAATGTCACGATATGATTTACAATATTCAGCTCACTGTACGATATATATGACTATATTAATTCATTGTTACACTTGAATAAATTTCCAATGCACACATTTTTTAAAGCTTTCAAGGAACACTGGTTTGCATCTCCTTGGATCATTTGTCTCAGCCAGGTGTACTTATGATGATGAAATGAGAAGCAATGATGCATATATTGATCTGAATAACATCTTTATTTAACCCTTGTATAAACACCACAAGTCACTAGAATGTTGACTTCAAGCCTCATATAATTATCATTAACTTTAAACAGAGAAAGGGGCTTAATTGGTCAATTCTCAGTAGTTAAAAAAATCAATATTTTATGAAGGGGTGAAACATCAAATTATCTAAAAATATCCATCTATGCTAAAATTGCCCAGCCTTAATCGTGATACGCACGTCATTAGAGGTAATGAGTAATGACCTTGGGTTCCCGTCGACTCAATTTACCATAAAAATAGTTAACAAAATGACGGATTATGAAACAAAAAAGTGCAAACAAATGACAGTGAATTAGGGTGCAGTAACTGTTTAAATTGTTCAAAAAGGACTTGAAGGAGATAAACATCCTATACTAACTAATCCATCACGATGTCTCTTTTTCTGAGTAAATCTCACCATCTCCAGTGTTCTTTCCCTTTTATGGCTCCTGGGTTTCCGGTAGGGTATCCAATCTGGTGGGACTTACCCTACCGGATGTTTCCGCCTTCATTCTTTCAGTTGGGCTGATCTGCTTTGCTTTGTGTCTCACCCCAGTGTCTCACTCTGGGTATCTGGTTACACAGTGCAGCGCCATTGATTCCATCGTAATATAATGGTTGACTCCTGCAGAAAGTCAGTTTTGTGGATGACTGAATTTAAAATTAATTCTGAAACTAGAAATTTTACTTTTGTAACTTACCTGGCTTGTAGACATTCTTGATGGCAGGGGAAAACATGGTGCTCTAAATAATATGAAAAGGAGGTCTTCAGTCTGCGTGACAAACCCAGTAGCATTCAAACTCCAGGCAATCAGAAAATGTAGAATGTACTTTATATACCTTGTCATTTAACCTCTTTTCTCTGCTGTGAGAGAGAGGAGGGGCTGGAGGCTTCCCACAAATGATGCGGTAGCCATGTTTACAGCCAGGGACTTATTGATCCTCTGATGTAAGAGGAGGAGGATCCTTTTCCAGGCTGTGCTGTCCTGACTCAACTTGTGATTCTAGTCAACGTCCTGTGTTCACTACCAAACAAGAAGCCTAAGTACCAGGCTGTGATCGCTGTCAAACAGTACGCACGGTTTTGTTTTATCTTTATGATTAAAATCTGAAATAGGCACTCGGAATTAAAGGCAAGGAAACACATTTTTGCTGGGGGTGAAAAGAGACAACCATGGAAACCTTGTTGAGATGTCTCCTACTGACAGGAGGAAACTTGTAGGTTCCTAATGGCATAGATTTGAAAATATGAGCATAGAGATTTGAGAATCAACATATAGGTAAGTGATGTTTATTTGGATAGTTCCTATCAACAATCCATTTATATGACACTATACATCTGACTAAGCTTTGTCTAAACTCTCAAGTGTGTCCTGGTCAAGTGTGATTTTCAGTCCCCAGAAAATGTCCAAATGTTTTTTTATTGGTTTATTTTTTTTTATTGAAATTAGAAAAATGGAGTGGAAGAAGTCTTAGCCTTAGATCCAAGTTTATGAGTGGAGCAGTCAAGGAGGACATTATGGATGTGGTATCAGGATTTCAGAACAAGACATTTGAGGACAGACATGAACATGTGTGCGACATATGCGGAATATTTCTAGATTTTTAAAAATTCTTTGACACCATTGACCATGATATATATTCAAAACTGGAAGGATACAGGGTCAGAGGCCCAGCAAAATTCTGGATAAAAAGCTACCTGAGCAGGAGGCAATAGTACGAGAGGGAGGTAGATTGTTCAATACTATATATTCATGATGTATGTGAGGTGCCAATTGAATCATGCCGTTTGCTGCTGACACAAGACTTCTTAAATGTGGAAAAAAAAACCCAAATGTATGGTCTTTTGTAATCTGAATGTGGACAGTAACTTGACCTACTCTATAAGAAGAACTGTTCTTCACTCTGCTCCTTTTCAATCCCTGCATTATGTGAGAAGAAATATTGACAGAGTGGAGAGTTTTATGCATTATATCAATTAAGAAGCCATTGGATGTAGTAGTTGTAAAACAAAAAATAATAACTAAATGTTTGTAATGTATCTGAGGATTGATTCATTCCCAAACCATACAGCAGGTGTTTCCAATGCAGACCTCTGCACTACAGATATGTTTAAATTTGGTTGTGTTATTCTTAATTTTGTATTTTATTTGTAAAACTAACCAGCCAGAAAAAGTGAACCTTGCATAGTTTGTGTTGTTTTTGAAACCTGCATATTATTATTAATTTATTTATTTTGTACTGAGAAGAACACTGTTAAATTCTGGACTGCAAACAAATTGTGTATTCTTTTCAACTCCCAGAATAAAAGTAATGATCAGTTGTCCAAACTAGGCTCCGGTTGAAATCCAAATGGAGTGCATTTGTTGATTCTCCTATTGTGATGGAATTGATCAACCATTTATAATGATTGATATTTGCCAAAGACAACTCACATTAACTGGTGTTTGAACGTTGGCTTGAATATGTACCCATCCCTCCCCTTCCTCTTGTCTGTTATTGACGTACTAATCAGCTTTTGTCAAACTGACTGTTTTGCTTCTGCTGCTCCTTCCCATCTGCCTGCCTGCCTAGAATGTCTCTGGAAGTTATGACCATCCTCTGTCGCTGTGAGAATATCGAAACCTCGGAGGGTGTTCCCCTGGATGTTACAGGGGTGGCTCAGGTAATGCGTTCAAAAGAAATTCACCGTGCTCAATTCCAGCCAAAGCCAGAGCTGGAGCCAAATAGGGGACATCTGAAAATGATAATACTAACATGCTAACATTTCATGTTTCCCCTTTGAACCTTCTCTTCTTCATTCTGTAGCAGTCACTCTTGGGTGAAAGTCAACGTCAAGTCAGTGGTGGCACTGGTGTCACCAAACGAATGCTGAAGAACCTAAATTTCAAATTGAACTGCCGATAAATGAATGAGGATAAATGGGTTTGATTTTTGAATCAGTCTCATGAGAACTGTGATTGACTTATGTACTAGGTGTTCTGGAGTCCTTGGGTGAATGGGTTCACTTTGTCCTGTTTATTTGCCTTTGTGTTCTGATCCCTCCCTTTGTTTACTCCCCCCGAACATGTCAAATTTTATTTTGTTTTCACATTCTTCACAGGATAACGCTTGAGATTATGACGCTGCAGCCCAAGTGTGAGGATGTAGAGACAGCGGAGGGTGTAGCTATTACTGTCACTGGGGTGGCACAGGTAAATCACCACACTTTTGTTTTGGGAATGAATTAGACTTCACTAACTCTCAAAAACCTCCCGACACGTCCTCTTTTTCTATGGCACAACTCGCTCTTGGGTGGGCAAACGTATTATTCTTTACTGAAATATAGCTCTAGTTCATATAAATATACATTTCCTTTCTACACTAACCTGCTACATTTGTTTCATTTGCTGTTCTCAGTGATGCTTGGAGTGAGGGAATTGCATCAGCTCTATAACAACACTGAATTTTAACCTGTCTAAGGCATTTCGAGTCTCCTTATATTTGGAAAAGCCCATTATTATGTGCCTGTGTTTGGGTCCACCAAGAGGAACAAGACGCTTTTTTAGCTTGAGAAAGAATATTTGAATGAATACATACAAAATAGCACTGTGTGTCATAGTCTTTGAATATTGGCTTGGGATTTTTTTTATTTGATAGAGAAAGAAATGCTCACACTATTATTAACAGGGTGCGGCTACAAACATGGCGCTGCTTATTTTACGTTACAAACCAGCTCTGCAATGAGTAGACGGTCTCGCTGACTGTTACATGACAGCCCAGTAAACCTAATTATTGCTTTAGTCTGGCTAAGATTGGACTTTTAAAATGCTTGCTTTTAGCAGCTTAGTCTGACTCTGGAGGAGAAATTCAAATTTTGCTTGCACTCCGTGGGAAACTACTACTTGAGCCTGCATGTAGACATTGACTATGGTTGGATCAGGTGATAGGCATGTAATTCTCACTAACATTAGAGAATGTGTTTTGCAAACTGAAAAGGAGCAAATGAAAACACCTGGGGTTTGGATCCTAGTATGAGGCAGGCTCTGGACCTGAGAGGCGTGTCCCCTATCTGACCTTGACCTTAGACAGTAGAGCACTGTATTAGATTTAGAGAGTTTTCCACAGAATTCACAAAATTTTAGTTTATGTTCAGGAGAAAAGTGCATGGAAAGCAAAGATTCAACATTTTAAAGGTACAGCTGAGTTACAAAAGTTGAAACGATACTATTTTCTGAGAACAGCAAGGCTTTCATACAATGTAGCATGTTGATGTGTATTCATAATGCGGGTGCACAAATGGTTTTCTGTCATCGCCGCTTTTTTCAGCATCTTGCTTGAATATCTTATAACATTACCTTTTGATTTTTTGCACACAACCACATCCTGTGACTGTAGGAAGAGTAAACTCTGTTTGTCAATGACAATGACATTTTTCAATGGCGCGACCATTATTTAAGGCAAGGATATTTTACTTTTGCATGATCTCTTTTCTGTACTAAAGAAGCCGCACTGGTAACCATGTTTTGGTCTGTGTTGTTCCTTCGTGCATGCTCACTGTGGGCCTAGTGTTTGGAAGCGCTGCTCACTCACACAGTTCATTTTATTAACAGTATCTTCTTAGGTGCTCCCTTTTTCATTGGTCCCACTCTTTAGAGGTGTGTTGGATCTTCTGAAACACAGTAACTAGCATGGGAACGAGGGGTTTAGCAATTCATTTTAACAAGTTGCCAAAGCGATACAAGGACGATATTGGTTCATTTAAAATGATGCAATTCGAACCAGTGACTTGAAATTGATTTTAACCTGGAATTACCTGAATACCAGACTAGTGCATTTGACGCTTCCTAAATTTCTGTTGTTTGGGAATCAAGTAAAAATGAATTCTGGCAATTTTGTTTGAAAATAAGTCCAACCCACACCCCAGATTTCATTAATAAATTTAAAAAAAATTAAGTTACACTCTAAGATACAAAAAAATAAAGAGCAACCAGGTTAGTGTTCAATCAAACTGAAGCATCATTTGCACCTTTGTTTTTTTTATCATACTGTAGCATTTTTACATTGAAAAAATAATTAGAGGCTAAACATCAGGTCTAGCTTTTAATTCAGATATTTTTTTCCAAAGTAAAAATAAAGTGTATTTCTTCTCGTAAAAGAGCAGTTGTTAAACTTGCTACTACTCCCATCTTCACGAACAAACAGCATAGCTATCATATTTGGATGCCAGCTCACTTGCTGGTCGGGTTGGTTGTGTTGCAGCTCTATTGTTCTTCACCTTGACACATCCAACAAACCACAACCTATTCAGTACATCTCTGTTCTTGCAAAGGCTAAAATGTTTCCAAACACTGGACCACAACTACAGCTTGATGTTGTGTTGTGATGTCACAGTCACAGAAAGACCTCAATCGAGTGACGAACGTCTGTAACATGATAAAAGGGTGGAAAAGCACACTTACATTAAATCTGCCGAGATGCAATGCATAATTCTAATATCGATACATTGATAAGATTTTAATGCAATTTTAGATGTATACTGTTCATAAGTCTATTCATCTATCTAGCCTTTTAGCCATCTATCCATCCACCACTGCTACATCTTCAGAATGCTGTCATCAAACATTTTGAATAAAATCTAATATAAGAATTTAAATTCTACTTGTACCCTCAACATAATCCCAGCCCTCTACACGTCCTTTGTAGAGCTCACACAAACAGAGAGCCACTCATACACCCGTACCTATGAACAGTTTAGAGTTATCAATTAACAACTCTGTTGTTGGACTTTGGGGAAATGTCACACAGCCTGGGAAGGACATAAACGTGACACAGAAAGGATCAAGCTTTGCTCCAGGAGGTGTAAACAAACCTGCATGCTTCTTGCTGTGATGCTAGGAACTATACTGACGTTTTTTATCTTAATGTTTAGCATAGTTCCTGATATGAGAAGAGCAGTACAGACGGCGTTGTAAGGGACTGAGGAGTGCATCATAGCATCGCCTCCTATCTGCTTGCTGCCTGATTGTCTCGCTTTCAACCTTTTCTGTTCTCAGACAAGTTTTCCTGGGTTTGACTTCCATTGTGTTGATTTCCACCCTGGAGTGCATGTTGTGAAAACCGTGTGACCGCTCGCCTAAGGACCCAGCTCACTCTCTTTTCTTACAGCTCCAGTCAATTTCTGCACAACCCCGATTTAATTCTGTTGACATTGTAAAACTTTCTCTTCCTTGTTTACTCTCTTCATGTTGCTGACTTGATTTTGTTGTATATATACACACACACACACGTATATATAAATAAAAAAAGATGCCGGCGTTTCAAGGAAAAAAACTGGTCCGTTCAATCTTTTGCAAACTGTTACTATACTTACCATTGCATTTCAATGTGAATAGCATAGAATAAAATTCAACTTTATTTTCACTGAACCTGTGGCAGGTACAGACCAAAAAAATGCACCTGTTGTTGAAAAGAAAAATGAGTACACTTATGATATAACTTGGTGCATAAAGAATGTATTAAAAGCACTCATAAAACTGTTAAAATTATGACAAATTTATGGATGAATTGTTACATTCATCCATATTTCAAGGTATGTCATTGGCCATCATATGTTCGCTGTGTTCAAGTGATAGTATATTTAGTCAGTGAGCATTGAATGTTCAACTCATGAGTCAGTTCTCATTGAGTCATTGTTCCATTTAAGATATGTGGTCCATTTTCAAACCTCATTTAGAAGACCACTGGTGACATAAGTGTAATTGTAATGTAATTATGTTGTAACACGTTGTCTGTTCTATTCTGTTATCGGCCACTATTTTCTATAAACAAATGTTTTAATCGAATATATATTTTTGTTCTTTCTTCCCTGCTGTGTTAAGTGACATTTTGTTTCTGCAGTCACATTTTTTTTGTTTCATGGCCTGCTTTGTTACGGGATGTGTGCTCAGCTGTCCATTCCTGTCTGCTCTGGCACCAGGTTAAGGTGATGACTGAGAATGAACTGCTGGGTTATGCCTGCGAACAGTTCCTCGGGAAGTCAGTCATGGAGATCAAGAGTGTCATCCTTCAGACACTTGAGGGTCACCTCCGCGCCATCCTTGGTGGGTCTCTTTCCAACGCCGGACTCCTTTTACCTATAACACTTGTCACGTAGGATCATAGCTGGAGCTGGAGTCACTCTATGGTATAATGGTATCACATCTTAAAGACAGAACTCGTTTCACTTTTGCTGAAGGGGAAGTGGCCACTATCTCAGTTATCCCAAAAGAGGGATATGATAAAGCGTCCTTAATTTGGAATATAAATGATTGACCTTTCTTCTTGGTCCCAGACTGGAGAGAGAGTTGCCTGACCCCATTTATTTAGACCAGACTGGTTTGATTCAACGTGACAAACAGATAGCATTTGAAAAATACAACATATACGTTCAATCATTAACACAAAGTCAAAATACGAAGGGAATCCTTCATTTTGACAAGCTATTGTACTACTGTACTCAAGTTTGAGTTAAGTCAAATTTTAAAAACTTGAATTTTATTCCAATAGACAACACTCCTACTTTAAATCATGGTCAGCATATGGCCTCACAACATTCGTGACACTTATCAAAAAAATAAAAATAAAAAATCTGTGCAGTTTTGCTTCCAACTCTTTGAATTGGAAAAATATTACTCAATATTTCAAGATCCTGAGTCGGGAAAGATAGAAAAGTGTGAACTAGTGTGACTAGTGCTATATTGGAGACAACGTGGACCCAGTATCACATCTTCTGGGACAGCCCCAAATTCAACATTAACTGGAGAGATAACCAGGCTTTTTCAGTACTGTCTGTAATATTCAGATTCTCCTGAGTTTTGAGGCCCTGTACCTGGGTCTAGGGCTGCAACTAACCACTATTTTAGGAATCGATTTATCAGGCCGTTATTTTTTCCATGAATCAATGAATCACCTTTTTGTATTAAAGTGTACAGAAAAATGTATATTTTTGTTCCAGGGGATGTGAAAACAATGTATACTTTATTTTAAAAAGAGAGGTACTGCGCGATATACATATAAGAAAAGGGTCATTCAGATCAGATGTTGCTTCATTGGATCAAGTGGTGCATTTGTCCATGAGGACGTCACTCATATTGTCAAACTGATCAGTGGCATGGAGCTGACAAAGATTAAGATTTAATCCGAGTCAATGTAATGTGAGTTAGTTTGGACCCGAAATACATGAAGAATTCATGCGGTCCCTATCACAAGTTCACAGGTACAGAGTTCACAGTCTGAACCTCTGTGATATTTTTCAAAAGACAATTCAAAAGTGAAAACGAATGTGGATGGGAGCAACTGCTACAGCTCAAACAACTCTATGGATGCGTCAAGTGCACTTCCACTTGTCAGCAAAGAATGGGACATCACTGCGGGAGTTTTACCGTCTTACTTGCAGCATAGTAACCGCGCAACACAACGAATCGATGACCAAATTTGTTGGTGACACTTTTAATAATTGATTTTTAGCATGTCATTGTTGCAGCCATATCTGGGTCTGTGCAGTGTTCCCCTTTTTGAAATGTAGAAGAAAACTACATCTGCTGCAAATACTACAAGATAGTAAACCTGATTCAGCCTAGCCTCATAGTTGGTTCGGTATTGTGCTGGAGATGTTAAGGATGGAAAAACTGACCTACCCATTAACATCAAACAGGACAAATTTGACCAAATCTGGGAAAATGGATCTCTTTCATAGCCTCCATGAGAGCAGAGTTTATTTGATCTCACAAGGATTGTTATTTTGATGCTTATTTACTGAACTGCGTCTGATCTATCAAGTAAATTCATGCACCCTTTTGGCTCCACCTTGTGTGGGCGGTTAAGAGGATAAGTATGTCTACACTGGTGCGATTCTTCAAAGACTTTGAAGACTCAAACATAACTGGACTGCCATTTCTTTTTATCTTTACTAAATAGTGTTACGCAGATGTATTCTTCTGTCTGTTCCAAATCAACAAACAATCTAAAAAAATGTTACTTTCTATCTATCTTAATTTTGAAGAATGTAAGTCAGATTTTTTTTTTGTGCATATCCTATCATGAATTCTTTTTTTTAGCATGAAACCAAACCCACCAATTTTTCATTCATGCCTACAATGTGATGCAAGAATATATTTATTCTAGCAGAAGCCTGTTTCGCTGTTTCATCCCACAACCTTTATATTTCAGGTACACTGACAGTTGAACAGATTTACCAGGACAGAGATAAGTTTGCCACTCTTGTGCGGGAGGTGGCAGCACCGGACGTTGGTCGCATGGGTATTGAAATTCTCAGCTTCACCATCAAGGTGCGACCAATTGCCATTTGGCTGATTCGGAAATGCAAATGGAAACATGTTGTTATTGTGTTGCCTTGTCACTGACAGGACGTGTATGATAAAGTGGAGTATTTGAGCTCACTGGGGAAAACTCAGACTGCTGCAGTGCAGAGAGACGCAGACATTGGTGTGGCTGAAGCTGAGAGAGATGCTGGTATACGGGTGAGTTAAACTCCAAAATGTTTCCCTGACTGGAGAAAAACACATGCTGAGGTGGTATAGAACAAATGTCCTCCCCTTCCTCCCAAGAGCTCATGCCCCACCCACCCACCCACACTCACGCACATGTTTGTCACACCATCTTTGTAGGCTGTGCTCATCGCCATAACCCTTTCCCCAGCCTCTCACCCTAAACCTAACCATCCAAAACAAATGGCGAACCTTAACCTGAACCAAACTTAAGCCCAAGTATAATGACATATTTATTTAGCCCTCATCCTCAAATTAAGGCTTAACCTTGTGGTGCTCGGCAAACAGAGACCTACGAATGTCTTGGGGCCCGACAAGTGGGTGTTTTCCCCAGAAATGGACCTCACTAAGATAGATATTCTCACACACATGCACTCACACAATACTGCAGGTGTCAACTGAGTGTGGCAGTCATTGAGCATTGTAATAGTCATCACATAAGAAACATGGAGTCACTCAAGTCCAGTGTTTTTTCAGGAGGCAGAGTGCAAGAAGGAGATGATGGACGTCAAGTTCCTTGCGGACACAAAGATGGCCGACTCCAAGCGTGAATTAGAAATGCAGAAAGCTGCCTTCAACCAAGAAGTGAACACCAAGGTGAGGAGAAATTCAGATCAAATTAAAATTGTTGCTGAAAATCAAATTCCTGAAAAGAGTGTATTTTTTTTCTTCTCCAGAAAGCAGAAGCTCAGCTGGCGTATGAGTTGCAGGCAGCCAAAGAGCAGCAGAAGATTCGACTGGAGGAGATAGAAATAGAGGTGGTGCAGAGAAAGAAGCAGATCACGATTGAGGAGAAGGAGATCGATCGAACTGATAAGGTGCTGATAGCTACTGTGAAGAGACCTGCCGAGGCTGAAGCCTACAAAATGCAGCAACTGGCTGAGGGACAGAAGTGAGTGCTGGCATTAATGTAACTTCACGTTTCTGTAACAGTCAAGTACTGTTAAATGTAAGGTGTCGCTAAGCTTACTTCTGCGCACTGAATGTGTTGAAGTCACATCGAGAAACAAGTTGAGGTCCAATTCTTTCTTGCAGAATAAAGAAGGTGCTGACAGCCCAGGCAGAGGCTGAGAAGATTCGCTGCATTGGTGAAGCTGAGGCTGCCTCCATTGAAGCCGTGGGCAAAGCCGAGGCTGAGAAGATGAGACTGAAGGCTGATGCCTACCAGCAGTATGGTGAGGCTGCCAAGACTGCTTTGGTGCTGGAAGCTCTGCCTAAGGTATGTGGTGGCTCAGCGTTATTTATTTTTCCCCAAATGTCATCAAAGGTGCTCAGTAACAAATAGAATGAACTGTATATTTACAAGCTCCATTGGGAACTGCCACTACTTTAAACAGGAAATCCACCTCGAATTGTTTTTCCTTTCTCAACTTCACAAAAGATCCTCGAAGTACACAGATTATTCCATCTGTTCTTTCTATTCAGCAGCGGTGTCTTTCGTTCTATCATTTAATAGCATTTTCTTTACTTCATGTATTTGAAGAGATCTTGAAATGTACCTATTTTGCTTCAGATTGCAGGTAAGGTGGCCGCCCCACTGGCCAAGACAAATGAGATTGTGATTCTGAGTGGAGAAGGAAACCGTGTGACTGGAGAAGTGACCCGTCTGCTGGCTGAGCTGCCAGTGTCTGTGAACGCCCTGACAGGTGTTGACCTGACTAAGGTAAAACATCTCCAAGCCAAATAGGAGTATGCATTATCAAAACACTGCTGTTCACACTGACACAGAAGTGGCATCTCCTGATGCGCTGCAGCCACCGTAGTATTTACCAATCTAAGTTGGAATATATATATATATATATATATATATATATATATATATATATATATATATATATATATGTGTGTGTATATATATATACGGATTCTGGATGGATAGAAGAAGAACTTTTTATGTAGATGAATATGTAAATGTGAGAGTACAAACCATATGGACTCAAGTTGTATCTAAGAATATATTTGACCCAAGTACTGGATTTTGCTAAGTGTTCATTTCCTGGCTCATTTCTCCCTTGGGTCCTGCAAAAGAGTCTGTTTATTTGTCAGCGATGGAAATAGCCATGGAAATATAAATCCATCCTACTGTCCCTTCTCTGGCCAGATCCCTCTGCTGCAGAAGATGGCGGGCCAGCAGAGCCAGGTGGCCGTCTGAAGAATCTGACTGATTCCTCTACAACATGCCATATTTCTGCCTCAAGCGTGAAAGCAGTTTCTGCCCACTGCCCTGGACCACAAACTCCCAAAGTGTTGATTCAAAGAGGTTTTTCATTTGTTGTGGGAGAAGACAACTGCCTTACTCCTGAAGGACCAGATGCATGCTTCAGACTTTAGTTACACTGGTCATTTCAGTACACTGGTCTCTGTAGTGAACTCTTTAGCTTTTTACTGCTACTAGGTTTTTATTTAGACAACACTATCAGGGTCAATTTCATAATGAGTTATTTTTTGTTGCCGGAATGTTGGCATTTCCTTTTACACAAGGACACCCTTCTTATTCTCTGTTTTATAAGACAAACCACTGAGACAACTCAAGCCTTGCTTTATGTGTCAGCCGCTAAAATCGTGAACACACTGTGACATCAACGCCGGGGCTTTGTCATCCCCTGCCACCTGCAATGTATGTTAGCTGCTTGTTTTCTTGCTCTCATATATATAGTGCCTGCTCACCACTCAAGTGCCCAATCCTTTAGGACGGTAGGTTGGCATTGGTTAGTTTTCCTCAAGAGAGTAAACATACCACCGTGTCGCATAGATGGACAATAGTATTCTTCAGTTCTTAACCAGTGTACTTTGCTATTACTAACAAGTGTGGACGTTACATGTTGTGCACGTTTTTCTATCATTGAAGTATACCGCTCAGAAACTATAACAGTCATACATGAATACAGATATTAGCCTTAAACCAAACGCTGGACTTCCCCAGAGCTTCCTGCTCAGGGTCAAAGCTTTATTTAGGTTTGAATGTACTGTTAATGTTTTGTACCACATCTTATAGCTATATATAGATATATATATACATAACTGAGATTGATCACACTACATTACAGGTAACTAGGTCTGAAAATACATGTATGTGTATGTGTGTATATATATATATACACACACACAGTCTACAGATTTTATTCTACAGCTTATATAGCTTCAGAATGAGATTGATCACTACCATGTGTGGCTGTTTTGGAAAATAGAGAGAATAAATACCTCTGGAAAACTATCAACTTGTTTTTATTAACCTCAATTGAGCCTGTTATAATTGACTTTTTGGGAGCTTTTTCAAATATTATTTGAAATATTGACCTATGATATTGCTGTTCCTAAAAGCTGTAGACTGAAATCATTTAGAGATGAAGGCCGACTGTTACAGAAAAAAAAAATAAAAAATCGACCGTGTCTTTGCATTTTTTTTTTTTTTTTTTTTACATTCCTAAAAGCGCGTCCACCACGTCCCCAAAACTAATGAAGCAAAACATCAGGTCCAGTATGTGCTGCTTGTGGACGACAAACACAATTTATAGTCACTGAGCGCCATCACTGTTTACTCAATGACTTTCAGTAGAAACACGCCCTCAAATGTCGCTCAGATTAAAGTCACTGGTGTCCACCACATGCTTGTGTAAAAGTCATGCAGTTATGTAGCATGAGGCGCCTGAAGATTCCCACCTGCCAGGCATTTAAAACCATGAAAGCTGGGTGGCTTTTGCTCAACGACAGCGCTCCATCTGCTGACAGCCAGGGCGTCATGACAGGGGAGAAATCCACAACCTCATGTTGTGGTGTTGGTGTGTGGCTGAAGAGGGTGACACTGAAGTACACTAATGCAAAGATTAGTTTTGCAGAATGGGTGTTAAGATGGGAAGATGCAGCATGCTGGGTTAAAATGCTGCGAGAACTGGCTGAAACTCCTGTCATCAAATGACATGATGTAGAAACTTCGGTCATTTACTGAGATCTGCTTCACACTAACCATCAAACATTTAGTGCCGACCATCGGTCGGAGTATATTGATGCAGTTGGCATTTTGAGATTGAGGAAACGCATCCTGTTACCTCAGTGGCTACACTAACGTCTGATCATCTTGTACATTGTTGTTCAGTCTGTAAATGAGAATTCTCAAATAAACTTGTTTTCCTGGCCAACACTATATGAAGAAAATATATTTCAGTATGCACTTGTAAAGGACTGTTTCAAGACTGTCAAATGGAACAAAGTCGTAAGTCATAAGTGTTATATTTTTTTACCTGCTGGGACAATATGATGCCTGATGAAGCTTCATTTAAACCAGCTTTATTTTATTCATCCAAAAGTAAAAGAGCATTGAAATAATCTAAAAGGTGTCAATTGAAGAGTTATTGTGCTTCATGTAGCGTCATGTGAGAGAAAGTGGATAAAGACCTTTGCCTTAAATCTTCATCGTGATCATGATGTTTGTCAGTTAGTCATGGCTGATACGGATTTCTCTTTTCATGTACCAATAACCTGTGGACAGTTGGTCCAGCGTGGCACTGTACTCGTGTATGTCATGCTACCCTGTGTTATCATGTAATAAATGTTTTACCACCTCCTCCAGGTCTGCACGCATGTCTCTGAATATACAGGTGACTCTTTCATGAAAAGCTACGGAAGAGGATCAGGGCCAGTGAAGGAAAAGAAAAGTCAGAATTCTGACTGCAATCTCAGTATTCTGTCTTTTAAGTCAGAGTTCTGACTTTAATCTCAGAATTCTAACTTTAAAGTGAGAATTCTCACTAGCAGAGGCGCTGCTTTATACCGCCCTCTGCTGGAAGCATAATTCCCACTGTATCAACCTGCATGTGCAGCACACAGCAGCTCAGCAACATGACTTTAATCCTGTTTGTGGACTTCATGAGGACATCATGGGAAACAAAGGCACCAGACAGTAGAGGAGGAATTTTCACATGTGGATTTAATCATTTCATATCAGTTATATTTTCATATCATCAGTTATTTGTGGAATGTAGAAGAACAACATTGCAACTTTGCACTGGCAACAACAGGTTGAGTTCAGTAAATGTCTTCACTGAATTTAAAGTAGCGGTGAATACAAACCAACAAGGAAGATACATTCAATGGATGGAGGCTGCCAACTTCTCAACATCTGGTCATCGTGGTACATCCTCACTTTGGCCTTCATTCCTTCCTGCTACAAGCTGCAAAATAGGAACGTTGGCCAATTTTTAAAATGGCATATTCTTTTGCTTAATGCTTTACAGAAGGACAAAATTGACCACAACAATTTCCTTACTTCAATGACATTTAGGTTGACCTCCTTACCTCAGTACACACAAAAGTTTAGTCTCCCTTCTGTTTATTCTGGCTCCAACACCAGTCACCAACTAAATGGCCCTCAAAAACTCAAAGCTCTATTGATAAAGAAATACACATGAACAACATGAACAAATGTGTCTTTCTAATCTGAATACACATGCTCATGAATGATGGTATTTTCCTTCCCTCTCTGTCCGTTCAAATGTTGCCCGCCTGTGCATCCGCTGCTGGATGGAATTTGAATATCACACACACGACAGTTTAGAATAACTTTGGGCTATTTCGGTCATTTCCTGGATGCTATTGAAGAAATAATAATATGAATACATGACGAACAATAAAAATAAAAGTCGCAATGTGTCCCATGTCCTGTGAAGATTTACTTTACATTTTGAACTCTTGTGCGCACATTTCCCACACACTATTGATGCATTATAAGAAATAATGTGAACAGATTCTCATTATTTGGCCTCATCATTGTATTCTCAAAACTCAGACCGAACCTGATGTGGACTTGAAGATAACTACACGCATGTGCGACTGTTCACGGTGACGTGTGCGTGCAAGTGTTTCTTGCATGAATTATGTCGTCATGTAGTCGCAGTCGAGTCTGTCGCTGCCTGAAACTTGTTCAGTGTATAAAGGGGAAGAAGCGCTCACTTTTACCTCTTTCAACTCTGCGCAATAAATGTGAGAAGAAATGTTTCCCATACACTCTAATGTATCAGAAGCAAGGAGCTGGATTAAAAACAAATTTAATTTCATATAAAAACACACAATTTACAGACTATTTTAATAATAAATGTAAAAAGCTGAATTCACAAACTTGCGTGGTTTTAACACCAGTAAGCAGCAGTCATGCATTACCAACTTCCAGTTCCATCGCCGGAATTTCCGCTTCCGTTCAGCAAACCTGGAAGTGGTAGAACCGATTTGGTCATGGTTGAAACTCCTTCATGGTGCACAGTTTCCCCAAGCGAATGAATAAAAATATCTCCAGAGGTGTATTATTGTATGCGGATGAGTTGACTCTGGTTTTGGTGCGATAGCAAATGAAAACAATGACCCATACATGCTAGCCGATCACAACTTGGACGTAGAATGGACACAGACTTGACAAACGCTGAACATCGTATTTTTAAGAGAATAAATTTAATACTTTACAACACTAGTACTACAGTACTAACATCACTAATGCACGGTAAACTACAGTGAGGAGCCACTGTTACATTACACACGGAAAAAAAAAAAAAAAAAAAACATAGGAAAAGTTAAGTACTGGAATTCATTTGCCATGCTTCAACATCAGAAAAAAAAATCCACACCTTCCAACAAACTTATTATGACTGAGTTCAATGTACATGTGTTCACTTCATAAAATGTAACACAGGGAACTTGCCAATCTCCATGGAGTTGAACTTGTAACAGTGTTGCACAGCTGGTTTATTGACTCATTTAAAAGTAGCCTTTGAGCCCACCAAAGACTCATTGTAACTGAGGTTTATCATCCTGGTCACCCACTGGATACAGTGGTATGAAAAAGTATCTGAACCTTTTGGAATTTGTCATATTTCTGCATAAAATCACCATCAAATGTGATCTGATCTTTGGGCCTGGACAACTTGAATGAATTCAAAGGTTTATCAGGATGTTTTGCAGGAAAACCTGAGGCCGTCTGTCAGACAGCTGAAGCTAAAAAGAGGATGGATGCAGCAACAAGGCAATGATCCAAAACACAGAAGTAAATGAACTTCGGAATGGTTTCAGGAGAACAAAATACACGTTCTGGAGTGGCCAAGTCAAAGTCCAGACTTGAACCCCCTTGAGATGCTGTGGCATGACCTCAAGACAGTGATTCATGCCAGACATCCCAGGAATCTGACTGAACTACAACAGTTCTGTAAAGAAGAATGGGCCAAGATTTGTCCTGATCAATGCGCCAGACTGATCTGCAGCTACAGGAAGCGTCTGGTTGAAGTTATTGCTGCCAAAGAGGGGGCCCACAAAATATTAAATGTGATGGTTCGGTTACTTATTCCTCCCCCTTCTGTCATTGTTTGCATGCTGTCCTCATTAAAATATGAAAACCTATAAATGTTTGGGTGGTTTTAGTTAAAGCAGACAGTTTTTTTCATCTGTGTGAAAGATCAGATCACATTTGATGGTGATTTTATGCAGAAATGTAACAAATTCCAAAGGGTTCAGGTACTTTTCCATACCACTGTACATTCCTTGCCCTCGTCTAAATCCAACAGACGTACGTCTAGTTTACCAAACTATTCCCCCCGATGTTCTTGGACTGACCTCTATGGGAATTTGAATGATGGGTTTGGTTATGCAGAACATATTGAAATCAGGCGTGTTTCATTTCCTTTAACTCTCTCTCAAGCGTAGATGCAAAGCTGAGACTTTAAAACTGTGAAATAATCTGACAGAAAAAGCAACTGGCTGGCTAGATGAGCGCTGGACATGGAGCTGTTCCTTGCATGGATCAATAAAATCTGCCTTGAAAGCAGAAGCACTTCTCCTGCAGCACGTGTAGAAAAGTGTAAACAAATGGCTGGCTGATTTACCTAGCAGTTAAGGTTGTGGCTCCTCTTCTCTTGCTCCTGTTACTCCGACCATGGCCTTTGTCTGGGGACAGGGCTGGGCTGCTCTGGTATTTGCATGCCAAGGGCCACTTGAATGAGAAGACGCCATGTTTCTCTCTGCCTGACATGCAAATCCACGAGGGACCAGTTAAAATGGTGCAGACGCCTAGTCAACACAGGTGTACTGTACTCAAAGCAGCAAGCCGCCCAATCCCTGCGCCGCACGGCTCCTGCCAGAGAGTGTTATGGAAATGAGACCAATCATTTTCATGGATTGCTGTACAAGCTGGTCATCGAGCGACGGGTCAAGACAGGTTTGTTTTCTGGTTGAAAACTAAACATATTTTGGAATTCATTGAAACGCAGCAAAGCGCCGGCAGGAGAAAGGAATCATGCCAAGGTCTTTTTTAGTGAAAAATAAGAGACAAGAGACAAGACAGTGGAGGAGCACCGGGTGTGTGGAATGGCACGATATTCAGACGACAGGTAAGAGTCAGCTGGTGAGTGATGAGTCTTGCACTTCACTTGAAAAGTGAGTTTCTGTGATGGTCTCAGAGAGAGGAGATGTCCGGGAGCTGGTGTCCTGCAACGCTGACGTCCACTCATCGCAGACACTGACATCCACTCAAACTGAGTGCAATTTTGAACACACCGAGGCGCAAATATTCACTGAGCCAGGCACTGCGTTTGGAGCCAGCGCTGAGACCTTGCAAAACTGGAGTACCATGTTTCAGGATTCCTTCTACCACCCTGACAGACTGACTGATGTCAACAGAGCAAAGGTAAGACTGGCCGGGCAGATGGATGGTTGGACTTGACTTTATTGAATGATATTTCAAATCTTTATTTAACAAAAATAAATAACTGTGTCAACAGTCACGTCCTCGGGTTGTGCCCGGGTCAGATGAATTTATCTGCTCAGTGTGCCACAAGAGTTTTCCACTGCAGCGTATGTTGACCCGCCACCTCAAATGCCACAGCCTGGTGAAGAGACATCCCTGTCGTTTCTGTGGCAAAGGATTCAATGACACCTTTGACCTTAAAAGACACATGCGGACACATACAGGTTGGTTCAAATGGAAGCTCAAATGAGAACACGTGTGTATACATACATATGTGTATACATATATATATATATATGACATTCTTATACAAATATTTTCAAGACATTAAGAGTTTTAGTTTAAATAAGGTGATATAAAAACTTGAATATAGCCACCATCGTGATTTATGGTGCTATTGTCAAACTGATGCAAAATAAACAATATTTTGTTGTTTAAATATATGTATAGGTCCATCATTGGATAGTATCGTAGTGTTGTAGACTTTCCTGACAAATTCCTTCTTTTCTCAGTTTCTGAGAACATTTATTTGAGACTGCATTCCATTTCTATACAACTATTGAGCAGTGAGTTCAACCTCTGAGTTTAAACCGAGTTTTGCAGTGAGACGTCATGTTAGCTGTTAGCTCTTATATGTCGTGGTTCCAGCATCTGAAGGTGTATGGTGGCAGTAGAAAAGCATCACCTTCATTGGAAGTTGACCTGTTTACCAGAGTTGATCGCAGCGACTGAGTGTGTGTGTGGTAGGATCACTAACGTGTGTGGAATGTAATGTGTTGACAAAAACAGGTGCTTTGTCTCTCTCTGCTGCAGGAATCAGGCCCTACAAGTGTGACCTTTGCGAGAAAGCGTTCACACAGCGCTGCTCGCTGGAATCCCACATGAGGAAGATTCACGGCATTTACCAGCAATTCGCCTATCGCCAGAGACGCTCCAAAATCTTTGTGTGTGAGGACTGTGGGTTCACCTCCAGTCGCCCGGATGAATACTTCCACCATGTCAGACGGTACCACCCAGACAGCCCTGTCCTGCGCAGGTATTACAGACGAGAAGCTCATGAGGCGGGGTCCTTTGTTTCTGTTGGGTGTAAAGTCAGTCCTTTTCTCATGTACTCTGCCCCGCGGTACTACGTCTAGAGCTCTCCGAGGATGGGACTGAAAAAAAAAAGTCCTGATATTTTTGGCCATTGTGTCCCTCTGTGACTGTCGTACATGCACACGACATCAAGTTGAAATTGACCTTGCTTCAAGACAGCAGGCAACTTTGATCCACAAAGTTCAGATTCAGAATGTGAGTGACCACTTCAATGTAAAGTTAAGGCTGATCCACAAGCAGCTTGTGCTTGAGGATATCAAAAACCGCAGATCACAAGTACCACGCGATTCACTACAGCCTGCTTCATGAAACTGAAAGACAGTTTCTGCTCACTTCCAGCAACACCAACTCTGGCTTTTCACTTAAGCACCTTTGTGAAAAGGGCCCCTGTTAAAGTTTAACATTGATGACTTTTGCAACGGAACTACATGTGTATATCAAGCTACATAAGGACTGTCCACAGTCTGAATACAACAATTTCACATGTCAATTTTTTTATTGGACCAAGGTTCCTCACCTACATGTCGCATTATGTTGTTGGAAGAGCCACATATATTTGATGACGTCGACTGTATATGGATCTATTGTAACTCCTGTAGTAATATTCATCATGTAATCTTTAAAAACACAGCTACTTTTTGTCTTGAACAAATAAAGCTTTCACCAAAACCATGTGTATGCAAGTGTGAAATTTGGGACATAAAAGTTCACGTTTAAATTTTAAAAATAAAAGATGACTTAAGTTGTTTAAAGTGAGACATGCACTCATCATTCAGTTAGTATGATAATCTCAGATGATTATCATAAATAAACATTGAGTTACCCATGTTCAATAAACATTTTTTGTCAGCAGGGGAGTTCAGCATGTGATCTGTGTTAATGGAGTCATGGTGGCTCAGAGGAACAGACCCCAAATGCTAAAATCGCTGCTGGTTTACAGATAATGACTTGAAATGAAAGTAGATAAAGCAAGAGATGTAATACTAATACACAAAAATTGAACACAAGAAGACAACATGCAGGAAAGGGGCCGGGGGGGGGTTCTGAAACAGAAAGTAGGCGACTCAAAACTCAAGCCTCAATAACAGAGACAACAAAAACACTTGTACAAACTCACGAAGCCCAAATAACAAAAAGCGCTCGGTGGTGGGATTGACACACAGACACACACACACGAGGAAAAAAAGCTAGCAAGAGAAAACAAAAGGTGAGTAGTAGAAACGCTCACACAGAGCACACAAGGCTAATAGCGAAAGGCAGAAAATAAAATGAGGCAGAAAGATAATAATCAAACACGCTGGAACAAATACACAAGAGGCAGCTCTTTACAGGTGGACGCAAAGGAACCATCTGGCAACACAGTCTGAAACCAAGGTGTTGAAATCCTCATGGCTTGATTGGAGGATTGGTGCCAGGTGTGTTGCTGTGAAGCTGGAGGAGGTGTGACAAGGGAGGACAGGAAACAGAACAACCGGGAAATGCCAAAATAAAAACACAGAAACATGACAGACAGGACCAAACAACACCAAAACAAAGACACCTATAGAAAACCTGGAGGAGTTCATGACCATAGTTTAAAACTTGTTTTCATACATGATACAGCAATAGCAATAACATTTGCAATAGCAATAACATTTTAAAGTTACTTCAGCATTTGAGGTCACTGTCAAGTCATTTTTATACAGTAGAGCAGGGAGTCAGTCAAACTGATGTTTCAGTCAGTACGCTGACTTCGCCTCAACAAACTCACACAGCGCTACTCGAAGATATCATCGGGTCAATGATCTGCAACTGACCACTAATAAACTGGTGAGTTTGTTGTAGCTCAGATTCATGTAGATGCAACTCATGTAGATTAATATGTGGCATGATCCGTGCGCCTCACACGTCTCACATACACACATGAAAAGAGTGGACTTTTTGTGAGGAGTAATAGATGCTTCATGATTGTTTGAAGACAGATTCTACACTCATTTACCGCGGCACTTCCAAAAGTAAATATTCTTAAACTACCTAGTGCCACTTTAAGCTGTTCAAACATGAGAAAAGTCATTTCATTTATTTAGTACTGCAAATCATGAAGCTTTATTTAGAGTGAGTATTATTGCATGATTGTGTCAAATAATAAATGAAAGAAAGGTTTGAGACACCTTTTTCAACAGAGTTTTCACCTGCTTTTGGGACAAGGAAGACTCAAAATAAATGGTCAAACCTGTCCCTGAATGCAATTTGTCTCACCCTGTGCAGAAGGATCTCCTCCCTTTCAAGTGCGGAAATAAAAAACAACAACAAAGAACTTGACAGTGTGCACTGTGTAAATAGTCGTTTTGCTACAGTGTAAACTCAGATTTCTCATTCCCCTTATCCAACCCTCACCGTATAAGCGGAAAAACCTAAAATACATTAAATGAAACATCCAATAAAATACCTCAACCTTGCACGGACGATCTACTAACTATGAAGACAAGTTGCAACTTCACCCAGTATTGTCTAAAATTGTCCCTTCAAGCTTAGCTAAGCTGATAACAGTATGACTAATGGAATACTTTGGACAGTTTCTAACTGTACCCACTTCTTCAGCGTCTGCCCTCAGCTCCTCCATGTTCAGTTGTTGTGCTGGTGACATAAGCATGTGACATTAAAACACATTTTGTTGTAATATAAACTCTCATGAACTGTTGCTTGAGACAGAAAAATATCCACGATTTATTTGCTCAAATTTGTTTCTGCAGCTCCGCCCATCACAAAGTTGTTCATCTTTTTCTTTCACTGTGTGTAACAGGACAAACCAGCCCATGCCATCTTGGTTGGTCCTAAAGAGGACATCGCCCATTTCCAATTCATGAGACACATTTGTTATTTTTTGTCCTATATATATATATATGTGTATGTTTGAGATATAATTGAAGGCACGTTCTCTATAACCAACTGTCACCTCTAACTAGCACGATTAAGAATCATGGAAAAACTAAATACTTGTACTGGAAAATATAGTCTGAATGCTAACTGGAGCTTGGCTTCATTTCAACTGGGAAAAAAAAGCAATATATTTGGAGTTAGGATTGCCATTTTCTGTGGTTAATTTTACTAAATGATCATATTTTAAATATGAAAATGTGTTCCTAAATGATGCAAACCTGAGGAATGTCGAAATGTTTCCCAGCAGTTTATTAGTTTCACTTTATCAGTTGAGTGAATCAATGCTACTATTACAATATTATTCTGATGTTATGCATGTATCCATCTGTTTTAATGATCACAGTTGGCTTATGAATTTTCAGTATATTCCACTTTCTTAAGCTTTGGTAGTTCATTTACAAATGATTCTTTGTAAATCCATTGATGCTTTCTTACTTCAAGATGTCAAAGAGTTATTCTTTACGCAATCTGTGTGATCCATGGGACCGAAGCTTCAGCTCCAACACATTGCACTTTGAAGGAATAGTCTTTGATTTAGTGAGGAAGATGGCACCTTTTCAGTCGGTTTCTCAGACTGGCACAAACTTCTGCGACATCTGGGTCGTATCTGAAAGTAAGAGGCAAGAAGGAATTTCAGTGTGTGTTGGAGATCCAGTTTGGTGTGTCTCAGAAAGAACCATCTCTCAAGTTTGACCAACAATGTGTGATTTTCACTACTTAGGAGTTGCCTGCTGAGTCGTCTGCTGCCCTTCACACCAACACACACTCTGTCTTCTACTGCGAAGGCGGGGGTCCATGATCATGTTAGGGAACCACTCATCAGCAGAACTTCAAACCCGCTTCTCTGTGTTTGTGTCTTTTATTGTTTATTTGTTTCTACCACTGCTTTCATTACCTCGTGTTTTACTGCTTCATTCCTGGTCTTTCAAAGTCTCTGAGACCAGCTTCTCTTAGCATTCATCAAATGTGAGTGACACTCAGGTGGGACTTCTTCTTATAATAATAACAATATTACTAACAATAAAAGTATTATTATTTATTTATTATTATTATTATATTGTCATTATTATATTATTAACAACAATAATAATAATAACATTGGTTTTTTATGTGGTTTTGGAAATCAATACGCATATATCTGAAAGAAAGTCGACAGAGTTTGCCATGGCCAAGTCAGATTTACACAAATCGACACAGATACTTCTGTATTTACAGTGTGTGGTTCTCAGCAGCATCCGACGGACAGACACAGCCTGGGGGTGTGACCTGTTTAGTAGCAATCTTGTTTTGTTTTTTTTATTACATTACTTTTTACAGGAGTCACAAAGTGCTTTACATGAGAACAGAATTCAAATCAAACACCAAACAACAAGAAAGAACAGATAACAGTAAGATCAATGTCTCTAAAAATCGGTTCTTCTGCGATTAAAAAAAAAAGAATGACAGCATAAAAGAAATTATTGGGCATTCATAAGAACTATGCAAGTAATTCAGATGATATAAATGCACTTTATTGTGGAAGACTGTCAGGTCGTTGCTTTACACTGGCTGTGTTTTCACTGTTGCATGGAAGCACGGTCATGTGAGCAGTAAACAGAATTAGCAGAAAGCAGTTAGTTAGAGGAGTCATGCTCATTGCACGATATAATACTGATGACTGAAGTGTGAGGATTACAGCTATTACGGGCCTCCACAGTGAGCTCCTCTCTCCCCGACTGCCCCAGAGAAATAGCTCAGCAACGGCGGTGATGAAAAGATAATTTGTTTCCCCCGCCCTCACTGCTGGACCTCTTGCAGCGTCAGACCATTTGTGAAAAGTGACAGTGGCAGGTTGTGGACTGAAAAGATATGAGTGGGAAACTTTAAAACCTCCTCATGTTTCTGTGGAGGTCAAAAGATTTGGATAATGCATTCATATTTGATGGATGTTCCCATGTCAACTATGGCCAGCCCTTTTTTGTTGAAATGTCCAAATAATGAGTTACTTATGTGTTGAGGCCTTCCCCCTGTGGCTGAGTCCTCTTTCTAGTTCTCCATCAGGATGCAACGTAGACCCATTGCTTCGTGTGTCTGAGGCTAATGGAAATCTACAGTAACATGGGTGAGTGTCTGTAGCACTTGTAGAGCTACTTTTCCTCAGCAAAAACATATATATATATATATATATATATATATATATATTTGTAGCACTTCTAGAGCTAGTTTCTTCAGCAATATATATATATATATATATATATATATATATATATAGACATTGATATGTAACAATTATTTCGTATAAACGGTCACATTTTATCTTTTTTTATCTTACGTTTGCAGGTGCTAAAATGGAACGTATGGTGTGGATTTTTGTGGTATTTAGTAAATTCATCACGATTGGAGCTCAGTTCAATGGTTACAACTGCGATTCCAACTTTCACAGTCGTTTTCCTGGTAAGGATTTACAAACTAATTCAATGAATTTTTGTTCTCGACATTACAAAGTGAAATTGAGACTCGTGTTTGCTGAATTAACAATTCATCCATGTTCAACCTCACGACAGTGTGAATACTCGCATGTGTTCCAGGTGAGAGAGATATCAGTGTCTACTGCGGAGTCCAAACCATTACCTTGAAAATCAACTTTTGCCCGGTGCTTTTCTCCGGCTACTCTGAAATTGACCTGGCACTAAACGGGCGGCATGGCGACACGCTCTGCCGTGGATTCATCAACAACAACACATTCCCCACTGTGGTGATATTTAGTATCAGCCTGGCTACAATGGAGACCTGCGGCAACTCACTGGAGGTGAGAAACACACAAATGCGGATACACTCTTGACATAACCCTTAAAGGATTTGTGCCTGTTAAAGGACCAGTTCATGGGTCTTCAATAGTAGTCGCAGGGAAAGTTGTGTTTTAAAGTGTTGATGTCTGGTCAGATATGTGTCGCACTGAAGCATTGTTTATTCATTTGTTTATTTTGGACTCGTGTTGACAGATTTATTTATTCTTTTTGAGACTTAACCAGAGAAGGGGGTGCAGCAATGTGGCTCTTTTGTCTATGAGTCTGGCTCTTTGAATGAGGTTTGACAGCGAAATACCGCCACAACTACCCGCAGTGTTACTGACTTCTTTCCGATTTAGCCATCCTGCTTGGCCACCTTTATACATGAAGTAGCACATGAGGTGCTATCACCCTCAGCACGGTGACTTCCCCTGGTGCAGCCCAGTCAACCAGTCAGTTGTGTGTAGCTGCGGCCTGTGTTTTTGTCAACATGCAAACCATGATGGAGCTCAATACAGCCCACAAACAAAATGTTTTCTCACCCGACTTTGTCACTGTCAGAATCACTTAATGTGACATCCTCAACCGATAATAATGGCGCGTCTTGCAGCAGCATCCTTGCTAAAGAATTGCTGTTGATCACTGAACACCGTGGTCTGTGTAACTTGAACTCTACGCAGAACTGTTGTGGGAATAGTGCACATTTGAACACCGTATGTAGAGGAGTAACACTTTTAAGTGTCCTCTCAATAATCAGCCAAGTAAGTGCTGATATTATGGCTGTGTCCCATTTCTCCCCTAACACTAGCACTTGGTTTAGAGTGCCCTCCACTATGAGGTGCCCTCCGATGACGAAGTGAAGTGACTTGGGACAACACTTCAGCATGTTACACGTAAAGACGACATGTCATTGGCTGCCGTGCTGTGTTTTGTTTCCTGCATATCGAGTGTTGGAGACATTTGCAAATGCTAGCTCCAACGCTTTTGCAACCTCTTGCATATATAACTGATATGTTGTAATTTTTCTGCCTTTTTGGTTCTCTTTTCTTCACCGTCACCACTTCAGCAGTAAATATAGCATGTTCTTGTTTCAAGACTAAAATTTTCATTGACCGTTTTTGTGTGTTTTTCTTGTTCCTCAAAATACATTGAAGGACTACTGAAAATATATTTTGAAATAAAATGTCTTTTTATATTGAACGTCTGGTCCACAGTTATGTTGATTTATATTAAAATTAAGTGTATATGAAATTAAATATTTTATTAGCTTTCATTGCATATTTACACTTCTTAATGCCCTTACTTACATTTAATCTTTGTAGGTCAACTTGTCCTTGTTACTTAAGTATATATTTTGGATATTTTTTGTCTTTTTTTCTTTTTTTCAGGAGTATTGGGACACACTACATTTACACACCATACATACTCCCTCAACTAAATAATGAAATGAAGCCAAGCTCCGATTAGCTTTCCTCATTACAGCTCTGTTTATATATATATATATATATATATATATATATAAAATTTTATTTATTTATTTATTTTTTTCCATGATTCTTAATGAAGGGTCGAGAGTTGATAATGGTCTTCAATTTTATCTCCAATATTAATGCCTATTGTTGTTGCTGGTGGTGGGTCTTGAATGTGGCCTTCTTTTATGATAAAAGTGTGGAAAATAGAAAAGATAAATTACTTCTGCATATGCACTGAGACACACACAAATACGAAACCAGTTCATATTATTTAGCAAGAGCCGGAGCGGGAGCAGGCGACTTGATATTTGACTCGCTTTTGTATTTTATATTCAACAATTAAAATCGTTGAAATCTTAAATTAGTTTCTATGAAACAATAAAATAATGTTTTATGGTAAAATAATATTTTACCCTATATGTATACCTGTAGTTTGGATGAAGCAGATGAGTTATACGGCATGGAGGGAAATTTGGCAGTGAGCTTTGGCGCCATTTTCTGTGCTTATGGGCAGCTCTCTTCAAAACCCAGAAGTTAGCATCATGGCTCCCACCACCATTTTTTAAATAATGATTTTTATTTAATCTATTAATTAAATTTAAAAAAAATGAAAAAATGAACGCACACTTTGTGTCTGTGAAAGTGCCACAGAAATAAATAAAAGCCTCGACATTGATGTTGTGATGGTGAAAACAGAATTCACATGCCAGTATGCTATTCTTGGTAAAACATTTCTCATAAAAAAAAACAAACATCCAATTCTATTTATGATACTACAATGATACTATTCACTGAAACTGTAATGAATAGCAGCTTTTAAAGAGTCAAATCAACACAACACAAATGACAAGGGTGTAGGTACCAAATCTGTCTGCAAAACCAGTGTCCCAGACAGGAATGAGTTGTGCTGTCTGTCTCAGTGTAGGCTCCTGAGTTTGGCTCTGGTTATCATCATCGGTGCAGGACAACCGCACGTGCTTCCCAAGGAGACATGCTGGGGACACATCACCACATCACAGTAAAAACAAGCACGACAGCAGCGCAAATATCACGTGTGGGACATCATTAAAAACACATCAATTTCCCCTGACAAAAACAACAGATACCATGATGTCAAAGGAGTTAATTCGTCCTAAAATTGCATCATCTCTGCAAACAAGAAGAAGCCTTATGGACGCCTTTAACATCTGTTACTGCTCAAACTCCTTCATAGCTGTGAACAACTGGATCCGGTGCCGTTGCTCTGTGAATGTGCAGCAACGGCAGCGAGTAGAGTCGGACTCCAGTACAGAATGCAGAGATCTTCATGGAATGGGTTTCCATGGCCGAGCAGCTGCATCCAAGCCACGCATCACCAAGTGCAATGCAAAGTGCTGGATGCAGTGGTGCAAAGCAGCTGCCACTGAGGTTGGATGGAGAGCAGAACATTTCAAACTGCATTGTGCCAGGTGTGAAATGTGGTGGAGGAGGAGTGATGGTGTGGGGTTGAATTGGGCTTGGCCCCTTAGTTCCAGTCAAAGGAACTTTGAATCCTTCAGGAAGCATTTTGGACATTACCATGCTCCCAACCTTGTGGGAACAGTTTGGAGCGTCCCCTTCCTCTTCCATCATGACTGTGTACCAGTGCACAAAGCAAGCTCCATAAGGACATGGATGCCAGAGTCTGGTTCAGTTGGTTCTGATGGCAGTTCCGTGCAAACGGGTGCTGCATTCTAAAGGAAAATGTGTGTGCATGGGGCCCCATGTAAATGGGGGCCTTAATCCACAAAATGCTTGCCAGAACTGAAAAGGTTCCTCCAGCACGAATGCAACTTTTGCTTTTTGTTAGAGCATTACCATGCCAGAACTACAAGCAGGGACAAGATTGAATTTTGTTTATTTATTCTTGGTCTTGCAGGTCTCAACAGGGCATGGACCAAATGCTTACGGGAACTTGTCTCTAGTACAGATTGGAAATATCTCGGGCTACATTGACACTCCAGATCCATCAAACATCATCAGCTATCTCCCAGGTCTGCTGTACAAGTTCAGCTGCAGCTACCCCCTGGAGTACCTGGTCAACAACACTCAGCTGGCTTCGTAAGTGACCGTGGAGCATTCACTTCACTCATTCACTTTAAAGTGTTTGTATCATTATTGGTCACAAGTGGCCAAGCACTATTTTTGTCTTTTTCTCTGGAGCATGAAATATACCTCAGTAAACACTTAACCATATCAAGATTGTCATCAAATGGACCACGTATGAAAATCAGGTCTCACTATAGATTAGTGAATACTTATTTTTCCCCTAAATAATCTACTAATTCATGAAATTAGTGAATGTGAATGAGCAGCATATTATAATTATTAATAATTATATAGTAGTGATTAATGCCTTGTTAAGTCTGGAAGACTCTGGGATAGTCAAGACAGACTTCACTTGGAACAACACTTTCTTTATCAGTGGAGGTGTTTCAAAAATGTGTCCCATGGTTAATCGTTCAAGCGCTTCACTGTATAACCGCTCATCTCCAGCTGGTTCAGAGCAAGGAAACTGACAGAGTGATAGTCTGAGAACATTTGTTTTTGGCCGTGCCACCGGCACAATTGTAATTGTTAACTGCTAATACCTGAGTGCAGTCCCTATCGTATACTTGCAAAGCAAATTCTGAAAATATGCTTCTATCATTTGCATCAGGAAATCAATGTGAAGAAGTTGAAAGATGAGAGATTTGTCATGATCGCTCAGGGAGTGACCCAAGAGTGGAATCATTACCAGTAAACAGAACACTGACAGGAGTCAAAGTTAATGAGTTTTAATACAATGAGCACACACAATGCACGAACAAGAAGGAATAACTGAGTGAGGACGACAAAACTCACAAGGCCCAACTAGCACAAAGCACTCGGTGGTGGTTCTACACACACACAAGGATAAACTATGACTCGGAGGAGCAGAAAAAGTGAGTTTAAACAGCAACATTTGCACGGTTTGAACTTGAGAGGAACTAGCTGTGAGACTATGAGAGGGTGTGGAATCAGACCCAATTGCTGAATTGTTGCAGGCTGACAGAAGACTCGGGAGATCGAGGGTAGGTTTATTACGCGAGATAAGGAATGCTGAAGCAAGGGCGGCAACACCAGAGAGAACAGAGGTTCGAGAGAGAGTACGAAGCAACTATCTGGCAGCGCAGACTGGAACCCAGGTGCAGAAATCAGTGGAGTCTGATTAGTGGAATGGGATCCAGCTGCGCTGCTGTGAAACTGACGAAAGAGAAGGAAATGACAAAATTAAAGCACAACAGAAACGAAACATGACAGGAAGAACAATATGAAGCAGAGCAGATTGGAGCTGGTGAGAGAACGCTGGGCAACAACAATTTGTTGTACAATTGTTGCAAATAATTGCCAAAATTAAGAGCCAGTGCTGTTCAGAATAGGACCATGTGTTAGGCTTAATGGTGGGCCTCAATGTTGTGGAGGGCAACCAGCAGTTATTTTTCCTTAGTGATTGTCACCATGCACAACCAAGAAACAGCACTGCAAAAATCCACGAAGGAGTTCGAAGAGTCCCCAGTTACAGTACACAGTGAATTTGCTGAATGATCACCTAGTTCAACTGAAGATGTCCAGAATCAATGCATTGACAATTCAATGCCAGCTCCATCCTGTGACTGCCATCATGATCTACATAGCAGAGGAGCGCTTCCTTCAACAGGTTGCTGAGTTGTCGTAAACTTGCAATTTTCTGGATAAAATTAAATATCCAGAGGAGACGTGGTCTGTATTGTCTGATCATTGTAGTGTATGAATGAAAAAAAAGAGGACTGTTACCTCACCACAGAGCGAATGAGCGACTGTTGTCGGTGTATCAGTGATACACGACTGAGAGAACATCGAACAGAGGTTCTGTAAAATCAAAGTTTTGATATCACTAGTACTATAGATTACTCAGGGCATGAGCATAATGACTCCATCTTCACTTCTTCTTGAGAAGTTGACATCAAAATGTACCTCTGTGGCGCAGCATAAGTTCACACAGGCTCAGCTCAGTCATAGTCAAGCTTAAACAGTTAGATGCTGATATCAGTCAAGACGCAGAGTGGGACCCAAGTGCAGTGGTGAAAGAGTCACAGGAGGCTGGAGCGAGTCAATACAATTATTTAATGAAAAGATACAAAAATATACAACAACAGGCAGATGAAACCAGAAAATAAATCCAGAGCGTCACCAAAACTGGGAAGAGTCCACAACGGAATGAGTCCAAACGAAAAGCGTCACCGAACCCGGAGAAAGAATACAAGAAAAGTCTGTAACAGGAGAGCAAACACACAATGAGCAATAAAAGACAAAGTAAACTATTGAGGTCGTCAAAACGAACGCACGAGTAGGGAGTTACAGAGAGAAAACCAAGAAGCCACGCGGAGCAGGGAAAACAAAGGGAGTCAAAATGCAAAAACTCAGAACACCAGGGTTTAGAAATAGCTGAACGGACGAGAATTTGAACAACGGATAAATGTACGACGGCAGAGAAGAACGAACAGAGCAGATTAGCAGTTGGAGCAAAGGAGTCGATTTGGGGCACGTTGCTGGAGTCCAGGTGTTTTTAAGCAATGGTGAATGTTCTGTGATGATTCTGTATGATTCCATCTAGGTCAGCTGCAGCTATCACTGTGAAGGACAGTAATGGTACTTTCATCAGCACACTGAATCTTCTACTCTACAATGTAAGTCATTCCCAACCACGGAGCTTGTCTCTCAAAGCCCGATAAATGTGCTACAGATGCATTATTCTTCATTATATAAAAAAATGAAAAGTGACATGTTTCATTCAGGACTCGACCTACATCCAGCAGCTGTCAATTCCTGTGGCTGGACTCACCCTGAAGACACGAGTGTTTGCTGCTGTGAGAGCTGCCAATCTGGATAAACGGTATTTACTGTTGTGGAAAATTTCAGTGAAGAACGCTGAATCTGACTTCATGTCCAAACACAGTGCTGGGCATTCACTGGCCAGCACACACAGCTACCAATCCCTTGATACTTTATTGCATCAAGGTGGTGTTAGGGTTAGGGTTAGGGTTAATCCTGCAATCTTTGACTGATTTATTGATGCCAATATCACATTTGGGAAGCTAAAACCTCAGCTGCCATGCCTTGTTGGGAGGCACATTATTAATAGCCCTCTTATTCGTTGTCAACAAGATGGAATGTTCTAATGGACTACTGCTACACGACACCAACTGGAAATCCAAATGATGGCCTTCGCTACGACCTTTTCTTCAGGTAATGTCAAAGGTGCAAGCATGAAATATAATGTATATTTTAATTTCATTGAATAATTTTTCATTTTTCCCACTTTCTGGTCCAGCTGTGAAAAAGACCCACAGACCACAATATTTGAAAATGGCAAAAGTCAAATGGGCCGTTTTGCCTTCGAAGTGTTCCGCTTTGTAAAACACAAGAACCAGAAGATGTCCACTGTTTTTCTGCACTGTGTCACGAAGCTGTGTCGAGCCGATGACTGTGCAATGTTGATGCCCGTAAGTTTACTTTTATAAACTCTTATGAAAGACAAAACATCCATTTCAGTGACCTTACACTCACTCGTGAATAATGGTCAAGAGTCTGTGCCATGGTTGTATGATTGACTTAATCAAAAATCATAATCCCAATTCAAATGCATTCATTGAAATGATTTGTATTTTCAGAATAAGGTTGCACTTGACTCACAAGTAATCAGTATTCCAAACTGCATATTCTGTGACTTAAAATTAAATTATATAGATGTCCATGATTTAAATAAGATAAAATGTCCCTGCTGTCATAATCGCTCAGCAAGTCTGACCCAAGTACAGAGTCATTGTCACAAGAAGTGCAGCGAGGAGGACAAACGCGAAGGGAAAGGGTGAAAACCTGAAACAGAAGGGCGGGTGAATTAAGTTCAAGCCTGAAAAATGGGACAACAGAAACGCACTCGGAAACAAAACTCACAAGGCTAAACGAACACAAAGTGCTCGGTGGTGGTTCAACAAACACACGTGGATAAAATACGACACGGCGAAACAGAAAAGGCGAGTCTAAACAACAACACTCATGCAATCGAGGAAGCTAAAAGAAAACCGGCGAGGAGATAAACTAAACAGGCGATAAAAGGATTCAAACACGCACACGGAAAACAGAGATAGAAATAAAAGCTACAAGAGATCTGAGAGTCGAGAGAGTGAACGTTATCATCGGAACATGAAATGACCATCTGGAAACGCAGACCGGAACCCAGGTGTAGAAATCCGACTGATCAGCGGAATGAGATCCAGCTGCGCTGCCATTAAGCTAGAAGTGAGGGGATGAGACGAGGAAACAACACAGCGGAATACAGAAAATAAAATAAAAGCATACGAGAAACCAAAATATAACACCTGCATTACTTGAATTGAACTACAATTTACAAAAAAAAACCCCATCTAATTCATCTACATTCACTTTTTAATCACATTATATCTCATGTCTTTTGAGAATTCAAATTCTAAGATATTCCAAATTGCAGCGCATGACTAATCAAATGAATGAGAAGAGAAGATTTGAACTTCACATTATCATTGGTGACCAACTAAATCATAAGTCAGGACATCTGGTCCAAAATTAATTCTGAGCTCTCAAAGGTCGCTTAAAAGTTGCATCCGACGGTGCGATCAGAAATGTCTCCTTTATCCCTGTATCTTCCACAGTTGAAATTGGCTTACAATCATCAGCGATTGAGTCAGTTTTTCTTTGGTGGCTTGTACATTACGCTGACATGTGTGGCCTATGCAGATGCACAAGGCAGCCTTTAGCGTTGCATATATATATATATATTTCCAATTGAAGCACATGTCCCGCCTTCCGTGGCATATCCTGACGTTGAACGTTGCGTGACACGTAAAAAGTTGGGATTTGGTAAGCCATGGGATGACGCTCTCTTTGTTCTACATGAAATTAAATGTGTCATTTGAAAGCACCTCAAACAGCAAACTAGCAATAGCAACTGACATCCACTATATCTAGGAGAAGAGAGGTTCCGGCAGGACATAACCCCCATCCCCTGCCTGGAACGCTACATGGAAAGGAAATTACGTTCTACTGCATTGAAATGCCTATTCGTCAATATGCAACACTGAAGGTTGCATTTTTTGTCAGTATAGAACCCCAACGTCCACTTTCTTATGCGGTGATATACTGCATTATGCCATGGGAGTGAGGTTGGGTTGTTCCCCAAGTCTGGAGCATTTAAAAGACAGGTTTGTTTCCTTTTTACTGCCGTGAGAACAGAAATGTATTTTTTCACAATATTGTATCATACAACACATTAAGTATATATATAGTATAGTATATATATAGTAAAAGAGTCATTTTGGAATCCTTAAAGTATCTTATGCCAATTATCTAAACTTTAAGACTTGTTAGTCTTAGTTTGGTCCTTCTTCTTATTTTGAAATCAAAGCTCGACGTCTGCACTCTACAAACACAAATTGATCATCAGCGATAGATATCAGGTGGTTCTTATGTAATCAGCTGTGCTTTCACATTTCAAGCCTTGTCACAAGAGAAGGTATATGTGTAACCATTATATCACATGGCTTCTTAGTTGATACATTGCATACAACTCATTATTTCTACTTACATGATACAGAGATTGAAAAGGAGCACAGTGATTATAAAACATTTATACTTGAGTGCTCTTTCTGGAGTTTCATTTCAGCGTGTTGAGTGACACAAGAAGTGCTTGGTTTACATGCTGTTGTCTCAGTTTTCATATGATCAGAACACAGAACTGCACTTATCCACCTCCAGACCATCACTGGTTTCTGGAATATCTCCAACAAGCAGCTATCGCTGCTGTTGTGACTCAGAACACAGCATGAGCGTCTGCCCCGTGAGGTTATGATGCTACAAACAAAACCAGTGTTGCAGTGTGGATATGCCTTGGAAAGCAGGACAGTGTCTAGTGGGCCCTTAATTTTGATAACCGAACAAGAGCTTGGCAGGTGTTTTGTCTGTTGTTTCGTATTGGGCAGCATTTATGGCAAAGCAAAACTGCTGGCTCCACTGGTCCCACTGGTTTCTAAGCTTGTCTCCCATATAGAGAGTCGTAATGTCTGATCTTTCACTCATATTAGAGTGAGAGTGATAGACAGCGATGAACTTCTGAAACACTCCCCATGTCTTGCAAAGGTTCAACATCTCATGGCTGGTAAACTGAGGACACAACTCCTTAGGAACCTTGTATCTGGAAAAAAACCCTCATCTTTCAAGATGGCCACAATACAATGAGCATTGTTGTCTTTAAGTGGGAACCTTTCCACCCACTTTGTGAAATAGTTCACAATCACAAGAGGAAATCGACATCACTCGCATAGGTATGGACTTTGAAAGCAAGGAAGTGATTGATTATTTTCTTTCGCCCCCTGTTTATCCAGCGTACCCCGATATGCCTTTGCAGAGGAACTCAAGCACCCTGCTATTTTGGGGTTACAATTGTTCAGCACTTTCCTCGCCAGTTCAGCTTCCATGACATTAGGCTTCCACAGCAAACACGGGGCCCTATAATCCAAGGTGCAGGACTTGCAGAAGTCCTATTTTCACCAGTCACAAATGACTTTAACAAAAAGAAGTATGTCACGCTGAGTGCGAGGGGACCTGTGAGCCGGGGTAATGCCTCTGCCCTTGTCTCTGTGCCTGGACATTTATTCCACATTGTGATGAGAGCGGACAAGAGGATGAATGCACACAGAGAGAGGAGAGAGAACTGAAACGTTGACATTGTGCGAAATGCTGTAACATAAATACGATGGACATTGTTCAATTTGTATCATATTCTTTGTTCGATGTTTTTTTTTTTTAATCTATTTTTTAGTTATAGTTTTCCTATTTGATTTTTTGATCTGTAGATTTGTGGCAGGAGAAGAAGAGACACGGCAGAAACATCATCTGGAAACGCTGTTTTGACAGCCGGCCCCATCATCACACGCAGTGGTATTACATGATAACACAGTTCTACATTCCTAACCCTATTCCCAACCCTTCCTCATTCCCATGGCCAAATATATTAATGTTGGGAAAGTGAACTTTCCTCCGGATGGCGTTCCAGGCAGGGGTGTGGATGACATGTCGTGGAATGCGAGGCATCAGATTTTCAATTCGTTTTAGCCACTTAAATGTGATTTAGTTTACATACAATTCTTTCTTGAACTCCTCCTGTAGCTATGATTAAGAACAGCAATGTCGATATCAGTGCCTCTCACACCTGGTTTACCAGCACTATTCTTGAATAAACAGCAGAAAACTGCTGAAAAACCACTAAGGCCAAGGTCCCCTTCCTCATCAGGACTTCAACAGGACTGTGTGCACATGAATGGAGAAAACAAAGAAACCAAAAATGTGCGTCAACTGAAAACCTGATGTGTCAACACGCAGCATAGGACGCAAAAGTCCACTTTCCCAACGTCAATATATGACACCGTGGGAGTGAGGGTGTGTTGCAACCTCCCTTTATGAATATTCAAAGATGTGAATTATGTTGTTGACTGAAGTGATAATTAATCTGACGATATATTTTTTTACAGATGAAACAGCAATGAACAACTCTGAAATTGGTAAGACCTCTTCACTTTTCCAGCAAGGTTTTACTCTCACCATTGGAATGACTGTAAACATACTGAGAAGGGGCAGAGAAGAAGCCAGAACAGGGATTTCATTCACTCAAATCAGGCAATTGGTAACTCATGCTTTGTGTGCTTCAAACAGTACTTTCTTTTTTATGACTATGAAGCTATGAACTCCACAATAGAGAGAAGCACCACCACAATGGTCACAATTACATGCAGAAAATCTAAATACATCTAAGTGAACCAAATGTTGACAGACTCTCTACTTGTTTGTACTCTATTACAACCATTTTTAATCATGATTTTTAAAATTTTTTGTAGGAATTTTTACAGAGCCGACTCAAATGTGGCTTGTCAGAGTTTCTAACGCCACACTTCGTCTTTCTCATGTGACAAACCGATACGTCGACTCAATGACACATATGATCAATACACCAAAGGCGCTGCATGTGTGGCAGCCTGTTTCACCAGCTCCCGCCTTCCATTAGTTTTTTGTCAGTTTTCTTCTGTTAGTATTTTGTCTTGTTTGACAATAGCACCTTCGAGTCTGGAGACACTGTTGCACTGTTGTCCCGTCGTGTGCGCTCCGGATGTTGCAGCGGGGAAAAGTTGTTTTCAGACAGGAAATCAGCCTGTGAAACGTGACTCTGGGAATGTTTCATAATAAACACTATGTGAAGACATTATTTGCATTTTACTGTTAAAGAGCAACAGGAACATATTGGTATGGACTGCAGCTCCATGTGGTGTATTGAATTTCACAAAACACACCTCGAAATGTGGAGGACTTGATCCAAATTGCACTGACCACGGTTTCTGCTACGTTGTTAGACCAAAAATGCGATTATGCACCATTTTCAGTCTGAAAATTTTGTATGGCCAAATTTTTGGTGCATCCCTTGTCGACGCCGCTATATGGGGGTCAATGTCATATGTCCTTCTGAGAGACGAAGAAAAGCCTGCATTGAAGATGAAGCCCTGTGGAGTCAAGTGACAGAGTATGGACATCTTCATAATGCAAAAAGGGCAAATTGTTATGAGTCAAGACGCGAGGAGGGACCCAAATGCAGTGATGAAAGTCACAGGAGGCTGGAGCGAGTCAAATACAATGGTTTAATCATTCACAACAATATAAGAAAAACATACGCGTCAGAGAACCGGCAGAAATAGAGCAAAGTCAGAATGTCCAAAACCAAATGGTCAAACCGGGAGATGTCCATAAACAAGATTAAGAGTCCAACTGTCAATCACAGAGCAAAACAAGAAACTCAAGGCAACAGAACCCTAACTCAGGCACCAGGCTTTCAGAGAGAGTGGTGACAATAAGCTAACAAGCGCACAGAAAGAGAACGAACGAGGAGAGCCAAGTTACCAAAGGAACGAGAGGAGTTGATCTGGCACACGTTGCTGGAGTCCAGGTGTTCTTATACACAGGTGATCAGAGGATGATAGGCTCCAGCTGTGTGCCACAGGAACAGGAAGAAAGTAGGGAGAAAGCAAAACAGGACTCAAGGGACCAAAATAAAAGCAGAATCCTAATACAAATGGGAGAGACAGAAAAAAAACAATTGAGCATGCAACATGAACAACTATTTAAAGAACCGGTATTATGGTTTTCATCTCACTTATATGTGTCCCAAACATGGTCCTAGTCTATAGTCATCAATGTCATCTTAAAATACACTCCAGTTTTAGATTATTAGAAAATGCCCAATTGGCATCCGATTTGCCCATTTTTACGTGACAGCCATATTTGGCTAGGTCCATCCCTCGTTCCTCAGATTGGTTGGCTGTGTGGGGGCATGGGAATCTCATCGTGAGGGAAGACATCCTTTGACACGTTGTACATATCTTCCAGGGCTAATTATATTACTCCATACAAGTCAGTCAGTATTTCTGAATGCATTTCACAACATTACAAAAAAGTGAAGAACAGTTGGGCACACACACACACACCGTATATATATATATTAGTGGTGGGACTTTAAAAAGTTAATTACGATTAATTGATTACAACATTATTACGATTAATTAATTACAACAAAAAAATTAATTGAACAGTTTGCTCTCCAGACAACAGGGAACCTTTGTCAGTGCAAGAGTTCCTGGTCCACTGATCACACTGATGCACAAGACACTTGGCAGCTAGGATGATAACAACAACAAACATGGAGGAATCCCTGAACAAAAGCAAACAAAAGCATCTGTTTGCTTTTGTTCAGGGGTGTTTTTCACTACACAGTGGCCAGGGTTTACACTATTCTGAATGTATTTGAAATTCTTATGCAAATAACTTCAAAACATTAAAATAGCTTCAGTTTAAATAAGGTGATATAAAAACTTGAATATAGCCACCATTGTGATTTATTGTGCTATTGTCAAACTGATTGTTTAAATGTATGTATGGGTCCATCATTTGATTCAGTAATATACCAAAACAACCTCCAAACCCAGACTGGTTCATCAGATCACGTGATGGAAAAGCGTGATTCATCACTCCAGAGAAGGCGTCTCCACTGCCCTATAGTCCAGTAGCAGCTGCTTTACACCAGTGCATCCAGAACTGTACTTGGTGATGTGTGGCTTGGATGCAGCTGCTCGGCCATGGAAATCCATTCCATGAAGCCCTTCGCATTCTGTACTCGGGCTAATATGAAGGCCACATGAAGTTTGGAGCTCTGTAGCAACTGACTGTACAGAAAGTTGGTGACCTCTTTGCACTATGCGCCTCAGCATCTGCTGACCCTCCCCGTCAGTTTACATGGCCGACCACTTGGTGGCTGAGTTGCTGTTGTTCCCAAACTCTTCCATAGTCCTTCAGTCCACAGTCGAGGAACGAGGAAATCACCACTGGATTTGTTGCACAGGTGGCATCTAATGACAGTTCCACACTGGAATACACTGAGCTCCTGAGAGCAGCCCATTCTTTCGCAACTGTTTGTCCAAACAGTCTTGATATGATACACCTGTGGCCAGGTCAAGTAATTAGGACACCTGATCCTGATTATGTGGATAGGTGAGCAAATACTTTTGGTCATCTACAAGTAACATCCAACTTACGACCTGCTCGATTTACGTCCACCCGTACTTACTACTACTTTTCTGGCACCGCAACACGTAGCAGCCCGGCATCAAGTACAACGGTTACGGCAGCACAGTATCCCAGCACCTCACTGTCACACAGTGATCTACCACTACAGTAGTAGCTAGAACCCTTGCGTCGGCCATTTTGAATGGCATTCAACTTATGTCCAATCTGACTTACGACTGGTTGGTCGGAACCGATCCTAGTCGTAAGTTGGATGTTACTTGTAGTGTATATATACAGTTTCTATAAATGATTGCTTAAAGGTGTGGAAAGTTAGAAAACCATCACAGATTCACAGCTGATACAACTGTATACTTATCTTGGATAAATAAATGACAGAAGATGAACTGTTGACATTTAGCTTGTAGTAAGTCAAAGAATCAATATAACAGTATTTTTAAAATACACATTTTTATTAATCAGGGTCAGCAAAGTAAAACAGCTGCCCAGGAGACCTCTGCGTCTGAATGTGTTACTTTGGCAGCAGCATCTCTGTTTTAAAGATTATTTCACTCAGTTTTATGAAAAGTTACTTTTGTACAGATACCATACCATAACAAACCATGTTTATTTATAAAGCACTTAAAAAACAATACAAGATTGTCACTGAGTGCTAGACAACAGGATAAAACAGACAATAAATACATGAAATTAAAACAGGGCAGATTCACTAAAAAATTACAAAAAAGATCAGCTGTGCGGTTGTATAAAAGCCAAAGAGTAGAAGCGCGTTGACCTGGTGGGAAGTGTAGAACCAGGGAACACATCAGTGGTTGGCGAGGAGGTAGTGACAAAACTTTATCTTTACGAAATACTTCCACACAGGTTGTGATATTCACTACGTAAAGAAATGAGGTTCTCTTGAGTGTGTTTGAAGATGAACACCAAAATCTGTGTTACTTGCCAAATATTTCTGGGCCGACCGACAAGATTGAGTTGTTGTTAATCCCCCAGTGAGACCATCCAGACAATGTATCGCCATATTGGTCCACAGTTTCTTGTTAAACTGTTGTGAGGACAGTTCAATGGTAAATGCAATAGAAAAACAATGTATACCTCTGTCTTGTTCCAGATCTAAAGGCGCCAGAGTTCAAGATGAACACCGTTACAAGTGTACTGATGTCAGGAGTGATCGTCTTGACTGTGTTGAGCGTTTGCTTCTTCACATTCTCCATCATGCTCCTGAGAAGAAAGAACTCTTCAGCTCAGATGCTTTCTGGATTTCGGAACACTGCATTCAGCTAAAACTATGGCGGACACTTGTCACTTGTGATAAAAAACAATTACATTTTAAATGTGTAACCATTAGCAGATACAGTGTTTTTGCTTAGAAATACTACAAGACTCATTGTGCAGCCACTTACTAGGATTGAGATGCACATTTATGCACGAGTGCTTTCTAAAAACTATAAACTACAAAATTTGTCCATGAACTGTACGAGAATGATGAACTCAAAGGCTTCAAAAGACCAAATGACACATTAAATGTCGACAAGGAATCCAACTACACTCATAGTTGAGAATCATGCCAAAAGCAGCATGACATATGCAAAGCATTAACTTGAAACCCCATGTAGCCCTGAACACTACGTAGTCCATTACCAAGCTATGAACTGTAAAATGTACCATTTGTATTTGACCAACACTGAATTTTGAAATAAAATTGCCATTTAATTATTTTTTTTTTTTTAATGAGTTTTTTGTCAAGGGGGTTTTGTAGGGGGTGTCATAGTGTATAATCTTCCTCTGGAGCTTATGCAGAGTTCAGTAGGAAGCAGCCTTCCTTTGAAAATAGTTGAGACAGGGACAAAAAAGTGGCCCACATACCATCAGTTGTACTTTCACATGAATGGTTCAAAATGGTTGGACAGGTGCCACAGGACCCTGGAGGTCGAATTGACCAAGGAGACCCCTGAAAAGTGCCATGGATGTAGACATGCCTTCAGTGAAGTGAACCCAAAGAGATCATTCAAAGTTACAGTTGTACTCAATGGAGTTGTTACGTCACAGCCACCAGACGCCATTGGAATATCATCGAAGCTGACTATGACAGAAAGTGTTAATCTTTTTACTCTCGCATCATTTTTTGGAGACAAACCCCATTGTCTTAAGAAGGGTCTCGACAATGCGTTTAAGTGCTCAGTACGAGCGGTCTCCCAGGGGGCGCCATTAAAGGTAAAGTGCAAGCAAAAGAGTGTACAAAGTGGAGGTGAGTTGGCCAGGATAGCTATGTAATGTCAGGCATTCTGGCTTTTAGAGTTCTATGCCACGTTACTGGACTTGTCAGTAGGCTTAGATGAAGGATGTCATGGTCATTTTGTCGATATATCAATCCTATTTTGAGGACTCACTCTTGCAATAAGATTAAAATAACTACGCTCATCGCTAGCTTTTTCCTGGTCTTGATTTGGTTTGGCGTCAGGTTGGATGTATTTCCATCTTTATTTTTCTGTGACATACAGTCTTGGTAAAACTGAGAATGCACCTCCGCGATGATTGCTACTTGTAGGTTGGGCCCAAAATGAATGCAAAAAGATGTTTCCAGTCATTATAGCATGTGTAACACATACATGGAAGGCTGTCTGAGTGAACTGTATCTTTTTCTGTGACTTTAGAACTTAGCTTATCGCAAGAAATGGATAATCGCCAGCAACTTTGGTCTGGTCCTTTTCAAAACCCTGCATGGCCTGTACAATCTCAGAGACGTTTCTTAAGTTAGTCATGGTGTAATAATTAAATGAGTCAAGAGAAACTCTTTATAATGAATACTATTGAGACTAAAGTGACTTGAGGTTGCCTACAATCCCTAAGGGATGGGAGTGGGGAATTGTTAAAGGTAAAGTTAAAAGGATCATTCGTATTTTTTAATCTCCTATAAACAGACTTGAGAGTTTGTTCTTGAAAGACTTAAAGGCATTTTCGCCGAAACGATGTTGCGGTGATATCTGTTAGAGGTATGACAATGTTAACGTTAGCCTGGATGCTATTCCACTGGTGTTTGTTGAGAACAAATAAAACATACTGTTGTTCAAACATGTTGTATTGTTCATGTTGTCGGAAACAGCGCCACTAACATGTGATACGAGAGAAAGTCAGCAAATGGAAGAGGAGTCATCTTTACTAAAATGTCCCTGTTTAAATAAAGTACTTTGGTATCCGGGAAATCTATCCACACTTCATATTCCCACATCAACATCCCCAGTCAACTCCGGTGTCCCCTTGGTTTGAAGGGATCATTTCAAGTGGTGAACGGCGAGTGCCCTCGGTCTTAGGAGTATTTGGACACACTACACTTACACATGAGCGCGCAAAACCCAGTGTTAGGGTCAAAAACGAGTGTTTTTGTCCTAAGAAATGAGAAATGGAACACAGCCTAACTCTTTGTTCCTTGTGGTACAAATAAGGTCAAGTTAGGTTTGCAATGAAGTTATTTCTCATGGAGTTGTTTACAAGAGATTGAACTAATTCAGACAATTCTTATTCTGCCACATATTGTATTCAACTGTTACATTTTGCTGCACATGTCACCTGGTCAGTGAATCATCTTTACCGTTGATCTTTTCTGCTCACGTTGTCTGTTTGTAATTACTGTAACGGACTGGATCTTTTTGGGTAACAGGGGAGATGTTGTGTCCGAGCACAATTTTTTTGAATAACTGCGACCAGCCGCGGTGCTTTGAACTGTCAGAAACCAGATCTCCGAGTGACGTATTGCATGAGAGGGAAATTGGAATGAGTGAGTTGAGACATTCTGTCATGTTCCGTGTTTTTTACCTCATGCTTTTATTTTGTTATCGTCTGCTTGTTTCCATTTCCATCGTTTTCCCCAGCTTAATGGCCGCGCAGCTGGAGCTCGTTTGCTCATCAAGCTTTCTGGATATCTTCACCCGAGTTCCAGCTTGTGGGGCCAGATGGTAAATCGCTCGCTTTTCGTTGCCCTGTTTCTAAAAGTTTACGTGTGTGCTTGACTTTCTCAGCCACCTCCTTAGTTTCCCGCGTTCCTTTGTTTTCAATTGTGGTGATCCGCTGTTGTGCGCGTGTGAGTGTTCTCACTTTTCTGTTTCCCCGCGTTAAAGTTTACTCCTTGTGTATGTGAGATTTTGATCCACCTCATGAGCTTTATTCCGAGTGCGTCTTTCGTTGTCCCCCTTTTGTCAGGTTTGTTATTAATAGCCTTTTTTTTGTTTTCAGGTTTTTCCTTCCCTTGTTCGTGTTTCCTCACTCCGCGTTTGGTGTGACGTCTTCAGTTATCGTTCCTGTCCGTGCTTTTGTTATATTACTGTAACTAATAAATTGTTACTTTCTTGCAGTCCTGTGTCCTTTGTAAACCCTCAACATTCTCGCAAATTATAGATTCTGGGGCTGATGACAATTTCACAGTCGTTGCTTTCGCTAACTCATTACCACTCTCTCTTGTCAGAATGGACACTCCTCGATCCCTGTCAGCGATTGATGGCAGCCCCCTCCCTCAAGTCACTCATTGCTCCATTCTCCTGACGCTCGCCTAAGGTTTCGGGCTGGAGCACTTACTGTCACTCCCACTGCTTACGTTCTGCCACTAATCTCCCCTCTTCGCGTTCCCCTCTTCCACCTCCTCTCGACCTCCTCACAGGTTCCTTCATGCTACCATGATCTGGGAGAGGCCTTTAGCCACAATCAGGCTCTTTCTCTCCCACCACACCGTCCGTACGACTGTGACCCGGGACATTAAGGAGTTCTGCAAGTCATGCATGACCTGCAACATGTCCAAGTCGTCGCACCATCCTCCCGCTGGTCTCCTCCAGCTGCTGCCGCTTCCTGGTCACCCCTGGTCCGTGGTCTGGGCCGTGGACTTCATCACAGGTCTACCTCCTTCGGAAGGGAAGACCACGATCATGACGGTGGAGGACAGATTTTCAAAAATGGCACACTTCATCCATCTTCCAGAGCTCCCGTCGGCGCTGGAGACTGCCAACCTGTTGGTCCTGCATGTTTCCGTCTGCACAGCATCCCAGTCGATGTGGTTTCTGACAGGGGACCGCAGTTTTCATCCCAGGTTTGACGCGCTTTTCTGAGAACTCTGGGGGCAGCTTTCAGCCTAACTTCTGGCTACCACCCCCAGTCTAATAGTCTCACTGAAAGGACAAACCAAGACCTAGAATCTACACTGCGTTGTGGCTGATCCCACCTCCTGGTCTTCCCACCTTCCTTGGGTGGAGTACGTACACAACACTGCTGTGGCCGGGGGATCCAGTACTTAGTAGACTGGGAGGGATACGGTCCCGAGGAGTGCTCCTGGATCTCCCTGTCACTCATTTCAGACTCCTGTCTGGCCTCTGAGTTCCATGCTAATCACTCGGACACATCTAATAGAGCAGCTGTTCAGCTGCAGGTATTGAGCGGCAGTGGTTGATGTCCTGGTGGGAAATCCGAACACCAATCTGGGCCAACAGGTCGTCAAAGTACCACTGCAACCGCTGGTCTTCCAGCAGAAGCTCCTGGAAGAGGGGGTGAAACTTGCCGACCTGCAAGCGATTTCGGAGCACACTATGAACCCACAGACCTTGCTTTTTCCTTTTCTTCGAAAAGATAAAGAGCCATTAACAGCTCGTTCGTGACAAAGCTCCGCCATCTTTAATTCACAATTCACATTGTGACCATACCCCCGGTGATTTACCTACTGTGGCCATGTGTTCGAACCGGGCAGGTGACAGCTAAAGTTGACTGAGACTTTATGTAATCAAATACTTTGGCATGAAGCAGTTTTGGAGGAATGGTATTTTAGGTTTCGGTTGTCGAAGTAAAGTTAACTAGCCGCTAAAAACTCCCTGGTAAAAGTAATAAAAAGTCAATGGAGTTGTTCCTATTTTACTTTTAAATGTACTTTAAATCCCCTTTGGTCTTGAAAACTCTTGTTCTGCGCTCCAGGTTGTGCTCCAGCTCTCGTTCTCATCACTCCAACTGATATTCTTCAGCTTCCAGCCAGGAACCCGGATGGTTGCCGTGGTGATGCATTCAAATATGGACTGTCATTTTAAAAAAAAAGAAACAAATTAGCAAACATATCTACTCTGGGAATAAAGTATGAAAATTGTAATTAACCGTTTAAATAAAAAATATTTAAAATGTAAATTTAAATTTAATGATCGTTGTCATCACACGTTCACGCATGCGCTCTAATCGAACACGGGAGCGGCAGGTGCAATGTCACGTAAAACAGGTGCGGGCAATTAGTTGTCCACTACATGGCGCCAACAAAACGATGGAAACTTTCTTGACCGACAAAAAGATGATGAGACAGAGGGTTGTGATCAGGCTCACGTGCATTGTTCTCTCTCTCATGCAGGCCGAACACACCAGAACACAATTGCCACGTTGTCCCCGTTTACTTTATCTGTCCTTTACTTCCCTCTATAGACAACTTATAGTATTGTTTTGTGCAACCGCTACGACAGAGCCATTGTGACTTCCGGCCTAATATATACACTTTTTGAGGAACTGCGATGCTCCTGACACTTGAACCTTTTCATGTGGAAATGTTGCACGTGACGCATTTTCTTCTGTAGAAAAGAGATGACTGTACACAAGGGTCATGACAATTCCTTCTGTGGTTGCGTCCTTCCCTGCACTAGTTTACCTTTAGAGGGACTGTAAGTCATGATGTGCCAGTCATGTCAACACTGTTGGAAGTTATCATTTGATTTTTCCTTTGTTTCCTGGTCAAATCACTTTGTGATGTGGACTGGACTCACTGTCATGGTTTTGTTATGTTTATTTGTCTGTGTTTATACAGTGTTGATTGTGTTGTTGCTTTGTGTTTGTTTTGATGCCGCTCATGTTATTATCCCACTGAGAAGCAAAATGTCCCCATTGAGGGAAGAATAGTCTTGAAAAGTCAGACAGCAAGTTATGACTATAGCAAGTTTTATTGAACAGCATGGTACAAATCAAAATCGTGGAAATACAAATCATATAAAGTGCTTATAAAGTTCTAAAAAAAGATCCCACTGGATCAAATATTTACATCTCTCACATTTACATCATTTGTCATGATAATGCTGTTGATGAAGAATAGGCGGCTGAAGATCTTCCTGCGTCCTGATCCCTTTTCTGCTGCATCTTCTCGGCCCGCTGGCACCTTTCTGCTGGACAGAAAACATACAAGACAGCAACCTCATCAATAACGGAAGAAAATCCAGCGCTAAACATACAAGGTGGAAGTCCACTGACTCTGACCTCAGCATGTCTCCAGCCGCCCATCTTCGTCTCAGCAGAACAGACCTCCTGTTGGCACGAAGCTCTTGCTCCCTATCAACTGGGGCTGAAGGTTTACTGGCTCCTTCAAAATAAAAGTTGACAATAAAAGCTTTGCAGTTGAGCATGACTGGACTAAATTAAAGCGAAACATAAAAATGTGACTCATGATGCGCACAGAAACATCCACGTCTGAAATAAATGAAGAGTAAAAAGTCTGCATCCTGAGGTTCCCCCCTTGAAAGAAGGTCGGTTGCCAAGTTCCAACTGCCCTGAATGTGATGGGCGACAGTGAACGCAACCGACTATATTTTCTTTGCTACCTGGTGCATGCTCTGAGACCGCACTCCGCCCTGACGATTGATATAAGCAAGCGCTGTTCTGATCGAATCAGAGCATGATGTTTCAGCGCAAGCCACACGGCTTCCAGCTCTAGAACATTGATGTGACGAGTTTCGGACCCTCTCCATCTGCCTCGGACTGACCGGCCCTCGCAGACTGCCCCCCAAGCGTACAGGGAGGCGTCTGTCTTTATTACTGTCCGGAGTGTAACCGGGCCCGTCCGTACACCTACTCTGAGATGAGCCAAAAACACAGAGTCTGGAGGCATGGTGCTGAAATTGTCAGAACCCTGGAGAGCTCCCTTTTGGGATTGACGCGCTGATTTATAAACCAGCGTTGCATCGGTCTCATCTTCAGCAGACCTAGTGGAACCACGGATGATGCAGCTGCCAGACACAGAGTTCAGCTCGAGGCCCAAATACACAGTATTTTGGGAGGTAGATGACATGCTTTTCTCCCAGAGCTAAACATACAACTAAGCATTCAAGGTGGACGTCCACTGACTCTGACCTCAGCATGTCTCCAGCCGCCCATCTTCTTCTCAGCAGCACAGACATCCAGTTGGCACGAAGCTCTGGCTCCCTATCAACTGGGTGTGACGTGGTTGAAGCAGGGGACTCAAACGCAGACTGGAAATCCGGATTTGGATATTTAATTATGCAGAAAAGCAAGAGTCTGCTTCTAGTGCTGTGGTGGAGATCCCAGACGAGTGGCTGGTGAGGTCCAGGAGTCCAGTGGTGGAAGCTGGCTGTGCAGTTCAAGTGCAGGAGGTGCAGGCTGTGGCGGTGACGTCAGCGAAAGAGGTTGTGACACTGGGGCAGCAGGTTTACTGGCACCTTCAAAATAAAAGTTGTCTTTCATAGCTTTGCAGTAGAGCGTGACTGGATTAAATAAAAGTGAAACATAAAAATGTGACTCATGATGCGCACAGAAACATTTGTGTCTGAAATGAATGAAGAGTAAAAAGTCTGAGAGAGAGTTGTTACTCACAAAATATCCCACAGGTTGCACAAGGGTCGTCTGATGGCCGTGGTGGTTCAAGGTCTGCAGAAACACACATCTTCAATAACAAGTCCATCATCAGGACACACTGATCACATGAACTGAAATAAAAGAAATTGATTTCATCCCAATAAACAAATAAGCTTGCTGAAGCTCTTCTTCAAGGCAATGTTAAATAACATACAAATAAAACAATGCTTTCCTGAGTGTCTAGTTTCACTGTTTTTCACAACAAACACTGAAAATGACCATCATTTTCACTTCAATCGTGAAGGAATTCACGTACCACGTTTGGGATGTAGAGCTGCGGCGGCCACTGTGCTGCAGAATAGTAGGGCATGGGGCCAAAGTAGAAGCAAGGGCTCCACTGAGCATTGTGGCTCACGCAGCAGTGGTTGCTGGAGAAAGCAGCGTCGGGCTGATGGTGGGAGGGAGGCCGTGCAGGAGATGGTGACGGTAGCACTGTCAGATGGGCAGCTGGAGCCAGTGCAGGGGTCAACATCACTGGCAAGGTTGGAGATGCTGAAGGAAGGGATGGAGATGGTGAAGGGAGCACTGATGTTGCTCTTTCTGCCGGAGGTGGTGATGGAAGGCTCAGAGGTGAGACCACTTCCAGGTCAGGCTCCTCAAACTTCACCTCTGGAAATGGTTCTTCATCCCACATTTCCTCCAGCTGTGAAATGAGCTCCTCAGGATCCAGGCCATCAACCAGCTGCACCAAGTCCAAGTCTCCAATGTCCTCCATTCCTGTCCCCTTTCTCTTCAAGCTGGAGGTTGCACATAAATAACCGTGAGAATGAGTGTTCAGGAATGTTTCACGTCATACACAAATGATATAAGACACATTTTGAAGAAGTTTTTCACTCTGAAGCAAGAAGGCAACATGGCGCTGCTGTTGTCAGACGTTTGCAGTCAACTCATGAAAGCCATTTTGTGCAGCGCGCGTGCCCTTGGCACAGCGCAGTGATACAGCGTCCACGACCTGCGGCGGAAGGATATCTAACGTCTGTGGCCAAAACTGAGCTGCTCGTTTACGACAAACGTTTATGAATCTAACAGAATAATCACAATTATTATTATATACCTGAGAATATTTTCCAAAACATTTGCTCTCGCCGGTCCAGCATAGTTTGAAACCTTGTGTAACAGGGACTAAGCTGAGCCGAACTTGAGCCGTTGTTCATGTGCAGGTGCCATCGACCAGTGGACACTGACTCCATCAAGTCCGCACCTGGAACTTTGTTGGAACTTTCCGCTGATGCTCACCGACCAACTCACTCAGGCGGCCTCAACTACATGATGTTTGATTGTTTTGCATCAAGGAGAAGTCACGCGTCGCATGTTAAATTGTGAAACACGTTCAATTTCGAATAAAAAAAAACACAGCACAATTCTAAATCTAGAGGCCGTTTTGTTGCAAAGTTACCGTCAAAATTCAAATCGAAATTGCAGTGACGGAGTTAGTGTAACGGCTCACAACTGAATTGTATTTCTGAGTCACTTCGATCGAAACATTCACCAATATTTTCCGCACATCCACAAAAATCTCATCGAATCCTTTGTCATGAAGCAGTTTTGGAGGAATCGTATCGGACGTTTCGTTCTGTGTCAATGGTTGTCGAAGTGAAGTGAACTAACCGCTCAAAATCCCGTGGTAAAAGTCATCAAAAGTGGATGGAGTTGTTGAAATAAAGACTACTCACCAGGTCTGGTGAAATGTGTGAGTCTTTAAATCGCTTTGGTCTTGAAAACTCTTGTTCTGCGCTCCGGGTTGTGCTCTAGCTCTCGTTCTCATCACTCCAACTGATTTAAAATTTCAAATTAAATAACCGTAGCCAACTCATCACATGTTCACGCATGCGCTCTAATCGATCGCTGGAGTTGCAGGTGCGGCATCACGTGAAACAGGTGCGGGCAATTATTTGTCCACTAGATGGCGCCAACTAAAGGATGGAAACTCACCTCTTCAGACGACTGAATGATACATTCGTGAGCCATTGTGACTTCCGGCCTAATATATACACTTTTTGAGGAACCGCCGGTCTGCGATGCTCCTGACACTTGAACCTTTTCATGTGGAAATGTTGCACGTGACGCAATTTCTTCTGTAGAAAAGAGATGACTGTACACAAGGGTCATGACAATTCCTTCTGTGGTTGCGTCCTTCCCTGCACTAGTTTACCTTTAGAGGGACTGTAAGTCATGATGTGCCAGTCATGTCAACACTGTTGGAAGTTACCATTTGATTTTTCCTTTGTTTCCTGGTCAAATCACTTTGTGATGTGGACTGGACTCACTGTCATGGTTTTGTTATGTTTATTTGTCTGTGTTTATACAGTGTTGATTGTGTTGTTGCTTTGTGTTTGTTTTGATGCCGCTCATGTTATTATCCCACTGAGAAGCAAAATGTCCCCATTGAGGGAAGAATAGTCTTGAAAAGTCAGACAGCAAGTTATGACTATAGCAAGTTTTATTGAACAGCATGGTACAAATCAAAATCGTGGAAATACAAATCATATAAAGTGCTTATAAAGTTCTAAAAAAAGATCCCACTGGATCAAATATTTACATCTCTCACATTTACATCATTCCTCATGATAATGCTGTTGATGAAGAATAGGCGGCTGAAGATCTTCCTGCGTCCTGATCCCTTTTCTGCTGCATCTTCTCGGCCCGCTGGCACCTTTCTGCTGGACAGAAAACATACAAGACAGCAACCTCATCAATAACGGAAGAAAATCCAGCACTAAACATCCAAGGTGGAAGTCCACTGACTCTGACCTCAGCATGTCTCCAGCCGCCCATCTTCGTCTCAGCAGAACAGACCTCCTGTTGGCACGAAGCTCTGGCTCCCTATCAACTGGGGCTGCAGGTTTACTGGCTCCTTCAAAATAAAAGTTGACAATAAAAGCTTTGCAGTTGAGCATGACTGGATTAAATTAAAGTGAAACATAAAAATGTGACTCATGATGCGCACAGAAACATCCACGTCTGAAATAAATGAAGAGTAAAAAGTCTGCATCCTGAGGTTCCCCCGTTGAAAGAAGGTCGGTTGCCAAGTTCCAACTGCCCTGAATGTGATGGGCGACAGTGAACGCAACCGACTATATTTTCTTTGCTACCTGGTGCATGCTCTGAGACCGCACTCCGCCCTGACGATTGATATAAGCAAACGCTGTTCTGATCGAATCAGAGCATGATGTTTCAGCGCAAGCCACACGGCTTCCAGCTCTCGAACACCTCTCCATCTGCCTCGGACTGACCGGCCCTCGCAGACTGCCCCCCAAGCGTACAGGGAGGCGTCTGTCTTTATGACTGTCCGGAGTGTAACCGGGCCCGACCGTACACCTACTCAGAGATGAGCCAAAAACACAGAGTCTGGAGGCATGGTGCTGAACTTGTCAGAACCCTGGAGAGCTCCCTTTTGGGATCGACGTGCTGATTTATAAACCAGCGTTGCATCGGTCTCATCTTCAGCAGACCTAGTGGAACCACGGATGATGCAGCTGCCAGACACAGAGTTCAGCTCGAGGCCCAAATACACAGTGTTTTGGGAGGTAGATGACATGCTTTTCTCCCAGAGCTAAACATACAACATACAACTGAGCATACAAGGTGGACGTCCACTGACTCTGACCTCAGCATGTCTCCAGCCGCCCATCTTCTTCTCAGCAGCACAGACATCCAGTTGGCACGAAGCTCTGGCTCCCTATCAACTGGGTGTGACGTGGTTGAAGCAGTGCTGTGGTGGAGATCCCAGACGAGTGGCTGGTGAGGTCCAGGAGTCCAGTGGTCGAAGCTGGCTGTGCAGTTCAAGTGCAGGAGGTGCAGGCTGTGGCGGTGACGTCAGCGAAAGAGGTTGTGACACTGGGGCAGCAGGTTTACTGGCACCTTCAAAATAAAAGTTGACAATCAAAGCTTTACTGGATTAAATAAAAGTGAAAACATAAAAATGTGACTCATGATGCGCACAGAAACATTTGTGTCTGAAATGAATGAAGAGTAAAAAAGTCTGAGAGAGAGTTGTTACTCACAAAATATCCCACAGGTTGCACAAGGGTCGTCTGATGGCCGTGGTGGTTCAAGGTCTGCAGAAACACACATCTTCAATAACAAGTCCATCATCAGGACACACTGATCACATGAACTGAAATAAAAGAAATTGATTTCATCCCAATAAACAAATAAGCTTGCTGAAGCTCTTCTTCAAGGCAATGTTAAATAACATACAAATAAAACAATGCTTTCCTGAGTGTCTAGTTTCACTGTTTTTCACAACAAACACTGAAAATGACCATCATTTTCACTTCAATCGTGAAGGAATTCACGTACCACGTTTGGGATGTAGAGCTGCGGCGGCCACTGTGCTGCAGAATAGTAGGGCATGGGGCCAAAGTAGAAGCAAGGGCTCCACTGAGCATTGTGGCTCACGCAGCAGTGGTTGCTGGAGAAAGCAGCGTCGGGCTGATGGTGGGAGGGAGGCCGTGCAGGAGATGGTGACGGTAGCACTGTCAGATGGGCAGCTGGAGCCAGTGCAGGGGTCAACATCACTGGCAAGGTTGGAGATGCTGAAGGAAGGGATGGAGATGGTGAAGGGAGCACTGATGTTGCTCTTTCTGCCGGAGGTGGTGATGGAAGGCTCAGAGGTGAGACCACTTCCAGGTCAGGCTCCTCAAACTCCACCTCTGGAAATGGTTCTTCATCCCACATTTCCTCCAGCTGTGAAATGAGCTCCTCAGGATCCAGGCCATCAACCAGCTGCACCAAGTCCAAGTCTCCAATGTCCTCCATTCCTGTCCCCTTTCTCTTCAAGCTGGAGGTTGCACATAAATAACCGTGAGAATGAGTGTTCAGGAATGTTTCACGTCATACACAAATGATATAAGACACATTTTGAAGAAGTTTTTCACTCTGAAGCAAGAAGGCAACATGGCGCTGCTGTTGTCAGACGTTTGCAGTCAACTCATGAAAGCCATTTTGTGCAGCGCGCGTGCCCTTGGCACAGCGCAGTGATACAGCGTGCACGACCTGCGGCGGAAGGATATCTAACGTCTGTGGCCAAAACTGAGCTGCTCGTTTACGACAAACGTTTATGAATCTAACAGAATAATCACAATTATTATTATATACCTGAGAATATTTTCCAAAACATTTGCTCTCGCCGGTCCAGCATAGTTTGAAACCTTGTGTAACAGGGACTAAGCTGAGCCGAACTTGAGCCGTTGTTCATGTGCAGGTGCCATCGACCAGTGGACACTGACTCCATCAAGTCCGCACCTGGAACTTTGTTGGAACTTTCCGCTGATGCTCACCGACCAACTCACTCAGGCGGCCTCAACTACATGATGTTTGATTGTTTTGCATCAAGGAGAAGTCACGCGTCGCATGTTAAATTGTGAAACAAGTTCACAGTTCAATTTCGAATTAAAAAAAACACAGCACAATTCTAAATCTAGAGGCCGTTTTGTTGCAAAGTTACCGTCAAAATTCAAATCGAAATTGCAGTGACGGAGTTAGTGTAACGGCTCACAACTGAATTGTATTTCTGAGTCACTTCGATCGAAACATTCACCAATATTTTCCAAACATCCACAAAAATCTCATCGAATCCTTTGTCATGAAGCAGTTTTGGAGGAATCGTATCGGACGTTTCGTTCTGTGTCAATGGTTGTCGAAGTGAAGTGAACGAACCGCTCAAAATCCCCTGGTAAAAGTCATCAAAAGTGGATGGAGTTGTTGAAATAAAGACTACTCACCAGGTCTGGTGAAATGTGTGAGTCTTTAAATCGCTTTGGTCTTGAAAACTCTTGTTCTGCGCTCCGGGTTGTGCTCTAGCTCTCGTTCTCATCACTCCAACTGATTTAAAATTTCAAATTAAATAACCGTAGCCAACTCATCACATGTTCACGCATGCGCTCTAATCGATCGCTGGAGTTGCAGGTGCGGCATCACGTGAAACAGGTGCGGGCAATTATTTGTCCACTAGATGGCGCCAACTAAAGGATGGAAACTCACCTCTTCAGACGACTGAATGATACATTCGTGAGCCATTGTGACTTCCGGCCTAATATATACACTTTTTGAGGAACCGCCGGTCTGCGATGCTCCTGACACTTGAACCTTTTCATGTGGAAATGTTGCACGTGACGCATTTTCTTCTGTAGAAAAGAGATGACTGTACACAAGGGTCATGACAATTCCTTCTGTGGTTGCGTCCTTCCCTGCACTAGTTTACCTTTAGAGGGACTGTAAGTCATGATGTGCCAGTCATGTCAACACTGTTGGAAGTTACCATTTGATTTTTCCTTTGTTTCCTGGTCAAATCACTTTGTGATGTGGACTGGACTCACTGTCATGGTTTTGTGATGTTTATTTGTCTGTGTTTATACAGTGTTGATTGTGTTGTTGCTTTGTGTTTGTTTTGATGCCGCTCATGTTATTATCCCACTGAGAAGCAAAATGTCCCCATTGAGGGAAGAATAGTCTTGAAAAGTCAGACAGCAAGTTATGACTATAGCAAGTTTTATTGAACAGCATGGTACAAATCAAAATCGTGGAAATACAAATCATATAAAGTGCTTATAAAGTTCTAAAAAAAGATCCCACTGGATCAAATATTTACATCTCTCACATTTACATCATTCCTCATGATAATGCTGTTGATGAAGAATAGGCAGCTGAAGATCTTCCTGCGTCCTGATCCCTTTTCTGCTGCATCTTCTCGGCCCGCTGGCACCTTTCTGCTGGACAGAAAACATACAAGACAGCAACCTCATCAATAACGGAAGAAAATCCAGCGCTAAACATACAAGGTGGACGTCCACTGACTCTGACCTCAGCATGTCTCCAGCCGCCCATCTTCGTCTCAGCAGAACAGACCTCCTGTTGGCACGAAGCTCTGGCTCCCTATCAACTGGGGCTGCAGGTTTACTGGCTCCTTCAAAATAAAAGTTGACAATAAAAGCTTTGCAGTTGAGCATGACTGGATTAAATTAAAGCGAAACATAAAAATGTGACTCATGATGCGCACAGAAACATCCACGTCTGAAATAAATGAAGAGTAAAAAGTCTGCATCCTGAGGTTCCCCCCTTGAAAGAAGGTCGGTTTCCAAGTTCCAACTGCCCTGAATGTGATGGGCGACAGTGAACACAACCGACTATATTTTCTTTGCTACCTGGTGCATGCTCTGAGACCGCACTCCGCCCTGACGATTGATATAAGCAAACGCTGTTCTGATCGAATCAGAGCATGATGTTTCAGCGCAAGCCACACGGCTTCCAGCTGTAGAACATTGATGTGACGAGTTTCGGACCCTCTCCATCTGCCTCGGACTGACCGGCCCTCGCAGACTGCCCCCCAAGCGTACAGGGAGGCGTCTGTCTTTATTACTGTCCGGAGTGTAACCGGGCCGGTCCGTACACCTACTCTGAGATGAGCCAAAAACACAGAGTCTGGAGGCATGGTGCTGAAATTGTCAGAACCCTGGAGAGCTCCCTTTTGGGATTGACGCACTGATTTATAAACCAGCGTTGCATCGGTCTCATCTTCAGCAGACCTAGTGGAACCACGGATGATGCAGCTGCCAGACACAGAGTTCAGCTCGAGGCCCTAATACACAGTGTTTTGGGAGGTAGATGACATGCTTTTCTCCCAGAGCTAAACATACAACATACAACTAAGCATACAAGGTGGACGTCCACTGACTCTGACCTCAGCATGTCTCCAGCCGCCCATCTTCTTCTCAGCAGCACAGACATCCAGTTGGCACGAAGCTCTGGCTCCCTATCAACTGGGTGTGACGTGGTTGAAGCAGGGGACTCAAACGCAGACTGGAAATCCGGATTTGGATATTTAATTGTGCAGAAAAGCAAGAGTCTGCTTCTAGTGCTGTGGTGGAGATCCCAGACGAGTGGCTGGTGAGGTCCAGGAGTCCAGTGGTGGAAGCTGGCTGTGCAGTTCAAGTGCAGGAGGTGCAGGCTGTGGCGGTGACGTCAGCGAAAGAGGTTGTGACACTGGGGCAGCAGGTTTACTGGCACCTTCAAAATAAAAGTTGTCTTTCATAGCTTTGCAGTAGAGCGTGACTGGATTAAATAAAAGTGAAACATAAAAATGTGACTCATGATGCGCACAGAAACATATGTGTCTGAAATGAATGAAGAGTAAAAAGTCTGAGAGAGAGTTGTTACTCACAAAATATCCCACAGGTTGCACAAGGGTCGTCTGATGGCCGTGGTGGTTCAAGGTCTGCAGAAACACACATCTTCAATAACAAGTCCATCATCAGGACACACTGATCACATGAACTGAAATAAAAGAAATTGATTTCATCCCAATAAACAAATAAGCTTGCTGAAGCTCTTCTTCAAGGCAATGTTAAATAACATACAAATAAAACAATGCTTTCCTGAGTGTCTAGTTTCACTGTTTTTCACAACAAACACTGAAAATGACCATCATTTTCACTTCAATCGTGAAGGAATTCACGTACCACGTTTGGGATGTAGAGCTGCGCCGGCCAGTGTGCTGCAGAATAGTAGGGCATGGGGCCAAAGTAGAAGCAAGGGCTCCACTGAGCATTGTGGCTCACGCAGCAGTGGTTGCTGGAGAAAGCAGCGTAGGGCTGATGGTGGGAGGGAGGCCGTGCAGGAGATGGTGACGGTAGCACTGTCAGATGGGCAGCTGGAGCCAGTGCAGGGGTCAACATCACTGGCAAGGTTGGAGATGCTGAAGGAAGGGATGGAGATGGTGAAGGGAGCACTGATGTTGCTCTTTCTGCCGGAGGTGGTGATGGAAGGCTCAGAGGTGAGACCACTTCCAGGTCAGGCTCCTCAAACTCCACCTCTGGAAATGGTTCTTCATCCCACATTTCCTCCAGCTGTGAAATGAGCTCCTCAGGATCCAGGCCATCAACCAGCTGCACCAAGTCCAAGTCTCCAATGTCCTCCATTCCTGTCCCCTTTCTCTTCAAGCTGGAGGTTGCACATAAATAACCGTGAGAATGAGTGTTCAGGAATGTTTCACGTCATACACAAATGATATAAGACACATTTTGAAGAAGTTTTTCACTCTGAAGCAAGAAGGCAACATGGCGCTGCTGTTGTCAGACGTTTGCAGTCAACTCATGAAAGCCATTTTGTGCAGCGCGCGTGCCCTTGGCACAGCGCAGTGATACAGCGTGCACGACCTGCGGCGGAAGGATATCTAACGTCTGTGGCCAAAACTGAGCTGCTCGTTTACGACAAACGTTTATGAATCTAACAGAATAATCACAATTATTATTATATACCTGAGAATATTTTCCAAAACATTTGCTCTCGCCGGTCCAGCATAGTTTGAAACCTTGTGTAACAGGGTCTAAGCTGAGCCGAACTTGAGCCGTTGTTCATGTGCAGGTGCCATCGACCAGTGGACACTGACTCCATCAAGTCCGCACCTGGAACTTTGTTGGAACTTTCCGCTGATGCTCACCGACCAACTCACTCAGGCGGCCTCAACTACATGATGTTTGATTGTTTTGCATCAAGGAGAAGTCACGCGTCGCATGTTAAATTGTGAAACACGTTCACAGTTCAATTTCGAATTAAAAAAAACACAGCACAATTCTAAATCTAGAGGCCGTTTTGTTGCAAAGTTACCGTCAAAATTCAAATCGAAATTGCAGTGACGGAGTTAGTGTAACGGCTCACAACTGAATTGTATTTCTGAGTCACTTCGATCGAAACATTCACCAATATTTTCCAAACATCCACAAAAATCTCATCGAATCCTTTGTCATGAAGCAGTTTTGGAGGAATCGTATCGGACGTTTCGTTCTGTGTCAATGGTTGTCGAAGTGAAGTGAATTAACCGCTCAAAATCCCCTGGTAAAAGTCATCAAAAGTGGATGGAGTTGTTGAAATAAAGACTACTCACCAGGTCTGGTGAAATGTGTGAGTCTTTAAATCGCTTTGGTCTTGAAAACTCTTGTTCTGCGCTCCGGGTTGTGCTCTAGCTCTCGTTCTCATCACTCCAACTGATTTAAAATTTCAAATTAAATAACCGTAGCCAACTCATCACATGTTCACGCATGCGCTCTAATCGATCGCTGGAGTTGCAGGTGCGGCATCACGTGAAACAGGTGCGGGCAATTATTTGTCCACTAGATGGCGCCAACTAAAGGATGGAAACTCACCTCTTCAGACGACTGAATGATACATTCGTGAGCCATTGTGACTTCCGGCCTAATATATACACTTTTTGAGGAACCGCCGGTCTGCGATGCTCCTGACACTTGAACCTTTTCATGTGGAAATGTTGCACGTGACGCATTTTCTTCTGTAGAAAAGAGATGACTGTACACAAGGGTCATGACAATTCCTTCTGTGGTTGCGTCCTTCCCTGCACTAGTTTACCTTTAGAGGGACTGTAAGTCATGATGTGCCAGTCATGTCAACACTGTTGGAAGTTACCATTTGATTTTTCCTTTGTTTCCTGGTCAAATCACTTTGTGATGTGGACTGGACTCACTGTCATGGTTTTGTGATGTTTATTTGTCTGTGTTTATACAGTGTTGATTGTGTTGTTGCTTTGTGTTTGTTTTGATGCCGCTCATGTTATTATCCCACTGAGAAGCAAAATGTCCCCATTGAGGGAAGAATAGTCTTGAAAAGTCAGACAGCAAGTTATGACTATAGCAAGTTTTATTGAACAGCATGGTACAAATCAAAATCGTGGAAATACAAATCATATAAAGTGCTTATAAAGTTCTAAAAAAAGATCCCACTGGATCAAATATTTACATCTCTCACATTTACATCATTCCTCATGATAATGCTGTTGATGAAGAATAGGCAGCTGAAGATCTTCCTGCGTCCTGATCCCTTTTCTGCTGCATCTTCTCGGCCCGCTGGCACCTTTCTGCTGGACAGAAAACATACAAGACAGCAACCTCATCAATAACGGAAGAAAATCCAGCGCTAAACATACAAGGTGGAAGTCCACTGACTCTGACCTCAGCATGTCTCCAGCCGCCCATCTTCGTCTCAGCAGAACAGACCTCCTGTTGGCACGAAGCTCTGGCTCCCTATCAACTGGGGCTGCAGGTTTACTGGCTCCTTCAAAATAAAAGTTGACAATAAAAGCTTTGCAGTTGAGCATGACTGGATTAAATTAAAGCGAAACATAAAAATGTGACTCATGATGCGCACAGAAACATCCACGTCTGAAATAAATGAAGAGTAAAAAGTCTGCATCCTGAGGTTCCCCCCTTGAAAGAAGGTCGGTTTCCAAGTTCCAACTGCCCTGAATGTGATGGGCGACAGTGAACACAACCGACTATATTTTCTTTGCTACCTGGTGCATGCTCTGAGACCGCACTCCGCCCTGACGATTGATATAAGCAAACGCTGTTCTGATCGAATCAGAGCATGATGTTTCAGCGCAAGCCACACGGCTTCCAGCTGTAGAACATTGATGTGACGAGTTTCGGACCCTCTCCATCTGCCTCGGACTGACCGGCCCTCGCAGACTGCCCCCCAAGCGTACAGGGAGGCGTCTGTCTTTATTACTGTCCGGAGTGTAACCGGGCCGGTCCGTACACCTACTCTGAGATGAGCCAAAAACACAGAGTCTGGAGGCATGGTGCTGAAATTGTCAGAACCCTGGAGAGCTCCCTTTTGGGATTGACGCACTGATTTATAAACCAGCGTTGCATCGGTCTCATCTTCAGCAGACCTAGTGGAACCACGGATGATGCAGCTGCCAGACACAGAGTTCAGCTCGAGGCCCTAATACACAGTGTTTTGGGAGGTAGATGACATGCTTTTCTCCCAGAGCTAAACATACAACATACAACTAAGCATACAAGGTGGACGTCCACTGACTCTGACCTCAGCATGTCTCCAGCCGCCCATCTTCTTCTCAGCAGCACAGACATCCAGTTGGCACGAAGCTCTGGCTCCCTATCAACTGGGTGTGACGTGGTTGAAGCAGGGGACTCAAACGCAGACTGGAAATCCGGATTTGGATATTTAATTGTGCAGAAAAGCAAGAGTCTGCTTCTAGTGCTGTGGTGGAGATCCCAGACGAGTGGCTGGTGAGGTCCAGGAGTCCAGTGGTGGAAGCTGGCTGTGCAGTTCAAGTGCAGGAGGTGCAGGCTGTGGCGGTGACGTCAGCGAAAGAGGTTGTGACACTGGGGCAGCAGGTTTACTGGCACCTTCAAAATAAAAGTTGTCTTTCATAGCTTTGCAGTAGAGCGTGACTGGATTAAATAAAAGTGAAACATAAAAATGTGACTCATGATGCGCACAGAAACATATGTGTCTGAAATGAATGAAGAGTAAAAAGTCTGAGAGAGAGTTGTTACTCACAAAATATCCCACAGGTTGCACAAGGGTCGTCTGATGGCCGTGGTGGTTCAAGGTCTGCAGAAACACACATCTTCAATAACAAGTCCATCATCAGGACACACTGATCACATGAACTGAAATAAAAGAAATTGATTTCATCCCAATAAACAAATAAGCTTGCTGAAGCTCTTCTTCAAGGCAATGTTAAATAACATACAAATAAAACAATGCTTTCCTGAGTGTCTAGTTTCACTGTTTTTCACAACAAACACTGAAAATGACCATCATTTTCACTTCAATCGTGAAGGAATTCACGTACCACGTTTGGGATGTAGAGCTGCGGCGGCCAGTGTGCTGCAGAATAGTAGGGCATGGGGCCAAAGTAGAAGCAAGGGCTCCACTGAGCATTGTGGCTCACGCAGCAGTGGTTGCTGGAGAAAGCAGCGTAGGGCTGATGGTGGGAGGGAGGCCGTGCAGGAGATGGTGACGGTAGCACTGTCAGATGGGCAGCTGGAGCCAGTGCAGGGGTCAACATCACTGGCAAGGTTGGAGATGCTGAAGGAAGGGATGGAGATGGTGAAGGGAGCACTGATGTTGCTCTTTCTGCCGGAGGTGGTGATGGAAGGCTCAGAGGTGAGACCACTTCCAGGTCAGGCTCCTCAAACTCCACCTCTGGAAATGGTTCTTCATCCCACATTTCCTCCAGCTGTGAAATGAGCTCCTCAGGATCCAGGCCATCAACCAGCTGCACCAAGTCCAAGTCTCCAATGTCCTCCATTCCTGTCCCCTTTCTCTTCAAGCTGGAGGTTGCACATAAATAACCGTGAGAATGAGTGTTCAGGAATGTTTCACGTCATACACAAATGATATAAGACACATTTTGAAGAAGTTTTTCACTCTGAAGCAAGAAGGCAACATGGCGCTGCTGTTGTCAGACGTTTGCAGTCAACTCATGAAAGCCATTTTGTGCAGCGCGCGTGCCCTTGGCACAGCGCAGTGATACAGCGTGCACGACCTGCGGCGGAAGGATATCTAACGTCTGTGGCCAAAACTGAGCTGCTCGTTTACGACAAACGTTTATGAATCTAACAGAATAATCACAATTATTATTATATACCTGAGAATATTTTCCAAAACATTTGCTCTCGCCGGTCCAGCATAGTTTGAAACCTTGTGTAACAGGGTCTAAGCTGAGCCGAACTTGAGCCGTTGTTCATGTGCAGGTGCCATCGACCAGTGGACACTGACTCCATCAAGTCCGCACCTGGAACTTTGTTGGAACTTTCCGCTGATGCTCACCGACCAACTCACTCAGGCGGCCTCAACTACATGATGTTTGATTGTTTTGCATCAAGGAGAAGTCACGCGTCGCATGTTAAATTGTGAAACACGTTCACAGTTCAATTTCGAATTAAAAAAAACACAGCACAATTCTAAATCTAGAGGCCGTTTTGTTGCAAAGTTACCGTCAAAATTCAAATCGAAATTGCAGTGACGGAGTTAGTGTAACGGCTCACAACTGAATTGTATTTCTGAGTCACTTCGATCGAAACATTCACCAATATTTTCCAAACATCCACAAAAATCTCATCGAATCCTTTGTCATGAAGCAGTTTTGGAGGAATCGTATCGGACGTTTCGTTCTGTGTCAATGGTTGTCGAAGTGAAGTGAATTAACCGCTCAAAATCCCCTGGTAAAAGTCATCAAAAGTGGATGGAGTTGTTGAAATAAAGACTACTCACCAGGTCTGGTGAAATGTGTGAGTCTTTAAATCGCTTTGGTCTTGAAAACTCTTGTTCTGCGCTCCGGGTTGTGCTCTAGCTCTCGTTCTCATCACTCCAACTGATTTAAAATTTCAAATTAAATAACCGTAGCCAACTCATCACATGTTCACGCATGCGCTCTAATCGATCGCTGGAGTTGCAGGTGCGGCATCACGTGAAACAGGTGCGGGCAATTATTTGTCCACTAGATGGCGCCAACTAAAGGATGGAAACTCACCTCTTCAGACGACTGACTGATACATTCGTGAGCCATTGTGACTTCCGGCCTAATATATACACTTTTTGAGGAACCGCCGGTCTGCGATGCTCCTGACACTTGAACCTTTTCATGTGGAAATGTTGCACGTGACGCATTTTCTTCTGTAGAAAAGAGATGACTGTACACAAGGGTCATGACAATTCCTTCTGTGGTTGCGTCCTTCCCTGCACTAGTTTACCTTTAGAGGGACTGTAAGTCATGATGTGCCAGTCATGTCAACACTGTTGGAAGTTACCATTTGATTTTTCCTTTGTTTCCTGGTCAAATCACTTTGTGATGTGGACTGGACTCACTGTCATGGTTTTGTTATGTTTATTTGTCTGTGTTTATACAGTGTTGATTGTGTTGTTGCTTTGTGTTTGTTTTGATGCCGCTCATGTTATTATCCCACTGAGAAGCAAAATGTCCCCATTGAGGGAAGAATAGTCTTGAAAAGTCAGACAGCAAGTTATGACTATAGCAAGTTTTATTGAACAGCATGGTACAAATCAAAATCGTGGAAATACAAATCATATAAAGTGCTTATAAAGTTCTAAAAAAAGATCCCACTGGATCAAATATTTACATCTCTCACATTTACATCATTCCTCATGATAATGCTGTTGATGAAGAATAGGCAGCTGAAGATCTTCCTGCATCCTGATCCCTTTTCTGCTGCATCTTCTCGGCCCGCTGGCACCTTTCTGCTGGACAGAAAACATACAAGACAGCAACCTCATCAATAACGGAAGAAAATCCAGCGCTAAACATACAAGGTGGAAGTCCACTGACTCTGACCTCAGCATGTCTCCAGCCGCCCATCTTCGTCTCAGCAGAACAGACCTCCTGTTGGCACGAAGCTCTGGCTCCCTATCAACTGGGGCTGCAGGTTTACTGGCTCCTTCAAAATAAAAGTTGACAATAAAAGCTTTGCAGTTGAGCATGACTGGACTAAATTAAAGCGAAACATAAAAATGTGACTCATGATGCGCACAGAAACATCCACGTCTGAAATAAATGAAGAGTAAAAAGTCTGCATCCTGAGGTTCCCCCCTTGAAAGAAGGTCGGTTTCCAAGTTCCAACTGCCCTGAATGTGATGGGCGACAGTGAACGCAACCGACTATATTTTCTTTGCTACCTGGTGCATGCTCTGAGACCGCACTCCGCCCTGACGATTGATATAAGCAAACGCTGTTCTGATCGAATCAGAGCATGATGTTTCAGCGCAAGCCACACGGCTTCCAGCTCTAGAACATTGATGTGACGAGTTTCGGACCCTCTCCATCTGCCTCGGACTGACCGGCCCTCGCAGACTGCCCCCCAAGCGTACAGGGAGGCGTCTGTGTCTTTATTACTGTCCGGAGTGTAACCGGGCCGGTCCGTACACCTACTCTGAGATGAGCCAAAAATACAGAGTCTGGAGGCATGGTGCTGAAATTGTCAGAACCCTGGAGAGCTCCCTTTTGGGATTGACGTGCTGATTTATAAACCAGCGTTGCATCGGTCTCATCTTCAGCAGACCTAGTGGAACCACGGATGATGCAGCTGCCAGACACAGAGTTCAGCTCGAGGCCCAAATACACAGTGTTTTGGGAGGTAGATGACATGCTTTTCTCCCAGAGCTAAACATACAACATACAACTAAGCATTCAAGGTGGACGTCCACTGACTCTGACCTCAGCATGTCTCCAGCCGCCCATCTTCTTCTCAGCAGCACAGACATCCAGTTGGCACGAAGCTCTGGCTCCCTATCAACTGGGTGTGACGTGGTTGAAGCAGGGGACTCAAACGCAGACTGGAAATCCGGATTTGGATATTTAATTGTGCAGAAAAGCAAGAGTCTGCTTCTAGTGCTGTGGTGGAGATCCCAGACGAGTGGCTGGTGAGGTCCAGGAGTCCAGTGGTGGAAGCTGGCTGTGCAGTTCAAGTGCAGGAGGTGCAGGCTGTGGCGGTGACGTCAGCGAAAGAGGTTGTGACACTGGGGCAGCAGGTTTACTGGCACCTTCAAAATAAAGGTTGACAATCAAAGCTTTGCAGTAGAGCGTGACTGGATTAAATAAAAGTGAAACATAAAAATGTGACTCATGATGCGCACAGAAACATTTGTGTCTGAAATGAATGAAGAGTAAAAAGTCTGAGAGAGAGTTGTTACTCACAAAATATCCCACAGGTTGCACAAGGGTCGTCTGATGGCCGTGGTGGTTCAAGGTCTGCAGAAACACACATCTTCAATAACAAGTCCATCATCAGGACACACTGATCACATGAACTGAAATAAAAGAAATTGATTTCATCCCAATAAACAAATAAGCTTGCTGAAGCTCTTCTTCAAGGCAATGTTAAATAACATACAAATAAAACAATGCTTTCCTGAGTGTCTAGTTTCACTGTTTTTCACAAGAAACACTGAAAATTCACTTCAGTTGTGAAGGAATTCACGTACCACGTTTGGGATGTAGAGCTGCGGCGGCCACTGTGCTGCAGAATAGTAGGGCATGGGGCCAAAGTAGAAGCAAGGGCTCCACTGAGCATTGTGGCTCACGCAGCAGTGGTTGCTGGAGAAAGCAGCGTAGGGCTGATGGTGGGAGGGAGGCCGTGCAGGAGATGGTGACGGTAGCACTGTCAGATGGGCAGCTGGAGCCAGTGCAGGGGTCAACATCACTGGCAAGGTTGGAGATGCTGAAGGAAGGGATGGAGATGGTGAAGGGAGCACTGATGTTGCTCTTTCTGCCGGAGGTGGTGATGGAAGGCTCAGAGGTGAGACCACTTCCAGGTCAGGCTCCTCAAACTCCACCTCTGGAAATGGTTCTTCATCCCACATTTCCTCCAGCTGTGAAATGAGCTCCTCAGGATCCAGGCCATCAACCAGCTGCACCAAGTCCAAGTCTCCAATGTCCTCCATTCCTGTCCCCTTTCTCTTCAAGCTGGAGGTTGCACATAAATAACCGTGAGAATGAGTGTTCAGGAATGTTTCACGTCATACACAAATGATATAAGACACATTTTGAAGAAGTTTTTCACTCTGAAGCAAGAAGGCAACATGGCGCTGCTGTTGTCAGACGTTTGCAGTCAACTCATGAAAGCCATTTTGTGCAGCGCGCGTGCCCTTGGCACAGCGCAGTGATACAGCGTGCACGACCTGCGGCGGAAGGATATCTAACGTCTGTGGCCAAAACTGAGCTGCTCGTTTACGACAAACGTTGATGAATCTAACAGAATAATCACAATTATTATTATATACCTGAGAATATTTTCCAAAACATTTGCTCTCGCCGGTCCAGCATAGTTTGAAACCTTGTGTAACAGGGACTAAGCTGAGCCGAACTTGAGCCGTTGTTCATGTGCAGGTGCCATCGACCAGTGGACACTGACTCCATCAAGTCCGCACCTGGAACTTTGTTGGAACTTTCCGCTGATGCTCACCGACCAACTCACTCAGGCGGCCTCAACTACATGATGTTTGATTGTTTTGCATCAAGGAGAAGTCACGCGTCGCATGTTAAATTGTGAAACACGTTCACAGTTCAATTTCGAATAAAAAAAAACACAGCACAATTCTAAATCTAGAGGCCGTTTTGTTGCAAAGTTGCCGTCAAAATTCAAATCGAAATTGCAGTGACGGAGTTAGTGTAACGGCTCACAACTGAATTGTATTTCTGAGTCACTTCGATCGAAACATTCACCAATATTTTCCAAACATCCACAAAAATCTCATCGAATCCTTTGTCATGAAGCAGTTTTGGAGGAATCGTATCGGACGTTTCGTTCTGTGTCAATGGTTGTCGAAGTGAAGTGAACTAACCGCTCAAAATCCCCTGGTAAAAGTCATCAAAAGTGGATGGAGTTGTTGAAATAAAGACTACTCACCAGGTCTGGTGAAATGTGCGAGTCTTTAAATCGCTTTGGTCTTGAAAACTCTTGTTCTGCGCTCCGGGTTGTGCTCTAGCTCTCGTTCTCATCACTCCAACTGATTTAAAATTTCAAATTAAATAACCGTAGCCAACTCATCACATGTTCACGCATGCGCTCTAATCGATCGCTGGAGTTGCAGGTGCGGCATCACGTGAAACAGGTGCGGGCAATTATTTGTCCACTAGATGGCGCCAACTAAAGGATGGAAACTCACCTCTTCAGACGACTGAATGATACATTCGTGAGCCATTGTGACTTCCGGCCTAATATATACACTTTTTGAGGAACCGCCGGTCTGCGATGCTCCTGACACTTGAACCTTTTCATGTGGAAATGTTGCACGTGACGCATTTTCTTCTGTAGAAAAGAGATGACTGTACACAAGGGTCATGACAATTCCTTCTGTGGTTGCGTCCTTCCCTGCACTAGTTTACCTTTAGAGGGACTGTAAGTCATGATGTGCCAGTCATGTCAACACTGTTGGAAGTTACCATTTGACTTTTCCTTTGTTTCCTGGTCAAATCACTTTGTGATGTGGACTGGACTCACTGTCATGGTTTTGTTATGTTTATTTGTCTGTGTTTATACAGTGTTGATTGTGTTGTTGCTTTGTGTTTGTTTTGATGCCGCTCATGTTATTATCCCACTGAGAAGCAAAATGTCCCCATTGAGGGAAGAATAGTCTTGAAAAGTCAGACAGCAAGTTATGACTATAGCAAGTTTTATTGAACAGCATGGTACAAATCAAAATCGTGGAAATACAAATCATATAAAGTGCTTATAAAGTTCTAAAAAAAGATCCCACTGGATCAAATATTTACATCTCTCACATTTACATCATTTCTCATGATAATGCTGTTGATGAAGAATAGGCAGCTGAAGATCTTCCTGCGTCCTGATCCCTTTTCTGCTGCATCTTCTCGGCCCGCTGGCACCTTTCTGCTGGACAGAAAACATACAAGACAGCAACCTCATCAATAACGGAAGAAAATCCAGCGCTAAACATACAAGGTGGAAGTCCACTGACTCTGACCTCAGCATGTCTCCAGCCGCCCATCTTCGTCTCAGCAGAACAGACCTCCTGTTGGCACGAAGCTCTGGCTCCCTATCAACTGGGGCTGCAGGTTTACTGGCTCCTTCAAAATAAAAGTTGACAACAAAAGCTTTGCAGTTGAGCATGACTGGATTAAATTAAAGCGAAACATAAAAATGTGACTCATGATGCGCACAGAAACATCCACGTCTGAAATAAATGAAGAGTAAAAAGTCTGCATCCTGAGGTTCCCCCCTTGAAAGAAGGTCGGTTTCCAAGTTCCAACTGCCCTGAATGTGATGGGCGACAGTGAACGCAACCGACTATATTTTCTTTGCTACCTGGTGCATGCTCTGAGACCGCACTCCGCCCTGAGGATTGATATAAGCAAGCGCTGTTCTGATCGAATCAGAGCATGATGTTTCAGCGCAAGCCACACGGCTTCCAGCTCTAGAACATTGATGTGACGAGTTTCGGACCCTCTCCATCTGCCTCGGACTGACCGGCCCTCGCAGACTGCCCCCCAAGCGTACAGGGAGGCGTCTGTGTCTTTATTACTGTCCGGACTGTAACCGGGCCCGTCCGTACACCTACTCTGAGATGAGCCAAAAACACAGAGTCTGGAGGCATGGTGCTGAAATTGTCAGAACCCTGGAGAGCTCCCTTTTGGGATTGACGCGCTGATTTATAAACCAGCGTTGCATCGGTCTCATCTTCAGCAGACCTAGTGGAACCACGGATGATGCAGCTGCCAGACACAGAGTTCAGCTCGAGGCCCAAATACACAGTGTTTTGGGAGGTAGATGACATGCTTTTCTCCCAGAGCTAAACATACAACATACAACTAAGCATACAAGGTGGACGTCCACTGACTCTGACCTCAGCATGTCTCCAGCCGCCCATCTTCTTCTCAGCAGCACAGACATCCAGTTGGCACGAAGCTCTGGCTCCCTATCAACTGGGTGTGACGTGGTTGAAGCAGGGGACTCAAACGCAGACTGGAAATCCGGATTTGGATATTTAATTGTGCAGAAAAGCAAGAGTCTGCTTCTAGTGCTGTGGTGGAGATCCCAGACGAGTGGCTGGTGAGGTCCAGGAGTCCAGTGGTGGAAGCTGGCTGTGCAGTTCAAGTGCAGGAGGTGCAGGCTGTGGCGGTGACGTCAGCGAAAGAGGTTGTGACACTGGGGCAGCAGGTTTACTGGCACCTTCAAAATAAAAGTTGACAATCAAAGCTTTGCAGTAGAGCGTGACTGGATTAAATAAAAGTGAAACATAAAAATGTGACTCATGATGCGCACAGAAACATTTGTGTCTGAAATGAATGAAGAGTAAAAAGTCTGAGAGAGAGTTGTTACTCACAAAATATCCCACAGGTTGCACAAGGGTCGTCTGATGGCCGTGGTGGTTCAAGGTCTGCAGAAACACACATCTTCAATAACAAGTCCATCATCAGGACACACTGATCACATGAACTGAAATAAAAGAAATTGATTTCATCCCAATAAACAGATAAGCTTGCTGAAGCTCTTCTTCAAGGCAATGTTAAATAACATACAAATAAAACAATGCTTTCCTGAGTGTCTAGTTTCACTGTTTTTCACAAGAAACACTGAAAATGACCATCATTTTCACTTCAGTTGTGAAGGAATTCACGTACCACGTTTGGGATGTAGAGCTGCGGCGGCCACTGTGCTGCAGAATAGTAGGGCATGGGGCCAAAGTAGAAGCAAGGGCTCCACTGAGCATTGTGGCTCACGCAGCAGTGGTTGCTGGAGAAAGCAGCGTAGGGCTGATGGTGGGAGGGAGGCCGTGCAGGAGATGGTGACGGTAGCACTGTCAGATGGGCAGCTGGAGCCAGTGCAGGGGTCAACATCACTGGCAAGGTTGGAGATGCTGAAGGAAGGGATGGAGATGGTGAAGGGAGCACTGATGTTGCTCTTTCTGCCGGAGGTGGTGATGGAAGGCTCAGAGGTGAGACCACTTCCAGGTCAGGCTCCTCAAACTCCACTTCTGGAAATGGTTCTTCATCCCACATTTCCTCCAGCTGTGAAATGAGCTCCTCAGGATCCAGGCCATCAACCAGCTGCACCAAGTCCAAGTCTCCAATGTCCTCCATTCCTGTCCCCTTTCTCTTCAAGCTGGAGGTTGCACATAAATAACCGTGAGAATGAGTGTTCAGGAATGTTTCACTTCATACACAAATGATATAAGACACATTTTGAAGAAGTTTTTCACTCTGAAGCAAGAAGGCAACATGGCGCTGCTGTTGTCAGACGTTTGCAGTCAACTCATGAAAGCCATTTTGTGCAGCGCGCGTGCCCTTGGCACAGCGCAGTGATACAGCGTGCACGACCTGCGGCGGAAGGATATCTAACGTCTGTGGCCAAAACTGAGCTGCTCGTTTACTACAAACGTTGATGAATCTAACAGAATAATCACAATTATTATTATTATATACCTGAGAATATTTTCCAAAACATTTGCTCTCGCCGGTCCAGCATAGTTTGAACCCTGGTGTAACAGGGACTAAGCTGAGCCGAACTTGAGCCGTTGTTCATGTGCAGGTGCCATCGACCAGTGGACACTGACTCCATCAAGTCCGCACCTGGAACTTTGTTGGAACTTTCCGCTGATGCTCACCGACCAACTCACTCAGGCGGCCTCAACTACATGATGTTTGATTGTTTTGCATCAAGGAGAAGTCACTCGTTGCATGTTAAATTATGAAACACGTTCAATTTCGAATAAAAAAAAACACAGCACAATTCTAAATCTAGAGGCCGTTTTGTTGCTAAGTTGCCGTCAAAATTAAAATCGAAATTGCAGTGACGGAGTTAGTGTAACGGCTCACAACTGAATTGTATTTCTGAGTCACTTCGATCGAAACATTCACCAATATTTTCCAAACATCCACAAAAATCTCATCGAATCCTTTGTCATGAAGCAGTTTTGGAGGAATCGTATCGGACGTTTCGTTCTGTGTCAATGGTTGTCGAAGTGAAGTGAATTAACCGCTCAAAATCCCCTGGTAAAAGTCATCAAAAGTGGATGGAGTTGTTGAAATAAAGACTACTCACCAGGTCTGGTGAAATGTGTGAGTCTTTAAATCGCTTTGGTCTTGAAAACTCTTGTTCTGCGCTCCGGGTTGTGCTCTAGCTCTCGTTCTCATCACTCCAACTGATTTAAAATTTCAAATTAAATAACCGTAGCCAACTCATCACATGTTCACGCATGCGCTCTAATCGATCGCTGGAGTTGCAGGTGCGGCATCACGTGAAACAGGTGCGGGCAATTATTTGTCCACTAGATGGCGCCAACTAAAGGATGGAAACTCACCTCTTCAGACGACTGAATGATACATTCGTGAGCCATTGTGACTTCCGGCCTAATATATACACTTTTTGAGGAACCGCCGGTCTGCGATGCTCCTGACACTTGAACCTTTTCATGTGGAAATGTTGCACGTGACGCATTTTCTTCTGTAGAAAAGAGATGACTGTACACAAGGGTCATGACAATTCCTTCTGTGGTTGCGTCCTTCCCTGCACTAGTTTACCTTTAGAGGGACTGTAAGTCATGATGTGCCAGTCATGTCAACACTGTTGGAAGTTACCATTTGATTTTTCCTTTGTTTCCTGGTCAAGTCACTTTGTGATGTGGACTGGACTCACTGTCATGGTTTTGTTATGTTTATTTGTCTGTGTTTATACAGTGTTGATTGTGTTGTTGCTTTGTGTTTGTTTTGATGCCGCTCATGTTATTATCCCACTGAGAAGCAAAATGTCCCCATTGAGGGAAGAATAGTCTTGAAAAGTCAGACAGCAAGTTATGACTATAGCAAGTTTTATTGAACAGCATGGTACAAATCAAAATCATGGAAATACAAATCATATAAAGTGCTTATAAAGTTCTAAAAAAAGATCCCACTGGATCAAATATTTACATCTCTCACATTTACATCATTTCTCATGATAATGCTGTTGATGAAGAATAGGCGGCTGAAGATCTTCCTGCGTCCTGATCCCTTTTCTGCTGCATCTTCTCGGCCCGCTGGCACCTTTCTGCTGGACAGAAAACATACAAGACAGCAACCTCATCAATAACGGAAGAAAATCCAGCGCTAAACATACAAGGTGGAAGTCCACTGACTCTGACCTCAGCATGTCTCCAGCCGCCCATCTTCGTCTCAGCAGAACAGACCTCCTGTTGGCACGAAGCTCTGGCGCCCTATCAACTGGGGCTGCAGGTTTACTGGCTCCTTCAAAATAAAAGTTGACAACAAAAGCTTTGCAGTTGAGCATGACTGGATTAAATTAAAGCGAAACATAAAAATGTGACTCATGATGTGCACAGAAACATCCATCGAGTAAAAAGTCTGCATCCTGAGGTTCCCCCCTTGAAAGAAGGTCGGTTGCCAAGTTCCAACTGCCCTGAATGTGATGGGCGACAGTGAACGCAACCGACTATATTTTCTTTGCTACCTGGTGCATGCTCTGAGACCGCACTCCGCCCTGACGATTGATATAAGCAAACGCTGTTCTGATCGAATCAGAGCATGATGTTTCAGCGCAAGCCACACGGCTTCCAGCTCTAGAACATTGATGTGACGAGTTTCGGACCCTCTCCATCTGCCTCGGACTGACCGGCCCTCGCAGACTGCCCCCCAAGCGTACAGGGAGGCGTCTGTGTCTTTATTACTGTCCGGAGTGTAACCGGGCCCGTCCGTACACCTACTCTGAGATGAGCCAAAAACACAGAGTCTGGAGGCATGGTGCTGAAATTGTCAGAACCCTGGAGAGCTCCCTTTTGGGATTGACGCGCTGATTTATAAACCAGCGTTGCATCGGTCTCATCTTCAGCAGACCTAGTGGAACCACGGATGATGCAGCTGCCAGACACAGAGTTCAGCTCGAGGCCCAAATACACAGTGTTTTGGGAGGTAGATGACATGCTTTTCTCCCAGAGCTAAAGATACAACATACAACTAAGCATTCAAGGTGGACGTCCACTGACTCTGACCTCAGCATGTCTCCAGCCGCCCATCTTCTTCTCAGCAGCACAGACATCCAGTTGGCACGAAGCTCTGGCTCCCTATCAACTGTGTGTGACGTGGTTGAAGCAGGGGACTCAAACGCAGACTGGAAATCCGGATTTGGATATTTAATTGTGCAGAAAAGCAAGAGTCTGCTTCTAGTGCTGTGGTGGAGATCCCAGACGAGTGGCTGGTGAGGTCCAGGAGTCCAGTGGTGGAAGCTGGCTGTGCAGTTCAAGTGCAGGAGGTGCAGGCTGTGGCGGTGACGTCAGCGAAAGAGGTTGTGACACTGGGGCAGCAGGTTTACTGGCACCTTCAAAATAAAAGTTGTCTTTCATAGCTTTGCAGTAGAGCGTGACTGGATTAAATAAAAGTGAAACATAAAAATGTGACTCATGATGCGCACAGAAACATATGTGTCTGAAATGAATGAAGAGTAAAAAGTCTGAGAGAGAGTTGTTACTCACAAAATATCCCACAGGTTGCACAAGGGTCGTCTGATGGCCGTGGTGGTTCAAGGTCTGCAGAAACACACATCTTCAATAACAAGTCCATCATCAGGACACACTGATCACATGAACTGAAATAAAAGAAATTGATTTCATCCCAATAAACAAATAAGCTTGCTGAAGCTCTTCTTCAAGGCAATGTTAAATAACATACAAATAAAACAATGCTTTCCTGAGTGTCTAGTTTCACTGTTTTTCACAAGAAACACTGAAAATGACCATCATTTTCACTTCAGTTGTGAAGGAATTCACGTACCACGTTTGGGATGTAGAGCTGCGGCGGCCACTGTGCTGCAGAATAGTAGGGCATGGGGCCAAAGTAGAAGCAAGGGCTCCACTGAGCATTGTGGCTCACGCAGCAGTGGTTGCTGGAGAAAGCAGCGTAGGGCTGATGGTGGGAGGGAGGCCGTGCAGGAGATGGTGACGGTAGCACTGTCAGATGGGCAGCTGGAGCCAGTGCAGGGGTCAACATCACTGGCAAGGTTGGAGATGCTGAAGGAAGGGATGGAGATGGTGAAGGGAGCACTGATGTTGCTCTTTCTGCCGGAGGTGGTGATGGAAGGCTCAGAGGTGAGACCACTTCCAGGTCAGGCTCCTCAAACTCCACTTCTGGAAATGGTTCTTCATCCCACATTTCCTCCAGCTGTGAAATGAGCTCCTCAGGATCCAGGCCATCAACCAGCTGCACCAAGTCCAAGTCTCCAATGTCCTCCATTCCTGTCCCCTTTCTCTTCAAGCTGGAGGTTGCACATAAATAACCGTGAGAATGAGTGTTCAGGAATGTTTCACGTCATACACAAATGATATAAGACACATTTTGAAGAAGTTTTTCACTCTGAAGCAAGAAGGCAACATGGCGCTGCTGTTGTCAGACGTTTGCAGTCAACTCATGAAAGCCATTTTGTGCAGCGCGCGTGCCCTTGGCACAGCGCAGTGATACAGCGTGCACGACCTGCGGCGGAAGGATATCTAACGTCTGTGGCCAAAACTGAGCTGCTCGTTTACGACAAACGTTGATGAATCTAACAGAATAATCACAATTATTATTATATACCTGAGAATATTTTCCAAAACATTTGCTCTCGCCGGTCCAGCATAGTTTGAACCCTGGTGTAACAGGGACTAAGCTGAGCCGAACTTGAGCCGTTGTTCATGTGCAGGTGCCATCGACCAGTGGACACTGACTCCATCAAGTCCGCACCTGGAACTTTGTTGGAACTTTCCGCTGATGCTCACCGACCAACTCACTCAGGCGGCCTCAACTACATGATGTTTGATTGTTTTGCATCAAGGAGAAGTCACGCGTCGCATGTTAAATTATGAAACACGTTCACAGTTCAATTTCGAATTAAAAAAAAACACAGCACAATTCTAAATCTAGTGACCGTTTTGTTGCAAAGTTACCGTCAAAATTCAAATCGAAATTGCAGTGACGGAGTTAGTGTAACGGCTCACAACTGAATTGTATTTCTGAGTCACTTCGATCGAAACATTCACCAATATTTTCCAAACATCCACAAAAATCTCATCGAATCCTTTGTCATGAAGCAGTTTTGGAGGAATCGTATCGGACGTTTCGTTCTGTGTCAATGGTTGTCGAAGTGAAGTGAACTAACCGCTCAAAATCCCCTGGTAAAAGTCATCAAAAGTGGATGGAGTTGTTGAAATAAAGACTACTCACCAGGTCTGGTGAAATGTGCGAGTCTTTAAATCGCTTTGGTCTTGAAAACTCTTGTTCTGCGCTCCGGGTTGTGCTCTAGCTCTCGTTCTCATCACTCCAACTGATTTAAAATTTCAAATTAAATAACCGTAGCCAACTCATCACATGTTCACGCATGCGCTCTAATCGATCGCTGGAGTTGCAGGTGCGGCATCACGTGAAACAGGTGCGGGCAATTATTTGTCCACTAGATGGCGCCAACTAAAGGATGGAAACTCACCTCTTCAGACGACTGAATGATACATTCGTGAGCCATTGTGACTTCCGGCCTAATATATACACTTTTTGAGGAACCGCCGGTCTGCGATGCTCCTGACACTTGAACCTTTTCATGTGGAAATGTTGCACGTGACGCATTTTCTTCTGTAGAAAAGAGATGACTGTACACAAGGGTCATGACAATTCCTTCTGTGGTTGCGTCCTTCCCTGCACTAGTTTACCTTTAGAGGGACTGTAAGTCATGATGTGCCAGTCATGTCAACACTGTTGGAAGTTACCATTTGACTTTTCCTTTGTTTCCTGGTCAAATCACTTTGTGATGTGGACTGGACTCACTGTCATGGTTTTGTTATGTTTATTTGTCTGTGTTTATACAGTGTTGATTGTGTTGTTGCTTTGTGTTTGTTTTGATGCCGCTCATGTTATTATCCCACTGAGAAGCAAAATGTCCCCATTGAGGGAAGAATAGTCTTGAAAAGTCAGACAGCAAGTTATGACTATAGCAAGTTTTATTGAACAGCATGGTACAAATCAAAATCGTGGAAATACAAATCATATAAAGTGCTTATAAAGTTCTAAAAAAAGATCCCACTGGATCAAATATTTACATCTCTCACATTTACATCATTTCTCATGATAATGCTGTTGATGAAGATTGGCTGATGTTCTTCAGCTTCCTGCCAGGAACCCGGATGGTTGCCGTGGTGACGCATTCAAATGTCGACTGTCGTTTAACAAAAATGAGAAACACATTAGCAAACATATTTAAAGTACAAAAAAACTGTTTAAATGAAATTTATTTAAAATTCAGTTTTAAATGTAATAACCGTAGCAAACTAATCATATGTTCTCGCATGGGCTCTAATCGAACGCGGGAGTTGCAGGTGCGACATCACGTGACACAGGTGTTGAAAGTGAAAGTCCCAACTTGAATGAAAAAATCAATGAATCCGTATCTGCATTCTCACTGCCCTAACGATAATATTTGACCACTAGATGGCGGCAATAGAGCGATGGAGAGTACCTGCTCCAGATCAAAACCGTTGCTCGTCCCTTCATTGCCACTTCTTTCCTCAACGGCTTCTGTGTAGTTATTGCATTTTGCAATGAGGTCATTAGCACAGCAGGGGGCAGCAGAGTCTCAGAGCCTCTCCATCTGCCACCAGCCGTGCAGAGAGGAGCGCGTGCAGCAGAGGTGCAGGTGGCAGCAGTCTGTTGTGTTAACGCTCAGTTTGCGTGTCCACAATCCAGACTGCGATCATCGTGACTACCCGCTACCGTAAAAGCAAAGTTTGAGTCTCTGTCCCAGCACTGACCCCTTGAATACGTCAGTCCGTTTTGGAGTTATTCTGCGAATTGATTGACCCAGTTACATATATTTACCTGCCTTCTTGTTTTAACAGTGACACAGAAATAGTACATTGTCATAGCATAATATTGCCAAACCACGAGGACTAAGACATTCAAGGATCAAATATGTCATTTTTTTCGGTTTGTAAAGCTTGTGTATTTATTTAAAAATATATAATAGGAATATATTGTTTTATACTGTGTTGTCTTGAGTTTTTACTTGTTAACTTTTAAGTTTCATTCATAGCTAAATGTATTTTAAGATGTTGAGTATATAGCCAAGTTTTTCTGCCTGCCTCATTCTTCATTCGATTTATTTATTTTGTGTGTGTGTGTGTGTGTGTGTGGCCATCAACAGGTTGCTGGTGTGAAGACAGACAGGGCTGATGTCCGCCACACTCCTCCATACTGAGCCACTTCAGAGGTGACTGTGTGCTGCACCCCCTCTTCTAATACCAGCAGCCTCTAATCCAAGTGCCGGATTACTGTCCGGTGAAATTACACTGACACACCTCACCTTACGGCAACTTCTGACTCACTCCACTCACACGCACACACACACACACACACACACACACACCCATGTGTATATGTCGTAGAATATACGTACACAACACTAATCAGAGCAATGAAATAACCACCAGCTCACAAGTAATAACAATTGTATTGTTTATTACTTGACATTGTATTTATTGTATCATCAGCATTTTTGCGATCCCTGTAATAATAATGCATGATAACACTGTTGTCACCAGTACTCAACTCACCCTATAACCTGAGGTCCGAAATCAGTATCACATCATAACTTATGCTTGTAATTACACAACACTAAACAATGTCCCAGTGAATGAAACACTGAATAGTAGGGATGCTCTGATCGTGATCGGCCGATGTCAGTGTGATCGGTGAATGCCCATCATTACCAGTCACTGCCGATCACAACCGATCATGTGTGACAGTCGGCACTGAGATGAAGCTCTGCTGGTTGCGATGCGTCCGCTCCTGCCGACTCGCTGCTCACTTGGCAGCAGCATCTGCTGTGGAGCTTCTTTCAATCTGTCATGTAAAGTTTGCATCCTGCAGCACATGCACGGGAAAATGCTGTGCAGGGAAGCGCCTCCAAATTAAACACGCCAGTTAAAGCACCAGCACTTGACGGAGCACGGAGAGTTTTCTGGGCTCATGAAAGTGAGACCGCTGGTTCCTCAGCAGCAGGCTGTTACCGCTGCTGATGCTTAGCAACACCTGCTGGTCCGAGCGCGACATTCGGAATGATAAGAAATTATATTTGTAATCGAATCCATCACTGTTTTGGAGTCCGGTGCAGCATTTGTCAGCCTGAATCACCAATGCCGTGCTCTCTGTCTCGGAGTCCTGCTACAAGTAGTAGTGTGTAAATATGTCACGGACAAAAAAGAGACTCACCAAACTGCCACTTCTTCAAATTAAATGTTTTTCAGTTGTCCTTTTTCTAGGTTTTTCTATTTTTGCCACCTTGAAGAGGTGTATAAAAACATGTCTGAATTAAAATGATTTAATGTTTCATTTTTCCCACATCATCCTCACAGAAGGTCTCATCATTTTTATTACAAATTCATTGTCAATCCATGTGATTGGTGGCGATCGGCACTCTGGCTGATCAGCAGCAAAAACCCCTATCAGAACATCCCGACTAAATAGAGGTGCAATCCTCAGATATCATCCAAACTATTGTGTTATCTTAGCCATTCAGTTATTATATTTGAAGGACTAGAGGTGTTTCAATACATGAAACTTTTGGCCATCACAAGGGTGAAAGTTCATCAGACGTCCTAAGCTTATTCTCTATTTTACACAGACTGGGATGATTCAGCGCTACGTGTAGAAAACAATGTACCCATCTGGAGTGTCTTATGAATACACAATTAAAATCACTGTCTTACTGGCTGGGGGGAGGGGGGGGGGGCGGGAGGGGGTCATCGATCTCCTCTGAGCTGCTGGTGGCACCTGGTGTGTGTGTGTGTGTGTGTGTGTTTGTGAGTGAGTGATTGGTGCTGACAGCAGCCTCTGTATTGCTGGCTGCTCTACAGATTTAGCCGACCTGCTTTAGACACTGTAATCTGGATTAAGAGCAGCAGTGTGTCAGTGGGAACCAGAACTGGAGCCTTCCCCCATCCTCTGCCCCTTCACCCGGTTCTCCATCCCTCTATTCCCCCCCCCTCCCCTCACTCACATTACAGTGTACCTGTTGACATCCCTCCTGTGCTGAAACGCCAGTTTGCCAGGCGCGAGGCGCCGCTCCTCTCGGTCTCAAAATAAAAAGCCTTGCTTGCATCACTCGGAACACGTCTGTAGAGTCCAGATTTTATGGGGGAAGGGCCGTTGAACAGGGATTATACCGGATCAGTCCTCTTCCCTATTTCCCTATTTGCAGCTCTGGCTGCAGGACAAGCTGTTCCACTTTTCTGTTATAAACTACATGTGTTTGCCCAAACTGCACTTAGCAATGTTGTTGTTGTTGATCTAGTGGAGAGGCAGCACTTCAGAGAGTCCATGACAACTTTGTTAAAAGCTTAGATTTAGTCATCTATGACATTTACCTGTGTTCTCAACTAAAGTCAGATATGTCAGGCAAAACTTGAGCAGACAAGGAGTCAAACATAACATTTGCAACACACACACACACACATACATGATATTGACTTTTACCTAAATACACAACAGCACAATCTTATGGAAACATAATCTCTCAGTTCCTGTCGTCCGGTCGAGTGTGCGCAGTTGCAGTCCCGGTGTTCAGTAAATCCTCCTCCACTGTGTCGTCCTCTTGCTCATCATCCGCACACTTTTTGTTCTTCCAAAGTTCCCCAAATATTCCTGCACCCATCCACTGGTTCCCGTTTGTTCCCTTCAGTTTGCTCCCGCCGTCTTTCCAGCCCCGACACTAAACTGATCGCTTCGACTTTCCTCCCTTTATCTGGAGATAAGATACTTACTTTTCAGATAAAGCATATTATGATGAATCAAATAAGCTTTGCCGCTTGTGTGGGTGTTAGCGAGTGTGTTTCTGTTTGCAGCTGTTTGCCTCCGTGTAATCTGTCAATTATATATGATTGCTGTGGTGGGAACACAAACAAGGATTTTTATTTTTGATGCCAGCCATGTCAGATTAAAGGAGCGGCGACAGCTTTAGATAAACCTTGGTTAGTTTTTATGCTCTGTCTTGTGTTACCAAGTGTTTTATACTGTTTCTGGTGGCTTCATGAGTGACCTCTCACCTCTACAGATGAGAACTACAAAATACATGTACATTGAAACTGAGACTACAAAGCAGCAGCTACAACAATAAATATGTTTCTAACAGTTTTAAAATGTCCTCATTCTATGTTGCTTTGATAAGTGCTGTGATTCTTGGCCCTTTTTTAAAAGTTTTTTTTTTTTTCACGATGAGGGGTAACACCACCAAAGTCCTCCAGCTAAGTCTTTTGTATTCATACCCGAGATACGGAACGTAGCTGATGGAGCCGAATGAGATGCAAAGGGGAGGATTTTTGGCATTTATTGGACAGATGACAGTAAAATAGCGTGCAAAGGAAAAAAATATGACTTATCTGCAGCCGCTGTCAACGTCCATCCCTTCAGGTGTCTGGTTGAGATCCTTGAGAAGCAGTAGAGGTCCTGTTATTTGGTTATTATGATGTTACTCTCTGGATTTTCCAGTCAAAGGCACCAAAACCACCATATACGAGTCCACTTCAATAATATGTGTTGTGTTTTCCTGTTGTTGTGACTCTTAACCACGTGGCCTTTGGAGATTTCTGATTCAGAGAACAACTTTCTCCATCTGTTGTGGGACAGAACCAAGATTATCAGGTCACATCACGGACATAACATAATGTTTATGCCTGGGTGATGTTGGTCAATATCAGGTAGCATTTTAAGAAGGTGAAATTCGATATAGGTACAAGTCACACTTGAGTGTAAGTTGCAGGACCAGTGTAATATGGAAAATACTGACTTAAACTACATTGATCTTTTTGAGGGAACATGTTTAATATTCAAAACCTGCACTTAGATGTTCCATACCAGAGGTGCCAAACTCAGTATGGCTTCAAAATGTATGGCCACTATGAAATTCACATGAAACCTATTGGTGCGGTTGGTTTCCTTGGGCAGAAATGGGTAATAACAATGACGCTCGGTAAGGAATAGCTCATTGATCAGGGCCCTGCAAGCTTGTGTAAGGGTGTGAGCCGAGAGCTGTCAGGTTGGGAACACAGCTCTGACAAATGATGTTCCTCACGTACATTGATTCATCAGAATTATACAAAGAAAACATGAAGTCAAACACAATAAGATACTTAATATATATATATTTTTTTTAATCCAACCACACCACACTGGTGACCCCTGCATTAGACAGTGCAGAAACAGAGAGTTACTTCGTGGTGACGTTTCTTTCCCTGGTCCGCTGAGAGTTATTGCAACCAAAGAAGCCATAGAAAGCCATAATACTCCAGAGATTAAAAGGCTGTTGGCAAGTTTTGAAAACAATTGTTGACAGTGACAACAACATCAAACATTGCACCCATTACAGCCCTGTTCCACGCCACGTCAACCAATTAAATGCTAGTGTCGTGACTTACGAAATGAGGATAACAGTGAGATTTCACCCAAAAACAAATACAGTGGGACCTTGGTTTTCGAATGTCCCAGAATTCGAACAAATCGGAGTTTGATCAAAAATTTAAAGACTTTTTTGCTTCAGATTTCGAATGAAAATCCAGAACTCAAACGCTCCCGAAAAAAGCCAGAAACAACATAACGTGCACGGACCGATCAGCTGACCCACGATGTGCTTTGTTATTGTGTATAACGCAGCCTCTGTATGTAGACGTGTCCTGTTAGCTACATTTACTGACTGTTTTTTCTTCATATTGAGGTGTAAAACCTTTCCTGTCTCCACACTGGACCGTGGTAGAGTGTCACAGGGGAGGTGCTCGCTCTCCACACCTCCGAGGCTGGAGCGCTCACTCCAGGGTTTGATGTCCTGTTGTGGGCTGGAGCTGGGACAGGGATGAGGAGAGTCTGGGACAGAGCTAAGTTACTTGGTTTATGACTTTGTCACAGCCAAACTGCACAGAAGCGCACATTCAGAGCTGGACACGCACCGGGCACCTCTTCACTTCTGGAGAGACGTCACTCACTCGGCAACCCCTCCCACATGCAGCAGCCACACACATAGAGGAACAGCGCACCTGCAGCAGACACTCTACATTCACTCCTACAAAAGCCTCTTTTAAGGCTTGGAACGCATTATTTCTTTTTCCATTCATTGTAATGGGAAAAATCGATTCAGATTTTGAACAGATCGCTTAGGCATGAAAATCCATGAATATAATCCAGCAAAATTCCCAGGGAGAAACACTATATATATATATATATATATATATATATATATATATATATATATATATATATATATATATATATATATATATATATCAGAGCCTTTTCATTCATTGTTACGTTGTAACTATGGCTGTGTTGCTCCTCTACCTCTGTGTTTACAGCCCTTCAGTCACGGAGGGTTTCTTTGGTTTTATGAAACACATCTCACAGCATTTTCACAGCAGTATGTGGTGTGATGTCACACTTCACCTCGGACTGTCTTTCACCAGGATGATTCAGTGGAGAAACCGAGCCTTCAGTAGTTTTATAGTATCATAGTAGAGTATGTGCGTCGAATTCAATTGCATCCATTTTTCTGTAATAATTCTATCATAATGATTGCCGTGTGTGTCAAAGTGTCGACAGATTTCTTTTTGAAGTTAGAGCGCCAGTGCAGCGTTTGTGACGTGATGGAAAGGTGCGTGTGTGGAGGGGGGTGCGGGGGGTGGGAGTGGTTTGCGGGAGTAACTGGCCGCCTCTAATTAGCAGCGTGTGCCGGTGCGCAGAGTCAGTGAAGGCACCACCGCGGCTCGTGAAGGCGTCGCGGGGCCCCGTCCACCTGTGGGATGAGCTGTGTGCTGTGAGGAGCCGCTCCGCTTCCAGCTGCCGTGTGTTTCCTGCGCGGACTTGTTGCTGCAGTCAGAGCCGCCCGCGGACTTAAGAGCCGCAGCACCATGATGTCCTACATAAAGCAGCCTCACTACACCATGAACGGGTTAAACCTGCCGGCTCCCGGGATGGACGTGCTGCACACCACCGTGGCTTATCCCTGTAAGTTGCGCTCTTTTCTGACGGAAACCCTCCTTTCACACTTTCGGATGTCAACTTCTTTTTACTGACTTGTCGGAATATATATTTTTTAAATCTGAAGTTAACTGGTATTAACGAACTTTTTTGTTGCTGCTTGTTTTTCAATGAAAAACTACCGCTGTCAATGTCCGAGGCTCGACCTTAGCGATATCGCACAAATATGTCGTATGTGTTCGTGGTATTATGAATGAGGGACTCATCGCTACTATTCAAAAATATTATTATTATTATTTATCAACGTCTTGCGTCATATTTTGACGTACAAAAAGTGTTTTCTTCACTGCATTTGTTTGCGTGCGACAATCGAATGGTCGAACCGGAGACTTGGAAGCTGTTTTATACTCGTATAACGTTGGAAAAGATGAGAAGTGCACGTTGAAGTCATGGCGGCTCCGCTGCTTTTCCAGGGAGAACAAGAGGTTGGGGGTTCGAATCCAGTGCACGCAGTTCTTTTTCAAGTACAATGTTTTTTATGTTTTGCTGGTATTCAGCTATTCACTTGTTAATTTGACTTGTTTTTAATATTTTCACGACTGAATGTGTTTTTATGAAGAGGTTGCGAGTGAATCTTAAATTGGACTTGACTCTGAAGTGGGAAGAGTTTCCACCACCATCATCATCATCATCATCATGAGCGTAATATTTCTTGTCCTCAGCGACTCCCCGGAAGCAGAGGCGGGAGCGGACCACCTTCACCCGCACACAGCTGGACATCCTGGAGGCCTTGTTCTCCAAGACCCGCTACCCTGACATCTTCATGCGAGAGGAGGTGGCGCTCAAGATCAACCTGCCCGAGTCACGTGTGCAGGTACAGGAAATGTCCACGCCAGACGGAGAACGGGGGAAGGTGGGGGAGGGGGTCTGAACTCTGTTTGGACTAGTTTCATTATCAGTAGAAGCTGTGTGATGTACCAAATCAACAATTCACATTTTGAGTGTGACTGATGTGGAGAAACACTGAAGGAGACCAGATGGAGGTGTTCCTCACCTGCACTGGTCGTGGACTCTGACAAACACTGCTGTGTTCTGTGTCCAGGTTTGGTTTAAGAACCGCCGCGCCAAGTGTCGCCAGCAGCAGCAGCAGAGCAGCGGCCAGTCCAAGCCCCGGCCCCCGAAGAAGAAGGCCTCCCCGGTGCAGGAGCCCAGCGCCCCCGACCCGGTCCCTAACCCACCGGGCTCCTACAGCCCCTCCTCGGCCCAGTCCAACCCCACTCTGGCCCCGAGCGCCAGCAATGGCAACACCGCCGTGTCCATCTGGAGCCCCGCCATCTCGCCGCTCCCGGACCCGCTGGCCTCCTCGGCCACCTGCATGCAGCGGCCCTCGCCGTACCCCATGAGCTACGGGCAGCCCTCCTACACCCAGGGCTACGCCAGCACCACCTCTTACTTCACCGGCCTGGACTGCAGCGCCTACCTGTCCCCCATGCACTCGCAGCTCTCCGGCACAGGTGGCGCTCTCAGCCCCATCACCGTGCCCTCCATGGGGGGGTCCCTCAGCCAGTCTCCGGCCTCGCTGTCGTCGCAGGGCTACAGCACCGCCTCGTCCCTGGGCTTCACCTCGGTCGACTGCCTGGACTACAAGGACCAGCAGGCCTGGAAACTGGGCTTCACAACAATGGACTGCCTGGACCACAAGGACCAAAACTCCTGGAAGTTCCAGGTCCTCTAGCCAGCCTCTGCAGAACCTCTGTGACGTCAGGTCACAGCGACAACTCGAGCCTTGAAAGAGTGTGCAGGGAACGGCCTCCCTGCAGGACTGACGGTGGTCCACCAGTTTCTAGATCTGTCTGTGTTTGTTCGCTAGCCTTAGTCGTATCATCCTGTCGTCTTCCCAGGGTTGTGTGTGTAGTGCTTCTCTACGTTTATGTGCTGACGGTCACGGAGTGGACCTGACTGTGACACGAGGTCAGAATGAACACAGTGTGGATGTGAAGTGTCCCGGGTCCGGCCTGCAGCCGTCACGCGGTCATCTGGCCCGCGCGGCTCTCGCCGCTCCGTCTTGGTTATTTTAGTTGAGCTGGTTCTGGGAGCGTCCCAATCCTCTTAGCCTCCCTTCAGCAATGCCCTAAGTGAATTAGTTGGGATTAGAGCCCCCACTCTGTCTCACTCACCTCCTGACTGTCTTCTTCGCTCCATCTTTGCCAAGTTTCCCTCAACGTGTCGTCTCTTTTTAGCTGATGAACGGTCTCATAAATCACTGCTGCTTTTGTCTCTCGGTCCATTCCCCTCGCGCTCCCTTGCTCCCCGACTTTCAGGTCCCCGACCTCCCCCCCTCTGCCCCGGCTCCTCCTGGATAATCCCGCCATGGCCTGATTGCTGCCACGCGAATATCACTCTTACACCAAATATAGGAGAATAGTTGCGTGCCGATTGTTTGGTTGCCAGAGCCTCGAGTCGGTGTTGTTTAGCGAACGCTGCCCGTCCAACTCTGCAGTTATTGTTCTTTATTTTTTGTTTGTTTTCATTTCTGCCATGTTGTGAAACTGTAGGGCTTTAATTTGTGTTGCATTTAGTTGATAGAGTCAAACAAGTCTATCTGTTCGGAGTGTGTACAAGTGTAACAAGTGGATGAAGGTTTCTGCTGTAACTCGGACAGAAGCAATAAAGTCACGTGTTCGTACGCCGTTATTGTTCCAGTCCTGCACCACCACAGCAGAGAACGGAAGCATGTCAGAGCACTTTGGTGCACTCAGCACCGGCCTAATCCCACTCCGCGCTAATCCCACTGCCGCCCTCTCTGCGGTCTGATTGGTTAATCCCTCCATCTGTGCGCCCTGATTGGTTAACTTCTCTTGGAGGATGCGGCAGGCCTGTAATCTTCCCCCATCATCCTGCAGACACTGCAGCCGTAATCCCGGAGAGGAGCAGATGTGATGGGGGAGGGGCGGAGCCTGCAGACCTTGAGGAAGGTGACTGACGGCAGGACGAAACAATTTGTGGTGGAAACTTTTCCAGAGCTGTTCTTGGAAGATCTGATTCGAATCTGAAGAAATGTGAGATGAGATCTGAAGGTGGTCACGCTTCAAAGTTGGAATGTTGCTGTTGCATTTCATTTGTACCATCATCTCCCTCACATCTCTCTGGCTCTTCCTGACCGCCAAGGACTCACCTGATGACCAGCTCTTCCGTCTGCAACATGACACGGTCTCCTTTATACAGCTGGTGACCAACCTGAAGTATCTACTCAGGCGTAGAAACATTTGGGATCCTCCCATCAATGCTAAGAATAAGAATTACTTTATTTATTCAGGGGAAATTGCTGAAGAAAATGAGCAGGAGGGAGCGTAACAGGCAGCACACGCATCAACTCATGTGAACTAAAAAAAAAGTAACAAACATAACTTTGAAAAAATGTGGTGACAGTAAAAAGTAGACGCATAAAGAACTGTCCACACTTGATGCTTTGACACTGTCAAATGCTCTTCTGGTTTTTGAAAAACAAAACCATGATAAGACGCAAGGAAATATAATAAAATATATTCGAATTTATGCTATTTTAGCTGTATAAAATACTAACAATATAACAACTTTATAGTTGATGCAGTGGTCAATATAAATAAATAAACAGGAAAACAAATACCTGCAAGCATCCAAGATACAAACCTTTCGAGAGAGAAAAAATCTCAAGTAATTTCAGCAAAAATTATTACAATTGTTTACCTGAAAAATGTCCGTTCACAACAGTGTAAAATGAAATGAAATAAAAGAATTGATTCCAAATCATCAAAAGATCCACTATATATATTGATTAGTTGAATTAAACAATTTAAATTGAAAAAGGGGCCGAAGGTTGTTTTTTTCCCCATAATAAACGCATTAAAAGTTTGGAGAATAAAAAAGCGACAACCGGTTTCTGACAGATTTGCCATCAGACCTTGATGCGGGTGCGAGCTGATTTATTGAATTTTCGAAAAAGTCGTTACGGATAGCGTCAAAAAAATGAAATACATTAAATACAGAAATGTTGACGAGGTAGGTGAATATGGATTAAGATGCGTGCAGTCGCTTCAGTGAAGTGATGTTACAAAACAGCACCATCTCGTGCACAGTGTCTGGAACATTCCAGGTTCATCATCAATGGCATTAGTATTTTTCATATGTGCTTAAGGTCTGGTCATTAAAAATCCAAGGTGTTTTTGTAAATATTTTTATTTTTCGGATATTTTCCATAATGCGTCCAAAATTCACTGTGAATTGACGAGGAATTAGACAGTGAAATAAGCGTTGTTTTGATCTGATAAATAAACTAAATAAACTATAAACTATTACAAGAGCACAGTTTGATGTGTGTGTGAGGTCTTTAGCCTTTGTTTTTATTGTCCTCATATTGTACTCTTTATCCGCACTATTTCTATCTTTTTCATCTCAGAGCGCAGTTCCGGTTTGCGGTGGTCTCTGCAATCCAGGTTCTGCTTGACGCTTTGTCCCCCTCTAGTGGCCAAATTTGACCATGACAATTACTGACCTTCAGTCGCTGTTAAACGGAAAGGTCAGATTGACTTCCGTTTGTAAAATGAAGAGATAAATATAACTAAATACATAAAGAGAACCAGTCCTCAGTCAAGTTTAAAAGGTGTCAGAAGAGCAATCCTGAATCCTCACACTCCTCACCAGCCGACGTCTTCCTGTCTGCTCCAGTGTCCGTTTCAAACGTCAGTGACAGGCAGAGTGAGGAACCACAGGAGCACGGCTTGTTTGACTCAACTATTTATTACCACTGTAGTATGAGAAATTTGAAAAATACAAAGATCAGTTCATTCATTTAAGTCTGAAAATCTCCAGGAATACGAAAATATAAAAACAAAATGAGGTTATAGAGTGTATCACAAACTTTGAGAGTGAGGACATGCAGAGGAAAGGAAACAAGAGGGGTTCACAATGAAGTGGAGGGTCGCTGGCGTGATCTCGCCGACAGGAGGTCTCGTGGAGCACGAGGAGGCGGAGGACCGTGGGACTCTAACAGGGTCTCTTACATCAGTGCATGTACAAAGAGACGGTCGGTGAACCGTCTGTGAAGGTGAAACACCGTGACGACCATGTTTTGTATTGTTGAGAGTTGACTCCAGCATCGGGCTGGAGATCCGAACCCACACAACCACCAGGAGGCAGGAGACGACCAGACCTGGCAGAGAGGAGGACAGAGAGGAGACAGGAGCCTCGGGACTAGTTTCAATAGCACCCTGCTGTGGAAGTTGCAGCTCCGCTTAAGCAGACTAGTCCCTGATCTACAGCTCCACAGGTGAGCATGTGAGAGACACCAGTTCTGCTCAGTTCTGAACGTAAACTCCGGTGGGTCGGATCCTGGAGACGTTACCATGCACAGAAAAGTACCCTAAAACATGTGTCGAGACAAAATAAGCTAAAGACACAACTGCAACATACTTCTATCTTTTCGGGACCGAGGTTTCCTCTAAGGTGAGAAGCGGAGGGGGGGTGGAGGAGGGGGAGGGGAGGAAAACGGGACCCGCGTGTCTAAGCGCGCTCGCCGCGGATGCGACGGGCCAGCTGGATGTCTTTGGGCATGATGGTGACGCGCTTGGCGTGGATGGCGCACAGGTTGGTGTCCTCAAACAGCCCCACCAGATACGCCTCGCTGGCCTCCTGCAGGAACAATCACAGGCGCCAGTCAGCAGCTGGACTGGGGGTCCGGCACGGGCGGTTTCAACCCACCTGCAGGGCACCAATGGCGGCACTCTGGAAGCGCAGGTCTGTCTTGAAGTCCTGAGCGATTTCTCTGACCAGACGCTGGAAGGGGAGCTTCCGGATCAGCAGCTCGGTCGACTTCTGGTACCGACGGATCTCTCTCAGAGCCACGGTGCCGGGCCTGCCACACAAGTTCACAGTGTCACGCGTCAGAACGACCGCTGGGGTGGGTCCAACGTTACCTGTAACGATGAGGCTTCTTCACACCCCCAGTGGAAGGGGCGCTCTTACGTGCTGCCTTGGTGGCCAGCTGCTTACGAGGAGCTTTACCTCCGGTGGACTTACGGGCGGTCTGCTTGGTACGAGCCATTACGACGACAAGTTACCTGTAGACTACAAATCACTCCAGTCAGGTGACATGAAGACATGTGTCCACACAAAATCATCATCGCTACATTTTAATTTTACATGACAACATTTTACATTTGATAAAAACCGTCACCAAAGTAAAACTCAAGCACAAGAACGCATACATATGTATTATTCCACGCCTGCTTTGATGGATGAAGTTCCTCTCATCTGGCAGCTGTGGCATATCAACACCTGCCAATCACAGCGGAGAACAGCTGGCGAATTGACCGACAACCTATGGGTGGTGACTTTGGCCTACTTATGATCCAATCAGAGCCGTGTAGCTTGGGTAAGTAGGCGGGCTCTAGCGAGTTAGCACCGCCCTTTTACCGCAGGATTATGGCGGCACTCAATGGAAGCTTCCAAATTGGAGACGTTGAGCGGAACAACATTGACGGTCGTCGACAACATACACACGAGAAATTACGTCGAGCTTCTTTACACCAAACACAGCGAAGCCGCAATGATACACTATTGAGCAAACCTCAAGGCAGAAGCCAGTTACAGGGCCAAAGAGGAAGAGAGACGCTCGATGAAGAAGACGGAGCTGCTGTATCCGCAGAGTCGTGTTTCTCGGCCACAGGCTTTCGGGTCGTCGAAATAATAGCTTTATATGTCCTCGTAACTCTTCGAATCGACAGTTTTACAAAGTACACACCGAGTACGGACACACAGCAGAACGAACGTATCCAAGTGGCCTCTTACCTGCGGATGAAAACAAGACTTTGTCGGAGTGTTGTGGCAGCGGCAGATATTTACTATCTCTCGTACACAATGGAAGTGGGAGCAAAATGGCGGACGATCATGTATCTCCCAGAATGCATTTGGACACATTTGTAAACAGTGAGCCTTCATTTCCGCAGCACGTCTTTAATGCCTCCGTTTATCTTTATTATCTCTCCGTAAAAGCTGTATGTGACGCTTAAAAGGTTGCTCATGACTTTAAAAGGAATATAGCGTGTTTTAGTACGCAACACCCCCTTTGTTTTCGTGAAATGCTGAAAATGTGCCGTGTAAACACGAATCTTAGAATTTTTATTTTAACTTGTAGCATTAAAAATAAAATAAAAAAACTATTCACGCAGTTCTAATTGCCTCTTGACTGCAATATACAACGGACTATACATTTTCCACGTGAAATACGTTTGCTATTACTGGTCTACCACCAACGTACTGGCACTACATATTGTAGCTAGTTTTTTTAAATTAATGTTCACTTTAAAGATAAAGTTCTGTTCAGTGACTCCTTACGATGACGTCACAAGGATATACTATTGCAAATTAATTTAACAATACTAAGTATGCTGTGTAGTATATAATCTGATGGAAACATGGGATGCCGTTTTAAGAATAAGGACGCATAAAATTAGCAACAAAAAATCATCAAAATCTCACACCTGAAGAGACAGAGACCCACAAGTACCTTTGGACAGTTTTATTGAATTCAAATCTAGGTTAAGGTATCTCTTGCGTTCGAGACATTGGAGTGTTTTCACATTCAAGTACACAGTGCGTCCTCTGCGCCTCTCCAGGTCGACGGGGGGCACAGGGAGAGCAGGAGGGGCAGACACAGGGTACAAAATGACACTGGAATTCAACCGTCAGTCGACACCAGAAGAACAGACTGTACATCGTTTCCTGGTCCAAGAGGGGAAAAAAACCCAACACCCCAAATGTAAAGAACAGTCAGTTCATTTCTAGTATAAAAGTAAAGAACCCCAGCGGGTCTCTTGAGAACCCTGCGACATATTTCTGATCCAGATGAAGAAAATATGATCTGTACATAAGTTAAGGCTAATTGAGACCCCCCAGCTCCCACAAAGCAGCAGCAACATTTCTGTCAGCATGACGTGTGTATCAGCTTTATTCAGTCACTCCAGTTCACCAGTACCACTTAAAAACAAACAAAAAAACAACAACCCTTCAACGTATCTCAGATAGAAAATTCAATCAGGCATTCATCCATCTTCCTCTGGTTTTCCTGGATGTGCAAGAACCGCTCCGAAACGCCTGGTCCCTCCTTCCCAAGAAGAGTCCAAACAGTTATTTAAAAGTCATTGAAACTATTGTGAACCGAGAAGATGGAACAGAGAGACCGTAAGACGGTGAACCGCAGATGTTCCGACACGCCCCATGACGCCCCCTGGTGGACAAGCCAGCAGGGGCGCGTGTGTTCCCCATTGACTCGTCGTCTGACTACTACTTGTGCTGTAACGTCCAGAATAAGCAATGACCAGTGAAGTACACAGAAGTGTTCTGTAGAGGAGTGCATGCATTTCTAAAATGCAAACTTTATTCCCAGTTCGTACCAAGAGCCACGCCTACAAAAATACAACTGACGATCCCTTTGTACTAGTGATCCTATTCTTTATATATATATATATATATATATAATATTTGAATTTTTTTTTTTTACATTGTAATGGTTCTTGTGTAAGTACCTTCTATCATATCCTGTACATGTATGACTGCGGAGCGTCCCAATCAATCAAAGTGACCTCTTGGACAATATTTCAGATTCATTGATGACCTTGGGTAAAAAGTCTCATAACATTCTGTACAATTCATGAAAATACAAAAGAGAAAAACACTGACAGTCCGCTGTCCTGCAGAGGCTGCCCGTCCACCACTTTCTACAAACTGTTTCTTCTTACTCCGTACGCAAGTCTGCCTCTGGCCTGGGGAGGCCCAGCTCGGTCTGGATGAAGGCTCCCTGGCCCAGCGCGGTGGCGTACGCGCCATTATTATTGTGGCTGACTGGAAATCCTGCAGCCGGGTAAGTGCTGGAGCCGCCCCGTTTTTGAGCCGGGGCCTGTGAATGAGGTACCGGATGGTAATCGTCCAGATTATCGTAGTGGGACTGCACTGGTTTCATGTTGTGTTTCTGGTAGTAGTCTCTGTCAAGGTCAGGTTTGCTGGGGTTATAGTGCGGCTGCTCGCGGACGCTGTGCGAGCGCTCTGGTTTGGAGCGCACCACATGTTCCCTGGAGGCAGAGAACTGCTCGTCGATGCTGTGGTAGCTGTTGGTCTTCACTTTAGTCTGGTGGTGCTCGGTGGTTTGGAAACTCCTCTTGGTGCTGTCCTGGTGCCGGTGTTTGCTGTGGCTGCTGTCCCCGCTCAGCTTCTCCTCCACCGCCTCGTGTTTGGTCTCCTGTTGTTGGGAGAGACCCACTGAGGAGGGCAGTGAGTGAGAAGACTGACACTTCTTGGAACTGCCTTGCTTCCCGATCCCCTCCAGCTTGTCCCCGCCCACATGGCCCTGGACATCTGTCTCCATGTACATGACAACGTCCGGATCTGACTGCAAGTGTCGGGGAAGATAGCGACCATCTTTGCTTTCAGCAGCGACCAGAACAGCTTTACCTGGGTCGGACTTGCTGCGCAGGTGAAGGGTTTCGTACCCACTCATGTCCGCTGATGAGAACAAGGCCACATTGTCGTACTGTGAGAGAACTGGGCCTTTGATTTTCTGCCTCGCTCTGCTCTCCCGGCGAATGGAGTGCATGCGGAGCCGCTCCGCCTCCTCTGGGTCCCAGGACAGATACGCTGGTGCTTCCTTGCTCGCGTGACCTGGGGGCATGTCCCGGCTCACAAAACTGTGCTCCTTCCCTGGCGGGATCACATGGCGTGCCAGGTAGTGGTACCCTGTCTTCCCGACTGGTCGGCTGGCAGTGGCGGGATCTCGCCCTCCGTACGAGTGGATGTGGCGGACTCGAATGGTGCCATACGGATCGATGTCGTAAAAGGGAGCCTCCATCGGACTGGAGCCAGAGTAGGGACTGTAGCGGTACTGCACACGGCCGTTTTCAAAGAAAGGCTGCAGCTGAGTGACGTGGTAGTCTGTCTGTGAGGACTGCTGTGGGGGGTGAGGCGGGGCCTGCTGGTACGCCTTACAGGGGTAAACGGGTCGGTGGTAGAAGAACATGTCGTCATCTGGAGGGACTTCGGTCCGGTGAATGGGAACAGTGCGGATGGTTGAGGGAACGTGAAGAGAATGGACCCGGCGGATGGTGGGATAGCCATGTGTCCTGTCGTGGCTGTAGCCCTGGTGACCGGGACCTGGAGCCATGTATATATTCCTAGGGTTTCCTCTGGACTTGATGGAGTGGTGGTAGGACCGTGGGCCTAAAGTGCTGTACCTGTTGTCCACCCTGGCACTGTATGGTATCTGAGGTTCTGACTTGGACACATACGCATGGTGTGGAGGGGCCACCTCCGGCCGATAGTGGTGCGGCATACCCTGGGGACCCAGAGGAACCGGCCTCTGGTGATAGTAGGCTCCACCTGAAGGCTCCAGGAGAACAGGATCTCCTTTATGGTACACGTACGGGGGCTGTGGAGTGGAGGTCTTCCGAGGAGTCAGTGGGCGCTGAGGCAGGACCTCATCAGGGTGCCCCTCAACCAGGACGTGGAAAGAGGCTTCACTCTGACTAAGCGCGGCAGTGGCCAGTTTGCTCTCCATGGTTCTCACAGGGGGCGCTGGAGGAGCAGACCCATGTGAGTCCGGGTACTTTGACGAACCGGCACAAGGCTGTATGGGCTTAATGGCCTCCCAGGGCTTCTCGGAGGACTCGCCGGGAGCTGTTCTGGCACTGGTGTTTGACGGAGGGGGCTGGGTTTTGGTCTGGCACTGAGGCGTGAGGAGTGGCTGAGGTTGGGGTTGATGTTGAGGCAGTGGGATGACAGGCTTCTTGGGTTTCAGAGGTGGCACTTCTGTTGGTTTTGGAAGAACAGGAGGGGCAGTCGTCTCCTCTGGTTTCATCTGAGGACACAAACCTTACAATGTAATTCAACAGCAACTCAAACATAAAATCCAAGGAGCACCATAATCCATCATGAGGTCTGGTACCAAGGGTGGGATGAAATCAGAGCGTTCAACCAGTCAGAGACTTAAGCAAAGAAAATTTGATTCAGTAAACTCCCAGACGTGAGACCTTTTAGAATGTGGCACTGAAACCTAAACTGTCAGTGTAACAACAAGAAACAAGTTTCCCCAGGTTATTTTTGGAGTTCTTGTAACATCAAATTAACAGTTAACCCAACTGAGTTGTTAAGTTTTTTTTGCTTGAGGTGGTCAATATTGTTGTATGTTATACTTAGTTTTTTTTCTTTTCTTTGTTGGATGGGGCAATAAAATGAAATGAAAAGCAACATAGGATGGGCCAACATGACCACACTCCATGACAGTGTTTACCTCTGAGGCGGACTGTGGTGCCACTCGGCTCTCGCTGCAACCACTTCTGGGCGTAGTGGCTTGACTGGTGCTAGTCGGTGTGGGGACCTTAGCGGGTACTTCCTGGTCAGGACTTTTTGTTGAGGGATGAACTAGAGATTTGGAAGCAGAGGGAGGAGCAAACTTGTCTTGAGGAGTATCCGGTGGGGAGAAGTCTGTTTCTGGTGGAGTTGTGGAAGATGCAGGTCTGAGGATGGTACTGCTCGGTGTCTGCTGGGCTAATGGATGGCTCGAGTTGGAAGAGTAGCACGAGGCAGACTGTGTCGAAGCAGCCGGGGGAAGCGAACTTGCTTGGTCCAAAATGTTGTCGAAGTGCGTCTGAGGGAGTGGAGCCAGTGATGGCGTGTCCTGAGTGGCTGAGACTTCCACCTCGACTTTGGACACAGGTGTCGCCGCCTCAGAGCACTGAGGATGAGGCTGGAGGGAGACCTGTTGAGCCGACTCAGCCAGGGCCAGGGCCAACATGCGCGCCGCGTTTTTGGGAGGAGGAGGAGGCGGGGCCGACACAGGAGCTGTGCTGCACTGGGATTGAGGGCTGAAGTCCTTGGTAGGGTTTGACACTACGAAAACAAAAATATATTTGCTTAGTCACAATAGTACAGCAGTGATGTTACAACACAATCAGGAGGGATTCACTTAATCTAATTCATTTAATAGTATTTCTGGACAGTCATAATTCTAATACCAATGAAAGGACTCTTGGATAGAATCAGCAGTGGGATTTCAAATTCAATTGAGTATTGGAATGTAATATGCAATAAAAAAACTTGTTTGCTGTTGAGCGGTTTCAGCCGCCTTTAACCACTAGATGGCAGTGCGTAGGCACGGGGATCAATGCACTATAGTTCATAGCAGTGATTCTTACCCATCAGGCCGAGGGCCATGGGCCCCTCGAGGGATGCTTTAAGTTGTATGTTTTACACCTCTGGGCGGTGAGATGCTGAGTTTTAATACACTTGCCACATATGGCGGCAGTAGTGTGTAATTGACTTGACAAATTAGACAAAGACAGTCACCAACTATGAAGAAGCTCTTGAAAAGAAACAATGATTAAGTGATGGCGCCCCAAACTGTAAAAACTGTACACAAGTTGGAGTAGTTTTTAAAATTAATAAGAAAATTTTATGGTGCTACTCTCATTTACACTTTTCTTTGGAGTATATTTATGAAAAAGAACATATTTTATGATATTTAGATGATGCTTCACTATATTTATTTTTATCCAGAATTGTATTCATGATGTACAGATTTTCCAACTTTCCCGACAGTTTGCATCAAGTGTATCTCAATACAAAATGTTGATGGGGATTTTGAGGATATGACCAAATAGAGGTGCCTAATTGACTAATATGTGCTCCGTCCTCAAACAAGCTCCACTACTGGCGAAGTTCCCAGAACTTGGGACTCTCTCTTTGGGCTGAGGGTGTTGGATTAAAGAAAAGATTAAATTAAAAATTAAAATCTCAGAGCACCAGGGAAGCTGATAAACTGTGTGTCTTTGAACTGTGGTGCAGAAACAGGGCTTGCTTTCTGGTGTTTTGGGTATCCTGCAAGAACTGCTGGAAAAAGGTCATGCAGCAGTGAGTTAAGGCACGAGGTGGTAGTTCAACCAATAGTGGAGCCTGTCAGAGAAAATAAGCTTTACGAGACGGATCACGCAGCACTAGGATTTAGAACTGAAATTGTTGGAAAATGCCAAAAGCATTTGTGTTGTATTATGACACCAGAGGATGATCAACATTTAGCACTAAAGCATTTCAGGTATAATCCATAGATTATCTTTTGAGTAATTGGAGATGGATAATCTTTATCAGAACAGGGAGGCAGACATCCTACCTTGTGGCTCCTGACTGGTAGAAGCTAGTGCCAGTTGGTCTCTCTCCTCTGCCTTTGACTCTGGGCCGTCTACACTGTCAAAGGCTGCTAGCTTTGAGTTCAGCTCCATTTGAAAAGCTTCACTCAAGGATGGCTCAGTTGCTCGCAGCAGCACGCTGCCCATCAGAGGAGACGAGTCTTTGGACACCAGAGGAGGAGGCAGAGTCTTTCCCACAGAATTCTTCTCTGACATTTCAACTGTGAAGAGCTCCGGAGTGGAAAATGGTGTCAAAGTGGTTGTCTTTAAACATTTAATAGGCGAAACAGCCTGCGTGGGTTTATCAGAGTAGGAATAGGACGTGGTTAGTTTTTTGGTTTCTGGTTTCTCTCCAGCAGGTTTGCTGAATTCAGTGGACAGTAAAGAGGACGACAAGTTCCCTAGGTAGGACGAGGAGATGAGGTCGGAGCTGCTGGTCTGTTCACGACTCCCAGGTTTCCTCTTTGACAAGGAACACTCGGCTCCGGCCACAGAGTCCTCGAGCGGGAAGGAGTAGGTTGTGTCAGGGATGCTGCACTGGAAAGACATGGGGTCAAAGTCCAGAGAGGCCATGCCGATGTCCGGCGGGCTGAGGTCCACGTCTTCTCCTGCTAGGCGGGGAGGTGAGATGAGAGCGGGCACACAGATGGGCCCGTCATCTGCGTCGCTGTCCTCTGTGGCGTCGAGGTTGTCGTAGGAATTGCAGTGCTGCCGGCTGTCCAGCAGCTCGCCGTTAAAAGAGGCTGACAGGGCGTCACTGCTGGAGCGCGGCCTCCGTGGCCGGTACATCTTCGACTCTCCTGCAGAGGGAAGGACAAATATGAATATATTATCTACCTGCAGCCACAAATAATGTGGAGCACTTGTTGTGCAACAGGACCTTCCTTCTCGAGATAAAAAGAAGTGAAATACAGAAGACATTACCTTCAACATTATGCAGCGAACTCAGCGACTCCTCACTCTTGGCTGATCTCAGAGTGGCGGTGTCTCCTCTGCCTCCTGTAACAGACACAAGCACAGCATTAGACCTGACATGGAGTTCAGGGTCCGACCCTAAAGGCTCCACACACACACTCACCAGACAAAGCCATGGCTTTGAGCTCATTCGGTTCACTTGGGTTGCGGTGCAGCTTGCGTTTGGACATGGAAGAAGATTTGCCCAGGTTGAAGAAGGAACGCCAACTACCCACAGGAGACTTCTTCGTCTTGATAGGGGGCCTCTTCCTGCATTTAGAAGCCACAATTGAAGTCCAGGACTGAGTAAGAAAGTCATTGGATGAAGTTAAAATGAAAACAAGTGCAACCCCCTATAATTAGCGCTTGAATTTGGCAGCCACACAGGCTTGGCGCAAAGACAGGTCTCAGCGGATAAATACAGAAATGAAATGTGACAAACCTCTCAGTGGGAAACTCGATGACAGTGTGGAACTTGCCCTGCAGCGCAGCAGGACCCTCGCCCACCTCTATATACTTGCTGTCTTCAGTAACAGGGGAGTTTATCTGGGCTTGTGTCCGTGCCTGGGCCTCTTCCAGGCTAAGGAGTTTAGTCGAGGGTGATGAGACCAACAAAGACTTTGGCCTGGACAGCGAGTTGTGACCTGGTGACATGGACAACATCATGAGGGGGGAAGTGAGATAGTAAGTTTTAGACCACCTTGTGAGGGCACTCACCTGCTCCCTCTCGTATGAGGGAGCTGAGTTTGGTGCTAAACAGGACGTCCACGTGATTGAGGATGAACTCTACAACCACTGACTGGATGCGGACCTCCATGAAGGCTGCTGTACCACTGAAGCATGCAGACTCTATCTGTTTCGACCTAAAGCAATAAAACACATTTCTTTTGAATCAATGGAAATGATCAATAAACCATAGAATTAGGATTCACATTTCCTGTGTGAGCAGCTACTACATTTACATTACATTTTACGAACATAAACATTGACAATACTTCTCCTCAATGCATTATTATAAAACAAAATAACAACACAAGTGTGAACATGCTGGAATTCTTTGTGATTTTTTTTCAGTGCAAAAATGAAAGCTTTACACATCAACTAAGTAAGCATCATCTTCTCACCTGAGCAAGTTAGGAGCCCAGACTATAGCCAGGTTCTTGCTGTGCATGTTGGTGATGTAGCTGAAGGCTGCCAGCCGGGACAAGTGCCTCATTAGAAACTCCAGCGTCCTAAAAACAGATGGAAATATAATGAGCTTCAACTACATTCAACTATACAAGTCTCACTTGTTGCTAGTGACATCAGCAACAACTGTTCCATCAGTCAAATTGCTCATTTTTTATATAAAAAAATTGCCACCGCAGTACCTCAGCTCGTCACATGGGGGCAGTATAAGATTGCGCGAACCTGTAATGCGGTGGCGGAAGCTGCTGAATGACGTCATGGATCTTGATGAGTCGTTCTTCATCTGTCGCTGCTGAAACAGCATCCTTTAGAATACAAGCAGAGGGAGTGTAAGTCGTCAGGGGTCACACATCAAAACTGCAAGTTATACAGCAGCAGCAGTCTCATAACAGATCAACAAGAGTCAGTGATGTAGCACATATGTGCAAGTGAACCCTTCTGGATACAAAGTGTAGGGACGTGAAAGCTCTGTGGGTTGAGACGAAATTTGACAAGACAGAATATATCACAATATTTGCTTCAGCAGGTATTCAGAATTGTTATCAGGCATTGGCATTCTTGTGCCAGCAGTACTAACTACAAAGATGATGACATTACATACATCATTATGATATGGAAAACAAGATAAAATATGCCTTTTTAGTCTCATGGGTGAAAAATACCACCATTGCATGGTGGATGAAATACAATAGTGATATGTTCAAATTATACTTTTTCGTGACTTTATGCTCACTAAAAAATGGAGGACCCGATATGAATTGTGTGCACACTGTAACTGTCACAAAAAAGAAATATCATATTCTAGTTAGCAAAGTGTGTTGCAGCTGGACACAAATAAAGCAAACCGACTCTCCAACGTCATCCCGTCAAATGATGCAAAATCAGCACAAGCAAAGCAAACTGGCCCTTAACTTACAGAGAATTTCTCATAGAGCTGATAGGTCAGCAGCGGGTTTGGCAGCTCTCTGAAGTAGAGCTTGCACAAGGAGCCAACGCAGTGGATGTCCTGGATGTAAACATCTTTGGTCAGGTCGGGGATCTGCTCCGAGTCAAACTCGTGCCTGAAGAGAGTCAAACACACCATTAGACCATTAGCTTCAGATAAACTACAAACCCATTATCAGACTCAACCAACTGCTTCCTCTCTATACATAACTTGAATGTGAAGTTTGAAAGCTCTTTTCCGTTCATTGCTTTACAGGGAAAATAAAAGTAGCCTTTTTGCCAGGTCCCTTTCTCAAAGACATTCAGAAATGTGATTCATGCCAGTTGCCACGTGGAAAGCATCAGAGATAACGTGCTGCTTGGGTTAAGAAATACAGCAAAGGTCACAGAGGTTATTTAAATATCCAGTGTGACGACATTACAACATGAATGATTACCCACATCCAAATATACTTCCATGTGGAGCAGGTACAATTCAAAATATTTTAGATATTAGTTCCACTAAACAGCAACACAGATGATCCCTTGACTGTGGTGTGTGGGTGTGTGAGAAGGGGGATATTATTTAGAGCAGTCTTGTTAAAGGTGAGTTTCCAAGTCCATGTCAAAAGTCTTGTGGGTAATATGAAACAGTAAATTGTAAACACACTGACAGCAGCCTGGACTCCCACAGTGTGACCCGCACACAGGCACATTCCTGTGATTCCCTCCGTTTACACACATTCACATTATTGCATAAACACAGTCAGCCCAGCACCAACCACTCCAGGTGAAGTCTTGGTGCAGCGACTGTGGAAGGAATAGGTCTTACCGTAGTTTCTGGATATTGGAGGCAATTCCAGAGAGGCGGTAGATACCATCCACCACTCCATGTTTCTCGATGAATTCAGTGCAGCTCTTGAGAACCTGTGGAACTGCAACGAGAAAACAAATTGGTTGTGAATATTTGCCGTCTTCCTCACTGTGAGTTGTTCGGCGTACAGCGCGAGTCAGGGGACAATTGATGGAGGCCTGCGAATCATGAGGTGAGGTGTTCATTTTGTTCTACAATTGTAATCAGAAAGACATGAGGAGCACCACGGATGTTTTCTGTCTTGTGAGCCATTGCTGAAGGTCCCTGTGTAGAAGCGAAAATGAGAAATTGTTTGAAAAACAGAGGGCTTCTTGTGGCCTCCAGCAAAACACGAATCATACCAACATGTGTGTGTGTGTGTGTGTGTGTAAACAGTTCCCTGGCCTCCCATAATTCACACATAATTCAGAAGACACCACGTCAGACCTCAAAAGCAGCTGCTCTGAAAAATTCCACACATAGCTGGAAGAAAAAACAGGGAAACTACAAGGCATCTGCCTGAGACACCGCTATGAAGTAAGCCATAACATTACATAGCGAATCCTTTACTGATTATAAACTAATGATCCAAATACCGTGGGGATGTACTGTGGTACCTCGGTTCTCGACCACAATCCGTTCCAGACGGCCGTTCGAGAAGCGCTTTGTTTGAAATCTGAATCAATTTTTCCCATTACAATGAATGGAAAAAGAAATAATGCACCTAGAGTCAATTGGAAGAAAACTGTTCCAGAAAGGGTCACATTGGGTGCAGGTTTTTTGTTCCAAGGCATCAGGTGAATCAAGCTGCACCAGACTGGCAATCGACTGATTACAGTATTCAGACACCTGATTGGTGAAGCTGTGTGTGCGTGTGTTTTGTACTTCTTTGTGAGAACCTGTATGAGTGTTAAATTCAACATAGCGAGGACATTTTGGCCGGTCCTCACTTTGTCAAGCCTCATTTTGGGGGTAGAAAATACTTAGGTTTAGATAAGTGGGTTTTAGTTTTCTTAAGCGTAAAGGTTAAGTTTTGCCATTTGGTTTAGATGGTGAGGTTTAGGGTGAGAGGGAAAGCATTATGTCAATATATCTCAATGCTCTGCACTGCTCTAAAACAAAGCACAACGGAAGCAACCATGTATAACAGCACGTCAAGAGTGGCAAACCAATTTGACACGATGGGAAACAAAATATTTCAAGGAAGGTAAAGACAATCCATCACTGATTCATGTATTCAAGCAGCAGGAGGTGTAAGAGAATCCACAGACGGTTGAATTTGTGAACAGCCTTTGTTGTTTATTTTCTTTTATATTTTCTGTCAGCACTTTATTCCAAAACACTTTCCCACTGACCATGGCAATAAATCAAATTCTGATTCTGATCTGTGGCAGCACCAAACCCTCACCTACTGTGCATGATCACGGTGAGAGGACTAATACTCCAGTGAAATATTGACCAACGGTGAGCAACACTATGCCCTTGTAATGAAGACAATATTGTTCTTTTTCTCTCTCCATGAGGTAACGGCAGCTGCATGGGTTTGCGCCAGTGAGACAGCGAGAGAGTGCTCGCCGTTGCGTCACGATGTCCCGCCCACGACCTCGCCGATTGGCCCGCATATACTCCTAACTTCCGCGTGTGAAGAGGCACAGCGACGACACATCTATCAGCTAAATAGCGACAACAATGCCGATGAACAGCGCGTCACAATGGACTTTCCAAGAAGTGCAGACCTTACTGGATGTCATGCTGGAGATCGAGATGGGGCGACTCTTACCAAATGAGAGGGTGCTCCTGAACGTTTCAGAGAAGATGGATACCAGCGAACCCCAGTGCAATGTCGGACCAAATGTAAAGCCCAACACATAGGTAGCACATACCACAGTCATAATATCTGACTCTACATTTAAGTGACTTCATCAATTTTGATGCCCTTGTTTCAATTTCTTGTCCAGAACGTCAAAAGTGCAAGTGTCCGCAGAGCGACATTCTTTCTGAGATACTTGCTTTAGAGAAAAGGCACCACAAGGAATATATGGAGCAGCAGCAGCAGCGCAATTTCCAGTTGACCATGGAAGAGGCCAGGCTGTCAAGAGAGGCGGAGATGGTGCTGCGACGAGAGGCAAGTTCATTTCACCAGGCCTTCCTCAACGTGCTGGGCAAAATTGCAGAGAGCCTCAAACCCCAGAGTACTCCCCCGTCACTAGACAACATCACACTAGTCAGTGACCACCCCTTGGTCGAGGAGATGAGGGAGGCTCTAGTTTCATAGTAGGAACATAACAGAGTGTTACGCTGTGAATTTGACTGACTCAGATTGTGAAAAGGAACGTTCATCCTACGGGGAGGCTTGTGTAATGAGACACTGAGTGTTGCTGCTTCTGCGCATGGTGACTACGAAACCGACCCTCACCTGAAGTGTTCAAATTTTCAAATAAAGTGTAAGTGCAAAATGCTGGTTTGTGACCCAGTGAAGTACAGATCCAGACGTAAAAAATGATCAATGAATAGTCTGGTAATCTTCAGTAACTTCAGCGTCTTTCCTCCTCCTTCTCCACATGCAGACAGCTGTGCAGCTGCATGAACACAGCGGTGAAAACAGAGCGCAACATTATTCATTTAAGTAAATCAGTCTGTCAATAAAGTCAGATGTTTTATATAGAGTCGCGTTGTACACATAGTTTCCGGCATCTAGCGCCGTGTTGCCTGAGGCGAGAAGCTCACCCTCTGCGGAGAGCTACCCGGGACGAGTTGCAGCGCTCCATGCGGGATCAAGTCTGCGGTCAAAACCCGAGTCACGTATTCACATCTTGGACTTTTGATGCTGAACGCACTTTGTCTCAAGGCATAGTCCGCAGTGTGAAGAGTTCCATGATGGCACCAGTGCGGCATCACTAGATCACAGCAGGGGTCTGAAACCAGTCTTCAAAGGGTTGCAGTGGCTGCAGGTCTTTGTTTCAGCCAATCACGTTTTGGCAGCCTGGTGATGCTTGTTTCAGCTGACACCTGATTGGTTAAACTGTGTGAGCTTGTTGGGTTAGAACGAAAACTTGCACCCACTGCGACCCCTTTGTGGATCAGTTTAAGACCCCTGATCTAGACAGTACGCTCCCTCCCTTTAAAGTAGATATTCTTCATGCCAAAGAGAGTCTCATCAGTTAGCAACCATGTTTGCAACAAGAGATTTGCACACTCTCTTCAAGCATAACTGACAAATCACTTTTAAATTAATTTGTGTCAGGACTATTTCAACTGTAAATCACAGCTAAGGAGGAACAACTTCTAAAGTTTATTCAGTCCAGAAGTCCTTCAGTCAAAGCTTTATGCTGAATAATTACAGAGGAAGATTTTTATAACCAATCGAGAGTTCTTATGTTGTCAGTGCAGATAATAGGGAGAATAATAGGGAGAAGATTGACATTAAAAACCCAAATCTGTCTTTTAAACAAAGACTCATCAGGCATTAAGTAAAACTTGCAGCTTAATAACACTAGAATCGTCAACCATTGACGACGTTGACATTGAAGTTGAATCATTGTCTAGCACCAGAGCAGTCAAGGAAATGATGTGCATGATGTTAGTATGTCTTACCATCATGGCCTGAGTTGAGGAGGTGCTCCCCCAGGTCACAGCCAAACACCCTCTCCCGGAGGATGCCTCTTTGCTTCAGCTTCTGCTTGGTGGGCCTGGACTTCATGAAGGTGCGTAGGAAGGTGATCAGCTTCCCGTGTTTTTTCGACACTGCGGGGGTTGAAAGAAAGAAGGCAGCATTAGAAACCTCGCTATTGTCCACCTCTCTGGGATAAGTGCAGGCTTGTAATCATCTCAACTTTCACACCAGATTCATCAATGCAGAGTGGAAACCTAACACAAGACCCTTAAGTTCCTGCCTGTGTACACTTCGGCTTCATTCAAATGCAAACTCTTCCTTCAGGCATGTGTAGTTTTCTGCTGGTTTAGAAATCCCACCTCCCAGGCAGCGACAAAGGAATCCTCCACATCCCACACTGGTATCCTCCACTCCCCTCCTTCACTATACAAGCAAGAGCAGAGCTTCTGAAAGACCCACACAGCTTTCATCAGATAGTATGTCTGGGAAACGATATAAGCTTCTCAAACACACCACTTGTTTTCCTCGCCCCTGGAGAATGTGTAAACACGGTCAATTGGATTAAAGTGTCTGCATTTTTTTCAAAGTTGGACAAAAAAAAATAATTTCTGTCGAGCTTCGCAAACTACTGGTGCCTTCATCTGGGGCTAAGTTCAGTGTGGTGTGACACTGACCATGTGTTGATCTAAAGTGGATAAGAAGCGGTGACATTCCCCATCTACTTTGACCCCCAAATCAATGGTTTACCTACGGGCTTCCTTTATAGAATCTTGAATAAAATACATTCCGAGCCGTGTTTTTGACCATTTGAACATTATGAATTTTAATAGCTTTTAGAGCAAAGATGGGATTTCAGTGTTATGTAAGCAGATCATTTAAATTTAAGTTCAAATTGAACACAACTGCAATACAAAAATCTGTTGTTGCCATAACATTGAGACCGTTCAACAGATCAGAGAGCACAAAAGCCTCAATATAAATCCGCAAAGCCCCTTACACCCAAATGCAACTATTAAAAGCCTCATTCACATGTGACCACAAAATCACCTGTTTATAAACCTGAAGATTAGTGAGTGGGAATCTCAGATGGTCACTAATTACAAGAGTAGAAGACGTCAACAGGGAGAGATGACGCCAGTCGGGAAACTCTACACCCTCTTTCTTCAGTGTGAGGTCCATCAAAAACCTAAAACTGAGACTACAACTCGCGTGACTGCTCGTCTATCTCTAAAATTGAGAAAACATTACACAAGAAAGCATAGTAATAATGTCCAGCTCCAGTTTTCAAGTAAGTAAAATCAGTCTTAATCACTCCATTAAAATGCTCTAAATATTGCCTAGCATCGTGAGAGAGTCCAAATATAAGTTCTCAATTTTATTCCATTCTTATGTCAAAAATGTCTTCATGTTGGTAGCCGATACACAAACATTATGAGTTCGGATTGAAGGTCAAATTGCCTTGCCCATGCCCTCTCATCTTCTCATCTACAACTCACACACAAGGTAGACTGGAACACACACAGAGGAGCTATTGGTAAAATCAGAAAAGCACTCAGACAGCGCAAACCTCCACCAGGCAGCTTCAGTCCGCGCCTCCAACAAAATCTCCCAAAATGACTACGTATCCTTAAAAATAAAAGTCCTGGATCCAAATGCCAATCTGGTGCCGCCTTCCACGGTTAGAGAATCCTTTAAAATTCATTGAGTCAGAAAAAAATAAAACAAAAAGATCCACCACTAGAAAAGTCAGGGCTTAAGAATGTGCGTTAACCAGGCCAAATCGAGCCCTTTGATCGCCGCTGGTGAAAATTGGGGAGTAATTTCCAACTTAAGGAAGATTACACATTTATGAATTCGGTCATAACAGATTGCAGTGGTGCGTTGTAAGTATAACAGCATTCTGCTTTTCATCTGTGCACTAAACAGCCTGTGAATACAGTTGTGCAGCTGATCTGCAGCCTACGACAGACATCTGCTTCCTGCACTTGACATGATCCAGAAAAGAGAAGGCAACAACAGCGAAGGTAAGGCCTGAAGGATAGCAAGCATAGAAAACTCTGGGGACCTGCTGAGCACAGTTTTGACTGCACCGCAGATAAATCTAGGCCAAAGCCATGAACAGAACCACCTAGACAAAAGAGGATTCTACTGTAGGAGCGGAAGTATGAACTGACTTGAGCAGGTTCGGGGAGAGAAGCAGGGATAGTAAACCCCTGTCCACTAGCCTCCTCAACTTGTGCTACATAATGATGCTACGGCACAGCAATTGGTTTGGGGCAAGGTGGTCATACGTCAAGCCAATTGGATTACGATGTCAGAGGGACCTCAACTCCACTTGTCTCAGAGAAATCCCACCCAAAGTGTGAGGCTACAGCCGTAACTACTGTCAATCACTGATGTTCACCCTATCACCTCATTGGTTATACGCTTTTGGTTTATCAACAATGGAGTGCTAACCCATGAGTCTGAGGACATGGTGCTAAAATAAAAAAAAAAAAAAAAAAGATCAAGATCAACTGTGAAGCTCTTCAAATGACAACTGCAGGAGGATTCGTGGCAGGAACACATCTGGAAGCTTTTTGATCCCTACATGATTTAACCACTATCACAGCCCTCACAAACCACAGGCACGGTGATATCGATTGTTGGGCTGCACGGCAGGAATCAGTAGACAATTCGGTTGGGAGTGAGAAGAGGCAATAATGCCTGGAGCTACTCAGAACACAAAACTAAAAATGGTAGTGCTCAACTGTAAATCATGTCCACTTGGGTTAAATCTGAAAAACATTTAGTAAAGAAGGGGAAAACTATCAGCCAACATACAGGAGTTTGAGAGATAAAACAAGCTCATACAAGTCTGCGCATTAAATTTAAGATTTTTAAATAGAAGCGCACCTGTGGACATTTCCCAATATTTACAAGACTTAACAAGCAAAGCAAGTAAAAGACTTGAAAAACCAATCCAGGAATTATCAGCCATGAAAGCAAAGTCAGTATTGAGTGTAAATGGATCAGAAATGTTTATCAATCCCCTCACAAATACTTAAATACTGTTGAATTATTTCATTTTAACATTTACATTTGTGGTTTATGGCTTTCAGTTTTGAGGATTTATTACTTCATGATGATTTATATGACGGTAATAAGGTATGAAGTTGCTTTTTAGTTGACAGGTCACCTGGGCTACAAACATCATGTCTATCACAGTGAAGCTCCTATCAGGAGGGCGCACACACACCAGGCCAGAGGAGTGACAACCATCTTCTGACTTCTGACACAGCGAATCACAGTCCAAACCTGCAGCTCCAGAGCTTCAGCAACTGTCCAACACTGGCCCACCGGCGTTTTCATCTATACGACAGAGCCATTTATTTTAGGACTGCCACTGTGATGAAAAATGCATTTTTTTTTTGCAAGTGTGACTGGGTGTAACACTTGTTTTCAGCTCGAGCTGAGTAGTGTGAGTGCATGCCACAGTCCTACTCATCAGTTGCCTGTTCCCATCCCATCTGAGGCCGGAGAGTGAACAGTGATAAAGATGCCAGACATTCTTTAAGTCTGAACTCATTATGATGATGTAAGCCATCGCAATTTGCATCACCGTAACATATTTGCCATGTGCTGCTCGCCACTGTGTTCACCCCCTGTTTCTGTGTGCAGAAATGCAGCAGATGTGGCCCATGAAACCACCCATCAACATTTGCATTTTATCAACACTTGAACAGTGGGTGTCGTCTTTTTCACTAGGGATGTTACATATGTTGGTACAGGTATTCTAGCGGGGTCCTGGGAAGGACCTCTAACAGCTAATACACTTTTCCCACGTACTAGACTATAGAAAGCTGTATAAGATGAACATATATGAGAGACTCTTAAGTAAATCTATATATTATTGGTTGTTGCAAATTGTATTTTTTATGTAAAATATGTAAATATCATTTCATATCTGTTTACCTTCTCTTCATACTTGCATTTTCCCCCCACTTCCATTACTGTTACAGGCTCTGTGACACCCGGTAACAAGATTAATAAAGTATTTTCGCCTAATGTTAACTGCTTTATTGTTGTTCATAGTGCAACAAACTGTCGCTATCCTTGCATGAAGAGGGGAATCAAAATGAGTCAGTATCGTGGTGCAGTTGCTTCAGTGGAAACCTGGGGTGAATCAGCAAATTTTCATCATATTGAGTTAAGTTACGGGGGAAAAAGGGAGCCACTCTGCCTTAAAATAGGGAGTCTAGTTTTCAGGGCAGGGTGTTTCCAAGTCGCTCAGACACCCTGTTGACAAAAATCCTGTGTGCCTATGTACTTGCTATCACATAATCACATCTCTGTCCTTCATCGATTCTCCACCAACCCTTCGAAACTGGGGAGAAGTTGGGTGAATTCAGTGGATCAACATCCACAAAGCTTCGTTTTTCAGTGTTTGCCTCATATCTTGTCGCTTGAGTCACCAAACTGGAGAAAAAAAAAATTCTAACATGACTTTGAAAAGTTAGATTTTGAATTTCTGGCAAATAGAATGAATATTCAATACACTGTATGTTGTAACAAACGAAAATACAGAGGGTGCTCATCACCAGTTGATGCACACCGGGGACCTTATTTAATTCCAGATGTTGTACAAGGGAAGCAGGGACAGGTGTACTCCATGTGGAAGAGGGCTTGACTGGGACAAATGTTCTTATTTGAAATGAAGACCGCTAACTAGCTGGGTAAAGCTACGTTTGGAAAAACAAACATCTTCGAGAGCATCCTAACAAGATTCATGTTAGTAATTTGAAGCTTAAGTTTGTTGTGATTGCCTAAATGACATCATTATGACGCAAGTATTTTCACAGAATTGGAGAAAAAAATGGTTTTCCAGAGGTTCTAGAACATCAACCGTTTCATCATTCCAATGCAGCAGACTGAAAACAGCAGAAAGGTGTCAGATCACATGGTACCGGTACATGTGACCATCTGGGGCGGGGGCCCAGCAGCTTGAGGGAAAAATAACAACCACCGGTTTACTCCAGGCATTTACGCAAACACTGAGCAACAATAACAGCAACTTCCAGATGAGCCAGATACCCATGCCAAGCATTACAACAGGAACAATTGCACACGTAATGGCAAACATCATCTCTGAGCTCTGACCCAGAAATGACTGAGAAACACAGCTTTCATTTGTCTTAAAGTGGCATTTGATACACAGCCTTTGGTACGAGAGAAAAGAAAGCCATGCGAGTTTGATATGGCTGCTACAACTGACAAAACAACCATAGACATATGAGCCCACGATTCTCTGCCAATTCTCTGAGTCCAGGAGCAGCAGTAGGCGTGACCACGGTTTCAGGCATGAGCTCGGATTCCAACAGCACCCCCCTCGAAACTCAAAGTCCAAGATGACATCAGGCTAAACAGTCATGCTAGATGTTTTTTTTTTTTGACACAATCACTTTCTTTAGCCAACGTCACTGGAAAATTGCAAGAAGTTCCAGAAGTCCTCAACGACAATGATGGTGTCATAACAAGCAGACATGACGCCATGTGACAAAAATGGCCTGGAGTATGAAATCATTGTAGGGCACCCAAAGGAGTGAGTTACAGTTCAGTCAGTTAGGTCAAAGATCTCTGGTACATCTTGACCATTCAAGTCACAATATAAACCATGCCAGACACCCTGATTTAAACAAAACAAACACTCAAAACAAAAGATAATACAAACAAAAGCATATCATAGACACAAGCAGCATGAAAGTTCTTACCACTGAATTATTTGTTTGTCCCTAAAACTCTGAAAAAAATCGAATGTTATGGCAGAAGTATATTATGTTTATTTATGTTATATCAGAATTCAGCATTGCAATTTAGCAACAATTTGACACTGCAAAGAAACCCACTGGAAACTGGACTTTCAGTCCAAAATGTGGTTGTCACTCCATATTAAATACACAATTTAGATAAAGCCAATTCAAAATGATTTCATAGCAAGATCCTTCCCCTACAGAAATCAGCTGTTCTGTTTTGATTTTTAGGGCATGTTTATTTCTCGTGAGAAGTTCACCATGTCCAGGACTAAATCTTGACAATTTATGACTCACATTAGAAATAGAAAAGAACAAATGAAGTGTAAAAATATTGTAATAATTTACTTCAGCGCCCAATGTGTGAAGAAAAAAAGGCTCATTCTGCTGACCACACACATTCCCACAGATATGACTTTTTCTAGGTTAACAGCACGACCACAAACATTCAACAGTGTATTCTTATTTTCCTCACCCCTTCAGTCAGATGCAAGAAGCTGATTCTTGGACTCACAGCAGTGACAATGCTCACCTGCACTGACAGGCACATTCTTAAGATATTCACATCTCATTTAAATACAGCTATTTTAAAATAATAATCAAATCAACCGGCGGTTTAAACAATTATATGTTGAGCACAAACTGCTTTGCATTGAGTCTCAAAATAACACCGGTCACCTCCTTTTACCAGATTAAAACATAAAGTGGAAAGGTTACTGTGTTGGCCGACTCTGGAGAACAAACTATCGACCCAAACGATCGAACGACAGGGGCTGGATGTATGCAGACAGGAAGGAACGGACAGAGGGTCGGTGACAGCTGAGCCCCGTGTGGTCTCACCCAGTCATTATTCCAAACGGAATAACCAAGCGCAGATTATTTTCCGCTGCTAAAGGGGAAAGTGACTCAGTGTCAGCAGCCAGAAACAAATGGGTGTGATCATATTCCGAACTTGCTCATTTATCAAGCGCAATTCATCATGACAACGCTCCCACTTTTAAGAAAGAAAAAACAAAACACTTTTATAGCGGAACAAGGTGCAAAGATAGCGGTGGAAATGGATACTTTCCATCATCCTGTTCGTCCACACTAAACGTCCATTCACAAGTTCACCTTAAGACCCACACGCAGCGAATATTATTTCAAAGAAATGAGCTCAAAACGTGACTCTTACCTTTCACCTCATGCCGCGGCTCCTGCTCTGCGCTAAAAGACCCGCGAGCAACTACGTCCCGATGATTATGACAACAAACGACAAGAACTCGAGTGTGAACTTTCACAGCTTGGAGTTGACGCTCGACAACAGCGCGCACTCTGCTCAGTCAGCGAGAACTCGCGCGCGCGCTCCCGCCAGTTTCAACGCCCGCGTACAAACTGATGCTGCGTTCACGTGCTCTCGGGAAAAATTTAAAAGCCTTGTTTCAGTCCGAACTTCGGTGCTCTGAAGCTTTTTTTTTTTTTTTTTTAGCGCTGATCGTGGTAATAAACTACAATCGTTCAACGTACTACACGATGTTGTGACAATTCAAAACATAAAAACATAAAAAAAATGAGTTTGTATTTCTGAATGTTTAAGAGAGGATCCGCGTTTCGGTCTGATGTGAAGGTCAATGCTTCAGTGCAGATGCGAGGCAGTGAGTGGCTTGGGATGTGATTCATTGCAGCGAGAGTTGGTGTCTGGAAGTTAGATGTACTGTACTGTGAGTATGACAGTGTGACTACTGAGCACATTTCAGTAATTGCACTTCAGTTTCACATTTAGTGTATGGTCTCGTGAGGGGAAATATGATGTCAAGACTCAAATAAATATAAAGTGTATTAAAATATACAGCAATACAGCTAAAAATACGTAGTACTTTGACTGCTCCGTATTGTGCTGCAGAAGCGCAGAGGACAGGTCATGTCATTGGATCAGGTGAAGGTGAAAGGTCTGTGGTGAAAGAACTGCAGTCATCCATTGCTGCGCTGCGGACACTATTCAGGTTATCATTGTTCAGATAGTCGCTGTCAAAACAACAGAGGGATCCTAACCCTAAAAGAGGATGACTCTGAAAACACTGAGAAACAATTACACAGTAAACAATGAAAGATTTATGGAGTATTTTATTAAAATTAATTTACTAACGGCCTCCACTGGGATCCGACACCAAAGTAAAAGCCCCAAAAATAAGCGTAACATGGGACATTTAACATCTTTTTCCACCACTGGTTGTTGACTCATGTTGCTTACTTCAAAATCCTGCTTGTAATTAAAAGCAGTAAATCTGCAGAGAACAACGGCAGTGTTTAAACACAGTGTGGAAAATGCTGTTTGAAGGAGCAAGAGCATGACTTTGCACCAGTTTAAATCTCGGAATTCCTCACATTTAATATCTTGCTAATGCATGATTACATGCTCACGTAAGGTTAGAGTCAGATTAGCTGAATAACTCCACTCCTTACATACATGGCAAGAGAGCGTGCTTATAGATATCATAGCTTATAGATGATTTAAATTGAAAAATGCTATCAAGGTTTGGAACTTGTCAACCAGCATGTTTGTGCGTGAACACTCAGGTCTGACGAAAGAGGACCTGACCCACAGTCCAAATCCTTTATTCAAGCGTAATTATCATAGAAGGCGGCTGGCCCATGTTTTTCAATCTGCTCTCCCCTTGTGCGGCCCCGCGCCCCCGCTGAACTCTCACCCTTTGATTAATTGCTGGAGTGGGTTAGTCCCTGTTAAGACGCGTTGAGTCAAACTAATTTGCTGTTAGTGCAGGATCACGAGACGACAGTCAGCACACATGCATGTGATGTCAACTTGAAACTCCTGGACCAATGACAGACTCAAAAACAAGGCACACAATTTGGCGGAGGAGATATTTTCCTTTTCTTAAAAAACGGTTTTGACAACACCACAGGATTTCAAGCTTCAACAAACTGAACTAAGGTCCAACTTTGCTCGTAATCAGTCGCACAATTATGGACAAAACTTTCACTTCAGGAGACACAACACAATATGACAAAACACAGAAGGGTATTGATTCCTGATAGTGACCACTCAGTTCTTCAAAGCAACTTTCCACTTGAAAAGAATCACAAGGTTCAAATCAATAAAAGCATATTTTAAACTCTTCGCATTTCCCATCCTCCAAGTGTGAAAGACAAGACACATAACGTAAATCCAAAAGTTTTCTGTCTGAATTGACAGTTGTGTTTACATGACTTGAATTTCCTACACACATTTTTCTTTCATCAAAGCTGTGCGGTATATTTCAAAAACAGATATCCCAATGCATGCAGCCTTGCACAGCCCTGGTCAGACAACACAATCTGATCCTGGAGACGAGTTTGATGACACAGTATTGATGAAAATATTAGTGATTAGGTTAGATTGGATGGCCACTACTGGTGCAGCTCTGGAGTGAGGAGTAAGAAGACATCCTTGAATCTCAATTTGCATCTTGATCAGTGCTACAGTAGCACAACAACCTGAATATGGAAACAGATGCTGGTGTGGACCAATGTGGAGGTTCAGCTGTTACGCCCAAGTACAAATGAACTAAGACATGAGAGAGTGGCCAGGGACTTCATGTTTTTGTGTGTTTTTAGAGGGTAATGTGTCTGAATTGAAAACAGAATTGTTTCAGATTAGAGAAAATAAAAATTTGCTTCCAATATACTTGTGTTAGTGACAGGCTTCTCAGTAGAGAGTGTTTCCCAGCTGTCATGCCCGCTGTACAAAGAGTAGCCAAAGCCTTTGTATTAATATTTCCAATAAGCATAAGAGAGCAAGTGTCTCAAGTTCTAGCAGATCCAATGATTACAGATAGGTGAGGATGAAAACCCTAATAGACAAAGAACTTCAATTCTGAGTTCAACCTTAAAAACACCTTGACTACTGGAGAGCTACTAATTTGTTCATTAATGTTTAACAAGTGTTCCCTGATCTTAAAATTCAAATTCTATTGACCAAGATTAACACCAGGTGTCCAGCAAATCTTTAAAAACTACAAGCTCCTTGACTCAAAAGTCCACTGAGAGAAGATTCATTGAAGTAAAAATAGATAAATGCATGAAAAAAAATTCATAAAAAAATAGATTGGTTAATGATGCAGACCAGTTCTTATTATTTATTATACCTGTATGTACTTGATGTGACCCTAATCCTTCACACTAGTGTAAGCACAAATGTGAATATTTGTATTGTTGCTGTGTTACATATTCATCCCCCATCCTTCAGAACTCTGAGCAGACATGATAGATTTCCCTGCTGGGATGTAGAAACAGCAAAGGAATGAAGAATCTGAAGCGGTCAGCAACACAAACGCCGCTGTAAATCTGCTCGCGGAGGGCGTCTCACTTTTTCTATGGCTCGATAAATGCAAGAATCTGTTTTGGAATCAATCACTCGGGTGCTGAAGAACAATGCTGATGTAATCCAGCTTTGTATAATTCAATTACAGACCGTCAGTCTCGTTCAGAAACTTTGACGCATTACACAGGGGACCTCCGCGCCGTTTCACAGTCCACAGCACCAGGAAATGATCTGCGATCCATGGGAACCACAGGACAAATCTAACTGTGTTTCACACGTTCCTCCTGCACTCCCCTGCACACAAGCAGCTGTCCTGGCTCACACACCCGCACACAGCTGCCCGGATCACCGGCTGCAGCAAGCAGGGCAGGAGGAGGAGGGCGCTACATCTGGGTCAGCAACTGGTGTCTTTATGGAAGGTGGAAAACAATAACATTAGAGCCTGGAGTTGACCACTGCGCCAGGTTTAAATATGAAACAGAGGAGCGTTCATGGCACAAACATAAGGACTGATAATCCACTTTCACACAAAACTGCACAGCTAGTGGGGAGCAGATTGGACCGAGGCAGCATATTTTTTGGATACTGTGTGGCTCCCTGCAGGAATGTGCTCTTTCAGTCGCCATGGAGAGAGAGACAGAGATTCTTACTGTTGCAGAACAAAGCTTAACGCTCAATGGATGGGTTTACAGGCCCCCTCATTGTAAAGGGATTAAATAAATTATGGCCGGTCAAGACCCTGAACTACGGCTCCCCTGCCGTGGCCTTTCAGCTCAGACCAAACAAGACACACAAACACAGCTGGGCTTGGTCCAGACAGAAGGGACATTCAGCCGCTTTGAGTAACGCTGTAGTAACCTGGAACACCCCTGAAGACATTTGCATACACCTTGAGAGGCCACGAAAGAATAAGCACAAGGCTGTCGGGAGAGAATCACCTCCCACTCGTCGAATAACCAAATCACACTCTCATGCTCATTCTTCCTCTACCACAGCTATCACCATTAGAGGAACTGGTGGAGGTTGCATGTGACTAAAATAAAAAGCCATGTTTGAAAGACTTCATGTTTTTAGATGTTAGCTTACTGCCAGTGGAGCCACTGAAAAGATCACAATGACTGGTCAACTGGTGGTAAGAAAAACATCAGCGCCTGGCACTGACAAACCTCTACTTCACTCACGGTTGTTTTCTTCTCTGATGTTGCCACCACCGCTTGCTCACAAAATTACAAAAAAGCCTCATAATAATCAGTTTCAGGACACCTGGGTCCACAAAGATGGAACTGCTTCAATACAATAACCACATAGGTATCAAACTGCAGTCAAACTACATCTGACTGTTCATGCATCACTCCTCTTTGAAGTCAGCTAGAAATGAGTCACAACACTGCTTAAAGAAGATTCTCTACATATAAAATTCAAGGCTCTATAGCAGTGGTGAATATCTTGGTGGCAGAACTATGGGTGACACATTGAAAAATGACATAAATGCAATGCATCTATTCACTGTATAGCATTTCAAGGACGAAGAAATAAACTGAGCTAAAACTAGCATTAGTCATTCAAGATCTAAATTAAAAATCAAACCTAAGATTTTAATGAATTAGTACAATCTAGAGAGGAAGGATTGGAATATTAAAATGTAAATAAAATATGGGGTAGAATGAGGAATATTAAAAAAAAATAAAGACCTAAATTGACGAATGAGTTGTAATTAAAATTCCAACAGCAATAAATGATGAAAAATGTCTGTTGCAGTTTCATAAATATAGCAAAAAGACCGCGCTTGCCTGCCTCTACACTCGTCTAACAGACTTACAACTGTACTCATATTCCCAACAGATGCACTAAAGCTGAAAATTAAAGACACACAATGTCGGACAGGTTCCTGTGCACTCTTTGATTAACAAGTGGAGATAGAAGGAGAAAAAGAAAATGTAATATTTGAAGCACCAGGCCAAGAAGGTACACTCTGTGTACACATATTCAATCAAGAGCATTTTAACTATAACCACAGAAATAGGGAAAAATAAACAGTTTGTACATTTGAAATACACTGCCATATCTTGTGTCTTCAAATAAGCATCCATTGGATAAATGACAGCTCAGCAGTATGCATTCCATAGGAGGATCTGGTTGTTATGAAGATTTACCCCAACAGCTCCCTCTCATATGAGAGTCCCACCTCATATTCTAGTCATTTAAAAATGGACCCACACCATTCACACAAGAGGCAGAATCATCAGACATCAGAGAAGCAATGTGAAAAGGGTCAGACACACTCATTGGGTTGGAGGTTAGTTCTATCTAGGGGAGCACATCAAACGTTTTTTGTCTACCTGAACTTATGCTGTAGTGGTTTAGCGGGTCGGCCACCCATGAACTGTCCTGTATTACACTCTCCATCTCCAAGTCTGCATGCAGCCCGATGGACATATAGATAGGATGGATGGAGAATGACGATGGCGGTGATGAAGTCATGAGAGAAGCAGCAAAAGGAGAAAGGCACGTCAGATTACAGAAAACAAATTTGCACTTGGAAATCTGCAATGGTAAGAAACAAGTGAAAACAACAGCAACAAGCTAAACCAGCAAATCGTGTAAACAGTAAGCAACACAAGTCAGAATGTGTCTGTATAAAATGAGGTGGATGATGTGTGTATACCAGCACGCACAGGGGGGGAAGAGGCTCCAAGAAGCAGGCGGCAGGCCAGAGCAGGGGGACGCTGAGGCAGAGGAGTCACAGTCGACAAATCAAGACACATGCAACAATGACTGGACAAGCCTGGGCAGCCAGACAGCAGCAGGATTAAAGATGCATTCAGCAAGTGGACAACAGTGAGACGGCTTCGCAACTCAGTGAAATATGGCTTTGTTTTTACAGACAGTAAGCGTAGGAACCACAGTTGGATGGCATTTGCTGTTGTTCTAAAGGTTTATAAGACATATTTTTAATCGATTATGAATGGTCACCGGCTCTGTCTTAAATAGAGTCGAAGGTGCAGAAGCAAGCAAGGTTAGACAGAGGGAAGCCACCTGAGAAGGACAGTCACCAAGGAGGTGCAAAACCTGGAGAATCAGCTCATCAGAGGTGTGGAGACAGGAGAGATGGCTGTCTGTCCCTTTGAGTTTTAAAAGTGAAATATAAAAAGTGCAGTCTCCTGTTAGCCTGCCCTCTATAATCATTTTTGAATCCTAAATAAGTCTGGTATTAATATGCTTAATTGGACTATTCATTGTGATTATGTTTCAGTCTTATCTCCCCCGACTGTTGGCTGGAAAGGTGCAGACGTGACTTTAAAAGGGAAAACAATCTGCTTCCTTGTCAGTTTCAATCTGAGACAGATGCTGCACACATCTTTTTAATGTAATGTTTCCTATGATTCTGAAGGGAAAATAATCAAGTTGGAAAATTGTTCTTGTCCTTTTTGTACATAGCACAGAAGCACTTTAGAGGTGGAAACCTGCTACAGAATAAATCCAAAGTTCCAAAGTTAGGAGTCTTCAGACATGAAAACCCTGATGTTCAGAGCCTGCTGCTGTGAAGTATTAATTCTGGACACTTGGGTTTTGCTCTGCTTCAATGAAGCACAATTGGTGCTCTGCCATGGTTAGGGCCAAGCAGTACTTGTCCAAAGTGAAAAGCAAGTGAAGTCATTTTGGATGAATCAATGTTTGGATTTATAGAATGGGATGTCAATTGATACAAGCTGCTGGGTTTGCGCACAAAGAATTGGGCTTTGTAAAGGGCTACCATGCAAGTACAGTGTGTAATTCAGTTTGAAAGTTGAAATCTGTATCCTGGCAACCAAATGTTGTGATGTGTTAAGAGGGTTTGGACTCATTTATGGAGATTTGAGTCTCTCAGGAGAGCGCTAAAGAGATTATTGTTTAGCTCCGGAGGGTCGCAGATTAGAAGTTATTTCACTCGGATTCAATGAAACAAGATTAGCGACGTCTATTCCATGATATATTAGAGTGAAGGTAAATACATCAATCAAGGATGCCGTGATACAAAACTGTTTAAAACTAGTGTTGGTTGCAATACATTTGAAATTGGAGAATAGGCAAGTCACTGGACGCACAAGTCAAGTTAGTGTTAGCAGAAAGAATAAAGCTGGCTTTATAATTTAGAGGCTTCTTTTGGTGTAATACGGTGTTGTTACTGGAAGATTTGTGCTGCAAAGCACATTTAATTGAACTGTTACAGATGTTGAATTTGTTCGATACTTTCAGTGAAACAGAATTGATTTAGATAGAAATGTTACGAATTCCACCCAGAACAGCTGTCAGAATTCTTATATCATCATGAGGATTAGAAGTGGGTTCTTGGAAATGTTCTCTCCTCCAAGAAGCTTTGCTCTAAAGAAGTGAGTAGAAAATAACATCATTAACATGGAATCACACGCGTAATATGCAGCAGTGACTTCACACATTAAGTGTTTTTCATCTTTTTAACTAATCACCATTCAAGTTAGTCAGCAAGTTTCTATAAGTAGATAACTTGATTTGATCCTCTGACATGGTTGTTGTGTTGTTTGCTTTTACAAATATCTCCCTCAAATAGATTATGATTCAGAAAAGAAAGAAAGATGGAAAGAAAGAAAGGAAGGAAGGGTCAGAAACAGGGAGAGCTGCTTCAGTGTTGTTCGATCACGTGGTTAACATGAATAAATGGAAACTTTTTCATGGAGTTTTTTGATTAAAATATGTTGTGTTTTATGATCAAGTTTTGAGAAAGAGGTTCCACATTAAATGAGGTTTTCAAATTTAGTTTGAATCTAAACGCACATTTGAGGCTTAAAGTTGGCACAGGTAGTAGATGCATATTAAGACAACTCTATTCGAGGGTGTCAAAATTTGTATCCTCATCAGCAACAGCCCATATTTGCTTATGAAATGAGTTCAGATTTGTTGATGAAAACGCAGAAAAATTATCAAGTTATAGATTATCCAGTCAAACTGAGCATTTGAGGATCCACGTCAGAGACTTAACCTTCCATAACAGCCTGCATTTGACAAGATAAGAAATAGTGCACTCAAAATGCTTCACCCTCACGAACACACACCTCAACTCCTGTCATGTCTCGCCGCCTTCCTCCTTTACAATCAGTAAGCGAAGAACAGACAGAGTGCTTGGTACAAGTGGAGGGGAAAGAGAAAAAAATACCTGGCTTGGGTACTGAGTTGGTCATGGACTGTGGCACTTTGTCATTGATGAGTTCCACACACTCGCTGGGAAAGAAGCCAACCTTTACAGAGAGTAAAAGAGAGAGGACGGAGAGTCTCACTTCAATATCATATTCTCATGAGATATAGTATCGGTGTGGGCGCAGGGCGGCTCAGACTGATGGTGATTATTTTAGGAAGAGGTGGGAAGAGTCCGCTTGTAATGACGCTTAACTGGCTCCCATGGTCAAGTGTTCCTGTGCTACATCGTATCCGAGTGTCACAGGAGCTAGATCTCTCTCTCAGAGTCTAAGGATGCTTTTAGCGTGAAGCTTCAACACCTAGATTATATGACATGCACTTCCAGAACACAAAAAGAGCTCTTTATATGCTCTTTATTCTGGTTCACATTCTCCTTTACATAGACGGGCCACATCTACTTCCACTAGCTGAGGTCAAGACTAGGACTCAGTGAAAGAGGCAAAAGTTAAAGGTGAATAAATACTTTAAACAGTGAAACAAACAACTATCTGCATACCTGGAAGCCATGTTTGCCTCTCCACCATGTGGTGTCTTCTTTAGGCGGCATGTCAATGACTGAAACAATGTCACCGACCTTCAACACATAAAAAAAGTGATGGCCACGCATTAATGAAAGATTCATGAAGGGTCGTGGCCTGTGTGCTCAGCCTGTGTGCTCAGCCAGTGTGCTCAGCCAGTGTGTGATGAGAGGTTTTCGGCACCTCAAACGACAGCTCATCTGATGCTTGTGCGATGTAGCGCTTGATGACGTGGGCGGCTGCGATCGCTGGAACGTTGATGGATGACTCTTCATGCACCAGCAGATGATTGCCCTTATTGTCAACCTGGCGCGCACACACACACACACACACACACACACAGACTGCTCATTAGCAGAATGCTGACACACATTTGGAGCAGCACTGAACATCTCGCCAATCCTTGACTTTGATCACTACACTTCAGCTAGGGTCTGAAACAAGAGTGGGATCAGCTGGGAGCATTTCAGATGCTGTTTTTATGAGCTCACCTCCATCCATGTCAGCGCAGGTCCACAGTTGATTTTGTTATCGGCAATGGACGAAAGCCGCGAAAGGTAAGCCAACAACATCTGGGAAACGGACTGGGACAGAAATCAACACCAAGTTAAAAACAAGTTTGCAAAACATCAACCTGGCTCTTCTATAATGCTGCATTGGTCCAACACTTGAGCACATTTTAGGTTGCTCTACAGTTTGACAGGGCATTCACCAACTTGAATAGATTGCACAATGGGTACAGGTGCAGCAATGAGTCAATTAACATGTATAAATTAAGCAGTATTTTCTAGGTGATGCGAATATTCTCGTTTATTTTACAGGATAAAGGCTAATAAAGGTTAAGAATATCATTTGGGACAGCACCTGCTGTGTGGCAGTGAGACTAAAATAGCTCGCAACCTGAGCGCCAGTCAGCTTCAAGCAGAGCTACTGTCCTTAGATTTATCGATTTACAATAGTGTTCTGAGTATTCTGAGTAAAACAAAGTATCACAAACATGTAGTTATTCTGGCAGGCCTGGGATTATCAGGTCTATTATTTACTTGATCACATACAACAAACTGGTATAGCCAGGGTTATTTGATACCTTTGTCAAGTCTCACCTTGACAACAAAGGTTTTGTTCAGACTAGCAGGGAACAGAATACACCTTTACATTTTCAGATGTTAACACATTGCCCTCATTCAAAGCACATCATTAAATTGTGGTACACAGTACTTTTAACTACACAACCAGCTTCAACCTTGAACAGTGTCATACATTTAAATCACAGCTTTTGACTGACATTTGAAGTACTCCAAAATATCCTGGACTAATTATGTTGTATTTGAGACCACTAAATCCAACACCAACATGCTCTTGGTCTCGCCTCCCTCGCTGGTCCTGGTTTTGACTCAGACACGGGGCCCACAAAGTCTTGATCTCGGTCTCAGGTTAGGGGGCCAGAGAACAGACCAGCACAACACTGCTAAATATTAATACCTGAAGTGTTGTGGGTAATGGTATGAAAATAAAACATTGAAAATAAGAAGGATCCAAATAAAGAATGCATTAAAACGACAGAGAAAGTACAAAACATTTGAGGCGATGCAGGTAAATTGGCAGAAACAACAAAACAAAGAAATTTTGACCACAAATAAGTAATGAACTTCTCTCCTTATTCTAGTCAGAATTTAAATTCATCGCGTTTATATTTTTAACACCGTGACAGGGTACATTTCATAAGCTTGGTATCTGTAAGGATCAGCTAGCTGTCTCACCTCAGACTGGTCAGTCAGGCTGTCCAGTCGTGGAAGCTCAGGCAGCTGCGAGAAACGTCGGTCGTAGATGCAGAGGTGCAAGTGTTTGTCCAAGACTCGGAAATCCTCATAGCTGCGCTTCACAATCCAACTGCGACCCTTTAGGAGAGAAATAGTGCAGTCAAGCCACATTGCTTTAACACCTTCAGTGGGAACTGGCTAGTTGTAGAGCTAATACACACCACACCAAGTGTTTCCGACACAGTGCTAGGCAGGTAATGAAGACCCGCAAATTTAATGAAGAGTGTATTCAAGGTCACAGGACAGTTGCACCAAAACATTGGCTGCATTTCACTATTATGATGAATAGCGAAATGCTCCAGTGGTGACCTTAAAGCTACGCAGCAGCCCAGTCTGTGCAGTGCTCTGTGACTCCCTTCTAATCTGGCAATATGGGACGAGTCAAACAAACCCATGCTCCTATGTAGTTAGTCCAGGAAATTGAAATTTGTTTTGACAGCTCCTGTCACATTTCATCATGCTCATGACGTCTTAAAACGCCAGCTGTGTACCCCATACTTCAGTCTCTCCAAACCACAAATTAGCATATTAGCCCAGCGGTTAAATCCTGCACCTGAAGAGGCTAAGTGGGCTCATTTATTTCACATCCAGTTGCCGTGCAGCTCAGTGAATGAGTGTGCACACCCTCATGGATATCAACACAGGAAATCATTTTCAACCTTAGCATGACGTCAAGGCTAATATTTCTAGCCTTATCTGTGACAAAGAAGCATGAGGAGGGCAACACGGCAAAACAACTGCTGCAAACACCACATGAATGAACAACCATGTGTGACATTCAATTATTGAATGATACACTAATGCACTACGAAACAAATACACTATGCATTTTACTGTTTTACCAAACTTTCATACCAAAATATTAGTTACATTTTAATGGATTTTCAGTCACACTCCTGAGCGTAAGGAGACTCACTCACACTCAGCAGTGACTAGCTGGTATGTCTCCAAATGGCCACCAGAGGCCACAAAGCATGCTCCTTGTCTCACATCCACACTTGAGCTGACAATGGAGTTCTCTGCTCTCAGTTGTTTGGTGTCTTGCTGCTCAGAGTAAAACATAACCTAGCTAGCTCAATCATCTGGTAAAATTTCTTTTCATAAGTCTCTGAACCCCAAGAGTGAAACCTGCATCTTGATCTTTCTTATTCTCTTTTTTCTTTGACACACTGCTGCCCCTGGCGGTTCATAGTGGCATAATGAAACCCATTCATTAGCCTGACTGAATTTATATTTTTATGACTGTAGAATAATAGGATAATAATGCGTTAATGAGAAAGAGCTTTTTTCAGGCAGATGTATACCTTTTTGACTGTAAGTTTTTATGGAAAAATACAAGAAACTCAAGAGGAATTTTCATCTTTATAACTTTAACATTAGGTGAACAAGCAAACTAAGAAGATAAGACACTTTCTCATGACTTATAATTACATTTTCACCACTCCTATTACCATTTTTCACTTAACTGCACTGTGTTGTCTTGAAACAATTTCTAAACTAGGCCTGAAACTAATACTAAAACAGTGAAACAACACTGACAAAAAAGCTTTTGCACTAAAATAATGCACATTCTGAATGACTTTTCTCTTCGTTGCACAGGCCATTCACACCGGTATGGTCCTGGTTCTGGAAACAGTGGCGAGATTTTGGCTTCTCAGAACCTCTGTGCTTTCTATCAATCCATAGCGTCCATACAACTTTAAGCAGTACAAAAGTGTTTCTTGGGCAGAAGTAAACAAATGATGCTTAGCTAATAAAACGTTGCACCGATATTCTGAAAGTGTTTGATGCTTTACTGAAACAATTTTTCACAAGCAACAACTTTTCATGGTGAGGAGAAGTCTAAAACATCAAAGGCATCTGATATCTAACAAGTCTGTGTGTGTGTGTGTGTGTGTGTGTGCGGGTGTGTGTGGACCGACGTCATGGACCACTGATGGTGTCATGGTCCAAGCCATGGGTTGCAGCCGTGAACCAAATTGCCAGGATCCAAACATTTGTTCCTCTCAAAACATGCTGTGAACATTCAAGAACCAGAAGTGGCACAGAGCCATGCCAGTGAGGAGGCCTGACAGTGTACCACGTACATTACGCAGATCATTTTCCGCTCATAGACCGCACAACTGTTGGAGCATGTGCAGGTGAATCTGGCCTGCGTTTGTCCTGCAGCAGAAGTGAGATGATCATCATACAGACTTATATATATTTTTCTCTCCAACGCCATCCATTGAAACAAAAGACAAGTAAAAATTTTCATGTTAATATTTAGTGATTAAATGCCAACAGGAAATGTCCACCACAATCAAACTGACTTCATACAAACTGAACAAAGAGTTGTTTTTTTTCTTCCCGGTCCAGCAAGATGAGGCAGCAAACCCGGCTGAAAGAAAGCGCTGGTGGAAAGTCTTGTGCTTTGATTTGGCCTAGAAAGCCGTGCGTATCGGGGCCAGCAGAGGCTGTGCGACTGGGACTGCGGAGCACGCTTCATTCCGGACTTAAAAGCTCTGGCTAGGGCAGGCAGCTCTGAAAGCTCTCAGTGGGCTATGGGAACTCTTCAAGCTCTTCTGCCCCACTTTCTTTCAGACGCTGATAGTGATTCTGAGTCCATGGAACTGAATCAGTCTGACAGAGCAGTGCTACTTTCCTGGTCTCCAAGTTCTGAACGCAGGCCAAACTCCCTCTCTCATTTTGTCCACTTTCAGACAGAAGTGGTGTAGATTTAGCACTTTTTCCGATGGATGGAATTTCCAAGTCAACGGCCGCATACTTGTGAGCCACTGCCAAGGTCGAGTGAGTGGAATATAAGCACTAGTGAGGAAAAGTATGAAAACAGAGTCAAGACTGTCACTAGCGGCCGCCGTGGCACCGTTTCTGTGCAGCTTGTAGACACATGTGGTTACTGCTTTGATGACATGTCCAATTTCAGTCCAACGTTGCACCTAATCTAATCAAAAATGATTTTCACGATAGTTTGAGATGGCGTCTTCAAATGTAACAGATGTCTGATCCAAAAACACAAATAATGGCACTAAATAAGCCCTAGGGACCTTGGTGTTAAACATCCTGTTCAAATCAAAACTCTCTGTATTCTCTTACATCGCTCTTAGTTATACTGAGTTTTTGAAAATATTCATTCTTAAATCAGAATATTAATAAGAACATTCAGATTTGGCTGAATTCTTTAGACTAAATTCAGTCTAAAATTAACTGAACTAACAACTAAAAGGAACGTATATTTAGGAAACATTAGAGGGCACTGGATTTAAATGTGAATGACTGTGAATCTGTTTTGACATTTTCTCACCCTTTGTAAACAGCAGTTACCATAGTTTGAGGTTATTTTTGAGTTTTACTTTAGAAGTAACATGGATAGAAAAGACTGTACTTAATGTGACACAAGATAGTTACTGTCTTTGAGACCTGTAAGGAAGAAACTTCATATCTGTGGCATCAAACCACTAAATGGAATTGAACTGAGAAGATATCACTGCTAAGAACACATTCAGTTAGAACAACCCTGTGCACGCAGGGTTCTCCCCTGGAATTTCTCCCAACATAGTGATTGTGGAAGTGGAGAAGATGCATTGGAGTTGGAGGGGGGAAGCACCCCTTAATTTTCCATCTGAATTTCATATTTTCATACATAAAAAAATCGATGTATTGTTAATTAACTTTGCTTTAACAAGTATAGTGCTATCATTCGCACGTTATTCAATTATTTATTTACTGAGTGATTTAAGAAACTTAATATTGTCATATTTAAGATGAGAATATTGCAGCATGATTAACATTAACAACATTATTTTTCTAATAACCTGCACTTGAATACTGACTCATGTGCTTTTATTTTGGGGGCGATTTAAGGTTCAAAAAGGTTTAATGGATACAGACCAGGTAACATGGTTAAATCTACACAACAAGAAGGAAATTTAAGTAAAATAAACAACATTCTCAGGGTTTCTGCTAGATGTGGCTCACTGCCACAGCTGCCATGCCTTCAGAATAACAAGCTCTCTGTTACAGATAAAATCTCACGTGATCAAAGCTATTAAAACAAAGTGGAAACATCAAAACGAGCAGAAATTATGGTAGTTACGGTGTGTTGGTAATGGGAAAATCCCAAAAGAAACCTCATAGTAACTGAAGTCTGTTGCTCGTGGAACTATAGAGGAGGCAGATTTACTTCTCATGAATAAAAAGTAGAGTTTTTATTGACACCTATTCAGTAAATGTCAAAACTCGCCTCAGGGGGCTCGACCACAGCTTCAGAAAATCCTGGTGGAAACACTGCATTCTACACAGCTCATTTCATTTTTTTTATATATTGAAATGCAAGCCATTTATTCACCATGTGTTTACACAACAAATGAAACCTTTCAACATCATCCTGTCAAAGCTTATTTTTTCTCAGAGGCCAGAAAAGCATTTCTTGTTGAACAGAAAAACGCATGTTTCGCAATGGTGTCTCAAAAAAGGATTCATACCCTTTCATGCAGGCATATCATGTGAGTGTCAGAATTTTAAATCATATTAATCTACGGAATTTTGGCTAAGAGGTCTGTCCTGGAGCCTCATTTAGCTCTTTCCTGGTGGGAGTGAAAGTAGATCAAGTTATTGAACACCGTCATTAAGTTGCAGCTTTGTACTAATGTCCTGCAAAGTTAAATCATTTCACTACAAAGCCAGTACGCATCGGTAGTTGTGTATATAAATATTAGTAAATATCATGTACGCTTTATGCATCAGAGGTTCTTCCCCCTAATAGCTACTGTCAGCCGTAACATAACAATCTAAAAATGACTGGCTCAGGAACAGATCTGGCTCACAATTAACCACAGTCAGCAAGAAACGTAGCCCCTTAGAGGGGGGGAACAATCTCTGAAACACATCTTCCAACACTAGTTTGACAAACCAAGCCAAGAGTTAGAGCAAGGTCAGTGTTCCGTTCACTGTTAACAGAGATAGTCTTGGCTGCGGCAATATATCCAAGGACGATTGGTCCGTAAATGCTAGTCAAAAACAGGCTGTGTTTATCCCTGGTGAATGCACGACTCTCCTACGTCTGGCAGTAATTTTTAAATTACCACAGGTCACAACATCAAACTGATGCCATGCGAATAGAATATTAAGGCATATTTTTGTTTTCAAAACAGGTTTGGTCTTAAGGGCTCACAAATATAACAACACCATTAAAAATACGAAAAACAAGATGCACACTCGAGTGTGAGACACAATGAACTCTTTTTTTTTTCCACAAATCTTTAAACACCAACCCTGAAAAATACACTTTGAAATATTAAGAACTGTTGAGAGCAATTAAATGTCCCTCCTCGCGCAGAGTTCAAACTCAGAGGCCTCATTGATGATCTTGGGTATTATGTTCTAAAACTCGCCTGCCAGATTCTGACATACAATAACTATGAATTCTCCAACAGGACATAAGGTGCTTCAGAAATGTTGAAATGTGAGCCAGGGCTTTGCTGAGGAGTGAGCAGTGGGAAGCTCAAGATATCTGTGCAGGCTGTCCTGCACTATCAAAGGGTAATTACACGCGCTTAAAAAAAGGCAGAAGCAGAGTGGAGTTAAGGTGAGTCTGGGTCACAGCATTCTTACCTGGCAGTAAATATGAACCAAGTAGACAAGCTCCTTCGACTCGTAGCCATTTCGTGTCACTTCACACTGTTCGTCGCCCAGGGTCAACTGAAGAAGAGAAAATAAAGTGTGATGTTAGTGCCTCACAAAAACTTCTTGACAAGTTTCACTAGATTTGCAAGAGCAGTAGGAGCCTCCATTACTATCGCAGCAGAAATAACAAGGCTAGGGTGCCATCTACTCCAGAAATATCTTTCACAGATTCAGAAACTTTTCATCGACATTGTGTAGGTGTCTGAGACAGCAGCTCAGGTGAACTTGCTCTGCTGCGGATCCAAGAAAGGAAAAGTGACGAAGCAGGGACAGCAGCATGAGCAGCCAAAGATCACTGATGCATGTGCAAGTGATGGTGCTTAGCTGCAGGCCAGTCTTCATCCACTGCTCAGTAATATACAGCAACTGATTCAACTTAGGAACCACTCAGAGTGAATGCAGTTATGGAGGCAACAGTGAGATCTCTATGAAAATGACCCTTGAGAGAAACGTTTTATCAACTCATAGATTTTCCTAGATACACAACAAACACAACAACCACAATTTCCAATGATCTAATGATATTGATATTCATATTTAACCCAAAATGCCAAAAGCATGGAACCATTGATCAAAGGACACGTAACTTTTACATCACATTTTGAGCAATTAGAATTCAAATGCTGTTTCAAAAGTGAATTTAACATGATAAAAGTTTAAGTACATTTTTATTTGGATTTATTTCTACTCAATGACTACAAGACTACAATGACGTTGGTACGGTCGCCAACCTGTACATGTCGTATGCTGACATTGTTCATGAAGTCGACTAGTAAAATAATCACAAGTTGCAGCATATACATGCATTTTGATGTAAATATGTAAAAGAATAAAAGAATGCACAGATGAAGGCACAAACTTCAGTTAAGTATAAGCATGGGCTGTTGAAGTGTCTAAAACATTCCCTCACTTTTATAGGTCCAAGTCTGGAGGAGATTATACAGGAAAATTGGGAATATTAAGTTACAAAAATCACACTGATGTAACATAAAGTGTCCTCGAACCATACTCCAGGAAGTACAGTGCAACACCAGATGAACAAAATTTGGTTACGCAACCTACAGAAGATCATAAAAGTGTAATGCAATATCTAACGTGGTGCTTTCCTCTCTATCCACGCCTAGGTCCTGATCATTAAAAGTAGGGGAAAAGTCAAACCATGCAGGGCTATTTTCTCAAGCATGAGGCTGACGGGGTGTGAAGGATCAGATGGGGTCAGCAGTGGAAATCAGCTCTCAATTGCTTTAAATGCAGAAGCAACCATTTCACAGTCTTATAGCTGCACTGCTGTCAGCTGTGTGGCTGTTTAACAAACACATTCTCTTAACTGCTAAAACAATATCCAGACAGAAGCTATCATGGGAAACCAAGAGACACACTGACGGTTGAGCCTGGAGGAAACAATTCACAGCATCCAGGGCAAACAATGTAACCTCCCAGCAACATTAGCTGAAGCCAGAGGATTGTATTTAAAGCTCAAAGTACTTTGCTGTGCGGTTCATAATCGATACTAAGATGCATACAATTTAAGCGCTTAAACAAGTCTGTCCCTAAACATCACTTACAATAAATGCTTTTGATTTAAATGAATAAATAATGAGTATTAAACAGAGATGTAATGGAAGACAAGCCAGAACCAAAGCTACGCCTACTGTCGCTGACACAAGCTGAGCAGCGTTTGGTGCAAAGCGAAACCAAATAAATTTTGTTTGAGTGGCATGAGGACGCAATAAAAACTAGACCACAGAAACAAACAGCAATAACATCTCACTCAACTTGCTAGGCACTCTTTTGGTACGAGGGTGTGTTTCTGAATGCTGCAAGTCAACCCAGCCGTGATGCTGTGTCATTTGTGGTCTAAATAATACACTATTGTTGTCCTTAAGAAATTAGAAAACCTTTAAACTAAACTGGCAGAGTATAAACACATAAAAGAATACGCATAAAAACACGGCACTTTGGCTAAATATACATCGATCTCTTTTCAATGAAGCTCTTAAACATTTCAAAGCTTTAAGTGGATTCAGCTTGCACTTGCTGATCTGCAGTCTACCGCGAAAAGGCTACTTGTATTTGGTGCAGGGTCAGCTGTCAAAGTTTGTCCAGTCAGAGCAGCGAGGAAAAGCTCAGCAGTCCTTGCTGAAACCTTTCCAAAGCCTGGTTCGAGTTGTTGTACCATTTAAATGTAATGGAGGAATTCCCAGAAGAAGGGCAAGTGAGATTGATATAGCAGAAAAAACAATGAGAAAGAAGTGAGTGCAGTTGTGTAGACAATAAACGCATGGGTTTGTGGCATCAGATTTCCAATATGGCACTACTTGATACACAAAGATAATTTTGGACTAGTTTATATACTGTACGTAAAAAAACAGTTACCATTTTTAGTTGAGACGACAGTGCTCAGATGAAAGACTCAACAAGATGCAGGGAAT